>NC_133509.1:64936666-65593750 GCF_049354715.1 Callithrix jacchus | reverse complement strand
ATGCCTCTGCCTCCCAAAATGCTGGGATTATGGGTGTGAGCCATGGAGCCTGGCTGAAAATTTTTAAGTTAATCATTTAAATTCTGATATATCTTCGTTCAAAAATTAAATATTTTTAGATTTCTTCTCCATTCATACTGCCAATAACTAGACTTTTCTTTCCTCCATTATTAGAGCATTTCAGCAACTTTTAGCTAATCTTTTCTAGATAGATCCTTTTAGTCATTCTGGACACTCTTTCCATAAATTAGTCTTCTAAGATTAATTTTTCCAGTGTTGTAATAACAGAACTTGTTACTTAGCTCAGCCTAATTTCTGCATTACACATTCAAGGCCTTCCCTACTTTAGTTCCAAAGTTTTCTCTCCATTGCTTACCGTTGGTTCTTTGCTGGGGGCACAGGTGATCTTTCCTATGTCTAGGAACATATTGGGCTTTGCTTATATTCTTCCCTTTCCTTTCAGTGTCCACATCGTACCCATTCTTCAGGGTTCAGATGGAACACCACTTCCTCCTTGAAGAGTTTCCTGGCAGCTCCAACTCACACTCACGCCATCTAAATAATTATTCTCTTATGTTGTAGTTGTGACAAGACAGTTGAATCCTCTTTTTCTCTTCTTTCGTTAATAAGATACCTAAAGGGACCATTACCTGTGACAATGGGACATGCGCAGATAGCTATCTGAAGCATAAATTAGTAATTTCCAAAATACTGGATATTTTTCTAAAGAACTAGTTAAAAAAAAAAAAGAAGAAGAAGAAAAGAAACAGTATTTTCGAAAGTACTAATTTGCTTAGTCACCCAGGCTGGAGTGTGGTGCAAAGCTCACTGCAGCCTCAATCTCCTGGGCTCAAGGGATCATCCCATCTCAGCTTCTCCAGTAGCTGGGACCACAGTTGTGCACCACCACGTCTGGGTAATCATTTTTTAAATTTTAATTTTTTGCAGAGACCAGCTCTCTCTATGTCGCTCAGGCTGGTCTCGAACTCCTTACCTAAAGCAAGTAAAATCACGAAGTGCTGGGATTACAGGCACTGCAGTGGCCCCAAATGCTATTCTTTATTAATACCTAGCAGCTCCTCTGATTGCCTGAGGAACCATGTCTCAAATACTATATGTCATATTCATTTTTCTTTTTGTTTAAAAGATAAAAGTGAGAGTACATACAGTAGGACGTCTCCGGGGTTCCAAGTACGTCCTATACGCATGCATCGTTTATTCTGAATGCGCGTGAAATAAAGTTTGAAAAGAATAACTACGGACATAGTTGTCACAGAAGCCACAAAACGTAGTCAAAAGTGCACTCTCAGTGCTGCTGCAGACCAGGCAAGGCACTGGGCCTGCATCTGCGCTTTCCTCGAGCCTCAGTGTCTCATCTGTACAACGTTGACAGTCCTCGGCAGCACCTCTTTCCCGGGGTTGCTCTGAAGGATTTTCTTTGAGGTGAACCGCGGGGCGGTCGGCCTCCCAGGAGCTGGGGGAGGCGCCTCTCTTACGCTACGCACTTCCGCGCGCGAGGTGGGAAGCTCGTGGCGGAGTGCGGGTGGCCTGGGCAGGAGGCTCCGCCGGGACAGGTTGGGCCGCAGCTTTGCTGTGCGGCATGGCGCTCTTCGCAGGAGCGCGCGAAGTGTTAGCCACGGCGCCGAGCGAGCTGGACGTGCGTGCACGAGCGCGCTCGAACTGACAGGGAAGCGAGAAGGGCGCCAGGGCGCACCACAGAAAAGCCGCGGCAGAAACGTCCGATCCAGCCCGAGACGGCGGGGACTACAGCGTCGGGGCAGGGGCGGCGACTCGGCGTCCCGGGTTGGCGCCCCTGCGCCGCGGTCGGCCGTCTCCGCAGCGCCCCAGGTGGCCGTCGGCGGGTTCGCCGCCTGGGGAGCGGATTTGCTCCGCCTCCACCGGGCTCTGCTGCCCTCGGCAGCTTCACTGCCAGGCTCTAGCTCGACCCTCCTCCCTTCCCCCTCCCGGATCGCGATGGACTGGGCCTCCCCCGCGCGCTGCCGCCGCCTGCAGCACCGCACGGGCCTTTGAGCGGCAGGGCCTGAGGAGCCGCGTGCTGGGGACGGGACGTGCGCTGGCTGCCGCCGCTCGGAGGAACCTCTCGCTTCCCTGTCACCAGGTCCCCGCGGAGGAAGGGGAGGGACGAGGCGCGGCTTTTCCTGTGCCGCCTGCCTGGTTCGACCTGCGCGGCCTGCGGCTTCTCGGGAACTCGAGGGCCGCGGCCGGGCCTGGCTCTGTCCGCGGCCTGGTGGGAGCTGGACTGGAGCGGTTTGGGACTACAAGCCCGAGTAAGAGCCTGCGGGAAGGGGAGGAGGGAGCGCCTCGGACCGTCGGAAGGGCCCTGCGTTGGGGCCACGATCCCGGACTCCCGGCGATTGGCGGAAAGCGAGACCCCGGCGCCGAGTGAGGTCGGCCAGGCTGCTGCCTACTTCCCCGCTAGCCCCTTTGTTCCCCTCCCGGGGCCCTGCCGGCGGCGGGGCCCGGCTTGCCAGCGCTAGAGCCCCAGGCCGGCTCCTTTTGCCCTTGAGAAGGGTTCGCCGCCAGGCCTTCGAGTTCCGGGCGCAGCTCCCGGGAGACCAGGCGCCCTGCCTGGCCAGGCGGCCTCCTCTCGGTCACGAAGGCTTGCTGCTGCTTCTCCAGAACTTCCCCTCCTCCTAGACACAGGTAGTTAACTTAGTGGGGTTTGGTGCTGGGAAACTAGAGCGCAGGGCCCAGCGCCTCTCAGCGCCCGGCTCGGCTGGGCCCCGGGTGTGAGGGCAACCCTGCTGGTCGCCGCCGTTGGGTGCCCACCGCACCCGGCCGCCGGCTTCCCACACCTGCGGCTGCGTTATGTTGGGACCCAAAGCTGTCCTCCGGTCAGGGCGCTTACGGGGCGCTTTTGTAATGACTTGCCTGTTGGGGCTGCTTCTCGGTTTTGTTTTTGTTTTTTTAACCAACTGCCCCATCCTGCGAAGATGGGGAAAGAGGGCCCTAGATTGTCCTATATTCGGATCCGTAACCTGCTAGTCCATTGCATTTACTTTTAGAGTTTTTTTTTTTTTAAGTTTAAGGAGTAGTTGTCAAGACTGCCAAAATTACCAACCCTTTATTTATAGATAGATCTTGTGTATAATTGTCGTTTGCATTTGGCCATCTTAAATAGAAGTAAATTGAGAAGTCAAAATTTGTGAAATTGGACGTAGTTTTGAAGGAGAAACTCAATTCGGAGGGGGATTATTGGATCAAGGCGTTTAGAGTTTCCTCAGAATACTGAATCTAACCCTAATCTGAAGATCAGTTTTGGGTGGAGAAGGAGGAGGATGAAGTTTGCTGGAAAAAAACAGAACCTTTAGTAGGTGCTTTTTTGCCTTTTGGCATAGACTTTAGTGATAGGAGTAGTGGGATCCGAAGCTTGACATGTCTTTGACACAGACAGCTCTGGTTTCTAGTTAAGCAGCAACCTAATCAGCTTATATACTCTTGCGCAAAACTGGTTTTCATTAGTATGATATCTGTACTTTAAACCTGGGGGATAAGGAAAGTAGAAAAACTGCATTAAGCACTCTTAGGTCCAAATGTACTTAGGAGTGTTTTTTATTCCTAGGAAGACGCTACAAAAATTTGGTTCTACCAGATGTAAAGGAAAAAACATTTAAGGCCAAGCTGATCAGTCCAGGACATTTAAAGAAAGGATTTTTCCCCCTTTACTTTTCAAATTTAAGCAAAGAGGCTTTAAAAAAACCATGGCAGATGTGGACCCAGATACTTTGCTGGAATGGCTACAGATGGGACAGGGAGATGAAAGGGACATGCAACTAATAGCCCTTGAACAGCTATGCATGCTGCTTTTGATGTCTGACAACGTGGATCGTTGTTTTGAAACGTAAGTACGTTCCTTCATCATCTTCCTTTGGGTTACCGTAGTGACATCTGTTTTCAACCATTTGCTGACTTCAGTTTATGTAGAAATTTCTCTAGTGGATTTTAACACGTGTCTTTAAAAAAAACTCCTTAAGAGTTTTGTATTTGCACTTTTCCAAGAAATAAGAATTGATAGGTTAAGTAACTCTAGGACTGGTCATTACGATGACACAAATACATATTTGTTGAATGAATGGGAATTAGTAGGAATATAATTTTAACCCATAGCTTGGTTGATTCATTTTCAAAATGTCATGAACTGGGGAAAATGCAAATATTTATTTTCTTAAAGGTAGCTATTTCTGTACCATGAAATTGACTTGTAGAATAAGAGGTGATAATGAACATATGTTTTGAACTGCCCATTTCTTCATTGATGTTGTCATATGACAGTACTTTTGTTAAAGCAGATCATTGGTTTGTAAATTTCAGTTTGGGAAGGTATAAATTGGATCTTAACCATATAGCAGAATAGTAGAAAATTTGGAGTAGTAGAAACTACTATGTTGAAGTTTGAGGAGTTTAAGCAGTTTTATTGGGAGGTTATCATTTAGTATTTATGCAAAAATATAAAACAATTCATTACTAGATAGGCCTTAAAAGCATTTTTCCCTCTTATATAAGTCATAACTTGTCTAGTTAAAATAACCATTCTTCTTAGTGTTGAACACGTGTTTGGTTTTTCCTGTTTATTTTATATTTCTATTTACAGTCTGAACTCAAATAATAAGTAATTGAAAACTTTGATATTTCTTTATTCATTTTAATGCCATTTTAAAGTAATTACTAAAAAATGTTTGAGATGTTGACCTAAAATTTGGTATAATTGTCTTAATGTGTTTTAGGTGGGAATAAAGTCTATTTTACACAATTGGCAAAATTTTTTTAAGTACCTTCATTTTTGATTGTTGAGTGATTTCAGTTGTAACTCTTGTAACACAGTACTAAGATAAAAATCCTTATTAACAAAGTTGCGAAATCATACTGAGTGATCCATTTATTTCCATTAGTTTTTGTCATTGGCAACTTTTGAGTACCTAAGAATTATTTATCCTTATAGTTGACACTTGCTTTAGCAGGATTTATAGATTTTTAAAAATTTGTTTTTATTTTTATTTTTTTTCTCGTCCTGAGTCTCAAGTTAAAAAGTGTTCATAAATTTTATTAGAGGTAACCGGAAAGTTACTTTTGGTATTTTAAAAATCATACTTGTCTAGTGCTGAAATCTTTGACGTGATCAGTTGAAAAAAAAAAAAGGAAGAAGAAAAAAAATCATACTTGTCAGTCAAGTGAGTTGTCATTTTGTTGCTTCTGTTTAGTATTAATATGTAGGAGAGGTATTCCTTAGGACATTTAAAAAAGTGTTGACATATTAAAACAATTTAAGGAAATTTTTAAAATGTAAAATTAATCTCTATGTAAAATCCTTCCATCCTAATATAACAACTGTTATTTTTTTCCATTTTCCCTTCTAGGCTTTATTCACATTTATTATAATGTAATTTTTTTGGGGGGTGGACTGAGGCCTCACTGTGTTGCCCAGGCTGACCTTGAGCTCCTGGGTTCAAATGATTCTCCTGCCTTGGCCTCTTCAGTAGCTGGCCCTACAGGCTGTGCCACCGCAGCTGGCTTTATAATGTAATTTTAAGGAAATGAAGCACAAGTTAAGTCAGATGGCAATTTACCATGTGAAGGTAGGGGAGTATTTCAAGTTGAAGGGGTTAGCCATGTTTGGTATAGCATGCCAGTAACCTCTGAAAACTAGTCATTTGTTTTAATTTTGTGATTGTTTTGTTTTTAAACATTAATTTGATGTCTTCATTCTACAGCCAGATTTTCTTGTTGTCAAGGGAAAATTATCTTGGTTCCTTTTTAAACTAGTGAGGCTGCTTAATGAGATGGAAAGAATGGGCTGTGGCATAAGAGACTTGGGTTCAGATTCTTGGTCTGCTGTTTTCATTAGCCCCTGAGAGCCTTACTTTCTTCCTCTGTAAAAATGGCAGTTCCCCCCCCCCCCATGGGCTTCTTGTGAGGATTAAAGGAGAGAATGTATGTTAAGTGTTTTGAGTAAAGTGGGCTATCCACTGATACCATCATTAACATCCGATTTTGAATTTTATTTCAGCACTTTATTCAGTGAAACTGATTGATTTGGGAAGGTCTTTTAAAATTCTTTTAAACAAGTCAAGGCAGGTGAAAAAAGCAAGGTGATATGCATATTTTGAATATTGGTAAAAATCTTTCATACCACCTTGATTTCATAAAGTAGTAGCAAATAGGACTTAGTTATGTCTTATAAAGCAAAACATGCCCATATGTTCTGATAATATTTTTGTTTAGTTAGCTTGTCTTAATAGTTATACATCTGTTTAGTCAGGAAAAATAGGTGGGGTGGTAGAAACAATGGCCTCTGCAGTGGAATAGACTTGGGTTCAGATACCTGCCTTTTCCACTGTATAGTTGTGTGATAGCCTTTGAAGTCTGTTTCCTTATCCCTGTAGGATTTTTCTGAAAATAAATGGGATAATATGTGTGAGATGCCTCGCACAGTGCTTTTCACATAATAGTTAAGGGTTTCTTTTTCTTTTAACTTAGTATTATACATGGCTCGCCACTTTTTGTACCCATTTTGACAGTTTTTTTGAAGTTTAGGGGATATAACTTTTTCTATGGTGTTTCAGTGCTCCTTATTAATGCATGAACTTGTAAAGGTAATGCTCCAGAAAAGTAAAATGGGTTCAAAGTTGGTTCTTGCTTTTATTTGATGTATCATTAAGCTCTAAAATGTAAGATGGCCAGGCGCAGTGGCTCATGCCTATAATCCCAGCACTTTGAGAGGCAGGAGTTTGAGACCAGCTTAGCCAACATGGTGAAACCCCATCTCTACTAAAAATACACAAAGTAACTGGACATCATGGGAAGTGCCTATAACCCCAGCTACTTGGGAGGCTAAGGCAGGAGAATCTCTTGAACTTGGGAGACAGAGGTTGTAGTGAACTAAGATTGTGCCATTGCACTCCAGCCTTGGTGACAGAGTGAGACATGAGACCCTGCCAAAAAAAAAAAAAAAGTAATAATATGAGTTATTAGCTAATGAGTACTTTTTTATTCATGTCAAAATAGGCAATCATCATATGTATTAATGATATAAATATGTGTCATGGGCATTTATAGATCTTGCTGCTAAATCTAATATAATTTGAAAGTTTTGTCCTTTGGAAATTGAGTATCTGAGAAGTGCTTTTAGGTACTTAGAAAGCTCTATTTTAAAAGTAACGATGTCACTTAATTTTTTTTTTTTTTGAGAGGGAGTTTTGCTCTTATTGCCCAGGCTGGAGTGCAATGGCACGATCTCAGCTCGCCACAGCCTCCACCTCCAAGGTTCAAGCGATTCTCCTGCCTCAGCCTCCCAAGTAGCTGGGATTACAGGCATGTGTCACCACACCTGGCTAATTTTGTATTTTTAGTAGAGATGGGGTTTCTCCATGTTAGTCAGGCTGCTCTTGAACTCCCGACCTCAGGTGATTTGCCCTCCTCTGCCTCCCAAAGTACTGGGATTACAGGTTTGAGCCACTGCACCCGGCCAATGTCACTTAATTTTGAGGGCACAAAAGATATACAGTAAAAAGTCAGTTGTCTTCCCTTTCCTGTCTCCTGGTTACTTGGTTCCTCATCCCAGAGGAAACTACTGTTAATCATTTTCTAGTGTATCCTTCAAGAGATACCCAAGAAAGATTATTTTGAGTCTGGATTCCAAAGCTGTTTAACAAAGTGGTAAAAAAATCTTCTCTGGTATGTTTACACTAAAAGGTGAAAATACACCTTTACAGGGACAAGTTTTTTTTAACCTTTAAATTGTCTTTCTACTATATGTTCGGTCTTGGAAAGATATGGTGATGACCAAAACAAATACAGCCTCTGCCCTTATGGTGCCTAATAGTCTAATAGGGGAGACAGATATTATATAATTATGGGGAAAAATTGTGGTTACAAACTGTTAAATGTCATGAAGGAAAAGCTCAGGATGCTATGACAGCATGAAGCAGGGACAAGACCTGGAGAGGTGGGGGGTGGGTAGAGTGGTCTTTGGGGAAGTGGTTTTTCTTTTTTTTTTTTTTTTTTGAGATGGAGTCTCACTTTGTTGCCAGGCTGGAGTGCAATGGTATGATCTTGGCTCACTGCAACCTCTGCTCCCTGGGTAGTTCTCCTGTCTCAGCCTCCTGAGTAGCTGGGATTACAGGTGCAGACCACCATGCCTAGCTAATTTCTGTATTTCTTGTAGGGACAGGGTTTCACCATGTTGGCCAGGATGGTCTCAAGCTCTTGACCTTGTGATCCACCCGCCTCAGCCTCCCAAAGTGCTGGGATTACATGTGTGAACCACCATGCCTGGCCTTTTTTTTTTTTTTTTTTAAATTTTTTGTGACTGTATTGCTCTGTTGACCAGGTTGGAGTGTAGTGGCGCAATCTTAGCTCACTGCAACCTCCACCTCCTGAGCTTAAGTGATCCTCCTGCCTTGGCTTTCCAAAGTGGTGGGATTACAGGTGTGAGTCACCTTGCCCTACCAAGAAAGGGGAAGTTGTGTTTCCTAGAGCTAGGAAGGATGAGTAAGGAGATAAAGGAAAGACGATTGAGGTCTTTGGAGAAAGCCAATGTGACTAGGGCAAGGAAGGGTTGCTGTGATGAGCTGACTTGAAAGAGTAGGGACAAGATGGGGTAAATCTTCTGTGTATGCTAAATTAAATAGAGCTTTTGGTTTTATCTTTTTTTTTTTTTTTTTTTTTTGAGACAGTCACTCTGTTGCCAGGCTGGAGTGCAGTGGTGTGATCTTGGCTCACTGCAACCTCTGCTTCCCAGGTTCCAGCAATTGTCCATCCTCAGCCTCCCAAGTAGCTGGGGTTATTGAAGTGCAGTTTCGCAATCTCCGCTCATTGCAGCCTCTACCTCCTGGGTTCAAGTGATTCTCCTGCCTCAGCCTCCTGAGTAGCTGGGACTACAGGTGCAGCCATTACACCCAGCTAATTTTTGTATTTTCAGTAGAGACAAGATTTCACCATGTTGGCCAGGATGGTCTTGATCTCCTGACCTTGTGATCTGCCCACCTTGGCCTCCCAAAATGCTGGGATTATAGATGTGAGCCACTGAGCCCAGCCAGTTTTATCTTAAGAGCAGTGGGAAGGCATTGAAGTGCTGTAAATAAGTGAATGATGGGATTACATTTATCTTTCAAAAATAATACCTGCCCTCTGGAGAATAGGTAGGGCTCAGAGTGGGGACAAAACGAACAAATGCTGTGGGCTTGATAGGAGGCTGTGATCGAGAGAGAGAGAGGGTTTTGTGATAAAAGTAGAAAGTATTGAGTAGATTTGGGAGAGATTTGGAAGTCAGGATAGTCAGGACTTGTTGAATGATGAGAGAGTAAGAAGAAAGTATCATGAATGACCCAGGTTACAATGGATGATGGTGCCACTCACTGAGAGAGAACACTGGAACAGGACCATGTTTTGAGGGATTAAGATCATGAGTTTGGGTTTGGATATGTTGAGTATGAGGTACTTTTGAGATATCTCAGCGGAGATGTTAAGTAAGCAGTTGTATAAATGAGTCTGGAAATTGGAGGTGAAGCCTGGATTAGAGAAAAGTTTTAGAGTCAAGCACCTGTGGAGGTTAATTGTCATGGGATGTGATTGAGATCTAGGGCAACGATGCTTAAACGCTATGGTCTCAGGATTTCCATAACTCTTAAAAATTATTTTGGACCCTGAAGAACTTTTGTTTATGTTAGTATGCTTACTTCCATTTACCGTATTAAGATTGAAACTGGGAAGGTTTTTTTTTTTCTTTTTGAGATGGAGTCTTGCTCTGTCACCCAGGTTGGAGTGCAGTGGTACAATCTTGGCTCATTGCAACCTCCACCTCCCAGGTTCAAGCGATTCTCTAGCCTCTCCCTCCTGAAGTAGCTGGGATTACAGGCTCATGCCACCGCATCCCGCTAATTTTTGTGTTTTTAGTAGAGATGGGGTCTCACCATACTTCAACTCCTGATCTCAGGTGATCTGCTCGCCTCGAGCTTCCGGAGTGCTGGGATTATAAGCGTGAGCCACTGCGCCTGGCCGAAACTGGGAAGTTTTTAAAATGGTTTCATTCATTTTAAAAAATAAACCCCTTACATGTTATATTTTGTGTGTGTGTGAAAAATTACTTTTTCAAAAGAGAACATTTTGGGAGAGTAGGGGCATTAATTTACATTTTTGCAAATCTTTTTAAAGTTTGCCTTAATGGAAGGTAGCTGGATTCTCATATCTTCTTCTGCATTCAGTTTGTTGCATTATGTTGTTTTGATTGAAATATATGAGAAACTCATCCACAGATGTATTTGGGGAAGGGAGAAATATTATATTTTTTAACATAATTATGGATATGGTTCTTTGATACCATACCAAAAGTCAACAAGTGATAGTTTCTTAAGGATTAGTTATAATGTAGATTCTGGGTTGGTTTTTTTTTTTTAGTTTTAGTTTTTTTTTTTTTTCTGAGACGGAGTTTCGCTCTTATTACCCAGGCTGGAGTGCAATGGCGCAATCTCGGCTCACCACAAGCTCCGCCTCCTGGGTTCAGGCAGTTCTTCTGCCTCAGCCTCCTGAGTAGCTGGGATTACAGGCACGCGCCACCATGCCCAGCTAATTTTTTGTATTTTTAGTAGA
This sequence comes from Callithrix jacchus, assembly GCF_049354715.1. Taxonomy (NCBI): domain Eukaryota; kingdom Metazoa; phylum Chordata; class Mammalia; order Primates; family Cebidae; genus Callithrix; species Callithrix jacchus. Next base: position 65,583,145 of record NC_133509.1, on the reverse strand, counting down.
GATGGGGTTTCACCATGTTGACCAGGATGGTCTCGATCTCTTGACCTCATGATCCACCCACCTTGGCCTCCTAGTTTTAGTTTTTAAAAAATTTTTTCAAGACAGGGTCTCATGCCAGGCTGGAGTGTAGGGGGTGTGATTTTGACTCACAGCAACCTCCACCTTCTGGATTCAAGCAGTTCTCCCACCTAAGCCTCCTGAGTAGCTGGGACTAGAGATGCATACCACCATACCGGGATAATTTTTGTATTTTTAGTAGAGATGGAGATTCACCATGTTGGTCAGGTTGGTCTCAAACTCCTGACCTCAAGTGATCCACCTATCTTGGCTTCCCAAAGTGCTGGATTTCAGGCACGAGCTGCTGCCTGCCAGGATTAGTTATAATGTGGATTCTGATATCATTTCAGTGAACTTATACTCTGTTACATTAAGATTTGATGGTCTGTCTTATACTTTGAGTGACTGTTTTACCCATATTTACTTTTGCAAAATCATGCATTGGTCATATGGAAAATATCAGTCCACTGAGTTACACAGATTTTCCAAATGTGGACATATTCCACAGTGCCAAAAAGTCAATTTGTCAATGTGACTATTACTGTCATCAGACAGGTTTTTAAATATTCAGAAGCTGTCAAGCTCATGGTGGCAAATACAAATTTTCCAAACTTAATTTTTTCTTGGAAAGTTGAATGTTATCATTGGCAACAAATACTGTTGGTTGTTTTCCTTGAAATGAAAGGCATACGTGATTAAATTTTGAGAAAATGTTTGCCAGATATCCAAGTCTGAATAATCAGTTTTTCTGATACTCCTTCAAATAAAAATTGTGTTGCAAGAAAAATGTAACTAGTTCAGTTCTCAAGCATGTACTTTATTTGCCGTTATTCTTCAGTACGCAGTGCTTTATATTTCCTTCCCATTTCCTTTCCAGTAGAATATTGAAAAGATGTATATTCAAGGGTTGAGATTTAGTAAATTTGTTAATTTTATTGCTTCATTTAGTTTATTATTTGGTGAAACTGGCTTTTCTCCTATACCAGTGCTTCACAGTGAAGAGTACAATTAACTAGTAGTACAGTTTAGTGCTGTTGCCTTGATTCATGTTAAATTACCCACAGTTTTATCCACTATAGCTTTTGCATGGTTAGTGTACATGTCAATACAGGGAAAAAAAAATGATTTAAAAAGAGAAAGGGCAATTGTTTTGAATACTAGTGAGAGGTCAAGTAGGGTTAAGATGAAAAGATGTCCTTTAGATTTAGCAGTATTCTCAAGGTCATTGATCTTAATGAGAGCTGAGTGGAGTGGTGGTGAGGGGCAGATCTGAATGGGTTGAGGAGTGAGTGGGACGTGAAATGGAGGACATGTGGCAACTTCCTTGAAGAATTGAATTGGAAAAAGGAGTGTGGGTTTTTTTCTTTTAAAGGTCAAAGAGATAAGAGAGAGGGTAAATAATTCTTAGGGCAAAGACTATAAAACTGGGAGAGAACTGACATTTATATAGGAGCAGTGCTTTTTAAATCTTAATGTGCATAATGAGAGTCACCTGGGAATCATGTTAAAATGCATATTCTGATTCAGTTGGTCTTGTGTGGAGCTTGATATTCTTCTGCATTTCTAATATGCTCCCAGATAATGCAGAAGTTGTTTCTCAGAAAATCCCACCTTGTGTAGGAAATCCACTTGTGGAGAGATTGGTTTTAGGCAGAAAGAAGTATGTGTACTACTACTTTTTGTAAAAGAGAAGATGGAGACATTAGATGCACACATTCTAGGTTTGATGGTAAAAAGTTGAAGGGCTGGGGCTGGACACGGTGTCTCATGCCTATTAATCCCAGCACTTTGCGATGCTGAGGTGGGTAGATCAGTTGAGGCCAGGAGTTTGAGACCAGCCTGGCCAACATGGCGAAACCCTGTCTTTACTAAAAATACAAAAAAATTAGCCAGGTTTGGTGGCACGCCCTTGTAATCCCAGTTTCTCAGGAGGCTGAGGTACGAGAATAATTTGAGCCCAGTAGGCAGAGGTTGCAGTGAGCCAAGATTGTAACACTGTACTCCAGCCTAGGTGACAGAGTAAGACTCTTTTTAAAACACACAAAAAAGTTGCAGGGTTGGGTGTGGTGGCTTGTGCCTGTAATTTCAGCATTTGGGGAGGCAGAGGTGGGAGGGTAGCTTGAATCTAGGAGTTTGAGACCAGGCTGAACAGCATAGTGAGACCCTGTCACCATAAAAGATAAAAAGTTAGTTGGGTATGGTGGCATGCACCCATAGTCACAGCTACTCAGGAGGCAGAGGTGGGAAGGATCGCTTGAGCCTGTGAGGTGGAGGCTGCAGTGAGCTGTGACTGTGCCACTGCACTCAGCCTGTGCTGCAGAGTGAGACTGTCTCAACATAAAAAAATTTGAAAGGATTTGCATCTGATGATTTTCTTCTTGAAGTATGAGATTAAAAAGAATGATAATATTTAGGATTGGTCTGGGAAAGTGAGTGAATATACTCAGTGCTAGTAGCTTCGTAACAGATATCCTTTCATCATAGCTAACTATAACCAGAGTTATAGTCTTTTTTTTTTTTTTTTTTTTAAGCTGGAGTCTTGCTCTTGCCCAGGCTGGAGTGCTGTGACATGATCTTGGCTCATTGCAACCTCCACCTCCCGGGTTCACGCGATTCTTGTACCTCAGCCTCCCAAGTAGATGGGACTACAGGTGTGTGCCACTATGCCTGGCTAATTTTTGAATTTTTTATAGAGACTGAATTTCACCATGTTGGCCAGGCTGGTCTTGAACTCCTGACCTCAAGTGATCTGCTCACTTTGGCCTCCCAAAGTGCTGGATTACAGGTGTGAGCCACAGTGCCAGGCCCTGATTTATAGTCTTAAAAATTGTTTTACCTCTATTGTTCCCTTTTACAGAATCTGTTGGGTTGTTTACCTACTGGGTCAAATTTAAATGTCTTCAAAGATCCCTCCTGCATATTCTCACATGTATACACTACTGCCACTTTACTCTACTTTGAGTTCTTTACTGGACTGTGAGCTCATCTTTATTTTCCATTGCTAAGCATAGTGTCTGGCAAACAAATAGCTAATATCCATATAGTGAATGACTGAATTGAGGAAATTCTTATATTGGACCTGTTTTCCACTCATACCTAAAATACCCATGGAAAGTATTTCTGGAGTTGAGACACTGGTTATTATTATGCAGGAGGGAAGAGTATTGTATCCTTTTTTTGTAGCAAAAATAGTAATAGCATCAACAGGTACGTACTTTGCTTACTTTCTACCATTAATATACCTGCTTTTCCTATATTGACACGTTTTCTTCTTCTGCCCAGTGGCAGAGTAATAGGAAGTGAATTACTTTTATCAGCCTTGACCCTTCTCTGGAGAAGGAATGTTCACTAGTATATCAAGTATGTATAATATCAAGAGTTAAATAAATGGGCTGGGCATGATGGCTCATGCTTGTAATCCCAGCACTTCAGGAGGCTGAAGTGGGTGGATCACTTAAACTCAGGAGTTTGAGTCCAGCCTGGCCAACATGGCGAGACCCTGTCCCTACTCAAAATACAAAAATTAGCAGGGCATGGTGGCATGTTCCTATAATCCCAGCTACTTGGGAGGCTGAGGCACGAGACTTACTTGAATCTGGGAGGCAGATGTTGCAGTGAGCCGAGCTTGCACTACTGCACTCCAGCCTGGGAGAAAGAGTCTCAAAAAAAAAGTTAAATAAATGAGTTTCTGTAAGCAGACAGCAACTGTGTATGTGCCTCTTTTCAGTGGACAGCAGAAAGAAGTGCTAGAATGAGAAATATTGTCTGCAGTGGTTCCTAACCTGAGACTCCAGGGGGTCCATAGGTGATTAAATTTAGGGAGCTTTTGTGAAGATTACCAGAATTTGTGTTAGCTAAAAAATGTAGAGGCCAGGTGCGGTGACTCTTGCCTGTAATCCCAGCACTATGGGAGGCTGAGACTGGTGGATCACCTGAGATTAGGAGTTCGAGACCAGTCTGGCTAAAATGGTGAAACCTCGTCTCTACTAAAAATACAAAAATAAGCAGAGCTGTGGTGACATGCGCTTGTAATCTCAGCTACTTGGGAGGCTGAGGCAGGAAAAATGGTTGAACCAGGAAGGCAGAGGTTTCAGTGAGCTGAGATCATACCACTGTACTCCAGACTGGGTGACAGAGTGAAACCCTGTTTCAAAAAAAAAAAGTTAAAACCACTTTTAATAGTTTTAACAGAAGGCCGGGTGCAGTGGCTCACGCCTATAATCCCAGCACTTTGGGAGGCCGAGGCAGGTGGATCACGAGGTCAAGAGATCGAGACCATCCTGGTCAACATGGTGAAACCCCGTCTCTACTAAAAATGCAAAACAGTTAGCTGGGCATGGTGGCACGTGCCTGTAATCCCAGCTACTTGGGAAGCTGAGGCAGGAGAATTGCCTGAACCCAGGAGGTGGAGGTTGCGATGAGCCGAGATCGTGCCATTGCACTCCAGTCTGGGTAACAAGAGCGAAACTCCCGTCTCAAAAAAAAAAAAAAATTTTAACAGGAAAAATACAATGAAATTTTAAAACATTATTTTTTATATTATTATATATAGTACTGTATTACTGTAGTACTGTACTACTCAGTAGGCTGAGGAATGAGAATCGCTTGAACCTGGGAGAGAGCCGAAGTTACAGTGAGCCAAGATTGCACAACTGTGCTTCAGCCTGGGAGACAGAGCAAGACTCCATCTCAAAAACAAAAAAGTTAAATAAATTCCTGTAAATAAACTTATTATATATAGCATATATTTTATATATAGTACTATATTAATATACTATAGTGTACTATATATAGTACATACAATATACTGTATTACTGTATATAACATAGTATATATACTATAGTACATATGTAATATATATGTATTATAGCATATGTTTTATACTACTATATATACATATATAGTAGTATAAAATATATATATACATATGTAGTATATATATAATTATATATATTATTTTATGTATATAGTATTATATATGTGTATATATATAACTATACCATATATATACATAATATAGTACTATATATAGTACATATAATACTATCCTGTATTCTATTACATATATATATGCCATAGTATAGTACTATATATAATAATACAGTATAGTACATATATAACATGTAGTATGTAATAATATATAGTATTGATAATACCAATACGATAATCCTAGCACTTTGGGAGGCTGAGGAAGGTGGATCACTTAAACTCAGGAGTTCGAGTTCAGCCTGGCCAACATGGCGAAACCTCATCCCTACTAAAAATATATAAGTTAGCAGGGTATGGTATCATGTTCCTGTAATATAATACTTATAATATTGTAATATGTTATCAATAATATATAGTATTATATATAGTACTATAGCACTAAACATAATATACTATATTAATAATATAGTATTTGCTTTAAGATAATAAAGATAATTTCTACCTATAATGTAAGAGGTAAATAGTGGCAAGCTTAAAAGAGGGCTGTGATTATTCTGTAAATGATAGTTAATTTTTTCTTACAAATTTGTTTGAATTGCATATGATAAAGTTAGCTTTTTATTACTGTACATTGCTATGACTCATGTAACCACCACTATAATTGAAATTCAGAACATTTCTGTCACTTTGAAACATCTAGTGATGTCCCTTTGAACTCAAACTGTTTCCCCCGAATGCCTGGCACTCAGTGGCCTGTTTTCTGTTGATACAGTTTGGCTTTTCCAGAATGTCATGTAAATTGAATCTTACATGCAATATGTAGTTTTTTGAGTCTGCTTTCTTTCACTTAACATGTTGCACTTGAAATTCATCTATGTTGCTATGGTATCAGAAGTTCCTTCTCTTCAGTTGCTCAGTAATACTCCTTTTCATGGATGTTTGGTGATTATGACCTAAACTGCTATAAACATTAGTACAGATTTTTTTTGTGTGTGAACCTAAGTTTTTAAAAATATTTATTTATTTATTTTTTGAGACAGAGTTTTGCGCTTGCTTCCCAGGCTGGAGTGCAATGGTGTTATCTTGGCTTACCGCCACCTCTGGGGTTCAAGCGATTTAGTAGCAAAAACCCACTAGAACTATAAGACTTCTGGAAGAAAACATAGGAGAAAATCTTTCTGACCTTGCATTTTGCAAATATTTAAACACCAAAAGCACAATTCATTAGAGAATATGAATTTGAGTTGAAAGGTTTTTACTACTAACTTAGTTTCTGTGATAGATACAGGATTATCCGGGTTATGTAATGCTTCTTGCATGAGATTTGGTAGAATGTCTTGTTTTCTTTCTTTTTTTTTTTTTTTTTTTTTTTTGTTGAGACAGAGTTTCACTCTTGTTGCCCAAGCTGGAGTGTGATGGTGCAATCTTGGCTCATTGCAACCTCCGCCTCCTGGGTTCAAATGATTCTCCTGCCTCAGCCTCCTAAGTAGCTGGGATTACAGGCACACGCCACCACGTGTGGCTTAATTTTTGTATTTTTAGTAGAAATGAGGTTTCACCATTTTAGCCAGGCTGGTCTCAAACTCCTGATCTCAGGTGATCTGCCTGACTTGCTTGGCCTTCTAGAGTGTTGGGATTACAGGTGTGAGCACCGTGCCTAGCCTAATTTGCTCTTTTTTTCTCTGTTTTCTTAAGTGAAAGCTGGGGTGTGATTTTTTGAAAGCTGTTATTTGAGGCTTTAAGCATATAATCCCATAAATTTCTCTTTATATACTACTTTAGTTGTATCCCGCAAAGTTTGATGTTGTATATTCATTTCATTCAGTTAGTAATTTTTTTTTTAAATAGGGTCTCACTCTGTTGCCCATGCTGGAGTATAGTAGTGTGATCTCAGCTCACTGCAGCCTCAACCTCCCTGGCTCAAGCCATTCTCCCCACCTTAGACTCCTGACTCGTTGGGATTACAGGCGTGTGCCATCTCTCCTGGCTTGTTTTTGTAATTTTTGTAGGGACAGGGTTTCACTGTGTTGCCCAGGCTGGTCTGGAACTCCTGAGCTAAAGCCATCGGCCTGTCTCAGCCTCCCAAATGCAAGGATTACAGGTGTGAACCACTATACTCGGCTAGTCGCAACATATGAACGAAGGAAATAAACAAATTATGGGATAGTATTTATAGTATGGTTCTACTTGTGAATAATGAAAACATGAAATGTTTATGTGTACGGTGATATGAGGCCAGGCATAGTGACTCACTTCTGTCACCCTAGTGCTTTGGGAGGCTGAGGCAGGAGGATTGCTTGAGCCTAGGAGTTTAAAACTACGGAAACATATCCAGGTAGCAGTGAGTTGTGGTTGCATGTCTGTACTCTAGCCTGAGTGACAGAGCGAGACACTGTCTCTTTAAAAAACAAAGCCAAAAATGGTGGGGTGCAGTGGGGCATGCCTGTAATCTCAGCACTTTAGGAGGCTGAGGTGGGAGGATCGTTTGAGACCAGGAGTTGGAGACCAGTCTGGGCAACAGAGAGAGACCTTATCTCTTAAAAAAATTAATACATAGGCTGGGTGTGGTGGCTTATGCCTGTAATCTCAGCACTTTGGGAGGCCAAGGTGGGCAGATCACTTGAGGTCAGGAGTTCAAGACCAACCTGGCAAACATGGTGAAACCCTGTCTCTACTAAAAATACAAAAATTAGATGGGCATGGTGGCGCGTGCCTTGCTACTTGGGAGGCTAAGGCAGGAGAATCACTTGAACCCAGGAGGTGGAAGTTGCAGTGAGCTGAGACTGCGCCAACTGCCCTCCAACCTGGCTACAGAATGAGACTCTGTCTCAAAAAAAAAAGAAATTAATAACTCTAAATGTAATATGATTTCTTTCACTACAGATGTCCTCCTCGAACTTTCTTACCAGCCCTCTGTAAAATTTTTCTTGATGAAAGTGCTCCAGACAATGTATTAGAAGTGACAGCCCGTGCCATAACATACTACCTGGATGTATCTGCGGAATGTACCCGAAGGATTGTTGGGGTAGATGGAGCTATAAAAGCACTTTGTAATCGGTTAGTTGTAGTTGAACTTAACAACAGGACTAGCAGAGACTTAGCTGAACAATGTGTAAAGGTAAGTATTATTTATTGGCTCATTACATATTTCTCTCGGACTTCTCAGGGATGAGTTTTGGCTCATTTTAAACATCACTTAGAGACTGAAAAATATATTTACTAAAAAAAAATTCTTCCTGTTTTCAATCTTACTTTATTGAGAGTAGTTGAGAACAGTGGAAATCACAACTCTTAACGGCACCAAAGGAGGTCCCATTGGCTTGGAAAAAGAAATCTTATCTTAGAAGGAAAACTGTAGGTCATTGATATACTCTGTGCTGCTTCAGTGCACTTCAGTTCCTGGTAGTCACTTAGAGATAGGTTAGCCCTGTTCTTACCCCAAATCATTTTGTTTTATAATAGTAACAATTAGCCGGGCTCAATGGCTCACACCTGTAATCCCAGCACTTCGGAAGGCCGAGGCAGGTGGATCACAAGGCAGGTGGATCACAAGGTCAAGAGATGGAGACCATCCTGGCCAACATGGTGAAACCCTGTCTCTATTAAAAATACAAAAAAATTAGCTTGGTGTGGTGGCATGTGCCTGTAGTCCCAGCTACTCGGGAGGCTGAGCAGGAGGGTAGCTTTAACTCTGGAGGTAGAGGTTGCAGTGAGCCGAGATCATGCCACTGCACTTCAGCCGGGCAACAGAGCAAGACTCCGTCTCAAAAAAAAAAAAAAATAGTAACAGTCAGCGAACGCCACCTGTGCTAGGCATTATTCTAAGCACTTTAAGGTATTAAATCATTTAATCTTCATAGCAACTCTATATGGGATAAGTTGGTGCCGTGAATATTATAATTTCTTTTCTTTTTTTTGAGACAGAGTCTCGCTGGGTCACCCAGACGGAGTGCAGTGACACGATCTCAGCCTACTGCACCCTCTGCCTCCTGGGTTCAAGCCATTCTGCCTCAGCCTCCCGAGTAGCTGGGACTACAGGCACCTGCTACCACACCCGGCTAATTTGTTTTGTATTCTTAGTAGAGACGGGGTTTCACTATGTTGGCCAGGCTGGTCTTGAACTCCTGACCTAATGATCCACCTGCCCTGGGCTCCCAAAGTGCTGGGATTACAAGCATGAGCCACTGTACCTGGCCGAATATTATCATTTCTATGTTACAGATAAAAAAAATTCAAGTATGCTGAAGTTAAGGAATGTACTTGAGGGTAGTGAGCAACAGAGCTGAGACTTGAAGTTTAGGAATTTGAAGATTAGGAAGTCTGGTTCTAGGGCCAAGGGATTTAACTATTTTGCCATATTCCCTATAGAGTAAGCTGTTATCTTTATGTAACTCTAAAATATTATGTAATTCTAAAAGCATTAGTACTAGATCCATACTTTATTGGAACTATTTGTGGTGAATACATTTAGATTTATGTGTGGTTTTTTTTTTTTTTTTTTGAGACAGAGCCTCATTGTCTCCCAGGCTAGAATGCAGTGGCACGATTTCGACTTACTGCAACCTCTGCCTCCTGGGTTCAAGCAATTCTCCTGCCTCAGCCTCCCAAGTAGCTGGTATTACAGGCACGTGCCACCATGCCTGGCTAATTTTTTGTATTTTTAGTAGAGATGGGATTTCACCATGTTGGCCAGGCTGATCTCGAACTCCTGACCTCAGGTGATCCAACTGCCTTGGCCTCCCAAAATGGTGCTGGGATTACAGGCATGAGTCACTGTGACCAGCCCCTGATTCTTTTTTTTAGTGATTTCTGCTTTATTCTTTTTGTGATTCTTGCTACTCTAGGTAAGCAGTTCTCAAACTTTTTTGTCTCAAGATCCCTTTACAAGTCTTAAATAATTGAGGATACCCAAAGAGCCTTTGTTTACATAGGTTTTATCTATTTACCATATTATATACTGAAACTGAGAAATTTAAAATATTTTTAAATTTATCTTAAAATAATGACAATGTTTTATACATAACAGGTTTAATGAAAAATAACTTTTTTTTTTGAGACAGAGTCTTGCTCTGTTGCCAGGTGCCAGGCTGGAGTTCAGTGGCATGATCTTGGCTAACTGCAATCTCCGCCTCCCAGGCTCAAGCAATTCTCCTGCCTCAGCCTCCCGAGTAGCTGGGACTACAGGCGCACACCACCATGCCCAGCTAATTTTTGTTTTTTTAGTAGAGACGGGGTTTCACCATGTTGGCCAGGATGGTCTTGATCTCTTGACCTCGTGATCCGCCCACCTTGGCCTCCCAAAGTGCTGTGATTACAGGCGTGAGCCACAATGCCTGGCTGAAAAATAACTTTTTAAAATTAACAGAAAGTTAGTGAAAAGACTGGAATTGTTAGGTGTTTTTGCAAGTCTCTTAAGAAAAATCTGTCTTTACAGTAGACAGCTGGATACTCCTATTTGCTTCTGCATTCAGTCTAGTACAATATTATACCTTGCTTAGCTTCTGGAAAATGCTACCCTAGACTGCTGAGAATCAAAGAGACAAATAGTGTTAGAGTTATGATCATTTGCTAAATTACTTGTAGTGCTTTAGCTTGCCATACAGATTTCACTTTCTAAGCCTGCACTGTCCAATATGGTAGCCAAATAAGTCTATTGAGCACTTCAAATGTGGCCACTCCAAATAGAGATGTGTTGTAAGTAAAAAGTACACATGTAGTTTTAAAGACAATACATGAAAGACTATAATATATATGAGTAAATTTCTATATTGATTTCATGTTGAAATGATGATGCCTGGGTATATTGAGTTAAATAAAATATATTAATCTTTGAGACAGGGTCTCACTCTTTCCGAAGCTGGAGTGCAGTGGTGCGATCAGCCTCAACCTCCTCGGCTCAAGTTATCCTGTCACCTCAGTCTCCTGAGTAGCTGGGACTATATAGCACATGCCACTACTATGCCTGGCTAATTTTTCTATGTTTTGTAGATGTCAGGTTTTGCCATGTTGCCCAGGTTGGTCTTGAACTTCTGGGCTCAAGTGAACTGCCCACCTTGGTCTCTCAAAGTGCTGAGATTACAGGTGTGAGCTACCACATCCAGCTTAAAAAAAATTATTTAAATTAGTTTCATTTTTTTTCACTTTTCTGTTTTTAATGTGTCACTAATAAATTTGGAGAGTGCATTATTTCTGTGATTCTTGAAAATTAGGCTTGCATTCTTTCATTAAATTTGTTTTACTGTTATAGGTATTAGAACTGATATGTACTCGTGAGTCAGGAGCAGTCTTTGAGGCTGGCGGTTTGAATTGTGTGCTTACCTTCATTCGTGACAGTGGACATCTAGTTCATAAAGACACCTTGCACTCTGCCATGGCTGTGGTATCGAGACTCTGTGGCAAAATGGAGCCTCAAGATTCTTCTTTAGAAATTTGTGTAGAATCTCTGTCTAGTTTATTAAAACATGAAGATCATCAGGTAATTAAGTTGCTGTTATATTCAGAAAGTGATTTTTATAATGTCCCTTATTTATAATTATGATAGACTATAATTTGAACTTTTAACTTGAAGAAATAGAGGTAATTCCAACTTCTTTTTCTAATTTTATCTCTGTGTGGTAATCTTTTTGGAAATGAAACTTTTAAGATTATAAATGTGATATATGTTTATTCTTAAAATTTAAATGTAATAAAAATATGTAATTTTTACAGCTGTACTTGCACTGAGTGTAATTTTGTTGACTTGGTACAATTTTGTTGTTCCAAGTATTTGGTACTGATTTTGTTGACTTAAGATAGATCTCACTTAGAGTAAATAAGACAGTATCTCTTTCTTTTTTTTGAAACTGAATCTTGCTTTGTCACATGGGCTGAAGCGCAGTGATGCAATCTCAGCTCACTGCAGCCTCCACCTTCTGGGTTCAAGTGATTCTCATGCCTCAGCCTCCCAAGTAGCTGGAACTACAGGCACCTGCCACCACACCTGGCTAATTTTTGTATTTTTAGTAGAGATGGGGTTTCGCCATATTGGCCAAGCTGGCCTCAAACTTTTAACTTTGTGATCCTCCCGCCTTGGCCTCCCAAAGTGCTGGGAATGTAGGCTTGAGTCACCGAGCCTACCATAAGACAGTATTTACAATCTTATCTGTAAACCTTTATTGAATTAGCATACTTTAGAAAATAAAACTTGACATTTAATGCCTTTTTATTGTTCAGATGTTATTTTCAGTTGACATTCTTAGATTATCGTGACAGGTACATATAATAACAGTTAATATTTTTGAGCTTTTTCTGTCCATCCAGATTCTTTATATGTATTACCTTATTTAAGCTAACACAATGAGATATAGTTACCATTATTATCCCCATTTTACAAATGAGGGAACTGAGGCCTCTAGCAGTTTAAAGTAACTTCCTCAGGTTATACAGTTAGCAGTGTGTGGAGCCATGATTCAAATTTAGGCAGATCACATGCTTCATTACTTTGCTACAGTTGCCTTTCTTACAGTGTCAGTATGAAATGATCATTACTAACCCTTTTTAGGTGAATTTTATCTGTGGGCATTTTCTTTACATCTTTAGGTTTCAGATGGAGCTCTGCGATGCTTTGCATCACTGGCTGACCGATTTACCCGTCGTGGTGTTGACCCAGCTCCATTAGCCAAGCATGGATTAACCGAGGAGCTGTTATCTCGAATGGCTGCTGCTGGAGGTACTGTATCAGGACCATCATCAGCATGCAAACCAGGTCGCAGCACCACAGGAGCTCCTTCCACAACTGCAGATTCCAAATTGAGTAATCAGGTGTCAACAATTGTAAGTCTGCTCTCAACACTTTGCAGAGGCTCTCCAGTAGTAACACATGTAAGAATGTTTTTGAATCTTTGCTTTTTAATCTTTAGAAAAGGTGTTTTTGTATAATGCTAATATATTAAACTTTTTTCTTCCCATCTCTTTCTAGGATCTCCTGAGGTCAGAGCTTCCAGATTCAATTGAAAGTGCATTGCAGGGTGATGAAAGATGTGTGCTTGATACTATGCGTTTGGTTGACCTTCTCTTGGTGCTGCTATTTGAAGGACGAAAAGCTTTGCCAAAGTCTAGTGCTGGATCTACAGGCAGAATCCCAGGACTCCGGAGATTAGATAGTTCTGGGGAGCGCTCACATCGGCAGCTTATAGATTGTATTCGAAGTAAAGATACTGATGCACTTATAGATGCAATTGACACAGGAGGTCAGAAAATATTTTTGTAAATATAAAAAGAAAGTTGTGAGATGAGCATATATTCGTTCAGTTTCTAGTTTTTGGACAGTGCTCTTAGAAATTGTGCCAGATAACAAAGTGGCACCCCTTCAATATTCTCCACTCTCCCTGTGTATAATTATATAATTATCAGCTTGGTTCATGTTGAAACCTGAATAAATGCTTGTTGACTGAGTAAAACTTCTGTAAAGTTTGAAATTTCTGTTTTATTAGCTGAAGGAGATATTATAAATTCTAAGGTTTTCTTAAGATTGATGGAAACTGATGTGAATGAATTATAATAATGCAGATTTTTTAGACTGCCGCATGAGGTGATCAGCAAATACAAATTCCTGAAAGATGCTTCTGGGTCATCAGATTTGTTCTTCTGTATTCTTTGAATTATAGGTGGGGGTTAGTCTCTTTTAGCAACTAATACCTTACTGAATTGCATATTTAGTTTTTTCATTTCTTATTTCATGTTTATTTTTAAGACTTAAAAGCTTTGTGAATCCCCAGTGCTTTAAAATTTTTCAGTTTTTTTTTTTTTTTGTGATGGAGTCTCGCTCTGTTGCATAGGCTGGAGTGCAGTGGTACAGTCTCAGCTCACTGCATCCTACGCCTCCCAGGTTCGAGCAATTCTCCTGTCTCAGCCTCCTGAGTAGTTGGGGTTACAGGTATGTGCCACTACACCCAGCTAATTTTTGTATTTTTAGTAGAAAAGGGGTTTCACCATGTTGGCCAGGCTGGTCTTGAACTCCTGACCTCAAGTGATCCTCCCACCTTGGCCTCCCAGAGTGCTGGGATTATAGGTGTGAGCCACCATGCCCAGCCTCAAATACTTTTTCTTAGCTGACCTCAGGTTTGCTGATGATGTACTACTTTATAGTTGAGCTATATGTCAAAAACACTCTCTTGACTATTTAGATGATTACTAATAACAGTCTTAAAATGGTTCAATCTTTAGATAAGTTTAGTAGTATTTTATTGGCTTTAAAAATATGTGTTTTTTTCCTTTGAAATTTCAGCCTTTGAAGTAAATTTTATGGATGATGTAGGTCAGACTCTATTAAACTGGGCCTCTGCTTTTGGAACTCAGGAAATGGTAAGCTAATAAATAAAAGCTAGTTTTTAAATTAGATAGAAATATTAATACAATGCAGCTTTATGATTCTTTATCATTTTACAGGTAGAATTTCTTTGTGAAAGAGGTGCTGATGTTAATAGAGGTCAAAGGTCATCATCATTACACTATGCTGCATGTTTTGGAAGACCTCAAGTAGCAAAGGTAAAGTCTAGGTTTTAAAATTACTAATTTTTAACATTTGCACAGTTTAAAAATTAAAATGATATAAAATATATTACTTTGCTAAATCATGCTTCCAAGCCATCTCCATCCACTTCATTCCCCCTTACTTACTATAAGTGTTTTTAATTAGTTTTTTTCTTTTTAGTGTTTCCTAATACAGATTCAAGTAAAAACAAATATATATGTTTATATTATATATATAGTCCCTCCTCTTTCATTTTTTTCCCTTTTCTTTTTTTGAGACAGTTTCGCGCTTGTTGTCCAGGATGGAGGGCAATGGTGGGATCTTGGCTCACTGCAACCTCCGCCTCCCGGGTTCAAGCAATTCTCCTGCCTCAACCTCCTGAGTGCCAGGGATTACAGGCATGCATCACCATGCCTGGCTAATTTTGTATTTTTAGTGGAGACGGGATTTTTTGATGTTGGTCAGGCGGGTCTCAAACTCCTAACCTATGGCAGGTGATTCACCTGCCTTAGCCTCCCAAAGTGCTGGGATAACAGAAGAGACTGCTTTTAAGGTACTAAGTGCAAAGGCAGGGATTTGGATTGGCACCTGCTTGATTAAGTAATTCTGGAAAATCTTTAGTTTACATAGTTATCCAAAGAAATATGTCAAAGAAATAAAGTATTGTTATATTCAAATTAAATGCTTTTCTTCTCTAGACTCTGTTACGGCATGGTGCAAACCCAGATCTGAGAGATGAAGATGGGAAAACTCCATTAGATAAAGCTCGAGAAAGGGGCCATAGTGAAGTAGTAGCTATTCTTCAGTCTCCGGGTGAGTGCTACATTCTTTCCTTTAAGACATCTGCTGTTGTTTTTCACCTTTCATTTCCATAGCTTTCTATAGACACATTAACATTATATAAATGAACTATTCATATGGGATCAAATAAGTATATATGTATATCCTTACATTGTTAAACATTTAACAGCTTACTCTTCTGTGTTGAGACTGTGCCTCATTCCAGAGTGACCAAAAGCTAAAGTTCAAGGAATATGGGAATGTCAGATAAATAATACTTTGGTATTGTTTAGATAAGGTAGTTTCGCCAAAGAGAGCAGATGAATCCAGAGCTTCTGTGAAATAATTTTTGGAACCAAGTGGAGTATCCAAAATTATTTCCTTAATTTGTTATTGAGCTTATTGAAGTTACTAATGTTCTTTGGTATTTTTATAAGCATCATTGAAACAGTGTTCTAATTTCAGTTTATTTATTTGTTAATTAGAGAAAATTATTGTTAAAGTTGGATATATGTTAAGGTTTTTTTCCCTTGAAAGCAAAAGTTTCCAAAAAATAATTTCTTTGAACAATATTTGTCTGCAGGTGATTGGATGTGTCCAGTTAATAAAGGAGATGATAAGAAAAAGAAAGATACAAACAAAGATGAAGAAGAATGTAATGAGCCCAAAGGAGATCCGGAAATGGCACCCATATACTTGAAAAGGTTATTGCCTGTGTTTGCACAAACATTTCAGCAAACTATGCTGCCTTCAATAAGGTAGTTACTCATACTATTTGTGTGTGTTAGCCAAATTACACCAATTATGTGGTTTTATTTATCTTCATTTTCCAGAAGGATTTGAGGTTTATTTTAATGTTAAAAAGGTGTGGTAAGAATAAAAATTAGATCAGAAGTGGGAAAGCCCTATCTTTCCTTCTGATGATCTGACTGAAGAGGAGGAGTTTTAGTAAAGATTACTAGATTCTTAACAAATTTTTGGTAGCTCTCTAAATATTAAATCTCTAGAGAAATTTTGGTAAGTATTGTAAACACTTACTGAGCTTTTTGGAAGCCTGTTTGTAGGGACAGTATGAGATGGCCACTGGAGGAGTTATACGGATAAATGAGACTTGGCTCTTGCTTACTCTACCCCTTGTGAGCTAGTAAGGGATGTGTTTGGGCAAAACACAGAGTGTTAAATGATTAGGCACATAATCAGGGTTCTCTGGGAATATAGATGATTTAACAACTAATTTGGTTGGGTAGATTGGAGATGGATTTATGCAGAGGACATGAGATTTAAATTGTGGTTTAAAGGATACTTAGGGGTTTTCTAGGCAGATAAATTTGGAAGCATGGGTGAAGAACAGTATGTGCAAATGTGTGAAGGTATGAATCAATCCATCAGAAACTCCCTCTACAATGTATCCATAACTTGCCATTTCTTTTCATCTTTTGCCAGTTAGTACTCTGATCCAAACTCTCATAGACTGTGGTTTGACCCCTGCAGTAGCTTCTTAATTAGTCATTCTGCTTTTTCTCTCTTGCTCCTTTATAATATGTTTGTACATATTAGGCTGAATTATATATATGTATATATTTTTTAATTAATTAATTAATTTTTGAGACAGGATATTGCTGTTGCCCAGACTGGAGTGCATTGGCTGGATCAGGCTCACAGCAGCCTCGACTTCCTGGACTCTAGTGATTCTCCCACCTTAGCCTCCCAAATAGCTGGGGTTACAAGTGTGCCACCATGCCCAGCTAATTTTTTCTACTTTTAGTATAGATGGGGTTTCACCATGTTGCCCAGACTGGTTTCAAACTCCTGGGCTCAAGTGATTGCCCACCTTGGCCTCCTAAGTGCTGGGATTACAGACGCGAGCCACTACAGCTGGCCATATATATTTTTAGAGACAGGTCTTGCTCTTCATCCAAGTTGGAGTGCAGAGGCACAGTCATAGCTCACTGTAACCTTGAACTCCTGGGCTCAAGTGATCCCCTACCTTAGCCTCTCAAGTATCTAGAATTACAGACGTATACCACCTTGTCTGGCTAATTTTTTTTTTTTTTTGAGAGGAGTTTCTCTTTTGTCCAGGCTGGAGTGCAATGGCACAATCAGCTCACTACAACCTCTGCCTCCCAGGTTCAAGCGATTCTCTTGCCTCAGCCTCCAGAGTAGCTGGGATTACAGGCATGTGCCACCATGCCCGGCTATTTTTTTTTTTTTTTGTATTTTTAGTAGAGATGGGGTTTCTCCATGTTGGTCAGGCTGGTCTTGAACTTTTAAACTCAGGTGATCGGCCTGCTTCAGCCTCCCAAAGTACTGGGATTACAGGCGTGAGCCACCGTTCCTGGCTTTAAAAATTGTTTTTTAGAGACTAAGTTTTGCTCTCTTGTCCAGGCTGGGGTGCAGTGGTGCAGTCACAGCTTACTGCATACTTGAACTGCTGGACTCAAGGAATCCTCCCATGTCAGCCTGCTGAGTATCTAGGACTACTGGCATGCACCACCACATCAGTTAATGTTTTTATTTTTTTGTAGAGATGAGGTCTGGCCGTCTTGTCCAGGCTGACCTTTAACTCCAGGGCTCAAGCAATTCTCTGGCCTCTGCTTCCTGAAGTGCTGGAATTACAGGCATAAGCTACTGTACTCAGCTTGAGAATTATAATTTAAAATTATAATTAAATCACACCACTTTCTAGTTTGAACCCATTGTACCTTCTAATTGGCTTTAATTAAAACTCAGCTCCTTAACCCTTTGGCTTGCGAGGTCTTACATAATCCCCACCCAGCTCTCCAACTGAGTACTATCTAATCTTTGGCCCATTACACTTTTGCTAGCCTTCTTTCTATTTGTGGAAACTTCCAAGTAAATCCTTGCCTTAGGGCTTTTGCACTTGTTTACCATCTGCTTGAAACTTTCTATCCCTAAATCTTCTGAAAGTGGGTAGTTGTTTTATATCATTCAGATCTGAGTTCAGATGTTACATCCATTGAAGTTTGTCTCCCTGATTTAAATTTACCACGTTACACTTTTTTAAGTCAATATTTTACTGACTTTATAAAGCTTACACTGTCTTGGCTGGGCGTGGTGGCTCACGCCTGTAATCTCAGCACTTTCGGAGGCTGAGGTGGGCAGATCACTTGAGGTCAGGCGTAGTTCTAGACCTGTCTGTCTAACATGGGGAAACCTTGTCTCTATGAAAAACACAAAAATTAGCTGGGTGTAGTGGCGTGTGCCTGTAGTCCCAGCTACTTGGAGGCTGAGGCAGGAGAATTGTTTGAACCCAGGAGGTGGAGGTTGCAGTGAGCTGAGATTGTGCCACTGTATTCTAGCCTGGGCGACAGAGCGAGATTTCATCTCAAAAAAAAAAACAAAAAACAAAAAACTTATACTATCTGAAATATTGTTTTTTGGGGGTTTTGTTTGCTTTATTGTCTTGCGTCTTTAAAGTAAGCACCATGAGAGCTGGTCTTACGTACTGCTACATTCATACAGAGGCAAGGAGGTATAGAATAGGGCCTGATCCTTAGATCCTCAGCAGATATTTACTGAATGATTGAAGAGATACTGAATGATTGAATAAGTATGTTTTGTTAGCAGTTGCAAGTATTTGAATATTAATGGAGTACAGGGCACATTTGGAAAGCTCAGGGAATAATGTCAAGAAGGTAGAGAGGAGCTTTTTATAACCTATGAAGGCTTTTGTAGGCTGTGTGAAAGAGCATGGACTTTACCTCATAGTTAAGGACTTCTAAAGACCTGTGAGGAAAATTTGACACATTTGGATTTCTGTTTATCAAGATCACTTTGACAGCCTGGCAGAGAGAAGGACTGGAGAAAGGAGAGAATAGAAGGGTTCATTGAGATAGGAACTTTAGGGGAACTACATTGATGAGAAGAAATTTAAGAATTTGGCAGATGGATTGTATAGGGATTGGTAACCGGTTGGATGGTGAATTGAAGGAAGAAAGGGTAAAAGATGACTACAGGTTTTTGGGTGAATGGGAATCTGATTTTGGTTGTTTTCAGTTCAGGAGGTCTGTAGAGCATGCGGTTTTATAAGATTCAAGTACCTCAGATACCAGTATTATGAGCTGATGTTAAAATGCAAGCAGTCTCCTTTAAATAGGAGAGAAGTGGCAGCAAAATAATTCACTGTGAACATTTAATAGCTTGGTTTTTAATTCTTCCCCAGAGAGCTACAGAGGCATGTAGGTGTTAGTGGGACAACTTTTTTTTAACAACACAGGACTTCAGTTTTGAACAAGAAAATTTGGTCTGAAAATTTTATCTGTTATGCCAGTGCAAGAATCTTTAAATGTATTTGGGAGTAGAAGTGCTTCATGATAAGGCCATCAGCAAATTATAAAGTATGCTACCATGTAGCATAGTTTTCTTCTTGGATGGTTATTTTGTTCAATCATTTTAATTGTTTGGAGATACTAGTGCTAGAAAATTTGATGCTAAATTTTCCCAGGTAATTGTTAGACACATTTAATTGTGGTGAGGAAAATAATATATTTCTTAGTTAAGAACTCGTACTCTGGAATCAACTCAAATGAGTCCAAATGCTAGCATTGCCACTTTCCTAGGTGTTTGGCCATGGGCAAGATAACCTCTTGGTCTCAGTTAGCTCATATCCAAGGTGAGGTTAATTATACTTAATTCTCTTTAGGTGTGAGAATAAAAATTAAATGGGTATGTAGCATAGTATCTAAAATGTTAGAGGTATTTCAAAAGTAATAGTTTATTTTTTCATATTCAGCATTATTAAAAACAAGAGGGAGCACATGATGTTTCTAGTCCTAGCTATTTGGGAAGCCAAGGTAGTAGGATTGCTTGGGACCAGTTTAGGCAACATAGTGAGACCCTGTCTTGAAAAAACAAGGTGGATTGACTACAACCTGGTATTTTACCAGTTTTTTTTTAAGTGTTACTAGGTAGGTAAGCATAATGCTGATTCAGACAGTTAAAGGAGTACCCATGTATACTGACATTAGCTATTATCCCTATAAACCTGTGCACAGTATCTATTCAGTAAATAAAAGGCAGACAGCAGATCAGTGAAGGCTTCAGAGCAGGGATTGGGAGTATCAGTGGTAGAGTAGTTTGTAAAAGCCCGGTTATTTTCTCTGTAAGATAATTAGACTGTGGACTTCTCCACTTTGTTTTAGAAGAAAGCTACATAGAAATTTGAAGAGATCTGGTAAGTAAACATCTTGGGAGTTAGTGTAAATAACTGGACAAAGATTGAGTCTACTTTTCAGCAAACCAGATCTCTGAGACCTTTAAAATAATTTTTTTTTTTTCTGAGACGGAGTCTTACTCTGTTGCCCAGGCTGGAGTGCAGTGGTGCAGTCTCATTTCACTGCAACCTCTACTTTCCAGAGTCAAGCGAGTCTTCTGCCTCAGCCTCCTGAGTAGCTCAGACTACAGGTGTTGCACCACCATGCCTGACTAATTTTTGGATTTTTGGTAGAGACAGGGTTTCACCATGTTGGCCAGGGTGGTCTCGAACTCCTGATCTCGTGATCCACCTGCCTCCACCTCCCAAAGTAGTGGGATTACAGGCATGAGCCACCATTTTTGTTGTTGTTGTTTTGAGACGGAGTCTTGCTCTGTCACCCAGGCTGGAGTGAAGTGACGCAATCTTGACTTATTGCAGCCTCTACCTCCCAGGTTCAAGCGATTCTCCTGCCTTAGCCTCCTGAATAGCTGGGATTACAGGCAGGCACCACCATGCCCAGCTAATTTTTGCAGTTTTAGAAGAGGTGGGGTTTTGCCATGTTGGCCAGGCTGGACTTGAACTCCTGACCTCCAGTGATCTGCCCACCTTGGCCTCCCAAAGTGCTGGAATTACAGGGGTGAGCCACTGCGCCTAGCCCTTTAAACATTTTTTATTAATGTTTTAGCTACAGGGTCTCACTGTCACACAGGCTGGAGTACAGTGGAATGATCATAGCTTACGGCAACCTCAAACTCCTGGGCTCAAGAGATTTTCCCACCTCAGCCTTCCAAGCACCTGCAACCAGTTGTGGACCATCATGCCCGGCTAAATTTTTTTTGGGGGGATAGGGTCTCACTCTGTCACCTAGACTAGAGTACAGTGCCACAATCTCAGCTCACCGCAGCATCTGCTTCCCAGGCTCAAGCAATCCTCTCACCTCAGTCTCCTGAGTAGCTAAGACTATAGATGCATGCCACCTTGCCTGGGTAAACACCTGGCTAATTAAAAAAGGTTTGTTTTTTTTTTTGTAGAGATGAAGTCTTGCTGTGTTACCCAGACTGGTCTCAAACTCCTGGGCTCAAGCAATCTTCTCATATCAGCCTCCCAAAGTGTTGAGTTTACAGGTTTGAGCCACCATGTGTGGTCTGTTTTTTTTTTTTTTTTTGTAACAAGATCTTGCTCTGTTGCTCAGGCTAGAGGGCAGTGGCATGATCTCAGCTTACTTCAGCCTCAGTCTCCCAATGGGCTGATACTACAGGCAGGCACCAACACGCCTGGCTAATTTTTAAAAATTTTTGTGTGTAAATAAGGTCTCACTATGTTGCCCAGACTGGTCTTGAACTCTTGAGCTCTAGTGATCCTCCCAAAGTGCTAGGATTACAGGTGTGAGCCACTGTTCCTGGCCCAATTATATATTTATTTATTTATTTAACAATTTGAGAGAAAATGTAGACAATGGGATATAGTGGGAAATTGTTCTTAGGTGAAAACATTAAATAATCTAAAGACATAAATTCTTCTTTAGGTTATGCAGTTCTAAAGAAAATAACTACAGAATTTGTTTTAGAACTTGACAGATCCCAAAGTTCATCTGGAGGAATAAATAGGGTGAGATTATTAAAGAAAAATCTGAAAAGCTAGTGTAACCCTTTAGCAATGAAACCTTTATGTTAACTAGCAGAATAGTGTATAAATCAATGGAATAGAATCGTCCCCCAAATAGAGCCAGTTATACATAGGTATTGAATGTATTATAATGGATGTTTTTCAGATCATTCAGGGGACAGAGGACTATTTATTAAGTGGTACTAGAATATCCGCTTTGTAGTTTGATTTTTAAAATCACCCCAGATTTTTAATTTTATATTTAAAATGTAAACAAATTCTAAGACTTAAAAACTAAAATACTAGGAAAGCAAAATATAAGATACTTTTTTCCCTGTCCTCCAAAACTTTTTTTCTTTTGGAGACAGTCTTGCTTTATGACTCAGGCTGGAGTGCAGTGGCATGATCTTGGCTCACTGCAACCTCCAACTCCTGGGATCAAGAGATTCTCATGCCTCAGCCTCCCAAGGAGCTGGGATTAAGGACAGGCACCACCATGCCCAGCTAATTTTTATACTTTTTTAGGAGAGACAGGGTTTCACCATGTCGACCAGGCAGGTCTTGAACTTATGGCCTTGTGTGATCCGCCTTCCTTGGCCTCCCAAAGTGTTGGAATTACAGACATGAGCCAGTTCGTCTAGGCCCTCCAAAACTTCTGAGCAAAAGAAAATATACTTGAATGTTTTTCAGACCTTTATAGGAAGAATGGCTTTTTCTTTCTTTCTTTTTATTTTTTCTTGAGACAGAGTCCTGCTCTCTTGCCCAGGCTAGAGTGCAGTGGCGCAATATCGGCTCACCACAACTTCACCTCCCAAGTAGCTGGGATTACAGGCACACACCACCATGCCTGGCTATTTTTTTTTTTTTTTTTTTTTTTTAGTAGAAACAGAAGTTTCACCATGTTGGCCAGGCTGGTCTCGAACTTCTGACCTCAGGTGATCCACCTGTCTCGGCCTCCCAAAGGGCTGAGATTGCAGACGTAAGCCACTGCACCCAGCCCAGGTTTTTTTTTTTTTTTTTGAGATGGTGTTGCTCCGTCACCCAGACTATAGTGCAGTAGTGTGATCACGGCTCACTGTAACCTTGAACTCCATGGCACGGTGTATCCTCTTGCCTCAGCCTCTTGAGTAGCTGGAACTGTAGGCACGCACCACCAGGTCCAGCTAATTTTTGTTTTTAGAGACAGTCTTGCTTTGCTGCCAAGGCTGGTCTTGAACTCCCAGTCTTATGTAGTTTCCCCGCCTTGACCTCCCAGACTGCTGGGATTACAGGCATGAGCCTGTAATCACACACCAGGCATACTTTAGAAACTTATTTGCATTAGCCAAATATGTCCTTTTAAATTTATTTTATGTAAAAAACATTACTACATAACAGAAACAATATTACCTACAGCCACAAATGCCCCAGAATAGAAACTTTTAATCTAAATAAATTTGCCAGCAGGTGGGTATTAGCAACTATGACAAAGGGATACTATCTTTATTATGCAAAGGGAATATACAAATTGATCATAAAAATTTCAGAGCCATTTAGATAAATTAGCTAATGACATTAAGGCACAGTGTTCAAAAGGAAACATAGCAAAAAATTAATAAGGAAAAATAATATTTCCTAGCTGGGTGTAGTAGCTCATGCCTGTAATCCCAGCACTTTGGGAGGCTGAGGTGGGAGGATTGCTTGAGTCCAGGAGTATGACACCAGTGTGGGCAACATGGTGAAACACTGTCTCTACAAAAAAAATACAAAAATTAGTTGAGTGTGGTGACACGTGCCTGTAGTCCTAGCTGCTCCATAGGCTGAGGTGGGAGGATTGCTTGAGCCTAGGCAGTTGAGGCTACAGTCAGCCAAGATTGTGCTGCTGCACTTCAGTCTAGGTGAAAGTGAGACCCTGTCTCAAAAAAAAAAGTATTTTCTTACTAGTAAAAAGCAGAACATTTTAGAAATAAGTAAAATTTGGTATCATTTATACCTATTAGACATTTAAGAAACTTAAAAATGAGAAAAATTTTTTTAAGTAAAAGAAGTATAGATATTTATATTTAGTGATAATTTTAGGTGTTAACAGCCTTATTTGAATCGGTTTACCAGTATGAATGCAGTACTCATACACATTCAATATTTATGAAAGTATTTAGGCTCTTGGATCCAAGAATCCCTCTGTACTGAAGGAATATGAAAAAACTGTTTCCACAAAAATAGTGCTATTTTTAATAGAAAAGACTATAAACTAAATGTTCAAAATTCATATAATAGTGTTAAACAGAAAAATTTTATTTTGTGAATATTTTGTATCATCTGATTAAGAGATAGAATTTGAATTGAGGCTCTGTAATTTGTTAGCTCTGTGATCTTAGTAGACTGACTTAACTCTCTTTCAGTATCTTCACTTGTATATCTGAGATAATAAAGCCTACCTCATAGGGTTTGTTGTGTGCATTAAATGAATTATGTTTTTAAAGTACATAAAAAGTTTCCTGTTTGTAATGGCTTGGTATATGAGAGAGAAATAGATAAATAACATATAAACATTCTTATGCATTGTTAATTGAAATAAGTCATGTTAATTGAAATTAAGTAAAAACAAAAAGGAAATATACTGTTATAACTTTAGCTAGAGAGAGTTATAAAATATGTAGAGACCCCATGTTATAGAAATACAGCTGTGTCACATGCCTCTCTAGGACATCAGTTGAGATTTTTGCCTCTTCATCCTTTTATCAGGGTAGCTGCAGCTTGGTGCCTAGAACATTGTTAGATGCTTAGAAAATGTTTGTTAAATTACTTGATTATTGACTCTTACATAATAGACAAGCCTTTTTTCTTTCTTTCTTTTTTTGAGATAGAGTCTTGCTCTGTTGCCCAGGCTGGAGCGCAGTGGCACGATCTTGGCTCCCTGCAACCTCTGCCTCTCAGATGCAAGCAATTTTCCTATCTCAGCCTTCTGAGTAGCTGGGACTGTAGGCGCCTGCTACCATGCCCGGCTAATTTTTGTATTTTTAGTAGACACTGGGTTTCGCCATATTGGTCAGGCTGGTCTCGAACTCCTGACTTCAGGTGATCCACCTGCCTTGGTCTCCCATAGAGCTGGGATTACAGGGGTGAGTCATTGCTCCTGGCCAAGCCTCCTCTTTAATAGTTTATTATCATTTAAGTGTGTATGGATATTTGTTTTTTATTTTAAAAGACAAAGTTACATGTTACATATTGAGGAATTTGTTTGACTTTATTGAGTGTCTCCTGTGGTCTAAGCGAAGCAGTAAGTGAATGAAAGGGAAAGGAGGCATGCTAATTTGTTAATAGTAGGAATATTTTTGGGGCATGGGATTATTAGGATCTCTTTTTTTCATTTATGAGTACATAGTTATAGTGAACATGGATTTTAAATTTGATGAAGGACAAATTAATTCGAAATTTGTTTTTCATATAAATTAACTGGTATCTTAAGTTCTTAGAGCATTGTAGACATTTTAGATTAGTTATACTTTGTATCATTTCTTTTTTTTTTTTTTCATTTTGTTTTTTGTGATGGAATCTCCCTCAGTCTTTCAGACTGGAGTGCAATGGCCAAATCTCCTGGGTTCAAGTGATTATCCTGCCTCAGGCTCCTGAGTAGCTGGGATTACAGGTGCTTGCCACCACTCCCGGCAAATTTTTGTATTTTTAGTGGAGACGGGGTTTCTCCATGTTGGCCAGGCTGGTCTTGAACTCCTGATCTCAAGTGATTTGCCTGCCTCAGCCTCCCAAAATACTGGGATTACAGGCGTGAACCACCACACCGGATCCATTTATTTTCTTAGTAGTTGTAGTCCTTTTTACTTGATTTTCTAAAATTATCATGACATGTTAACATTCATGCTGGTTAAGTGTAGAATATAGACTAGAAGAGTGCATTTAAGAGAATTAATTGTAAGTCATTTTTGGTGAGCTCAGTATATTTATAATAGAAAATAAATGGAATTATCTCAAAAATGAACTTGTAATGTGTGCGGAGTCCCAATTTTTTGTATTCTTTTATTAAGTGTATTTTTTTTTTTTAGAGAGTGTATAAAACGTAACATTGGATATTTTACTGTTCATTAATGCATGCATTTTGGTTATTTTAACTTCATTTGGCTTCATACTTTTTTTTTTTTTACTTTTCAAGGAAAGCAAGTCTTGCTCTAATTCGAAAAATGATTCATTTTTGCTCTGAAGCATTGTTAAAAGAAGTTTGCGATTCTGATGTTGGTCACAATTTGCCTACAATACTAGTGGAAATCACGGCAACTGTCCTTGATCAAGAGGTCAGTTTCTTTTTCAAAATTCTGTTAGCATTAATTTCCTTTAGATAGTAAAATAAAAATTTTATTTTAATTTCAGTAAATCATTTTCTGAAAATTACTGCAGTTTTCTACTCCTGGCAACTAAACTTATATTTATTGTTTTTCTTTGATTTCCGTGCTATAATGTACTTCCTGCCTCTTTTTTATTTTTCAGGATGATGATGATGGCCACTTGCTGGCCTTGCAAATTATAAGGGATTTAGTAGACAAAGGTGGTGATATTTTTTTGGATCAGCTAGCCAGACTTGGTGTAATTAGCAAAGTGTCAACGTTGGCAGGTCCTTCCTCTGATGATGAGAATGAAGAAGAATCAAAACCAGAAAAAGTGAGTGGTCTTAATTGTAGAGGTATCAGAAAGAATTTGACTTTCCTCTTTTGAGGAAAATCTAGTTTCAAGTTTTGATGGTTTTTGACAGAATAATGACAATATGAAATAGTTCTGTATATTTTTTAAATTGTTCAATTTTCTTTTAAAACACTCTATTGATCAACAATTTTAAACATATAGAAATGTTATAAATATAATTAAAGAATATCAGAATACCCAGATTCACTAGTTATTAACATTTTGCTCCATTTCCTTTAATATTTTTTCAGACACATGTATCTGTGTGTGTGCGTGTGTGTACACTTAAAAAAATATTTGACAGTAAAGTGAATACAAAGTTTCCCCTTTTAACCTTTAATTTTTTATATTTTGCCAAAATAACAGAATGTAGTTATAGTATGATTATCAAAATTTGTATTAATCAATTTAATATTTATGTAAAATTTATATTTCCTCTGGAGACCATATTCAGATTTTGCCATTGTCTTTAATGTCCTTCATGGTAATTTTTTTTTTCTGGTCCACAATAAAATCTAGGAGTACACATTACATTAGTTATCATATTCCTGGGAACCTGTGATAGTTTGTCCTGAGAACCTGCAACAGTGTGTCTGCTTTTTTTTTATTTTCATAGCTTTGGTGTTTATGAAGAGAACAGACCAGTTAATTTGGACAAAGAGCCTACCTTTTTGTTTGTGTCATATTTCTTTGTGATTAAATTCAGCTTATGTGTTTTAGTAAAAGTCCTATAGAAGTGATACTGTACTCCTCTGGATGCATAATGTTCCTTCTTGGAGGCACATTTATGTCTTTTTGCCTTGTTGGGGATGATAAGTTGGATCACTTGGTTAAGTTTGTTTCTTCTAGGTTTCTCTACTGTAAAGTTGCTGTTTCCCCCCCCCGCCTTTTTTTTTTTTTTTTTTTTGAGATGGAATATTGCTCTGTTGCCCAGGCTAGAGTGCAATGGTTTGATCTCAGCTTGCTGCAACCTTCACCTTCTGGGTTAAAGTGATTCTCATGCCTCAGTCTCCTAAGTAGCTGAGATTACAGGCATGTACCACCAAGCCCAGCTAATTTTTGTATTTTTAGTGGAGATGGGGTTTCATCATATTGGCCAGGCCAGTCTCGAACTACTCACCTCAGGTGATCTGCCCACCTCAGCCTCCCAAACCGTTGGTATTATAGGCATGAGCCACTGCACCTGGCCTCTTTTTTTCTTTTGTAATAAATAATAAGTAATAAGTAATTATTTATTAATTTGTAATAAGTAATTTGTAGGGACATAATTCCAGACTCTGTAAATAGGCTGTTTCTCAGCAAACTTTACCCACCAATTTCTGTATTCATTGATAACTCTTCCCTTAGACTGCAAACTTAAATATACCTTTTCCATCTCTACCGAGTCTCAGCAAGAATAATTGCTAATATTTAGTGAATGCTTACTATATGTTAATAAGAGAGTAGCAATATTTTCGGGAAAAAAATGGTAGTGTATGAGTTATAATTGGAGAATCCGGAGAGTGGCGAAAGAGAGAGTGTGTACGTGTTACCTAAGTCTGGTTAGTTGTCAGAATTACTGGGGGATTTAAGAGAAAAGAAAACAAAAATATTATCTGAATTCCTTCTCTGAAACTCTCTCAAAAAATAGGTTATACCAATCCCAACCAAGATCCCAACAGTCTTTTTGTAAAAATTAAGGCGATTCTAACATTTATATATAAACGCAATTATTCTAACATTTACATATAAATGTAATAGCCAAAGCACCCTTGAAAAGGTGTGGCATAGAAGGAGATTTCAAGTCTTTTATAAAAAAACTTCAATAATCAAGAAAGTGTGGCAATAGTGTAAAGATAGATTAATGACCCACTACACACATGGTCAATTGATTTTCAACAAAAGTACTAAGACAATTTAATCAAGAAAGGATGATCTTTTCAAAAACTCAACAAGTTGATAGCATATGCAAAAAATTGAACCTCAGCCCTTACCATATATACAAATTAACAATGAATCATAGACTAAAATGTATACACTAGAATTATAAAACTTCTAGAGGAAAAGAGAAAATCTTAGTGACCTTGGGCTTGGCAAAGATTTTGCAAAAGGACTTCGAAAAGTTATACTTTAAAAGAACAAATAATTGGTTCAAAAGTATCATTACCCACTTTTGCTCTTCAAAATACATTGAAATGGTTGACTGGGCAAAATCCCAGCACTTTGGGGAGGCTAAGGTGGGAGAATTGCTTGAGCCCAGTTCGAGACCAGCCTGGGCAACATGGCCAGACCCTGTCTCTATTTTTATTAAAAAAAAAAACAAAAAACAAAACAACTAAAAGGCAAGCCAGAGAATTCCCTCAGATTTTATTTATCTGAAAATGTCTTTATTTGGCCTTCTTTAAAACATTTTTTTTTTTTTTTTGAGACAGGGTCTCGCTGTGTCACTCAGGCTGCAGTGCAGTGGTGGGATCTTGGCTTATTGCAGCCTTCTCTTCCCGGCTTCAAGCAATTCTCCTGCCTCAGCCTCCCAAGTAGCTGGGATTATAGGCACACACCACCATGCTCAGCTAATTTTCATATTAGTAGAGTCAGGGTTTCACCATATTGGCAAGACTGGTCTGGAACTCCTGACCTCAAGTAATCCACTGCACTTGGCCTCTTTTTTTTTTTTTTTTTAAAGTAAAAACAATACTTATTTTATTTTTGTAGAGACATGGTCTCACTATGTTGCCAAGGCTAGGCTGGTTTTGAATTCCTGGCCTCAAGTGATCATCCCTTGGCCTTCCAAAGTGCTAAGATTACAGGTGTGAGCCACTGTTCATCTTTGTCTAGTAATTTTTCATTTGATACTGGATATTGTAAAGGTTATGATGTTGAGTTCTGGGCTTTGTGGTCTTTGTAAAGAATATTAGGCTTGGGCCAGGTGCCTTGGCTTACGCATGTAATTTCATCACTTTAGGAGGCCAAGATCTACAGTTCGCTTGAGCTCATGAGTTCAAGACTAGCCTAGGTAACGTGGCAAAACCCTGTCTCCACAGAGAATACAAAATTTATCATTGCATGGTGGCAGAATAGCTTTTACTCTAAGAAGTTCACCCCTATGATCCTTAATTTGTGATTTATCTGAATTCACTGAATACCTGGGTGATCCATGAGGATTTTCCACTGCCTGTTTGGAATGCAAGTGTCTGGCCACTTGTGTGTTCTCTTACAACTTTCCAGTTGTTCTTTGTCCATTCTTACAGAGTATCACCCTGTACATAAGTGTAGTACTCAGTGGAAACTCCTTTGCAGGTTTCTGGAAAGTCTTTTTCTCTTTAGTTCCCTAATACTGAACTCAGCCTCCACATATTCCAGTTGCCTTAAACTGTTCAAACCCTGATCTGTTTTCTCTTAAATTGTATTGCTAGGATCTCTGTTTCCATTCCATGTGAGTTCAGTCAGAAAATGGTCTCTGCTTCTAAGAGACTCAGTTTATTTTCATTTTCTTAGGGATTGTAGTCCTGCAAAGGCTGTTGTTTAGTGTTTGAAAACACATTTTTCATATATCTTGTCTGTTTTTTAGTTGTTTATAATAGATGTTTTTAGGGAATTTAATAATCCTTTTTTATGTGAGTATTTTCAATTTTTAAATATGTCCAAAAAAAAAAGTTTTAGGAGCATAGGCTGAGCTATAAAATGTTTATAGATTTTTTTTTTTAAACATACTCTCACTAAAATACTTGCATGATCATGGGAATGAGTCAGTGTATTTGATTCACTTGGTTAAGGGTGGGCCCTTGGAATGAATGAATGAATCTTAAAATAGATAATATATATTATAATATATAAATTATAAATAGATACAATATATTTAGAGAGTGAGTCATGGAGATTATAGATAATGTCTCTATTATTATATATAGAGAGTGAGACCCTGCCTCTATTATCTATATAGAGATTATAGATAATGTCTCTATTATCTAGTTAGATAGATAGATAGATAGATAGACAGACAGATGGTTGAATGGATAGACAGAGATAATAGAGACAGGGTCCCACTGTCACCCAGACTGGAGTTCTATGGCATAGTCATTCACTGTAACCTGAAACTCCAGGGCCCAAGAGGTCCTCCTGCTTCAGCTTCTTCAGTAGCTAGGACTACAGGTGTGCACCACCACACTCAACTAACTTTTATTTTTTATTTTTATTTTTTTAGGGAGGGAAGGAGGAAGGGAGGAAGGCAGGAAGGGAGGGAAGGAGGAAGGGAGGGAGGAAGGAAGGGATGAAGGAAGGAAGGGAGGAAGGGGGGGAGGGAGGGAGGGAAGGAAGGGAAGGGAAGGGAAGGAAGGAATTCAAGCAATGAGAGAGACATTGCCGACCTGGATCTAGAGGTTTACAAGTTGATTTCTTTTTTTGAGAGAAGGAAAGAAAAAAAAATGAGTAAAGGAGAGAAAGAAAGAGGAAGAGAGAGGGGGAGGGTGAACGGAAATATTGCTTTATTCTGAAAAAAAATGGGTATTAATAATGGCCAATCAATGTTTC
Organism: Callithrix jacchus; assembly: GCF_049354715.1. NCBI lineage: Eukaryota > Metazoa > Chordata > Mammalia > Primates > Cebidae > Callithrix > Callithrix jacchus. Next base: position 65,551,870 of record NC_133509.1, on the reverse strand, counting down.
ATTTAAGCTTATGGGTAGGTGTGATGTGGTATTGACAAGAATGTATATTTTATGTATTTGAAGTGGAGAGCTCTATAAATATTTATTAAGTCTACTTGTTCCGGATCTGAGTTTGAGTCCTTGATATCCTTATTAATTTTCTGTCTCATTGAATCTAAGTCTCTATGTATCTGGGTGTTAGGATCGTTAGCTCTTGTTGTTGTATTGATCCTTTTACCACTATATCTTTGTTGCTTTAAAATCTATTTTATCCACTACAAAAATTGCAACTCCTGCTTTTTATTTATTTATTTATTTTTGCTCTCCATTTGGTTGGCAGATCTTTCTCCATTCCTTTGTTTTGAGTCTTTGTGTATCCTTGCATGTGAAACAGGTCTGGATGTAACATGCCTTGGGTTTTGGCTGTGTCTTTTGATTGGGGGATTTAGTCGATTTAAATTTAGGGTTACTGCCATTTGATGTTAACTGGCTGTTTGATCCATTCGTTGATGAAAATTCTTCTTTATGTTGGTGCTCTTTACTTTTTGGTATATTTTTAGTAAGGCTAAAATTGTTTAGCCTGGTTGTTTCTTTCTGTGTGTAATGCCTCTTTCAGAAGCTCTTGTAAAGCAGGCCTGGTGGTAATAAAATCTCTGAGTACTTGCTTGTTCATAAAAGGTTTTATTTTTCCTTCAGTTGTGAAGCTTAGTTTGGCTGGATATGAAATTCTGGGCTGAAGGTTCTGTTCTTTGAGGATGTTGAATATTGGCCCCCACTCTCTTCTGGCTTGTAGAGTTTCTACTGAGAGATCTGCTGTAAGTCTGATAGGCTTGCCTTTGTGGGTAACCTGACCTTTCTCTCTGGCTGCCCTTAGTATTTTCTCCTTCGTTTCAACCCTGGTGAATCTAACGATTATGTGCCTTGGGGTTGCTCTTCTTGAGGAATATCTTTGAGGTGTTCTCTGTATTATCTGGGGTTGAATATTGACCTGCTTTGCTAGTTCAGGAAAATTTTCCTGAATAATATCCTGAAGGGTATTTTCCAGCTTGGATTCATTCTCTCCGTCGCATTCAGGTACACCTATCAAACGTAAATTTGGTCTTTTCACATAGTCCCACATTTCTTGGAGACTTTGCTCATTCCTTTTTATCCTTTTTTCTCTAATCTTTTCTTCACGTTTTCTTTCATTAAGTTGGACTTTGACCTCTGTTATCCTTCCTTCTGCTTGAACAATTTGAGTGTTTAAACCTGTGCATACTTCTCGGAGTTCCTGTATTGTATTCTTCAGTTCCATTAATTCACTCATACTCCTCTCTAAGTTGTCTATTCTCAATAGGATTTCGTCAAACCTTTTTTCAAAGTTCCTAGTTTCTTTACGTTGGGCTACAACATGTTCTTTTAACTCACAGAAGTTTCTTATTATCCATTCCTTGAAGAGTGATTCTGTCATTGGGATACGCTCGTTCTCCGCCAAGCCTTGTTCCATTGTCGATGTGGAACTGTGATCATCTTTAGAGGGAGCGGCATTCTGATTTTGAGTATTCTCAGCCTTTTTACGCTGTTTTCTTCCCATCATTGTAAATTTATCCTCCTGTCGTCTTTGAAATTACCAACTTTCAGATTAGGTCTCTTGATTGGATGTCCAAGTTGTTAGTTCCCAGGGCCAGAACCGCTGTGTTAAGACTGATGGTGCTTTTCTGCCCAGGATTCTCCTGTCTGGCTTCCTTCTTTTGTCCGTAATGGGCGACTCTGCCTTCCCCGGGCTCCAAACCTCGGTCAGAAGGGGAACCAGTCACGTTTACTCTGCGCCCAGAGCTGCTGCACTGAGGTGCCGTCACAGCCACTGCGCCGATCTCAGGAGTCGTGCTGGGGACCCGTGTGGGTCCTCCAAACCTCGGTCAGAAGGGGAGCTGGCCCTGTTTACTCTGCTCCGAGAGCTGCCGCGCCAAGGTGCTGGCGAAGCCGCTGCGCGGGCCACAACAGTCACACTGGTGACCCGTGTGGTTCCTCCACTGGGGATCTTCTGCCCCGTGAGCGACCAGAATTTGTCTGAAAGTGTGGCGTCTTCTAGTTCTCTGCGCTTTGACTGAGCTGCAATCCCGAGCTGTTATCGATCGGCCATCTTGGATCATTCCTCTCAACTAATTTTTAAATTTTTTTTGTGGAGACAGACTTGCTATGTTGCCCAGGCTAATCTTGAACTCCTGGCCTAAGCAATCCTCTTGCCTTGGCCTCCCAAAGTATTAGGGATACAGGCATGAACCATCACTTCTAGCCAAAATTTATCTTTAAAAAGCTTTGGTGATTCTCTTGCACACTTCAGTTTGGATACCATGGAGCCCCTCTAAATTTATCATTTTATACAAATAGGTCCAGAGATATAATGAGTTCATCAAGCTTTTAGATTATTATCTTGTTGTGTGTAGTGCTCTAATCCATTAGTCTTTACCCCACTACACCTGGACATGATATAACGTAGGTCATTATTTACATTAATTTCTTAATATTTTAACATTTTTAAGATTTAGTTGTAGGTAATTAATTGGTCAGAATTGAGAGCCAGGTGCCATGGATTGCACCTGTAATCCCAGCTACTTGGGAGGTAGAGGTGGGAGGATTGCTTGAGGCCAGGAGTTGGAGGCTGTAGTAAGCTATGATGGCACTACTGCACTCCAGCCTGGGTGACAGAGTGAGACCATGTTTCTAAAAGGGGGGAAAAAAAAACCATACTACTAGCAACTGAGTATAATGTTCAGAATCTTTAAATTCGAAAATAGATTCATGTTTTTAAAATATGTATGAATATTTGAAATTGAAATTATTTTCATGTTTAATTGAATAATTCTACACATTTAGGAAGATGAACCACAGGAAGATGCTAAAGAATTGCAGCAAGGTAAACCATATCATTGGAGAGACTGGTCAATCATTAGAGGAAGGGACTGCTTATATATTTGGAGTGATGCAGCAGCCTTGGAATTATCTAATGGCAGTAATGGATGGTTCAGATTTATCTTGGATGGAAAACTTGCCACCATGTATTCAAGTGGTAGTCCTGAAGGTGGATCTGACAGTTCAGGTAATATTTTGTTTCAATTAAAATATTTTCCTAGTTTCTACAGATTGTTTTTTTTCTCAGATTTTTGATACCATTGTTGTGGGGGTTTTTTTGTTTTGTTTTGTTTTTTGTTTTTTTTTTAAGATGGAGTCTCGCTCTGTCATCCAGGCTGGAGTGCAGTGGCACCATCTCGGCTCACTGCAACCTCTGCCTCCCGGGTTCAATGTCTCAGCCTTCCAGGTAGCTGGGACTACAGGTGTTTGCCATCATGCCTGGCTAATTTTTTTATTTTTTGTAGAGACGAATATCACCTTGTTGGTCAGGCTGGTCTCAAACTTCTGACCTCAGGTGATCCACTGCCTCAGCCTCCCAAAGTGCTGGGATTACAGGCGTGAGCCACCGTGCCCGGCCTGTCATTATATTTTTAAAAAAATTTCTTTCTTTCTTCTTCAATATTAATTTCTTTTGTGTCAGCAGAGAAAAATTACTATACCATGAAAATGTTTCATAAATGCCTTTTTACTGCATGGGACAAGGAACAACACTATAGCTACTTTTTAAAAAATATATTTTACAAATATAGGTACTTTTTTTTTGAGACATTGTCTCACTCTGTCTCCCAGGCTAGAAAGCAGTGGTGTGATCATAGCTCATTGCAGCCTCAAGCTCATGAGCTCAAGTGATCATCTCACTTTAGCTTCCCAAGTATCTGGACTACAGATACATACCACCATGCCTGACTAATATTTCCAGTTTCTAATTTAGTTTTTTTTTAAATTCATATTTTAATGGGAATTTTTTTAAAAGAAAGTACATTTAATATTTGAGAGAAATAAGATTTTAAATCAAGTATTTTGTCTTTATAGAAAGCCGAAGTGAATTCTTAGAGAAGTTACAAAGAGCTCGAGGCCAAGTAAAGCCATCCACTTCAAGTCAGCCTATACTCTCAGCACCAGGATCCACTAAACTCACTGTAGGAAACTGGTCACTGACATGTTTGAAAGAAGGAGAAATTGCTATTCATAATTCTGATGGTCAGCAAGCTACAATATTGAAAGAAGATTTACCTGGTTTTGTATTTGAATCTAATAGAGGAACCAAACATTCATTTACTGCAGAAACTTCCCTGGGTAAGTATGTAGATACGTAAGCTTAGCAGGCAAAAATAAATGAATATGTTAAATCATAATAAAGTATATTCTGTGAATGTTCTTTTTTTCCTCCCAAGGTTCAGAGTTTGTGACTGGCTGGACTGGCAAAAGAGGCAGAAAACTGAAATCTAAGTTAGAAAAAACAAAGCAAAAGGTATCTGTTGGATGTGCTTTATTTTTGTCTTTTATACTGACTTGGTAAATTTTCAGTGGTAAAGTATAAGCATTGAAAAAAATTGAGCCATAGAACATAAGCAACCCTAATATAACATATTTTTAGTTTTACTATTTTCTGTGTTCATTTTCTTATTTACATATACATATATATAAAATACCAATGTTAAAACAGATTCAAAATGGATACTAATATGAAACAAATAGAATTTAAATTGACTTATTAATGGTACAAAAAAATTTCAACTCATTAAATTATTATAAATGATAGTAATATTTTTAGTGTTACAGTGGGATTGAGAATGACTATTATGTTTTACAGTCTGGATTTAATATCTTGTGATACAGCAACTTAACTACCTGGTTCTAAATTGAGATTATTTTGATGCTTAGATTAATGGCTATCTCAGCTGAAATTATTACTCAAGAAGATACAGTAGCAGATGCGTTTATTCACTGATTTTTTAATGCTATTCATCAGGTTTGCATTGTTATTTTAAAATATGGCCAGTATATTTCCATGTTTATTAATTGTTCTTACATTTTTTTTCATTTTTAAAAAAAGAATTAAGATAATCTCATAGTTAGATTCAACATTTTCTGGTGACTAGCATGTTGATTTTACCTATAATGGTAATATAAAATAGGATTTTAAAAAATTTGTTTTGTTTTGAAACAGTCTCTCTATGTTGCCCAGGCTAGTCAGAAACACCTGAGCTCAAGTAATCCTGCTGCCTCAGGCTCCCAAGTAGCTGGGACTGCAGGCACGTGTCATTATGCCTGGTTCTAAGATAGTTTTTAAATACAGTATGCAAAGAATGCTTGTATGTGATTGGGATTAGGGGAGAGTTCTTGTGTTTTTATGGCTTTGACCAGAGAAACTGTAATAATGGTGTTTCTTTTTTTTTTTTTTTTTAACAAAGAGTGAAATGAAACCCTTGTAATAATGGTTTGTTTGTTTGTTTTTGTTTTTGGGTTTTTTTAAATAAATAGTTTTAGAAAAGTATTCACAGTAGATTTATTTATTTATTTATGGAGACAGAGTTTCACTCTTGTTGCCCAGGCTGTAGTGCAATGGCGCAATCTTGGCTCACTGCAACCTCTGCATTCTGGGTTCAAGCTGTTCTCTTGCTTCAACCTCCTGAGTAGCTAGGATTACTGGTGCTTCCCACCATGCCCAGCTAATTTTTTGTATTTTTAGTAGAGACAGGGTTTTATCATGTTGGCCGGGCTGATCTCGAACTCCTCAACTCAGGTGATCCACCTGCCTCAGCCTCCCATAGTGCTGGGTTTACAGGTGTGAGCCACTGCACCCATCCTGTATTAATGGTTTTTCTTTGAAGCAAATGTTTTATGTAAGTATGTTCACATCTTTATTTTCTCTTTAAATATGCTAGGTTATCCCAAAGATATTTGCAAGTGCTACACTTTGGAAAGAACATAGTTCTTTTAGTCTCCCATTTTTTTTAAATGAATATGTATATTAACCTCTGTAACTAACTTTTAATTTTTCTTATATATTTTTAAAAATTGTGAAGCCAGAGATTTATTTTTTTTAAATGCCCTTCCGTGAGATTTCTTCTAACTTATTTGGGAAAGAAATATCTCTTCAATTCAATATAGCCGTTAGATACTGTTATATAAGGAATTTGAGCTAAATATGGTCAGTTTTCATTATTCACAGTAGTTTGTTTGTTTGTTTATTTATTTATTTATTGAGATGGAGTTTCACTCTTATTGCCCAGGCTGGAGTGCAATGGTGCAATTTTGGCTCACTACAACCTCCGCCTCCAAGGTCCAAGCAATTCTCCTGCCTCAGCCTTTGGAGTAGCTGGGATTACAGCATCTGCCACCATGCCTGGCTTATTTTGTATTTTTAGTAGAGACAGGGTTTCTTCGTGTTGATCAGGCTCGTCTCAAACTCTTGACCTCAGGTGATCCACCTGCTTCAGCCTCCCAAAGTGCTGTGATTACAGGCATTAGCCACTGCGCCCTGCCTTATTTTGTTTTTTAAGATGGAGTCTTGCTCTGTCACCCAGACTGAGCAAGTGCGGTGGTGCAATTTCACTGCAACCTCTGCTTCCTGGGCTCAGGCGATTCTCCTGCCTCAGCCTCCTGAATAGCTGGGATTATAAGCATCAGACAGTGTGCCTGGCTAATTTTTGTATTTTTAATAGAGATGGGGTTTCTCCATGTTGGCCAGGCTGGTCTTGAATGCCTGACATCAGGTGATTCACCCGCCTCCCAAAGTACTGGGATTACAGGCATGAGCCAGCACACCCAGCTGACAGTATATTTTATAAAGTTGTGAATATTGAACCATTGCTCATAGGAGAAATACTGGGTTAGATTTCTTCTAGGCCTACAGCCTGTGGTGACAATACTTTTGTCACCTTTTTTTTGTATGTTTTTGTTTAAAGACACCTTATTTGCTATGTATTGTTTTTTGGTTTTTGATACAGAATCTCACTCTGTTGCCTATATTGAAGTGCAGTGGCATGATCTCGGCTTACTGCAACATCTGCCTCCCAGGTTCAAGTGATTCTCCTTTGTCAGCCTCCCAAGTACCTGGGATTACAGGTGCACGCCACCATGCCTGGCTAATTTTTATATTTTTAGTAAAGATGGGGTTTCACCATGTTGGCCAGGATGGTCTCGAACTCCTTGCCTCAAGTGATCTGCCCACCTCAGCATCCCAAAGTGCTGGGATTACAGGTGTGAGCCCCTGCCTCCAGCCTGATATGTATGGTTGATTTGTTAATATTGAGCTGACCAATAGCACTGTTAGGGTGGAACAAAGCTTATTTTAGCACACACTTTTTATTTTTCCTGTAAGGTACATCACAGTCTTCTTGTGCTTAGGAACACTGGATAGCACTGGCGGGGTATGGTGGCTCATACCTGTAATCCAGGCACTTTGGGAGGCCAAGGTGGACAGATCACGTGAAGTCAGGAGTTCAAGACCAGCCTGGCCAACATGGTGAAACCCTGTATCTACTAAAAATACAAAAAAACCCAGCCAGGTATGGTGGCACGTGCCTCCTGGGAGACTGAGGCAGGAGAATCACTTACACCCAAGAGATAGAGGTTGTTGTGGTGAGCTGAGATTGCACCATTGCACTCCAGCTTGGGTGACTGAATGAGACTCTGTTTCAAAAAAAAAAAAAAAGAAAGAAAGAAACAAACACTGGATAGCCCTTAAGCACTATGTTTGGGGGCCATTTTAAACCAAAATCAGGAATAAAAAGCCCCACAAGTCAAAAAATGTAACACTAAGTAGATTGTGAATAGGGCATTTATTTATAGTATGAGACCTGAAGCAAAAAAGAGTGTTACCTTTTTGAATTCTGCAGAAAACATGCATATTGGGCACCTTAAATTTATCACTGCACTGTGCATGTCTCATGAATGAATGTGCAAGCACTGTGATGATTGATTTTGAGGTTACAAATTTTAATGAATACTCACATTTGCAAGCATGAAATCCTTGAATAAATCTGATTATAAATCACCGATCTCAAGAGTTTTTTGGAATACCTAATATGTTATATTAACCAACCAAATCTAGACTACAGGGGACTGAATTTTATAACACAAACTACAAAAATTCAATGAAAACATTAGCAATCCTGCGTTCTCATTAAAAACAAAAAGATTATAGGGGCAGTGGAGAGAGAGGGAGGCAAGGGTTCCAAAATTGTTGGGTACTCTGCTCATTATCTGGGTTTTGAGATCATTTGTATCCCCAACCTTAACATCACACAATATACTCTTGTAACCTGCACACGTACCCTCAAATCTAAAATAAAAGTTGAAATTATAAGAATAATTCAAATTTAAAAAAATTATTACTCCACTTTCTTGATTTGAAATCAGTGGCAACTCAGTGAGTAGATGGCTATTCTTTTGCATATAAAAACAAGTATGCATCAAAATATTTTAGGCAGAAATAATTTTAACTTAGTTCTTTTTTTTGAGACAAATTCTTGCTCTGTCACACAGGCTGGAGTGCAGTGGCATAATCTTGGCTTACTGCAACCTCTGCCTCTTGGGTTCAAATGATTCTCCTGCTTTAGCCTCCTGAGTATCTGGGACTATAGGCATGCGCAGCCATCCCCAGCTAATTTTATTTTTAATTTTTAGTAGAGACAGGATTTTGCCATGTTGGCCAGGCTGGTCTTGAACTCCTGACTGACCTCAAGTGATCTGCCTGTCTTAGCCTCCCAAAGTGCTAGTATTAAAGGCATGAGCTACCACACCAGGTCTTTAGTTTTAGTCACAGTTTTTAATTATGAATACTGTTATATAAAGAGGCAGTTTCTTCAAAGTTGTCTGATATCCATGACTGCCATCTTTTAATTCTGAAGGGCATACCAAAATAGAATAGAAAGGTATTATTAAGTAGTTCAGAGAGATACATTTTTTCTGTTGCATTAGAGTTATGCTGGGTTAGTTTGGGATTAAAATGGCATTAGGTGAATACTAAATTTACATTACTTAAGCATATATTTGTAAATAATATTATGTGCTAAATTTCATCAGACCCAGGACCTACATTGGTTGTTTTCTCAAATAACTGTAAGTTCAGTGAGAGATCATTTGTACCCAAATGACAATACACACGTACCTTTTCATGGTGAAATATGTGAATATGAGTGTCTATAAAAGTGAAGATTTGGTAAAATTGTTAATTGTAGTAAAAATTCACATTTGTTGTGTTTATTTTGGTAGGTGCGAACTATGGCTCGAGATTTATATGATGACCACTTTAAAGCTGTTGAAAGCATGCCTCGTGGAGTAGTGGTAACACTCAGAAACATAGCAACTCAGTTAGAGTCATCTTGGGAACTTCATACAAACAGACAAGTATGTTAACCTCTAGATTTTAATGATGCGTAGTGAATTTTAGTTTGATATTTTCCCCTCTATTCTTTATGTCATGGTATTGAGTAGGGGGTCAGCAAATTATGGCCCAGGAGCCAAATCTGGCCTGCTATGCATTTTTATATGACTTTATGAGGAAATAGTGGTTTTTATATTTTTAAATGATTGAAAACAAACCAAAAGGAGAATTTCAAGACACATGAAAATCAGATTTCAGTATCCATAAAATTTATCACGCATAGCCATGCTTATTCATTTACGTATTTTCTACTACTTAGGTGCTACAAGGGCATGGTTGAATAGTTGTGACATGGAGTATATAGCTTGCAGAGCCTAAAATATTTACAAGGGCCCTTTACAAAAACATTTGCTGACCTCTGGTAGACATAATTTGTGTTAATAATTTGAACTTTTAATTTTGCTTACTATCTATTCTCATAATTGATGTTCTGATAAGTTATTTTAAGAGCTATGTTTATCTTTTTGATTGTCTTCATTAATTTTTTTCTTTTAGTGTATTGAGAGTGAGAACACTTGGAGAGATCTAATGAAGACAGCTTTAGAAAACCTAATTGTACTTTTGAAGGATGAAAACACAATTTCACCTTATGAAATGTGCAGCAGTGGCTTGGTACAAGCACTTCTTACTGTTTTAAACAATGTAAGTTTATCAAGTAGTAAAGAACAAAAATATAGTTTTAAAAATTATTTGTAGTTACTCCTTTGATAGGTTGAGTGGTTTTTAGTTTGTTTTGTCAAGAAATATTTAAAAGCTGAATGATGTTGGTATTTCTAATTTCTCCAGCCTTTAAGTTATATTATTAGTTTGAGCCAAATGAATTAAATAATTTTGTTTATTTTGATTTCTAAGTTCCCTAATTATAATTTGTTAAAGGTTTTGTTGACTAAAAACATTTAGTCTAAGATTTATCATAATAATTCACTGCTCTGATTTTCACATAAGTTATATAATATAGAATATGTGTGTAGACCTTAAGTACCTAAGTTATATGCATAAAATTAATGTATGAACAGTAAAAGTTTAGGAAGCTTATGTGAAAATTTGATAAATACTTGCTAATAACTTTATATATATATATATTTAATTTAAGAATGTTTCTTTATTATGGTAAAACTTTTTTCATTTATTTATTTATTTATTTATGACTTACTTTATTGCCCAGGCTAGAGTGCCGTGGCGCAGTCTTGGCTTATTGCAGCCTCTGTCTCCTGGGCTCAAATGATTCTCCTGCCTCAGCCTCCTGAGTAGCTGGGATTACAGGCGCCTGCCACCATGCCTGCCTAATTTTTGTATTTTTTTTTTTTTTTTTTTTTGGAGACGTTTTGCTGTTGTTACCCAGGCTGGAGTGCAAAGGTGTGATCTCGGCTCACCGCAACCTCCGCCTCCTCAGTTCAGGCAATTCTCCTGCCTCAGCCTCCTGAGTAGCTGGGATTACAGGCACACGCCACCATGCCCAGCTCATTTTTTGTATTTTTAGTGGAGACAGGGTTTCACCATGTTGACCGGGAAAGTCTCAAACTCCTGACCTCAGGTGATCCACCCGCCTTTTCCTCTCAAGTGCTGGGATTACAGATATGAGCCAGTGCACCCAGCTGTTTTTACCTTTATTTTAATGAAAGAATTCTTTTCATTTCAGTTCTTATTATTTATTTAAATTTGGAATGCTTCATGAATTTGTGTGTCATCCTTACCCGGGGCCATATTAATCTTCTTTATATCATTCCAGTTTTGGTAAACATGCTCCTGAAACAAGGACTACTCAATTTAATTCTTTTTAGTATGTGTGTATGCATGTGTGTTTGCACTCCTATGCATGTGCATCTGTGTTCACCATGTTGCCGAGGCTAGGCTCAAGTGATCTGGCTGCCTTGGCCTCCCAAGGTGCTGGGATAATAGGTGTGAGCCACTGTGCCTGGCCAGAGTTGATTTCTTCATCTTAATCATTGTATGTGCTGATACACTCTTAAGATTCATTTTAGGCTGGGCATGGTGGCTCATGCCTGTAATCCTAACACTCTGGGAGGTCAGGGTGGGTGGATCACTTGAGGTCAGGAGTTCAAGACCAGCCTGGTCAACATGGTGAAAACCTATCTCTTGTTAAAAATACAAAAAAATTTATCCAGGTGTGTTGGAGTATGCCTGTAGTCCCACCTACTCTCCTGTAATTCTGAGGCAGGAGAACTGCTTTAGCTGGGAGGCAAGGTTGCAGTGAACCAAGATCACAACACTGTACTCCAGCCTGGGAGACAGAGTAAGACTCTGTCTCTTAAAAAAAAAAAATCGGAAGAGATCCAAGATGGCTGATCACTAACAGCTCAGGATTGTAGCTCCCAGTGAAAGCTCAGAGAACAAGAGGACACCACACTTTCAGACGAATTGTCATCGCTCATGGACCAGCAGATTTCTAGTGGAGGAGCCCCACGGGTCGCCAGCGCAACTCTTGTGGCCGGCGCAGCAGTTTTGCCAGCGCCTTGGCGTGGCAGCTCTTCATGCAGAGTAAACGGGACTGGTTCCCTTACTGACCAGTGTTTGGAGCTCCGGGAAGGCAGAGCCACTTGTTGCGGACTCAAGATGGAAGCCAGACCAGAGATTCCCGGGCAGAAGAGCACCATCAGTCTTATCGCTGTTATTTTGGCCGGCGCAGTGGGTTGCTTGAATCCCAGCACGGGGAATCAATAAATTGGACCTCGACTCAGAAACCTAATTAGAAAGGCGGTAATTGTAAAGACGACAGATGGATAAATTTATAATAAAGGGAAAAAAACCAGCCTAAGAAGGCCGAGCATACCCAAAATCAGAACCCCTCTCCCTCTACAGGGGATTGCAGTTCCTCATTAGTAACAGAACAAGCCCTGATGGAAAAGGACTTTGTTCCATTATCTGAAGTAGGCTTCAGAAGGTGGATGATAAGAAACTTCTGGGAATTAAAAGAACTTGTTCTAACCCAATGTAAAGACACTAAGAACTTTGAAAAAAGGTTTGACGAAATGCTGAAAAGAATAGACAATATAGAGAGGAATATAAATGAACTAATGGAGTTGAAAAATACAACACGAGAACTTAGTGAAATATGCACAAGTTTAAATAGCAGAATGGATCAAGCAGAAGAAAGGATATCAGAGGTCGAAGACCAACTTAGTGAAATAAAACGACAAGACAAGAATAGAGAAAAAAGGATGAAAGGAATGAGCAAAGTCTCCAAGAAATGTGGGACTATGTGAAAAGACCCAATCTACGTTTGATTGGTGTACCTGAATGTGATGGAGAGAATGAATCCAAGCTGGAAAGTACTTTTCAGGATATTATCCAGGAAAATTTTCCCAATCTAGCAAAGCAGGACACTATTCAACCCCAGGTAATACAGAGAACACCACAAAGATATTCCTCAAGAAGAGCAACCCCAAGGCACATAATAGTTAGATTCAACAGGATTGAAACAAAGTAGAAAATACTAAGGGCAGCCAGAGAGAAAGGCCAGGTTACCCATAAAGGGAAGCCTATTAGACTTACAGCAGATCTCTCAGCAGAAACCCTACAAGCCAGAAGAGAGTGGGGGCCAATATTTCAACATACTTAAAGAACAGAACTTTCAGCCTAGAATCTCATATCTTGCCAAACTAAGCTTCACAATTGAAGGAAAAATAAAATCTTTTATGAACACACAAGTACTCAGAGATTTTACTACCACCAGGCCTGCTTTACAAGAACTTCTGAAAGAAGCATTATACATAGAAAGGAACAACCAGTATGAGCCTTTCTAAAAATATACCAAAAAGTAAAGAGCATCAACATAAAGAAGAATTTACATCAACGAATGGATAAAATAGCCAGCTAACATCAAATGGCAGTAACCCTAAATTTAAATCGACTAAATCCCCCAATCAAAAGTTACAGCCAAAACCTAACAGTGTATCCAAAGATACACAAAGACTCAAAACAAAGGGTTGGAGAAAAATTTACCAACCAAATGGAGAGCAAAAATAAATAAACAAAAAGCAGGAGTTGCAATTCTCACATTTGATAAAATAGATTTCAAAGCAACAAAGATACAGTGGTAAAAGGATCAATGCAACAATAAGAGATCTTAATACCCAGATACATAAGACCCATAACGAGATTTAGACTCAACGAGACAGAAAATTAATAAGGATATCCAGGACTTCAACTCAGATCTGGAACAAGTAAACTCAATAAATATTTATAGAGTTCTCCATTTTAAATACACAAAATATTGATCAGCCATTATTAATACCCATTTTTAGAATGAAGCAATATTCCTGTTCTCTCTCCCTCTTTTTCTTCCTCTTTCTTCCTCTCCTTCTCTCCTTTTTTTACTTTTCAACATCCTAGTTCCTCACCTCTACTCAATACATTCCTCTGAACACCTGAAAAAAAAAAATTCACTTGAACTTCAATCAATCCTATAGTCCCTTCATAAACTTTACTATTTGCATTTATTCCCATTTATTATAGTGATATATCACATATCACTTAGTAATATCTGTGGAATCATGGTTTTGATGTAGCAGTTTGTTTCTAATATTTATTTAAGTAAATAGTACTGTTAAAATGGAAAATGTTCATTCGTATATTAATGAAAGATAAAATATGATTTTACTCATTGTAGTGATAATTTTATAATATGTTAATATTTGTCTCTTAGTTTTTAATAAATTTCAGTATGATTCTTAAATATCTTTTTGTTTTGGACTTTATACTTTTTGTTTTCTTTAGAGCATGGATTTGGATATGAAACAAGATTGTAGTCAGCTGGTAGAAAGAATAAATGTTTTTAAAACCGCCTTTAGTGAAAATGAAGATGATGAAAGGTAAAACACCAAATTTCTTTGAATTTGATGCTTGTGATGTTTACACAGTTGGTATACTTCCTCTAAAATAAGTCTAGAATAGCACACAAAAGAAACTCTTATTTAATAGGAATATGACATACATGTATAATAAGAGGAAAAGTTTTGAAATTTTTTTTAATCTAGTGGAATAATTACTTGTCTGGTATGAATGAGCCGATCACTTAGTTTACTTATTCATTATTATTATTATTATTATTATTTTGTAAATTCAGACAAGATTTCACTCTATTGCCCAAGCTGGAATGCAGTAATGTCATCTTGGCTCACTGCAGCCCCCTGCTCCTGGGCTGAAATATTTCTCTTGTTTTGGCTGCCCAAAGTATTGGGATTACAGGCATGAACCACCATTCCTGGCCTGACCACTTAGTTTAAATTACATGCCTGTTTAAGATAGTTGAAAATTTGAACACTGATGAAATGTTTGATAATAAGTAATAGTTGTTCTTTATAAAAATGTAATAATATGGCTGGGCATGGTGGCTCACACCTGTAATCTCAGCCCTTTGGGAGGCTGAGGCAGGAGTTCAAAGCCAGACTGACCAACATGGAGAAACCCCATCTCTGCTAAAAATACAAAAATTAGCCAGGCGTGGTAGTGCACACCTGTAATCCCAGCCACTCAGGAGGCTGAGGCAGGAAAATCACTTGAACCCGAGAGATGGCGGTTGCAGTGAGCTGAGATCACGCCACTGCACTCCAGCCTGGTGACAGAGTGAGACTCTGTCTCAAAAAAAAAAAGTAATGATAGCATTTAAAAACAATTCTTTTGTTAGATTTATATACAAAGAATATCTCTAGATGAAATAATAAGCTCTTTAGCATTTTTTCAAACTATTTAAGAAGTGTTGAGTCCAGGCACAGTGGTTCACTCACGCCTGTAACCAGGACTTTGGGAGACAGGTGAGTGGATCACTTGAGGTCAGAACTTTGAGACCAGCCTGGCCAACATGATAAAAACCCTATCTCTACTAAAAATACAAAAATTAGCTAGGCATGGTGGTGGGTGTCTTTAATCCCAGCTACTTGGGAGGCTGAGGCAGGAGAATCCCTTGAACCCGGGAGGCAGAGGTTGCAGTGAGCTGAGATCATGCCACTGTACTCCAGCCTGCCTCCTGGGTGACAGAGTAAGACTCTGTCTCAAAAAAAAAAAGGTGAGAATTGGGTGGGGATATGGATATTAATAGATGTCATTACTAGCTAATTGCTAGAGCTGGGTTGATGAAGGTTCATTAAATTATTCTGTGTACATTTGAATGAGATTGCACTTTTAAAATAAGTTATACAATTTATTCAACTAATTGTGTTAATTTCAAATTTCATTTTTAATGAATGCATGTTATATCTTTACAGTGTATAGTAACATATTGAAGTATTACTATGTTAAACAATTTAGCTCTTTGCAAACTATTACTATTAGTCAAATATACTAGTCTCAATGGAAACTTTTTTTTTTATGTAAATTCCATAAGTGGTAATATTGTGCTAAAGGTTATAGGTGTTTTTTTTTTTTGTTTTTTTTTTAATTGAGACAGAGTCTCACTGTCACTCAGGCTGGAATGCAGTGGCATGATATCGGCTCACTGCAACCTCCTCCTCCTGGGTTCAAGTGATTCTCCTGCCTCAGCCTCCTGAGTAGCTGGGATTACAGGCTCGTATCACCACTGGGCCTGGCTAATTTTTGTAGTTTTAGTAGAGATGGGGTTTGACGACATTGGTCAAGCTGGTCTTGAACTCCTGACCTGTGATCTGCCTGCCTTGGCCTCCCAATGTGCTGGGATTACAAGCAAGAGCCACCATCTATGGCTCCCCCATTTTTTTTTAAAGAGATGGAGTCTTGCTGTGTTGCTGAGACTGAAGTGCAGTGGATATTTACAAGTGCCATAATTTTGCACTATAGCCTCAGACTCCTGGGCTCAAGCAATTCTCTTGACTAAGCTTCCCTTGTAGCTAGGACTCCAGCATGTGCCACCTTGCCTAGCTCTGCAAGACGATTTTTAAAAGTTCTTGATTCAAATTTTCACATTGTTTTCCAGAAGTGTTATAGCAATTTACTCTCCAATAATGAGAAAGTATATGTTGTGATACCCTTGCCAATAATGAGAAAGCATATGTTGTGATACCTTTGCCATCAAATATTTTTTCAAAACTTTGTTGCTTTATATTATTTTTTATTTATCAAATATACAGTAAAATTGTTTAAACTTTAAAAATAAATCCTACATCCACTTTAAATATAGTTGATAAAGTTTTTATTAGAAAAATGAATTATTTTTAAGTGAAGGAAATTGAGTTGTAAGAGTATTTCTATCTACTCAAACATAATACAAAATTAAACTTTGTAGTCATGAAAAATAGGGGCATATATTGAAGTTGATTACTGTATTTTCTGCATAAACATTTGCATACAGTTATACAAAAGGTCTTAATAATAATTACTTCTTCACAGTCGACCAGCAGTTGCATTAATTCGAAAGTTAATAGCTGTACTAGAATCTATTGAACGTCTACCTCTCCATTTGTATGATACACCAGGATCCACATATAACCTCCAGGTAACCATAAAAAAATGTAGTAGCTAGTATTGCTGAATGCATCTAGGAACGGTGTTAAACTTTTCTTTTAAAAAAATTATTTTTTTTCACGTTGGATTAAAATAAAAACAATTCTACTTAATCTTTTTTTTTTTTTTTTTTGAGACTGTTTTGCTGTTGTTTCCCAGGCTGGAGTGCAGTGGTGCCATCTCAGCTCACTGCAACATCTGCCTCCCAGGTTCAAGCAATTCTCCTGCCTCAGCTTCCGGAGTAGCTGAGATTACAGGCATGCACCACCATACCTGGCTAATTTTTTGTATTTTTAGTAGAGATGGGGTTTCTCCATGTTTGTCAGGCTGGTCTCGAACTCCCGACCTCAGATCCACCTGCTTCGGCCTCCCAAAGTGCTGGGATTACAGGCGTGAGCCACCATGCCCAGCCCAATTCTACTTAATCTTTAAAGATTTTAGCTTAATGGCTTGAAGTCTATTTGTTTTATCAAATCACTGTAAAATTATGCATTTATTCATTTAATGTTTGTTAAAAGAATTATATTTCATAGATCATAAGTGGCAAAAGATATTTTATCTGTGGAAAAAGCAGAGTAAAAGATTTCTCTTATTCTGTAATTATGAGTCAAGTTCTGTCATAGTCCATTTGGGTTTCTGTAACAAAATTCCTTAGACAGTGAGGTTAATACACAGAAATTAATTGCTCACAATTCTGGCAACTGAGAAGTCCATTATCAAGGTGCCAGCAGATTTGGTGTCTGGTGAGGGCCTCTTCCTCTTAGATGGAACCTTCCAGCTATGTCTTCAAATGGTAGATGGGATGAATGAGATCTCTCAGGCCTCTTGTATAAGGACACTAATCCCATTCATGAGGGCAGAGCCCTCCCAAAGGTTCCACCACCCAACACCACTGCACTGGGGATTAAGTTTTAACACATGAATTTTTGGGGGACATAGACATTTAGACCATGGCATGTCCCTTCTATATTGTAAACATAAGAAAAAATGTGAAGATATTTTAAGCACAATTTTTTTCAGGTCTTTCTTTATGTCATTGGTTAGGGCCAGTTGCCTAATTCCTATGAATTATATGGTTTCATAGCCTGTTCTTTGCCTTCTCTCTTCCTCCCCATATGTATATATTCATATATAGTATGTAACTTCCTATTTACATTCTCATTTATTCAATTATTTTTTTCTTTAGTAGCTGGGATCTAGATGCAAACAAACAATACATTTTAGTAATATCCTAGCCCAGAACTTTATCACATTTTTATGTGGGTTTTTTAGTGTTCTAGAAAGGCCTTCTGCTTTGAATTTTGCCTTTATCTAAATTATTCTGCATTCTACTGCATGGAATAGTTTCTTTTAAATAATAGCTTTTATTTAGTGACTAAGGGTCTATACTTGTCAAAGCAATGCAAAGCCAACAAAACTTGCCATACCTCTGAGAACCCAATACTGTTACCAATGCCACTAGCCTTCCAGACTAGAGTGCTTATCTAGAGAGTTATACAGTGCAGTAGTTGTACCTGATATTGTATACGTAAAAGATGTAGAGGACTACTTTGTGTTTTGTTTCAGACAGAATAATAGGAGCAAGGGGGACTGTTTGGTCCATCGTTTTTAAGCTTTGTTCTTGGTAAGTGAATGAGTTGGAGATAAGTCTCAAGGACAGTGCACTGATGTCTTTTATTATGCATTTTTCACTTCAGGAGATTGTGTGAGATCCAAAGAGTGGAAGGCCAGGAATGTGCTCTGTGGTAATTTTGCTGTCTAAAACTACCGAAATGCACATATAAGTCTTTAATTGTTTTTATAGGAATTAAGATTTATACAGAAATGGAACTATGTAAAATTGCTAGTCCTATACTTGTTGCTTACTAAAATGTATTGGATTAAAAGCTATTTTGCATCTTTTAAAGTTTATTAGCCTTTCATTATACTGATTGAGTATTCCTTATCCAAAATGCTTGGAACCAGAAGTGTTCTGGATTTTATACTATTTTGTATTATACTTACTGCTTCAGCATTCCTAATCCAAAATCTGAAATGCTCCAGTGAGCATTTCCTTTGATCATTGTGTCAGTGCTCAGAAAGTTTCAGATTCTGGAGCATTTCAAGATTCCAGATTTTTAGATTAGGGATACCTATCATATAGAATATATTCTAGCTTTAAAGGAGTAAGCTAATTTGCTACTTTTCAAAAACTTACCTGGAAAATTGTGAGTTATAGGTTGAAAATATGATACTTTGATTAAGAAGTTTTATAAGTTCATTTAAACTGTATATTTGAAGTTGTTTAGAAATTCTAGAAGTTAACTTTGTCTTTTTCTCGATAACCACTATAACTTAACTCAGTGACTGTTTTATAAAAGAATTTTTTCTGTTTTTTTTTTTTTTTTTCTTATTTTTGAGATCAGGTCTAGCTCTGTTGCCCAGGCTGGAGTGCATTGTGATCGTGGCTCACTGCACCCTCTGTGTCCTAGGCTCAGTTGATTCTCCCACCTTAGCCTCCCTAGTACTTGGGACTATAGGCATGCATGCTCGGCTAATTTTTTTTGTTCATTTTAATATGTAGATATGAGGTCTTACTGTGTTGTCCAGGCTGGTCTTGAATTCCTAAGCATAAGCAATCCATCCCCTTGCCTCAGACTTCCAAAGTGCTAGGATTACAGGTCTGAGTCACCCGTGCCTGGCCTAAAGAATGTTTAATAGGCTGGGTGTGGTGGCTCATGCCTGTAATCCCAGCATTTTGGGAGGCCAAGGTGGGCAGATCACCTGAGGTCAGGAGTTTGAGACCAGCCAATATAGTGAAACCTATCTCTACTAAAAATAAAAATTAGCCGAGCATGGTGGCATGCGCCTGTAATCTCAGCTACTTGGGAGGCTGAGGTAGGAGGATTGCTTGAAGCCAGGAGGCAGAGGTTGTAGTGAGCCGAGATCAATCCATGGCACTCCAGCCTGATTGACAGGAGTGTGACTGTCTAAAAAATAGAAAAAGGGCTGGGCATGGTGGCTCACTCCTGTAATCCTAGCACTTTGGGAGGCTGAGGCAGGTGGGTCACGAGCTCAAGAGATAGAGACCATCCTGGTCAACATGGTGAAACCCCGTCTTTACTAAAAATACAAAAAATTAGCTGGGCATGGGTGGTAGGTGCCTATAAACGCAGCTACTCTGGAGGCTGAGGCAGGAGAATTGCTTGAACCCAGGAGGCAGAGGTTGCAGTGAGCTGAGATTGCGCCACTGCAATCCAGCCTGGCGCCAGAGTGAGACTCCATTTCGATAAATAAATAAATAATTTTTAAAAGAATATTTGATAGAAAACAGATATTTGTTCATAATTCCACTATGTTTATACTTAATAAATCTCAGTTGTTTCGGGAAGTATCATTTCTTATAATTCTGAGAAAAACCAAGACGTTTTCTAAACTATTTTGATTGTTTTTGTGTAGATACTTACAAGGAGATTACGATTTCGGTTGGAACGTGCACCTGGTGAAACTGCATTGATTGACAGGACTGGCAGAATGTTAAAGATGGAACCTTTGGCTACAGTTGAATCTCTGGAACAGTACCTTTTGAAAATGGTTAGCTTCTGGCAAGGGCATGGTGAAATAAGCATTCTGAGCTGTGGTTTAGCCCTTTAGAACAGTAATTTGAGAAGTATATATCCAGAGTTATGATAATACACTTTGGCTTACTAATTCCATTTTTAGAACTGCTTTTAAGATAATCTTATATAGACTATAAATGCTTTCTACATGAAGTTGTTTATTATGATTTTGTACTATTGAAATCGAAAACCTTAATTCCAATCAATAAATTAATGTTAAATAATTATTCATATTAAAAATTTAAATTTATTTTAATTGACAGTTGTGTATGATAATTATGTCTATTAATTTAAATATTATATGGCCATAAAAATGTAGAAAGACTAATGATCACAGAAAAATGTTTTTGTACAGTATGATCAAGAATTTGTAATGGGCTGGGCATGGTGGCTTACGCCTATAATCTCAGCACTTTGGGAGGCCGAGGCAGGTGGATCATGAGGTCAAGCGATCGAGACCATCCTGGTTAACATGGTGAAACCCTGTCTCTACTAAAAATAAAAAAATTAGCTGGGCATGGTGGTGCGTGCCTGTAGTCCCAGATACTCAGGAGGCTGAGGCCAGAGAATTGCTTGAACCCAGGAGGCGGAGGTTGCAGTGAGCCCAGATCACGCCATTACACTCCAGCCTGGGTAACAAGAGCAAAACTCCATCTCAAAAAAAAAAAGAGTTTGTTTTATCCTATTCATTGAAATGATGAACTAAAGAAATACTCTGTGATTATTAATTGTGGGGTGCTTTGGTTGTGGGACTTTTTATTTTTCTTTATATTTTTTGCATATTTTTAAATGAGCATTTGTTGTAATAAACAATTCACATTAAAGAGACAGGAAAAAGGTAGGTAACATGCTTGAAAATAGCATTATTAAGGTGACTGTCTTTTATATTTTCTTTGATTTAGGTAGCAAAACAGTGGTATGATTTTGACCGATCTTCGTTTGTTTTTGTTCGAAAATTAAGAGAAGGACAAAATTTTATATTTCGGCACCAGCATGATTTTGATGAAAATGGAATCATTTACTGGACTGGGACAAATGCAAAGTAAGTCAGTCATTCTACTTTAAGCTGGAGTGACCATATTCACCTGATAAAAGAATTCTAGGAAGTAGAATAACATTAACACTCTGAGTATTCTGTGGCTTAAGGAATTTTGACTTGCAGATAGAAGTTAAGATTATCCAAGTTACTTTTTATGAGGAAAAAAATGTCTAAATTCTTAATTCTAGAATTGTATATAATTTTAATTTAAAACCTTGTGAAAGTGAATATATCTTAACATTGATTAATATTAACATTGAGATTATCCACATTACTTTTTTTGAGGAAAAAATATCTAAATTCCTAATTCTAGAATTGTATATAATTTTAATTTAAAACCTTGTGAAAATGAGTATATCTTAACATTATATTTAAAACCTCGTGAAAATGAAATTATCTTAACGTTGTTATTTGCTAATTTTTCTTTATTTTTGTATAGAACTGCTTATGAATGGGTAAATCCAGCTGCCTATGGACTTGTAGTAGTAACGTCATCAGAAGGAAGAAATCTACCTTATGGCCGCTTGGAAGACATACTAAGTCGTGATAATTCAGCTTTAAATTGTCATAGCAATGATGATAAGAATGCCTGGTTTGCCATAGATCTGGGCCTCTGGGTGATACCATCAGCATATACACTTCGTCATGCTCGTGGTTATGGAAGGTCTGCATTGAGAAATTGGGTTTTCCAGGTATCCAAAGATGGACAGAACTGGACTTCTTTGTATACCCATGTTGATGACTGCAGTCTCAATGAACCAGGGTTAGTTGAGGAGTCTTTGCAAGTTGGAAAACTCAGTAAAGAGCTTTGTTTATTTTTATAATTTTATACTCTAGAGCTCTCTTCTTTGTAAAATATTGAAGCAAAACTTTCTTTCTAAAAACAAATCACTTGATACTCTAGGCATTAAAAGTTTGAAACACTGACTTGACTAAAACTTTGTCAAAAGGTTTAGATTAAATAGGAGAAAGCCGAGCTGAGTATATATTTTACACTGCATCTTAGCCAAACGGCTGAGAAGCTATGAATATTTATTTTAAAAAATTGGTATATGGCTATCTGTACATATATACACACACATATATATACATATATATACACACACACATATGTAACACACTCATGGAAACAAAAAAGTATAATAAGCTTTCCATAAACTCTCCATATCATCACATAATTCTTAGGAATGTTTAACGTATTAGCAGTGGCTATTGCTGGTTTTAGAATTAAGGCTCACTTAAAATTTTTATCCTTAAATTTTGTATATTGAACTTGTTTTTAAAAGACAAGTCAGTAACTTCTAAAAGTTCTACTAACTTGTATTAATTGTACAAGAACTGGACTTCTTTGTATACCCATGTTGTATACCCAAGTCAGTAACTTCTAAAAGTTCTACTAATATTAATTGTACATTTTGGCACATGTCAAGGGGTAGATTATGTACTTAAATTGCTTTCGGCATTGGATCTGGTATGAGGAGATTCTTAACGTTAGGATTAATAGGTGATGTTTTTACCCCTTTCAAGCTTTGAAGACAAAATATTAATACTTTATTTAAAACTTTGCAAAAAATTTTAAGTTTTTTTTTCCGTCATAAGAGAATTTCTCTTACTCTTTGTAAACCATCCTTTTTTTTTTTTTTTTTTTTTTTTAAAGAGAATGGGGTCTTGTTATGTTGGCTGCTCTCTAACTCCTGGGCTCAAGTGGTTCCCCTCACCTCAGCTACCCAAGTAGCTGAGACAATAGGGGCATGCCACTACACCCAGCGTTTTGTCTTTTATCTTTGAATTATATACATCATAAATCATTAATTTTATGAATCAAATCAATATTGTACATTTAAACATTTCATTTTTAACTTCTTAACTCCTTTTTCCCCTTGATTTCTTGATTGTTGTAATGAACTGTTGAGTGAAGATGAAAGTTAGTTTCTTTTTTCTTTTTTTTTAGGAAACAAAGTTTTGTTCTTGTTGACCAGGCTTGAGAGAAATGGCACAATCTCAGCTCACTGCAACCTCTGCCTTCCAGTTTCAAGCAGTTCTCCTGCCTCAGCCTCCTGAGTAGCTGGGATTACAGGCACCAGCCACCACACCCAGCTAATTTTTATATTTTTAGTAGAGACGGGGTTTTGCCATGTTGGTCAGGCTGGTCAAACTCCTGACCTTAGGTGACCCACCCACCTCGGCCTCCCAAGTGCTGGGATTACAGGTGTGAGCCACTGCCCCCACCTGCCAAGTTAATTTTTTCTACAGGTCTCTGTTACATAAAAAAAATCTTCTCGGCCGGGCGCGGTGGCTCAAGCCTGTAATCCCAGCACTTTGGGAGGCCGAGGCGGGTGGATCACGAGGTCAAGAGATCGAGACCATCCTGGTCAACATGGTGAAACCCCGTCTCTACTAAAAATACAAAAAATTAGCTGGGCATGGTGGCGCGTGCCTGTAATCCCAGCTACTCAGGAGGTTGAGGCAGGAGAATTGCCTGAACCCAGGAGGCGGAGGTTGCGGTGAGCCGAGATCGCGCCATTGCACTCCAGCCTGGGTAACAAGAGCGAAACTCCGTCTCAAAAAAAAAAAAAAAAAAAAAAATCTTCTCATCTTCTCTATCTTGAATCATCTTTTTCATCTGTTTTAAAATATTACATAATTTTTTCTCTAACATATTAACAGGTCAACTGCAACTTGGCCTCTTGATCCACCAAAGGATGAGAAACAAGGGTGGAGACATGTGAGAATTAAACAGATGGGGAAAAATGCCAGTGGACAAACACACTACCTCTCACTATCTGGATTTGAACTTTATGGCACTGTAAATGGAGTATGTGAAGATCAGCTAGGTAAAGAGATGATAGGACGCTTTTCTAACTTACTAAAACAATTACTTTTGTAAAAAGTGATTTGGTTTTTATTTCTCTTAATTTCTGTCTGACAGGGAAAGCAGCTAAAGAAGCAGAAGCTAATCTTCGACGACAGAGACGTCTAGTACGCTCCCAAGTTCTGAAATACATGGTTCCAGGAGCTCGTGTTATCAGAGGCCTGGATTGGAAATGGCGAGATCAGGATGGCAGCCCACAGGGAGAAGGCACTGTCACAGGAGAACTACACAATGGTGAGTAGGTGCTCTGCACTATTGTGTAGAAAACTGGTAGTTAAATTGCATAAATGTATGAGTACTATGTAGAAGAACTGTTGATATCACATTATAAATAGAAAATGTAAAGAAAATAAGGGAAAATTTTAAGTTCGTGGATTTTGACTAGAAACTTACTGGTAATATTTTGGGAAGTAATCAAGCTTAGTGTAAGTTGAGTATCTTGAAGACACACTTCGGTTTTTTTCCCTTAGTTTATTATTCTCAAGCTTACTATGAGTTTTATTTTAATTTCTTTTATTTATTTAAGTCTCTTATGCTTTATTTTGTTAGTCTCAGAGGAATCAGGCAGTAATTTTTATGGTACCATAAATCATGTAGAGAAAAAAGGATTAGCATTTTTACTTATTATTTTTTAATAAAATGTGGAATAAGAAACATCATCTCTTTATCTGTTAGTAGTTTATTATTATTTCAAAATGTTTCTCAGCCTACCTGCTTTTTTGGGAGTTTGAACTTTCATGTTTTGTAAATGTTGCTATGTGAATCAGGTTTCTTTGATGCTGCACAGTTTACCAAAGTCATCATCTTAATAAATTGCTATTAACTTCAAAGTAACTATAGTGGCTAATTGTTTTCTTCAAACTATGAGGCTGATTTATTAGCACATAATTTGCCTAGACAGCAGTGGGTTTGTTTTCATCAATTTTGTATCAATTTTAGCATTAAAAAAAGTAAAATGTTTATGTTCTCAATTTATACCACATATTTAAAGAACTAGAATAAATATGACAGTGCTTAGGAGAATGACTGACATTTAATTTCATCTTTTTTGTGGTAAAGACATTTATTTGTTGAAATAAACTGTTTATATTGCTTTTAAGATTCTATTCCTTGAATTATTTTACTGCCAAACATATTTATGTAGTATCATTCCCTAATTACAAAGCATTGTAATCCAAACAGGTTTACAGTGACCTAAAATTCACAAATACCAGTAATAGTTGAGACGTCAGTTGTACCATTCAACTCAGAAATTTCACATATTCTTGTTTTTAGGCATCTTGATGATTCTTATTAAAAAGTTACTATTCTATTTCCTGTAATTGTTTTGGCCTTGAAGTATGTGACTTGATAGGAAGAGGCTAGTTAAAGACATGTGAATGCAGGTCTTTTTTCTTGGGATGGAGTCAGTTGAAGCAATTGCATAGAGAAATTAGAATCTTTTTTTTCCCCAAGATATAATGGGACAAAAGTTTTAATACAACCACCAGTCTTCACAAATTAATTTTAATACTTTGTGCCTGGAGCAGCAGCATTTTACACTGTGATGTTCCTATACACACATAAGCATTTTATTGAAGTGCAAATGTTAAAAGCAGAGTAACTTAAGCAATTGCCTATACAAAGGTAAATGGACATTGTAGGTTATTTTTCTTTTTGAATCATTTTGCTGCATAGTACATTGCAATTACATGTCAGTATAATGTTACTGATGTATATAATACATTTGAACTGTGAGGTATGGCACCTCCGTATGAGGGAGTGCTAACTTGTAAACCTGAATATTTTGAGTGATGATGATGATTATTAGCTGCCACAGATAGGAAAAAGAAATCTAGCATAGAATCTTAATTTCAGAGTTTAGCATTCAAGAAAGGCTTATTTTTGCTGATCTGACGAATGTAGAAATTTAGTTTTGGCTAACCAACATGGTGGTTCCCATCAAGTTATGCCTTTCAGTCTCTATGTCAAAGAGGATTCTTAGCTTTCAGATGCTTAACCCAATCATTTCTAATGATGGCTAGGCATTACTGACTCTTTTTTTTTCTTCTTCTTTTTTTTAATCTATCTTTTGGGTATAGAAGGAGTTGAGAGAGTATTTTTTTGGGCCAATTAATACAATACAAAAGTCATTTTTATTTGAGATTGGGATATGTTTTTGAACCTTTTCATTTTCTTACACATTTCTGTGTAGCAGAAGAGATAGTTAAATGTTGGTTCTTCAGAGATTTTTTTCAGCCTACAAAAAAAAAAAATAGAGGCAATTGAAAAATCTCATCTAAACTCCTTATATAGATTTGGGGCAGTTAAATTTTCTTTCAAAGAACACCTATGCAGATAATCTCCACAGGTAATTCAATATTATTTCCCTCTGAGCGCCATCATAAACATACATGAACTTGGTGTATGCGTGGGTGGGCATCTGGGTGTGTGGATGGGTGCGTATGTGAGCTTGGGCCCCTTTTATGTGTGAGTAAAAACTTTATAAAGGCTTGTTATACTTTAATAAAGATGCTTTTTTATATCTTATGTTTTTCCCTGAAATAGTTGGCTTATAACACTAAAATAAGCTTGTAAAATTTCTATTAATTTCCTTTTAATAGACAATTTTTTTTTGCTTTTGGAAGTTAATTACCTTTTTATAAAAGAATAACTATTATTTTTTAACTACAAGTAAATATATAGATTGAATATCATTATGCTCATTAGTTCTGTACATGTTATTAGCTTTAGCAGACAATTTCTAATAAAAGGACTCAGTATGATCTTTAAATTTTCTTTAGAATTTTCTGTGCTTATTCAAATTTATTGAACTTAATTATTTAATACAAGAGAACCAAGGAACCACTGAACTTTGAGAACACAACCGAAATGCTAACTTTAGTGTTTTATTTGAGCTAGTGACCTAAAATTTCTGTAGTAATATGTGAATATTTTAAGAGGTTAGCCCAAATTAATGGTAAGAAATTAACGGTAAGCTGGTATGTTTTTCTAGTAGAAAGAACATTTAACCACACATAATTATCTTTAGCAATTTAAAAACTTTTACTTAGATTCTGTTTACTTGCTGAAGTGGCAGTATTTTACCATGTATATCAGTCTTAAAATTCTTAAACAGTTCTTCCATTTAAGAAGTAACCAAGCCAGGTGCGGTAACTCACATCTGAAATCTCAGTTACTCAAGAGGCTGAGATGGGAGGATGATTTAAGCCCAGGAGTTCAAGACTAGCAAGGGCAACATAGCAAGACCTCATCTCTCAAAATTGAATAATTTTTAAAATGAAAAATAACCCAGTAGATTTAAACATAACCCTTGCATTGCTTTTAAATGTCATAGACTGAATAGTTCAGAAATAAGGGAAATAAAAGGAAGAACTTTAAACATTTCCCAGAAACCTTGTATACAGTACATATTTCTTGTCCTTAACATATTTTTTATCATGAGAGTTAAATAATATAGACTTTCAGATAGCTAGTCATAGTCAAATAATTGAATCCAAACATTTGCATATATTTTAGTTGGCGGACCTTGATTGACTATAGAAATTCACAAAAGGACAGCACTGATTAAAAACTGATCCCATATTGTGGAGCTACTGTCTGACACGCTCCTATCTGCTTTCTGCTGGGTCTCACAAACTCCTGTCCCTTTCCAGGCTGGATTGATGTCACCTGGGATGCTGGTGGCTCAAACTCTTACCGTATGGGCGCAGAAGGAAAATTTGACCTCAAGCTTGCACCAGGGTACGACCCTGATACAGTGGCATCACCCAAACCTGTTTCATCCACTGTTTCAGGCACAACGCAATCATGGAGCAGCTTGGTGAAAAACAACTGTCCAGACAAGACATCTGCTGCTGCAGGCTCCTCAAGTAGAAAAGGAAGCAGCAGTTCTGTGTGTAGCGTGGCCAGTAGCAGCGACATCAGCTTGGGTTCGACCAAAACGGAACGGAGATCAGAAATTGTAATGGAACACAGTATAGTTTCAGGAGCTGATGTCCATGAACCAATTGTTGTTCTTTCATCTGCTGAAAACGTCCCTCAAACAGAAGTAGGGTCATCTTCCAGTGCAAGCACCAGCACCTTAACAGCGGAAACGGGAAGTGAAAATGCTGAAAGGAAGTTAGGCCCTGATAGTTCTGTTCGTACTCCTGGGGAGTCTAGTGCAATATCCATGGGAATTGTCAGTGTTAGTTCTCCTGATGTTAGTTCAGTATCTGAATTAACTAATAAAGAAGCAGCTTCACAACGACCTCTTAGCTCTTCAGCAAGTAACAGACTGTCAGTGAGTTCTTTGTTGGCTGCTGGGGCCCCTATGAGCTCTAGTGCAAGTGTACCTAACCTGTCCTCAAGAGAAACATCTAGCTTGGAGAGTTTTGTAAGGAGAGTGGCAAACATAGCACGGACTAATGCCACGAACAACATGAATCTAAGCCGAAGCAGCAGTGATAACAACACTAATACTTTGGGGAGGAATGTGATGAGCACAGCAAGTAAGTGAGCTTTTCCTTCTGGAACCCAATGCTTTTTCCACTTGGAGGGATGCAAAGTAGGGTCTCTTGTTCTGGCTGCAGTTTTTAACTAGATCATTAACCATATTAGATAAAGCTACATCAAATTTAGCACTTCAGGAATATGAAGTTAAGTTCTCTAGAATCATAATATTTTTAAGAATTCAGATTAGGTATGATAAAGAGCCTCTTATTCTAGAAGGATAAAACAATACTTCTGATTTTCACTCTTTTATGATAAATCAAGCAAAGTTAATGAGGAAATAGATGACTATTAAATATTATCATAGTGCAGTGAAACTAAAGAATCATGAGTATAGCTTTTATTTAGACTCTACATTGATCATAGCTTCTTAAATTCAAATTCCGATCTAAGCTGCTAACAGGTCAAAGTAATTCCCTTGGAAAAGACATAGGGAATTATTTCATTGCTTGTTTCATTTCTTTAAAAATGTTAGGCATAATATTTAAAAATATAATAGTGCTATAAAAATAATTTTTAGTTGGATTTCAGTTGGGTTCCCAAAGTTGTTGCTTTTCAGGAACCATTTTATTATTAGTGTGTTTTATGATCTCACTCTTTAAAAAATATAAAACTTCGTTTTTCTAAGGTTTCTAAAATCTCACCTATTTTTACTGATTTGCTTCATTTTTATCTTTAGCTTCTCCTCTTATGGGTGCTCAGAGTTTCCCTAATTTGACCACACCTGGTACTACATCAACAGTGACTATGTCAACATCCAGTGTTACTAGTAGCAGCAATGTAGCTACAGCAACCACAGTTTTATCAGTTGGTCAATCATTAAGTAATACTTTAACCACCAGCCTCACATCAACCTCCAGTGAGAGTGACACAGGTCAGGAAGCAGAATATTCCTTATATGGTAAGTTATAATTTAAAATCAAAGTATTTAGATACTTACATAATGATGCTTTTATTAATGTTTTCTCCTGGGATATTTTTAAACTTTTGTTTAAAGATATCAATATGGAATCTTTGGGCCAGGCATGGTAGCTTACGTCTGTAATCCTAGCTCTTTGGGAGGCTGAGGCAGATAGATTACTTGAGGTCAGGAGTTTGAGACAAGCCTGACCAATATGGTGAAACCCCGTCTCTACTAAAAATACAAAAGAAAATTAGCGAGGCGTGGTGGCACATACCTGTAATCCCAGCTACTCAGGAGGCTGAGGCAGGAGAATCGCTTGAAACCCTTGAGGCAGAGGTTGTACTAAGCCAAGATTGTGCCGTTTGCACGCCAGCCTGGGCAACAGAGTGAGACTCTGTCTTAAAAAAAAAAATTAGAGCTACTGGTTGGCTTTTAAATTTTATTATTAGGTTTGACTAGACTTAATTTAGTGTTAGGTCATGAAATTTTTTAAAATATAATTTTTATTTTATATTCAGGGGATACATGTGCAGGTTTGTAACAGGGGTATATTGCATGATGTTGAGGTTTGGATTTCCGTTGATCTTGTCACTCAGATAGTGAATATAGTACCCAATAGGAAGTTTTTCAGCCCTTGCCCACTCCTGCACTCCTTTTGGAGTTGCTAGTATCTACTGTTCCCATCTTGATATCCCTGTGTACCCAATATTTAGCTCCTACTTATAAGTGAGAACATATGATAGAAGATTTTCTTTTTTATATTCTTAAAGCTGGTAGACTGTATAAGACTGCTGGGGTGAAGGATCAGAATAACATCAGTCTTATACCATCTGTATATGCAGTGCAAACTTCTGTGTTTTTTGGGTTTTTTCTTACCACAGGCATGAATGCCATACCATGTTGTGTTTTGAGAGACATTTCATTCTATGATACGGTCAAATCTCTGAAATACAGAGCATTTTAATGCTGGTAAAAAAGGGAAGATGAGAAAAAAAGTGGACATCTGTCAGTTGTAACATATCAGAGATAGAATTTCAATATATCAAGTTAGTTTATGTTCTTTTAAAGATAAATCCAAGTGGAATTGGTTTATTTTGTATACTACCGCATCATGTTAATCACATGGTGGGGCTCCTTACAAGTGTTAAAGGGTAACATATTTTATCAAATTTAAGATGTTGTTGATTGTAAGACACACTTTTTTTTTAAGTCTGAAGTTAAAAACATTGCATTTTATTCTGATTGCCATTGATTGTAAGATACATTCTGATTTTAGAGAATTACAGTGTTTTAAAAATGTAGACCTTTCAACCTGAGAAAATCATTTACAAAAAAAAAATGTGGATCTTAGAAACTAATTAAGTATAATGGCAGGCCTCTTCTACTGGCCACTAAATATTTAGTCCTGTGTAATTATTGGTCTGCAGGTTTAAGTTTCTGAGTAATGATAACTTGTCTTCTGGGTGGTCTTTAGGATAATGAGGCATTTTGTTTTTTATCCTTTGTGCAATTCTGATAGTACATTTGACATTTTCCCCCAATCTAGTAAAAACTTCTGTTTTAATCCCTTAAGTCCTCATTTTTTCAGTTTTTATGAAGAATAGTTTGTCAGCATCTTCATTTATGCAGACCAGTGTCATTTGACCAAGTCTCCATTGAAGGCAAGAGATCCTAAGAATGAATGAGATAAAAATGATTCAAATTTTTTTGAACTTCTTATGTGATAGATAGTATGGATAATATGAAAGACGATGACACATTATTCCATAGTAAATAGGCATTATATTTAGTAGTCATTGTTTTTAAGTAATCTGCCAGGTCACGTAGCTAAGCCCAGTTTTTCACTGATTTTTTTTTTTTTTGAGACGGAGTCTTGCTCTGTCACCAGGCTGGAGTACAGTGTCACAGTCTCGGCTCACTGCAACCTCCGCCTTCTAGCTTCAAGCGATTCTTCCGCCTCAGCCTCCCAAGTAGGTGGGACCACAGGCGCGTGCTACCACGCCCGGCTAATTTCTTTGTATTTTTAGTAGAGACAGGGTTTCACTGTGTTGACCAGGATGGTCTCGATCTCGTGATCCACCCGCCTCGGCCTCCCAAAGTACTGGGATTACAGGTGTGAGCCACCGCACCTGGCCAAGATTTTTTTTTTTTTTTGAAACACAGTCTCACTCTGTCACCCAGGCAGGAGTGCAGTGTCACGATCTTGGCTCACTGCAACCTCCGCCTCCCAGGTTCAAGTAATTTTTCTGCCTCAGCCTCCTGAGTAGCTGTGACTATAGGCGCATGCCACCACCCTGCACCCTGGCTGTATTTTTAGTAGAGATGATGGTTCACCATGTTGACCAGGATGGGCTCGATCTCCTGATCTTGTGATCCACCTGCCTCAACCTCCCAAAGTGCTGGGATTACAGGGGTGAGCCCCCATGCCTGTCCTCCTCATAAGATCTTTTATAGGTTATATTTATATATTAATTTGTTTACTTATTAAATGTGTCTCTTCCTGTGAGCTTCATGGGGACTCAGACCATGTCTTTATTTACAACTTCATATACCTGGTTCCTAACACAGTTCTTGGCACATAGTATATGCTTAGTAGGTATTTGTTGGAGGAATGAGTAACTCCAAAGTGTTCTCTTTTTTGCCATGTTCTGTTTCCTTTGACTTATTCAGAGAATGATGATAGGGTTTTGTTTTGTTTTTAAACATACTCCACATGGTTATCCTTTTATATTATGACACTGTAATTCAGATTTAGTTTATGGTTGTCCTTTTCCCTTGTTTTTGCCATGCTTGTGTTGAGTACTCATCTTGTGTATGGTGACAGAAGGCAACACTTGTCCCTTTTGGGTTTTACTTTTGTTTTGTAAAAACCTAAAATGCAGAGTTCCTTTATTATGCTTTGTTAATTGTGTTGACATAAGGTTGTCGGTTTTGTTCTCAAGATTTCCTTGATAGCTGCCGTGCCAGTACTCTGTTGGCTGAGCTCGATGATGATGAGGACTTACCTGAGCCAGATGAGGAAGATGATGAGAATGAAGATGACAATCAGGAGGACCAAGAATACGAGGAGGTTATGGTAGAGAGTGTACCCCATTCTCTTCACAAAGATAGGATGTTAATAATTGAAGAAAGGAAAAGCTGAGTCATAATCATACTTTAAAGCAAGGAAATATGGCACCTATATTTAAAAAATGTGGTTAATTAAAAGCAGTTTTAATCTGAGCATTTATGATACTCCATTTAAAGAATATAAGTTGCTTACATTTTAAAAATGTTAGAATGTCACATGTTGATGTTTTAACAGGCTTAACAGGGTGTGAAATTAGGCTGGGAATAGTGGCTCCTGCCTGTAGTCTCACACTTTGACACTTGTAGTCCTGGCTACTTGGGAGGCTGAGGTAGAAAACCACTTGGGTCCAGGAGTTCCAGGCTGCAGTGAGCTATAATTGCATCCCTGCACTCCAGCCTGAGCCACAGAACGAGACCCTGTCTCACACACACACACACACACACACCACCCCAGCCTGAGCCACAGAATGAGACCCTGTCTCTCTCTCTCTCTCTCTCTCTCTCTCTCTCTGTGACACACACACACACACACACACACACACACACACACACACGCAAGCTATAATTGCATCACTGCACTCCACCCTGAGCCCATGCACCACCACACCACATGTCAGCTGCTCAAGAGGCTGAAGTGGAAAGATTGTTTGGACCCAGGAGTTTGTTTTTAGTACCCTTTATTTTCTAGCAGGTTCCATCTGTTTTCTCATTAGTTGTCACATGAAGGAATGAAATAGAGACATTAAAAAAAATAATTTGCCCTATCAAAAAGAAGTCCATCTGTTTTCTCATTAATTGTCACATGAAGGAATGAAGTAGAGGCATTAACAAATAATAATAATTTTCCCTTATCATCAGAGTTAAGCAGAAGAGTGGGGACTCAAGCCTAGGCAATATGATCCAGAACTCTCAATATTTAATCACTAGGATTGTCTTCTAATTGAAAGTTGTGCCTAAAAAAATACCCTTTATTGTAACTAACTGTATACTTAAATTTTCTCTTTATAAATAATAGATTTCAAAAAGATAAGTTGAGTTTTAATGGGGTAAAGAAATTTTAAAAATGCTTTTAGTATATGGTTGCTAAGAAAACACAATACTTTAGCATATTTCTTATGAAAGAGGTTAGTATAAAATGCATGGTGAATTTAAAACAGTGAACACATAACTTTTCTGAAGATGGCTAATGAAAAAGTTTTCAGAGACACTTTTGTTAATAGAGGTTAATATTTTCAGGTCATAGCTGAATGGGGCATACAGGTCAAATAATTAGACATGTATCTCTTGGCATTGTTTTATTTTAGATTCTGAGACGCCCATCTTTGCAACGTCGAGCTGGCTCCCGCTCTGATGTAACGCATCATGCTGTTACGTCGCAGCTACCACAGGTACCTGCTGGAGCAGGGAGCCGACCTATTGGGGAGCAGGTAATATCTTCATGTTTATCTTCCCTACCACATATATTTTTTCTCCTTTCCATAGTAAAACACCAATCCTACAAAAATGTGCATTGTGGGAAGGGGTGAGAGGAGGGAGCTACCAAACAGTTACAAAAGGAAACTTCCCGTACTGGTTGGGTTCCATATTCGATATTGAATCCATGATTGCTGTGACATAATGCATGCAGGAGTTTAATGCTTGAAACTCCTTTATCTTGGTCTTTGGGTAACAGTAAAAATATGTTAAAATGATTAATATATAGTCTCTAAGATTTGTAGTTTTAGTAGTAATAGCAGATGTGGTAGTAGATGCAGTAACAGTAGTTTATTAGTAGCTAACACTGATCACTAATTAAGTGCTAGAGTTGTTTTTGTTTTTGAGACAGGATTTTGCTTCATTGCCCAGACTGGTCTTGAACTCTTGGGCTCAAGCGATCCGCCCACATTGGCCTCTCAAAGCGCTTAAGATTATAGGCATGAGCCACTGTGCCTGGCTGGCATAGTTCTTAATACTTACTCTATATTAACTAATTCTTTCCAACAACCTTTAAGGGTTATTATTGGCCCTAATTTTCAGATGAAGTAATTGCTAAAGGTCACACATACAATAGTAGTTTTGGGTAGGGTGCAGTACCTCAAGTCTGTAATATTAGCACTTTGGGAGGCCGAGGTGGTTGGATCACCTGCTCAGGAGTTTAAGACCAGCCTGGCCAAAATGATGAAACTCTGTCTCCACTGAAAATGCAGAACTTAACTGGGTGCGGTGGTAGGTGCCTGTAATCTCAGCTTCTAGGGAGGCTGAGGCAGGAAAATTGTTTGAACCTAGGAGGCCGAGGTTGCAGTGAGCCAGGATCGTGCCACTGCACTCCAGCCTGGACAACAGAGTAAGACCTTGTTTCCAAAAAAAAAATAGTAGTTTTGATTCCAGGATGCAAACCCAAACATTTTGGAACCAGAGCTGTCAAATGTCAGTTTGTTTTAGTTAAGTGTTTTAACCAAGGGACTATGCATGTGCATGTGTGTGCTTACATGCTGTCTGCCTCATAGTAACTTAAAGCAACTCCCCAGCATTTTATTTGGTATGTAAGTGTAATTTACATTTTAAAAACCAACTTATTTTAAAATAAGTATAGGTCCATAGGAGGTTGCAAAAATACTCCAGAGAGGTCTTATGTGCCCTTTACCTAATTACTCCCATTGACTAGTTTCATATTACCTAATTTTAGTACAGCAACAAAGCTAGGAGATTGACAGTGTTTGTGAATGGTTGTTATTTGATGATGTGTAGATTTGTATAACCATCCCTGATGCAACTTTGGGTAAACTGAAATGATTAAGAAATGTATGTATCTGTACATGTTTAGATTAGTTCATTTTGGGTTTAAGAAATATGGCTAAGGAAATGCAGTAGTTCTAAAGAACTAATACATTGTTTTGCAACAGTGAAATTTTGCATCTTATGATGTTTGACTGTGTGTGAAATTTTATTTTGATAGGAAGAAGAAGAGTATGAAACTAAAGGAGGACGCCGGAGAACATGGGATGATGATTATGTGCTAAAGAGACAATTTTCTGCATTGGTTCCTGCTTTTGATCCTAGACCTGGTCGTACTAATGTTCAGCAGACAACTGATCTAGAAATACCACCCCCAGGTATAGGATGTTTTGGTTTTGTGAATTAATTTGAATAGATATTACATCAGATAGTTATATATAGTTTGAAAAGTAAGGTGCTGCTTGTGTATGCATGTTATAAAAACATTTTTTTAGGCTTAAAGGAGCAAATTACAAATTATTTCAAATTTTAAAAATCAACATGTTGTATATGTGCAATTTTTAAAGCAAAGTCTCATTTAAAGGTGGGAAATTTTTATTGTATTTTCTACTGGATCAAAATTCCTAAGGATTTATTCCTCTCAACTTTGAAAGGCTGTCCAGTGGTTACAGTTACGCCTTCTAGAGTCAGTTGGCCCGGTTGACAACCTTATACCTTACAATTCTATTATAGAATGTGGTAGGCATACTAATTGTACCCCAAAAACATTCAGATTCTAACCTGTGGAACTTACGAATATATTATCACAGCAGGCAAAAGAGACTTTTGCAGATTTAATTAGGGCTCTTGAGAAGGGGAGATTATTCTGGATCATCCAAGCAGACACAGTGGACAAGAGGGAGGAGTCAGAGAAGGACATGTGACTAAGGAAACAGGAGTCAGAGTGATGACGGCAGTGACCGAAGGAATATGGGCAGTCCCTTGATGCCTTTAGAGCCTCTAGAAAGAACGAAGCCCTGCAAATCCATTTTAGGCATTTGACCCAGAATTGTGAGATAGTAAATTTATGGTGGGTTTTTTTTGTTGTTGTTTGTTTTTTGGTTTTTTTGAGATGGAGTCTTCTGTTGCCCAGGCTGGAGTGCAACGACACAATTCCAGCTCAGTGCAACCTCCAACCCCAGGTTTCAAAGATTCCCCTGCCTCAGCCTCCTGAATATCTGGGATTACAGGCACACACCAACATTGCCAGCTGATTTTTTTGTTTTTGTTTGAGAGATGGAGTCTCGCTCTGTTGCCCAGGCTAGAGTGCAGTGGCATAATCTCAGCTCACTGCAACCTCCCAGGTTCAAGGGAGTCTCCTGCCTCAGCCTCCTGAGTAACTGGGATTTTAGGCACTCGCCACCACACCTGACTAATTTTTGTATTTTTAGTAGAGACATGGTTTCACCATGTTGGCCAGGCTGGTCTCGAACTTCTGACCTCAAGTCACCCGCCCCACCTCAGCCTCCCAAAGTGCGGGGATTATAGGCATGAGCTATTGCACCTGGCCAATTTGTGTTGTTTTAAACCACCCAATATGTGGTAATATTCTATAGCAGCAGTAGGAAACTGATACATTGGGCAAATCACCAAAATTATCTAAGCTTGAATTTCTTTATCTGTTACATGAGAGAATAAAGGTCCCTGTTTGACAAGGTAGTTAAAAAGCTTAAATTAGACTGGGCGCGGTGGCTCATGCCTCTAATCCCAGCACTTTGGCAGGCTGAGGCGGGTGGATCACGAGGTCAAGAGATCAAGACCATCCTAGCCAACATGGTGAAACCCTGTCTCTACTAAAAATACAAAAAAAATTAGCTGGGTGTGGTGGCAAGCGCCTGTACTCCCAGCTACTCAGGAGGCTGAGGCAGGAGAACTGCTTGAACCCAGGAGGCGGAGGTTGCAGTGAGCCGAGGATGGAGTGAGACTCTGTCTCAAAAAAAAAAAAAGCTTAAATTAAGTAAGGTATGTAAAATAATTAGCATGCTGCCTGATACGTGCCTCAATAAATGTCGCCTGATACGTGCCTCAATAAATGTCAGCTATTATAATCAGTATATTATACTTAACAAAGGTTGAATTTGTTGATTAATTTAGTGTATGGAGGATATTTTTTAGCTGATAGAAAGATACCTGTATTAAATATTAAAGTAAGTATACTCTGTAGTATAAATGTTCTTTGGTGAGGATAGATAGACTGTATCAAGATGTTTGTTCTAAGGTCCCTTCAAAAAGGAAAACCTGTTTCTTTGGATCTCAGAGAAAAAAAATAAATTACAAAAAAGGAAACCACATTCTAGGGAGTATAAATAGGCACAAACTTTTTGTAGAGCTCTTTGCTAGTGTATTTTGTATCTTCTGATAAAGTGTTTTTGCCACTGGTAATTTTAAATATTAACTCTGTACCCAGTTTTGTACACATAGGTGACTACAGAAGTATTTATATTTTCAAAAAATTAGAAATGACCTTAATTATTTCCAGTAACAGGAATATGTCTTGTTTAGGTGGAGTGAGATACTGTGCAGTGAAAAAAATAATATTTTAGAAGACTATCATGATAATGAAGAAAACATTCTCTCCAAAGATCTCTCAACTTCTATTTGAAATTTTAAAAAGTAAAAAATAAAAAATAAGATAATGAAGAAAACATTCATGAGCTAATAAAAAAGGAGAGCATTTGCCACCAAATATATTATGGAACTATATTTGTGTGTGTATATATGTTTACCTTGTGATC
Organism: Callithrix jacchus; assembly: GCF_049354715.1. Taxonomy (NCBI): domain Eukaryota; kingdom Metazoa; phylum Chordata; class Mammalia; order Primates; family Cebidae; genus Callithrix; species Callithrix jacchus. Next base: position 65,513,705 of record NC_133509.1, on the reverse strand, counting down.
CAGTTATTCAGTGTGATAAAAGGTTGTCACATCCACTTATTCATGATCCAGTTATTCAGTGTGATAAAAGGTTGGCCCAGAGTATATTGTTTTTTCCGAGTATGGATAATTTTACTTTTCTCATTTACAAAAAAAAAATTTTTTGAGATGGAGTCTCACTCTTGTCACCCAGGCTGGAGTGCAGGGGTGTGATCTTGGCTCACTGCAACCTCCACTCCCAGGTTCAAGTGATTCTCTGGCCTTAGCCTCCTGAGTAGCTGGGACTACAGGCAGGCACCCCCATATCCAGCTAATTTTTGCATTTTTAGTAGAGACAAGTTTCACTGTGTTGCCCAGGCTGGTCTACCCCAGACCTCAAGTGATCTACCTGCCTCAGCCTCCCAAAGTGTTGGGATTACAGGTGTGAGCCACTGCTCCTGGCATCATTTATAAAATTAAAATGTTTTCTGAGTATTCATACAGTTAGTATTATTTTCAAATAAAAATGAGCTCTATATCATAAACATCTCTTCTGTTCTAGCACTCTTTCAGTGACATAGGTGTAATTATTCTCATTAAAAAAGAAACAAAACAGGCTGGGTGTAATGGCTCTTGCCTGTAATCCCAGTATTTTAGGAGGCCGAAGTGGGTGGATTACTTGAGGTCAGGAGTTGAGAGCAGCCTGACCAACATGGTGAAACCCCACTGTCTACTAAAAATACAAAAATTAGCCGGGTGTGGTGTTGAGCACCTATAATTCCAGCTAACTCAGGAGGCTGACACAGGAGAATTGCTTGAACCTGGGAGGTGGAGGTTGCAGTGAACTGAGATTGCACCACTACACTTCAGCCTGGGCCACAGAGTAAGACTCCATCTCAAAAAAAAAAAAAGAAACAGAAAACAAAAATGTTGAAGCCTAGAGAGTCTTAAGTAGCTGACATCCTTTAGCTCATGTGTGGCCGAGGAGTTTGGATTTCATGTAGCATTGTTGCCTAGTGTAGTATCCTTTCTGGACTGCTTGTTTTAGTATAATTGTTTTTTTCACACATCTTCCAAACTTTTAGGGACACCTCATTCAGAGCTCTTGGAAGAAGTCGAATGTACTCCGTCACCTCGATTAGCCCTCACTTTGAAAGTAACAGGTCTGGGAACAACTCGTGAAGTTGAATTACCACTCATCAATTTCAGATCAACCATCTTTTACTATGTACAAAAACTGCTTCAGTTGTCCTGTAATGGCAATGTGAAATCAGATAAACTTAGGCGTATTTGGGAGCCTACATACACGTAAGAAATTTTAACTTAATGTTTTGGTAGATAATGTCATAGTGTATGAGCCAAGAAATATGGTGTTTATTTTGGATTATCAGAACAGAAAAGATTTGGTTTTTATTCTCTTGGCTTATAGGAACAGATAATAGTGTTTGGGACACTTGGTGTAGAACAATTAAGTTTTAGAACTGGAAGGACATTTACAGTCTACACTAGCTTCTTATGTAATTGTTGAAAAGAGTGTTATTTGAATTCTTTGACCAAGATCATGTATGAGCACTAAATATCTTTCTTTTATTTTGGGAGTATGTGGGTTAACACCTGCCTTTGTTCATTCAACAAATAATTATCAGTTACTTAGGGTAAATTTATTTAACAGTTTTGTGCCTCACATTCCTAATCTATAAAATGAGAGTGGTTGTAAGGAATTAATGAATTAATATATGTAAAATGTTTTCTTTTTTTCTGAGACAAGGTCTTTCTCTGTTGCCCAAGCTGGAGTGCAGTGGTGTGATCATGGCTCACTGCAGCCTCAAACTCCACAGACTCAGGTGATTTTCCCACCTCAGTCGCCTGAGTAGCTGGGACTACACGTGTGTGCCACCAGGCCCAGTTAATTTTTGTAGAGATGGAATTTTCAACACGTTGCCTATGCTGATGTTGAACTTCTGAGTTAAAATGATCTGCCCGCCTCAGCCTCCCAAATGCTCGTATTATAGGCATTGAGCCTCTGCTTGGCCTGCAAAGTGTTTTCAGTACTCCCTAGGATGTATTAAGTGTTCAATAAATGTTATCTATAAAGTAACTATTATTTAATAATATAAATAATTATAATCATGATGTTCTCTTAACATCACTGATAATCTTATATAATGGCCAATAAAAGTAATGTAGGTCCTTTTGAGATAGAACAGAAAATCATAATGGTATTTTCCCTCCCTTCAATTTTTTTCCCCCAGCTTCCCAAGTGCTAGGAAAACCTCCCTTTAATTTTTATTGCAGTTTAAACATTGATCTCAAATGCCTTATTTAAACATAAGCACTCCTGATCATTGTTATTTCTATCCTTCTTTCCATCTAGACATAGAGAACCTGTTTCTTATCCCATTGTATTTGTACAGTTAAAGCCATGTGCTACATAACAACCTTTCAGTCAGTGATGGACGGACCATGTATGAGAGGGGTCCCATAAGATTAAAAAACTATATTTTTACTGTACCTTTTCTATGTTTAGATACACAAATACCATTGTGTACAGTTGCCTATAGTATTTAGTACAGGGATGCACCATTAAGGTTCGTGGCCTAGGAGCAATAGGCTATAATACATAGCCTAGGTAGATAGTAGGCTATACCATTTTGTTTTGTGTAAGTGCACTCCATGATGTTCCACAACAACCAAATCACCTAATGCTGCACAACAGTTGATACAGTCATATCTTTAAAACTTCTAGATTTGATACACGCTTTTTTGGTAATAATATTAAATTTATAAATCACAACTCAAGAATATGGTTTCTGCTACTTTTCCTTACGTTTAACAAATATTTTTTCTTGAAAATCTTCCTTGAGGCTGGGTATCATGACTCACACCTGTAATCCCAGCACTTTGGGAAGCCAAGGCAGGAGCATTGATTGGAACCAGGAGTTTGAAACCAGCCTGCACAACATAGCAAAACCTTGTCTTTACAACAAATACAGTCAAAAAGAATTCTCTTTGAGTTCGATGTTCAATGTAGGCATATGTCTAGTGAATGACATTTTTTTTTTGAGACGGAGTGTCGGTTTGTTGCCCAGGCTGGAGTTGCAGTGTTGTGCTGCAACCTCTGCCTCCCAGGTTCAAGCGATTCTCTTGCCTCAGCCTCCCGAGTAGCTGGGACTATAGGCACGCACCACCACACCCCACTAACCGTTTTATATTTTTAGCAGAGATGGGGTTTCACCGTCATAGCCAGAATGAACATTTATTTTTATTTTTTTTAAAGAATTGAAGCCTTATTGGAAATAATCACAAATCATTTATGAATTAACTTGAATAATATCTTCATGTTTAGAATCATGTACAGAGAAATGAAGGATTCTGATAAAGAAAAGGAAAATGGAAAAATGGTAAGTTATTTTTAGAAAATTGGTCTTACTCTCAGCTATTTAGTAAAAAGAAGAAAAATAGTAAAACGAGCACAGTATTGCAATTGAACATTGAAGCGAATAATGACTAACATGGAATTCTTTAGATTAGAGTAAGTGCATGATCTTAAAGCTACCTCATGTAATGCATGTGAAATACCATAGACTTTATAATTGGGAAAGGCCAACATTTGGTTTTTCCTGTTGTAGGGTTGCTGGTCTCTAGAGCATGTGGAGCAGTACCTTGGCACTGATGAATTACCAAAGAATGACTTGATAACCTACCTGCAGAAGAATGCAGATGCTGCTTTCCTGCGCCACTGGAAATTAACTGGCACTAATAAAAGTATTAGGAAAAATAGAAATTGTTCTCAGCTCATAGCTGCATATAAGGTATATATTGGCATCAAAACACTATTTTGGTTGCAAATGGCTTTGTGCTTTGTTTTGCAGCTTTGGAAGCTTCTTAAGTAAAGAACAGCAGTTCATTGAGACATAATTTTTAAAATGAGGTTGAATTAACACTGTTAATGCACAAATTCCAAAATTTCAAATATGGCTTTTAGCATTGGATCTGAATACAGATTTTGACCATGGTTTAGAGTGGTTATATTTTATTTGGGAATTTTAATGATTTAGAATGCCTTGATTTATGTCTTGTTTCATGTTCTTATTTTAAAAGAAGGCACTTTGAAAAATTCTAACCTTTTCGTGGTAATACTGATAGAATGATACACTGCTTTTCTTGAAAATGTAATTAATGGCCAGTTTTTCTGATTATTTCTATAGGATTTTTGTGAGCATGGAACAAAGTCTGGGTTAAACCAGGGGGCCATTTCTACTCTTCAAAGTAGTGATATTCTTAATTTAACAAAAGAACAGCCTCAAGCCAAAGCAGGCAATGGACAGAACTCTTGTGGAGTAGAAGATGTCCTTCAACTTCTGCGTATTCTGTATATAGTTGCAAGTGACCCTTATTCAAGAATATCCCAGGAAGGTCTGTAAGAAGCCTTGTTTCATTTCTATTGCAGTTTTAAAGCAAGTCAGTTTATATGTTTATTAATTTTATTAATTTTATAGATGGTGATGAACAGCCTCAGTTTACTTTTCCACCAGATGAATTCACTAGCAAAAAAATCACAACAAAAATATTACAGCAGATTGAGGTAATAAAATCAGATAGCTGAACTCTTCATTCTGTTACTGTTGGACTTTTCCTAATATTCCCTTTACTTTCTTTTCTACCTCTCATCATCTTTCCCTTCCCTCTGATTGGTAATATGAGCTCTACGGTCCTTTGCATGTATTTCCTAATTACAGGTTTAGAATTTACTGTGGTTTTTTTTGGTTATTTTTAATAATTGCCTTATAGGGCCAGGTGCAGTGGCTCACGCCTGTAATTCCAACACTTTGGGGGCCAAGATGGGTGGATCACTAGAGGTTAGGAGTGGGAGACCCGCCTGGCCAATATGGCAAAACCCTGTCTCTACTAAAAGTACAAAAATTAGCTGTTGTATGGGGTGGCACATGCCTATAATCCCATGTGCTTGAGTGGCTAGGGCCAGAGAATTGCTTGAACCTGGAGGTGGAGGCTGCAGTGAGCTGAGATTGCACCACTGCACACCAGCCTGGGCAACAGAGTGAGACTCTGTCTCTAAATTAATTAATTAATTAATTAATTGCCTCATAGCATTAAGACATTCTTATTTGTTAATTCACAGGAACCATTGGCATTGGCAAGTGGGGCTCTACCAGACTGGTGTGAACAATTAACCAGCAAATGTCCTTTTCTAATACCATTTGAAACTAGACAGCTTTATTTCACTTGTACAGCATTTGGTGCCTCAAGGTGAGAAGGCTATCTTATGTTTTTAGAATAAGTATATTTTTATGTTATGTAAGTTCAAAATGTACAAATACACTGTCAAGACTGATAGAGGGAATATGTTATCTTGTATTCTTATAAAGAATAGTCAGAATTCCCTTTGGTCTGAACCATCCATCTTCTAGTAATTCACCAAAATGACGAACCCAAAGGGAAAAAGGAGAGGCACCTGACAGATGTTCTGTAGGCCTTTTAGAAAACATGGAGTTGTTCCTTTGGCCACGTATATGCGAATCTAAAAGAAAGGTGATACTGTAGACAATAAGGGAATGGGTACTGTTTAAAAAGGAATGCCCCACAAGTGTTAACCATGGCAAAACTAAAAGAGTCTACAGTGTCACCCAGCATGCTGTATTGTTGTAAACAAGCGAGTTAAGGGCAAGATTCTTACCAAGAGAATTAATGTGCATATTGAGCACATTAAGCATTCTAGGAGCTGAAATAGTTTCCTGAAACGCATGAAGGAAAATGCGTTTAACTGACGTGTCAGCCTGCTAGAACCTCTTCTTTGTGAATTCATGCATAATAGGTGTTTTAAAAAAAAATAAAAGGCCTCTGGACTGTAAAAATGTTTTTATTTATTGAATGGAATTATAGTGTCCTCTCCCCAAAGAAATATTTAAGGCAGATTTTAATTGTGTTCCTAATCATAATTCATTCTTTACTATTCAAATTTAATGTATTTCTTGCTGAAAGATGTGAGGTGGCTTATTGTGCAATAGATTACTCAATTGGTTAGAAAATGGCCAGGTTATTATTTATGAAATACTTGTACTGGTTTGAAGATAGTCCCTCTAAATCATTATAGGAAAACAAGCGTTTAAAAAGTTTGTTTCCAGGCTGGGCATGGTGGCTCACAGCTATAATCCCAGCACTTTGGGAGGCCAAGGCAGCCAAATCACTTTGAGGCCAGGAGTTCAAGACCAACCTGGCCAACATGGTAAAACCCCATCTCTACAAAAAATACAAAAATTAGCTGGGTGTGGTGGTGCATTCTTATAATTTCCAGCTTCTTAGGAGGCTGAGGCATAAGAATTGCTTGAACCTGGGAGGTAGAGGTTGCAGTGAGCTGAGATTGCACCACTGCATTCCAGCCTGGGCAAAAGAGCAAGACTCATTGTAGGTGCTCAGTAATACTTTGTTGATTATTTACCTTAAGAACTCTCCCAAAATAGTTGTAAAAAAAAAGTTACAATTTAAATGGTGTGTTTTCTTCCTTGATGGTTACATTTTTGTACCACTTAATGCCATTTACAAAGTGTTTATATATATAGAACTATAGGCCTGTTGTGATGTGACATTGATTATAATTTCCATTTTATAAATGAGGAAATTGATTTTGCATGTACTTAGCTGATTTGCCTAAGTTTATGAAAAAATAGTAGCACACGTGAGAGTAGAACCTTCAGCTTCTTATTCCTAATTACAGTAATCTTCCTCCCACCCTAAATGGATTGTCATTAAAAAAAGATAATGTGGCTGGGTATAGTGGCTCATTCCTGTAATCCCAGCACTTTGGGAGGCCAAGGCGAGTGGATCTCTTGAGGCCAGGAGGTTGAGACCAGCCTAGGAACATGGCAGAACCACAGCTCTACTAAAAATACAAAAATCAGCCAGGTGTGGTAGCACATGCCTGTAATCCCAGCTACTGAGGAGGCTGAGGCAGGAGAATCACTTGAACCCAGGGTGGGGAGGTTGCAGTGAGCCGAGATCATGCCACTGTACGCCAGCCTGGGTGACAGAGCAAAACTACATTTAAAAAAAAAAGAAAAAAAAGTTTTAAAATTATAATGACTGTTTTGATGGTGCTTCTACTTTGAAAGATAGCTTAATCATTTTAAAATTTCTCTGATAGGAAACATTTTTCCTTTTTTGAATGATGTTGGGGCTTGGACAACAGATTTTTATTTTATTGAACTGCTAAAATAAAGAGGGGAAATACAGACCCAGTACTTTATCACTTTGCTTAAGGCAGATTATAATAAGGGGAGTTTCATATATTTTTATTTGTGAAAGGAAGCAATTTATGTAATAAAAAAAGATCACTGTTTTAAAAATCACCTGATAAAATACTATTTTTTAATTTCTTAAATCTTTGAATTCTGTTGCTGGTTTAGTAGTACATTCAGCTGTTAATATATGCTACAGTTACATAGATATTTTTCTATTTCAGAGCAATAGTGTGGTTACAAAACCGACGTGAAGCCACTGTGGAACGAACGAGAACCACAAGCAGTGTAAGGCGAGATGATCCTGGAGAGTTTCGAGTTGGTCGTCTCAAGCACGAAAGAGTAAAAGTTCCACGTGGCGAATCGCTGATGGAATGGGCTGAGAATGTCATGCAAATACATGCAGATCGGAAGTCAGTTCTTGAGGTAATCTCATATAAAATTAGATTTAGGAAACAGGAATGACTCTTAGGGAACCAGCCAGTATGTATCTTCACTGAATGAAACTAGTAGGTAAACATGAAGAGGGGTTTTCTTGTTCTCTAGGCAGAAGCCTTCTCTGGCAGAGCATCTTTCATAAGAGGATGTCAGTCTACCTCCTTGTGGGTTAGTTCTTGCACCATTAATGAGCAACAAAGATGATCTCCATTCTTGAGGTGGCAAAGTGCTTGTTCTGCTTGAGGGCCTCCCCCCATTTCATAACAAAGTTGGACTAAAATAATAGTACTCACAAGGAACTCTTTGTGATACACTGTTTTACCCTTATATTAAACTGTGCTATTTGATATTTTGGGAACACCTGGTTTTGTAATATTGTTTCACATAAATTGTGCTTGGTATTATATCACTGGTCTGTGTTGAGAGAGGTTAACAGCAAATGGCAGTATGAAATTTAATATATTTACTTTGGAAATGTTATCGTGTACATTGTTGATTATATTCCATATACATGATATTCCTTATATGAGGAAGAGTAGAAATATCGCTCCTGTCACAGGTGTGAAACCAGTTGGTTTAACTTTTGGATCATAAACTGATTATAAGAAATATGATACATCTCTAGAAGATGTTCAAGGCTTTACAGCTTTCACTTTATATGTAGACTTTCATTGTATTCCTCCTACCCTTTGTTGTTCTTTTTTTTTTTTTAAAAAAAATAGAGACAAAGTCTTGCTATGTTGCCCAGGCTGGTCTCAAACTCCTGGGCTCAAGTGATCCAACTGCTTCTGCCTCCCAAAGTGCTGGGAATACAGACGTGAGCCTCCCTACCCAGCTGCTCACATTCTTCTAGTTAATCTTTTTTTTTTAACCATACACTGTATGGTTTTGCTGATACTTTATGCAATCACTTTAAAGGTTTTCATCCTACTCTTCCCATTCCAAAAATCATTTAAAGTATCTTTAACTCATAGTAAGAAGAAGAGGCTGGGCGCAGTGGCTCATGCCTGTAATCCCAGCACTTTGGGAGGCTGAGGTGGATGGATCACCTGAGGACGGGAGTTTGAGACCAGCCTGACAAACAGAGTAAAACCCTGTGGAGCATACCTGTAATCCCAGCTACTTGGGAGGCTGAGGCAGGAGAATCACTTGAATCCAGGAGGCAGAGATTGCAGTGAGCCAAGATCATGCCACTGCACTCCATCCTGGGCAACAAGAGTGAAACTGTCTCAAAAAAAGAGGGGGAAGAGTTTAGCCTTTGGTGTCACACAGAGACACACAACAAAAATCTGTATACCATCATTTCTTCAAGCAAATTATTTAATCTCCTTATCTGAGATTTGGTTTCCTTTGGTGTAAAAAGGAGATAAGTATTTTGCAGGGTTGTTGTGAGAAATAAATGTATGAATGATGCCCACCCAGCACAGTGCTTAAGCATGTAATAGTGTACAAGTGGTCTCTTGTCTTTAGAAAAATTAAAATAACACTCCTGTGCTGTTTATAATATACTACACTGCTATTTTGAAAAAAGGCATATTACTTGAGCATTTATGATAAATTTTGGCAAGAATTAGATTATTTTAAAAACACCCTAAACTTCTAGGTTTTTTAACCCACAATTTATTTGTTCATATTTTAGGTTGAGTTTTTAGGAGAAGAAGGAACTGGCTTGGGACCCACATTAGAGTTTTATGCTTTGGTGGCAGCAGAATTCCAGAGAACTGACTTGGGAGCTTGGCTTTGTGATGATAATTTTCCAGATGATGAATCTCGTCATGTAAGAATATTTCTCATTTTGTGATTTGAGTTGTGACTCTGCTTTTTGAAAAGTGTCAAAAATAGATTGTGTGTTCAGAAAATAAGCCAAGTTTCTGACTCTGCTTTTATTGTTGAATAAACTTGATACAATTAAAGTATTTCTAAAGGGATAAAATTTAATCATCAAAAACTAATAAAATTATATACTTTAAGATAGCCAAATTTATGAAGATGTTTAATGTTTATGGATTTTTTTCTTAGGTAAATGATAGGCTTAGTTTCTATTACCTTTTGTTTAATTTTATTTGCATTTCCCCCTCTAAAAAAATTAGGTTGATCTTGGAGGTGGATTGAAACCTCCTGGATACTATGTGCAGAGGTCTTGTGGACTATTCACGGCACCATTTCCACAGGATAGTGATGAACTTGAAAGGATCACGAAACTTTTTCATTTTCTTGGAATTTTCTTGGCCAAGTGCATTCAAGACAATAGACTTGTGGACTTACCTATTTCTAAACCATTTTTTAAACTAATGTGTATGGGTGACATTAAAAGCAATATGAGTAAACTGATTTATGAGTCACGAGGTGATAGAGACTTACACTGTACTGAAAGTCAATCTGAAGCTTCTACAGAAGAAGGTCATGATTCACTCTCAGTAGGAAGCTTTGAAGAGGATTCAAAATCAGAATTTATTCTTGATCCCCCTAAACCAAAACCCCCAGCTTGGTTTAATGGAATTTTGACTTGGGAAGACTTTGAACTAGTAAACCCTCACAGAGCCAGATTTTTAAAAGAAATTAAAGACCTTGCTATCAAGAGGCGCCAAATTTTAAGCAACAAAGGTCTTTCTGAAGATGAGAAGAACACAAAATTACAGGAACTAGTGCTGAAGAATCCATCAGGTTCTGGGCCTCCACTTAGCATAGAGGATTTAGGGTAAGCACTATATGTACACTCTTCAGTCCAATGGATGAATAAGTTCTAAAGCTTTTGTTTCTTTGTCCTCACTGATTTGCAATATATGAGTAAAGAGTCTGTCAGAAACAGTAATATGCTGTAGGAAATATTTATGATTGGCTTGAAGCTTTGACTTAATATTATAAAGACAATACTCAGGATACTAGAATATTAGTTTATTAATTATCAAACCTTTAGAAGATTACTTGACTTAGCCAATGTGAATTTATATGCCTGTGTAAAATGTCCAGAGCCAACAATATTTTGACAAATTCATCTGCTGATATATAGCCTACTTTGCAAAGCTCAAAAATTGGTTGCTATGTCAGCCTTATCACCAATGGCTATACCAGCTGAGATGCTGCAGATCTTTTGATAAAATTCTCTTTATTTAGTAATTATCATATCTTCAGCTTTCATTTTAGGTTAGCTGCAAGCCTTTTTTTTTTTAATGTTTGCTGATAATGTTGGTAAGCTGTGTTTAGTAAATGGTTATATATTCAAGGCTTGATTTAAAAAAAAAAAAATACATATTTTTGTACACAGCATGATTGACTTTAATGAAGCAATAGATTCTTCCTAAAGTCTTATAAATATGTTGCTGTCATAATTCAGTGCAAAAATTTTAGTTCATTGATTTTGTATCATAAGCTAGAATATAGAAAGGTGGTGGTTTCTTACAATCTTTGCAAAGCCAGACAGATTTGGTAACAGTTGGCCTAGTAGATTTTGTCCATAGAATATTGCATTTTAAAAGACCTGAGCTTACTTGTAAGCTGGTGTACTGATTTTGTTGTAGGAAGAGAGGGGTGGGATTTATGGTTTTGATGGCCATGTTATTTAAATTTTTTTCTCTTGTACCTACTGATGGCAGATGATAGTGTTATAAAAACTAAACATGATTAGTAGTAGCTGCATGTCAGTTAATTTAATCTTTTTTGTCCTTCCAGTTTAAATTTCCAGTTTTGCCCTTCCTCAAGAATATATGGTTTTACAGCCGTGGATCTCAAGCCAAGTGGTGAAGATGAGGTAAAAAGTTTGCTTTTTTTTTCTTTCTTTCTTTTGAGATTGAGTCTCCCTCTGTCGTCCAGGATAGAGTGCGGTGGTGCAGTCTTGGCTCACTGCAACCTCCAGCTCTGGGGTTCAAGCAGTTCCCTGCCTCAGTCTTCTAAGTAGCTGGGATTACAGGCACCTGCCACCACGCCTAGCTAATTTTTGTATTTTTAGTAGAGACAAGGTTTCACCATCTTGGCCAGGCTGGTCTTGAACTCCTGACCTCATGATCCACCCGCCTCAGCCTCCCAAAGTGTTGGGATTACAGGCATGAGACACTGTGCCCGGCCAAAAGTTTGCTTTTAATATAGTCATAAGTTCTGAAACATCCTCTTAACAAGGCCAGTTGTACCAGTCACTCCTGAAATATTTCTAGATATTAACAATAATACTGACAAATTTTCTTTTGCAGATGATAACAATGGATAATGCAGAAGAATATGTGGATTTGATGTTTGACTTTTGTATGCATACGGGTATTCAGAAACAAATGGAAGCCTTTAGAGGTAATTTTAAAGGATTTTTAGCATAATTTTTCTCCTTTTACAGTTGAAATTAAGGTCAAGAATTGCTGGTGGTTAGGTGTGGTGGCTCACACCTGTAATCTCAGCACTTTGGGAGGCTGAGGCAGGAGGATTGCTTGAGCTCAGGAGTTCAAGACCAGCCTGGGCAACATGGCAAGACCCCATCTCTACAAAACAGTTTTTAAAAAATTAACCAGATGTGGTGGCATGGGCCTGTGGTGCCAGCTACCTGGGAGGCTGACATGGGAGAATAGTCTGAGCCCAGGAGGCTGAGGCTACAGTGAGCCATGTTGGGGCACTGCACTCCAGCCTGCACAACAGAAGAAGACCTTTCTTCAGGAAGAAGGAAGGAAAGAAGGAAAGGAAGGAGGGAGGGAGGGAGGGAGGGAAGGAAGGAAGGAAGGAAGGAAAGTGGATATAAGGTTGCATATATTCTAGATTCATCTCATGAATTAAACTGTGAAAGAATCATGATGGCAACAAAGCATATTACACTGTAAATTACTTTTGAAAATGAGAACAAAGTTTTTGCCTGACTTGTACGACAGAAAGAGCTGGCAGACTCCAGACTGAGTAGTAATAAGAATTTGCCTACTGACCATTACGACTGAATGTTACCCCTCTGTTCACATTTGTGCTGTTAAGCAGGGGTTTCTGATTTAAGTTACAATTTCAAGCTATCTTAATTTTATGCTTGTTTGTTCAAACATTTATGAATGTTTTCTTCATCTTCTGTCCATTTCATTGGTAATGGGTATTTTTTCATTGTTGCATAATATATGTACATGTTTATGGGGCACACATGATATTTTGATACACAGAATGTGTAACGATAAAATCAGTATAGGATCTCCATCATCTTGGACATTTATCATTTCTATGTGTTGGGAACATTCCAATTATTCTCTCCTAGCTTCTTTGGAATATACAATATATTATTGTTAACTATAGTCACCCTACTATGCTAGAAAACATTAGAACTTACTCCTTTTATTTAAGTTTATATCCATTAACCTGCCTCTCTGCATCCACCCCCACATGCAGCGTTCCCAACCTCTAATATCAATCATTCTTTACCTTTATGAGATCAACTTTTTAAGCTTCCACATATAAGTGAGAACATGTGATATTTGTCTTTCTGTGCTTGGCTTATTTCACTTAATAGATTTCATTCTTTTTTATGGTTGCACAGTATTCTGGGTATTTTGGTTTGAAATTTGGTATTTTGGAATCATAACTTGGAAATTGAGTTGTGTGTTTTTTGTGTTTCTGTTGTGCGTACGATGTAGATGGGTTTAATAAAGTTTTTCCAATGGAGAAATTAAGTTCCTTCAGCCATGAAGAAGTTCAAATGATTCTTTGTGGAAACCAGTCACCATCCTGGGCAGCAGAGGATATTATCAATTACACTGAACCTAAGCTGGGTTATACACGTGATAGGTATGTGTTACTATTTTCTAAGATCAACAAAATTGTTTATATTTCCCAAATCAAATGACAGATTCTCTAAAGAACTGTAACTCAGTGAATTACATTCATAGAGTGAGTGAGAAAGCAGTGGTGTCTCACAATTACCAGAATGCATATCCATTGATAAGGCTGGGAAGATACAAAAAGACTACTGATACAGGCCAGGTGCAGTGGCTCACACCTGTAATCCCAGCACTTTGGGAGGCCAAGATGGGCAGATCACTTGAGGTTGGGAGTTCGAGATCAGCCTAGCCAACATGGTAAAACCCTAGCTCTACTAAAAATACCAAAAATTAGCTGGGCGTGGTGGCACATGCCTGTAATCCGAACTACTCAGGAGGCTGAGGCAGAAGAATCGTTTGAACCCAGGAGGCAGAGGTTGCAGTGGGTCATCATGCCATTGCACTCCAGCCTGGGCAACAAGAATGAAACTCCATCTCAAAAAGAGAAACAAAACAAAAAAAGACAACTGACATCATGGCTGATGTTGATTCCTTTTCTTATTGTGTTTTAATTGTTCATTATTTAAAAATTTTTTTTAATTGTAAGCTGTTACGCTATAGCCTACATTTATATTAATTTTTTTTTTTTGACATAGAGTTTTGCTCTTGTTGCCTAGGCTGGAGTACAATGGCATGATCTTGGCTCACCGCAACCTGGGCTTCCTGGGTTCAAGCAGTTCTCCTGCCTCAGCCTTCTGAGTAGCTGGTATTACAGGCATGCGCCACCATACCCAGCTAATTTTGTATTTTTAGTAGAGATGGGGTTTCACTACGGTTGTCAGGCTGGTCTCGAACTCTTGACCTCAGGTGATCCATCTGCCTCGGCCTCCCAGGGTGCTGGGATTATAGGCATGAGCTGCCATGCGTGGCCAGGGATATTTTTAAAGAAGCTTGTATTAGCCCATTTCATACTTACCCAAGAGTCTAGATGTGCTGTTCTTCTGATGTGAGGATACTGTTTTTTTAGGAGGCTTGTCGCTGCCTTACAAAGTAGTGGTAGTGATTTTCATTTAAATCTGTCAACTCAATATAACTATATTTTTGTTCTTTTAGCCCTGGTTTCCTGAGGTTTGTGAGGGTTTTATGTGGCATGTCTTCTGATGAAAGGAAAGCATTCTTGCAGTTTACCACTGGTTGTTCAACTCTGCCCCCAGGTGGACTGGCTAACCTGCATCCCAGGCTCACGGTTGTACGCAAGGTACAAGCTCTCTGGCTAATGGGAAATCCAAATGGAATTTAGTTACTTTAGTTTTGAAAGAAAGAAGTATTTAAACTCATGGTCTTCTGTTGTATTTGCTTTCTTTCTGTAGGTTGACGCTACTGATGCAAGCTATCCATCAGTCAATACATGTGTGCATTACCTTAAGTTGCCTGAATATTCTTCCGAGGAGATCATGAGAGAGCGCCTGCTAGCTGCTACAATGGAGAAAGGCTTTCATCTCAATTGAGCTTTGAAGTGCAATGGGAGACATGAGAGACTTTAAAAATACTAGTGAAGCCTCTTGTGTTTGTGTGCAGAGAAGTATATGATCCTCCACACTAATGACACTTGCCTTTTTTCCCACCATTAAGGCTTTAAGAACATGTGGAATAAGTTTGTTAGCTGCTAATGACAAAACAAATCCTTTACCCAGCCAGCAAGTATATAGCACAGAACACTGTGTTACTTTACAAGGGCTTATGTGACTGGAATAAGGTGGTCCTACTTGACTGTTCCAAAGAGCAGCTTCTCAGATCTTCAGTGTTCACTGGTAAATTTCTAACAGTGTATTTGTGTAAAGTTTGTCATTTCATACTCCATACACTACAGTTGCCGTCACTGATCTCTGTTTTGCTGGCTTTTAAGCTACATGGTCAAAAATCCTGCTTCCTTAAAACTTAGAGAATTAATGAGCATCTCAAGCTTTTTCTTTTCCTTTTTAATGATGCCTGCACTATCAGAGTATTCTAGTGTTCTCTCTTTTGTTTGGCATATAATCATGCACAACCTTTTTATTTCTTTAAGGTGGGAGTATATTTTTATTTCCTAAATGCCGTACTATGAAGATCAAAGTCTTAAATGTGTTTGTGCAGCTCAAAACTAAAGCTATATGAAGGGGGGAAAACACTGGTCTAAGTGCAAGGCACACTTAAAGCAAGTTTTACTTTTGGTTGTATTTTCTTTGTATATTATAAACATTTATTTAACTTGTTGCTGTTTGAAGTAAAAAATTTCCAAAATGTATGCTCAACAATAATCATTAAAATGTTTGCAGCGTACAAAACTGTGTCATGTGACTATTTCAATGTAATCATCAGAGCGTCACAACACCAGGATACTGCTGTTCTTTCGTTTTGAAGAAGGGGCTGTATTTCCAAATTCCAATTATTGCCACTCTATGGTTATAGGTGAAAGAAATGACACTAGGCCTGAGTTAACCAAACAACTTTTTTTTTTTTTTTAAAGACAGGGTCTTGCTATGTTATCCAGGCAGGTTTCAAACTCTTAGGATCAAGCAGTTCTCCCACTGCAGCTTCCTGAGTAGCTGGGATTACAGGTGTATACCACCACACCTGGCTCAAATGGTTTTTAAGGAATCAAAAGCATGTTTGAAATTACCCAATAATTTACCTCTTAAAAGGCACAATCCCTTCCTGTAAAAGATACCTTCTGCTATAATTACAAGTCTCTAAGATGTTTCTCAGTAGTCAGCTTTTATCAAGACTAGCCTGGCACCACAGTTAGCAAACTATGGCCTGCTGCCTGTTTTTGAATGGCCCATGGGCTAAGCATAGCTTTAAAAATTTTAAATTGTTGGGGAAAAAAAAATCAAAAGAATAATTTTATGTGAAAATTATGAAATTTAGGCTGGGCATGGTGGCTCACGCCTGTCATCCCAACACTGGAGGCTGAGGTGGGTGGATCACCTGAGGTCAGAAGTTTGAGACCAGCCTGACCAACATGGAGCAACCCCATCTCTAGTAAAAATACAAAGTTAGCCGGGTGTGGTGGCACATGCCTATAATCCCAGCTACTTGGGAGGCTGAGGCAGGAGAACCACTTGAAACCAGGAGGCGGAGCCGAAATCGTGCCATGGCACTCCAGCGTGGGCAACAAGAGCAAAACTCCATCTCAAGAAAAAAAGAAAATCATAAAATTTAAATCTGTGTCGAGAAATAAAGTTTTATTAGAACACAGCCATGCTCATTTATTTACATGGTTGCTTTTGCACTACAGTGTCAGAATTGAGTAGTTAGCAGAGACCATATGGCACACAAAGCCTAAAATATTTACTATTTGGCCCTTTACAGAAAAAGCTTGCTAAACCCTGGTCTAGCAAGTGGCTACAGCAGATAAATTGATAACTTTACATAAAATTGGGTTGAGCACCATGGCTCACACCTGTAATCCCAGTGGATCACCTGAGGTCAGGAGTTTGAGACCAACATGGTGAAATGCTGTCTCTACTAAAAGTATAAAAATCAGCCAGACCTGGTGGCACATTCTGGTAATCCCAGCTGCTTGGGAGGCTGAGGCAGGAGAATCGCTTGAACCCAGGAGAGAGGTTGCAGTGAGACGAGACTGCCATTGCACTCCAGCCTGGGCAACAAGAGCGAAATGTCTCAAAAATAAAAATTAAAAGTTTACATAAAATCGGTAGCTGTTTTTGAAATATTAGGAGTTGGCCAGGCATGGTGGTTCACGCCTGTAATTCCAGCACTTTGGGAGGCTGAGATGGGCAGATCACAAGGTCAGGAGTTTGATACCAGCCTGACTAGCATGATGAAACCCAGTCTCTACTAAAAATACAAAAAAATTAGCCGGGTGTGGTGGTGCATGCCTGTAATCCCAGATACTCGGGAGGCAGAGGCAGGAGAAATGCTTGAACCTGGGAAGCGGAGGTTGCAGTGAGCCAAGATCTCAGCACTTGCACTCCAGCCTGGGCAACAGAGATTAGGAGTTTCCTCAGGAAAAAAATCCCAAGAACAAGGTAAGGCTGACCAAATATAAGTAGTCACTTAAAGCATCTTAGTGAAGTTAGATGGTGACACAACCTGTAAGTACAGATATACATGAGTCAAGTGTTCTGAGACATCTACTGGGGTCTCCACCTAAACTGTGGAGTTCTTAAATATTGTGTCCTATGATACCTACCAACTATTTTTTTTTTTTAATTGTTACTCTCTCAAGGTTCTAAAATCTGTGCCGAGATGTAATTCAAGTACTATTTTGGTGTGACCCAAAAATTAATTTTGTTCATTCCCTAGCTACTTCTG
This sequence comes from Callithrix jacchus, assembly GCF_049354715.1. NCBI lineage: Eukaryota > Metazoa > Chordata > Mammalia > Primates > Cebidae > Callithrix > Callithrix jacchus. The sequence goes on along the minus strand of NC_133509.1, from coordinate 65,496,031 downwards.
GTGTACCAGTTTCAGCAGTTATGCGAATGTGCTACTGATTAAGTTCTCTACCAACTAGGACAGTGTTTCCCAACTAATGTGTCTCAGAAAGACCTCCATAGCACTTTGGTCTAGACTGGGCTTTCCCCAGACCTTGGCTACCTGATACAAAGGTGAATCTGTACACACAACCCACTCCCTGTTCGCACAGGTCAGAAGCCTTCCCTCTGCCTTCCTGAACGAGTCCAAAAAAACTCAGGTTTGGAGTCCACTATTGACTGTTGGTCTGCGTTTTTATAGATAGAAACCTTGATATTGCAAGTAGATTTTTAGAATAGGACAAAAAAGCAAAGCCTCCACTGCCTACCCCACACAATGCATAGACAAACCAAACAGAACAGTAGTGCTGAATGATGTCTCTGAAATGTGCATTTGGCCAGGCTTGGTGGCTCCTATCTGTAATCCCAGCACTTCGGGAGGCCAAGGCGGGCAGATTACCTGAGGTCAGTGTTTTGAGACCAGCCTGGCCAACATGGTGAAACCCCATCTCCACTAAAAATACAAAAATTAGTCTGGTGTGGTGGTGCATGCTTAGAATCCCAGCGACTGGGGGGACTGAGGCAGGAGAATTGCTTGAAGTCAGGAGACGGCGGTTGCCGTGAGCTGAGATCATGCCACTACACTCCGTTTCAGAAAACAAGTGCATTCATGCCCTCTTTTAGAGGCTGGAGTGTCAGTAAAGAATGAACTCTTGAATGATTCCGTAGGCTGGCACAATATCTTAATACACCAAAAATAGATTTAGGCCGGGCAGGGTAGCTCACCCCTATAATCCTTGCACTTTGAGAGGCTGAGATGGGATGATTGCTTGAGCCCAGGAGTTTGAGACCAGCCTGGGCAACACAGTGAGACCCCGTCTCTATATTCAGAAAAAGATTTCTACTTTTTTCATTGCACCTGACCTACCACTCCTATATAGGGAGAGAGAGAAAGAATGTTTTTTCCTATTATACATACCTATGATAAAGTTTATAAATTAGACACAGTAAGATTAATAATAATAGAACAATTATCACCATATACTGTAAGAAAGCTATGTGAAAGGTGGGCATGGTGGTGTGCACCTATAGCTCCAGCTACTAGGAAGGCTGAAACAGGAGGATGGCTTGAGCCCAGGAGTTCAAATCCAGCCTGGGTAACAGAGACCCCACCTCTTAAAAAACAAAAGATGGTCAGGTGTGGTAGCTCATGCCTGTAATCCCACCAGCACTTTCAAAGGCCGAGGTAAGGAGGGTCGCTAGAGCCCAGGAATTCGAGATCAGCCTAGGCAACATATGGAGATCTCGTCTCTACAAAAAATAAAAAAAATCAGCTGAGTAGGATGGCACATACCTGCGGTCCCAGCTACCCGGGAAGCTGAGGTGGGAGGATCGCTTGAGCCCAGGCTGGGGGTTGAGGCTGCAGTGAGCCATAATCATGCCACTGCAATGGAGCCTGGGCAACAGAGCAAGACCCTGTGTTAAAAATACATATATATGTGAATGTAGTCTCTCTCAAGAGCTTATTGTACTATACTTACCCTTCTCATGATCTGTCCATCTGGTAACCAAGACAGTTACTAAATGACTGTCAAGTGAGTAGTGTAGACAAAGGGATGATTCACCTCCTAGGCGAGACAGAGCAGGACAGCAGGACGAAGTGGGATGGTGCCAGATTTCGTCACACTACTCAGAATGGCATGCAGTTTAAAACTTATACATTGTTTATTTCTGGAATATTTCATTTAATATTTTGGGACCTCAGTTGACCATAGGTAACACCACAGAATGTGAAACAGTGGATAAGGGAGGGACTACTGTCCATTCACCTAAGATAGTTCTGTATATTCTGTTACCTGGGTAGCAAAAGCATACAGAAAGGTTTTGGGGGGATGTGGTGCATTGCTCTTCTGTAATGACAGTAATTTACTTCAAGGCATTGCAGGAGAAGGGGGTTAAAGGAGCAAAAGGGAAGAAGAGAAGGATTCATTTCATGCCTGCCTATACAAAGACGTTTTCTTGATTCTATTTCTATTTTTTTATTTTTTATTTTTTTGAGAGAGTCTCGCTCTGTTGCCCAGGCTGGAGTACAGAGGCACTATCGCCATCTCAGCTCACTGCAACCTCTGCCTCCCAGGTTTAAGTAATTCTCCTACTGCAGCTTCCTGAGTAGCTGGGATTAGAAGTCCATGACACCATGCCCAGGTAATTTTTTATATTTTTAGTAGAGATAGGGTCTCACCATGCTGGCCAAGCTGGTCTTGAACTTCTGACTTCAAATGATCTGCCTGCCTCAGCCTCCCAAAGTGCAGATATTATAGGCGTAAGCCATCATGCCTGGCTGCATTCTACTTTTAAACTTTGAACCTGGCCAGGAATGGTGGCAGGCACCTGTAACCAACTACTTGAGAGGCTGAGGGAGAACTGCTTGAACCCAGGAGGCAGAGGCTGCAGTATGCCGAAACTGCACCACTGCACTCCCGCTTGGGCGACAAGAGCAAGACTTTGTCTCAAAAAAAACAAAGAAAACCTTTGAACTAAATTTCATTAACAGTAAGCATATTAATAAGCAAACCCTTTAATAATGTGGCATAAAAAGGCTCACAGTGTGGCTCAGGTCTGTAAATCCAACACTTTGGGAGGTGGAGGCCTATGGATCACGGGAGCACAGGAGTTCGAAACCAGTCTGGACAACATGGCAAAACCCTGTCTCTACAAAAAATTACAAAAATTAGCTGGGTGGAGGAGGTGCATGCCTGTGGTCCCAGTTACTTGGGAGGCTGAGGTGGGAGGATCACCTGAGCCCAGGAGGTAGAGGCTGCAGTGAGGCATGTTCACACCACTGTACTCTGGCCTGAGGCAGAGGGAGATGCTGTCTCCAAAAAACAAACAAAAAAGAATAGCTGTAGGAGCTCTCTGGGGCTCTGTTAATGTCTGACCTTCCATTATTTGAAAGTAATGTTCTCTATAGAGTTAATTACATAATAGCATTGTAATTACTAAGTGCCCTTAAAATGAATATCAAAGGCTTTAAAAAACTGGAAAATAAAATTGAACTCTGCAATCTTTGTTAGGTACGTTATAAAAAGTTTTTTGTTTTGTTTTGTTTCGAGGCAGGGCTTCACTCTGTTACCCAGGTTGGAGTGCAGTGTTGTGATCATAGTTCACTGCAGCCTCAAACCCCCCAGCTCAATCAATCCTCCCTCTTCACCCTCTTGAGTAGTTGGGAGTACAGGTGCTCACCACCACAGCTGACTTTTTAATTAATTAATTATTTCTAGAGACAGCATCTTGCTGTCACCCAGGCTGGAGTGCATGACACCATCTCGGCTCACTGCAACCTCTGCCTCCCAGGTTCAAGGAATTCTCCTGCCTCAGCCTTCTGAGTAGCTGAGATTAGAAGCACCTGCCACCACTTTGGCTGATTTTTTTTTTTGTGTGTTTTTAGTAGAGACAGATTTCACCATGTTGGTTACGCTGAGTTCAAATTCCTGACCTCAAGTGATCTGCCTGCCTTGGCCTCCCAAAGGGCATGAGTCACCACACCTGGCTATTTTTTGTAGAGATATGTTCTTGCTGTGTTGCCCAGGCTGGTCTTGAACTAATGCGCTCAAGCAATCCTCCTCCCTTGGCACTCCAGTGTGTTGAGATTACAGGCCTGAGCCACCACACTCAGACTTTTTTGTTTTTGAGACAGGGTCTTGCTCTGTCACCCAGGCTGGAATGCGGTGACATAATCATAGCTCACTGCAGACTTGAACTCCTGGGTTCAAGCAATCCTTCTGCCTCAGACTCCCAAGTAGTTGAGACTACAGATATGTGCCACCACACCCAGATAACTTTTGTATCTTTTGTAGAGATAAAGTCTATGTTGCCCAGGTGGGTCTTGAATTTCTGGCCTCATGAGATCCTCCTTCCTCAGTCTCCGAAAATGAAGGGGTTACAAGTGTGAGCCACTGTACCAGGCCCACATTACATTTTATTTATTTATTTATTTATTTATTAATTTATTATTTATTTATTTATTTAGAGACTGAGTTTCGCTCTTGTTACCCAGGCTAGAGTGCACTGGTGCAATCTTGGCTCACCGCAACCTCCGCCTCCTGGGTTCAGGCAATTCTCCTCCCTCAGCCTCCTGAGTAGCTGGGATTACAGGCACACGCCACTGTGCCCAGCTAATTTTTTGTATTTTTTTAGTAGAGATGGCGTTTCACCATGTTGACCAGGATGGTCTCGATCTCTTGACCTCATGATCCACCCATCTTGGCCTCCCAAAGTGCTGGGATTACAGGCTTGAGCCACCGCGCCTGGCCACATTACGAAGCTTTTAAAGCCAGGCCCAGGAGGTTCAAGGTTGTCGTGCAACGTGATCATGCTTGTGACTAGCCACTTACACAGGGAGACCCACTTCTCTCTTAAAAAAAAAAAAAAAAAAAAAACCACCTCATTCCTGTAATCCCAGCACTTTGGGAGGCTGAGGTGGGTGGATCACTTGAGGTCAGGAGTTCAAGAACAACCTGGCCATCATGGTGAAACCGAGTCTCTACTAAAAATACAAAAATTAGCTGGGTGTGGTGGCGTGCAACTGTAGTCCCAGATACGTGGGAGGCTGAGGCAGGAGAATAGCTTGAAGGCAGAGGTTGCAGTAAGTTGAGACCATGCCATTGCACTCCAGCCTGGGTGACTCAGTAATCCCAGCACTTTGGGAGGCTGGAGGGTGCAGATCACAAGGTCAGGAGATCGAGACCATCCTGGCCAACATGGTGAATCCCTGTCTCTACTAAAAACAAAAATTAGCAGGGCATGGTGGTGCACATTTATAATCCCAGCTACTTAGGAGGCTGAGGCAGGAGAATCACTTGAACCAGGGAGTTGGAGTTTGTAGAGAACTGAGATCAGCCACTGCACTCCAGCCTGATGACAGAGCGAGACTGGGTCTCAAAAAAAAAAAAAAATATATATATATATATATATATATATATATATATATATATATATAAATAAAAAATAAAATAATAGTAATAATAAAACCTCTTAAAAACTAAATTTTACTAAGCCTTTTAAAGGAGTAAGACAGGCCTTAGAAGTCAGGTGCGGTGGCTGCTGCCTGTAATCCTAGCACTTTGGGAGGCTAAGGCGGGTGGATCACTTGTGGTCAGTAGTTCTGAGAACAGCCTGGCCAACATGGAGAAACCCCATCTCTACTAAAAATACAAAAATGAGCTGTGTGTGGTGGCGGATGCCTGTAATCCCAGCTACTCAGGAGGCTGAGGCAGGAGAACTGCTTGAACCCAGGAGGTGGAGATTGCGGTAAACTGAGAACGCACCAGGCGACAGAGCTAGACTCCGTCTCAAAAAAACAAAAAACAAAAAAAAGAAAAGAAAAGAAAAAGCCTTCAGAAAACATTACTCAAAATGTCTGTGTTTAAATTTTAAAACTTTATTGGCTGACAGAAAACTGGCATACTTTCTTCCCACTACCATCCTCCTATTCCTGAATTCAACCTGCAAAAAGAAGCATGGACCAGGAAGGGTTCCTTAGATGCTCAACAGAATTTAAAGAAGTAGGAAAGTTATGTTTACAATTAGAAAATAAAACATCTCTCTCAGTTTAGAAAAAAAATTTTCTTTGTTCATATTTTAAAGTACAGTTTTGTTTTTAGAAACTGGAAAACACCTATTTATAATGTCTTTGGAAGGATGCCCCATTTTGTAATTGTGGTCTTCCAGATTCTTCTGGGTTACAAATGTTGAGATGTATTCCATGGTACTCACATTTCTGATAAATCCATGTTGTCTGAAAGAGACTTCCTCTCAGCTTTCTGACATCTTATCAAGAATTAGTAGAGGGGCAAGAATTCTTGCCCTGTTAGTTTCCACAATGCAGCCATTTAACACCATCTCATCCAAAATGATGTGTACTTTATCTAAATTAAACATTATCTAGGTTTATATTAAGGAAATTAAAGTCATAAAAATGTTAACATTCAGTAAAAATTTATGGCTTAACCTAGACTTTTCCCAGTATAAATTAGCCTAAGCATGAGGGTTTTTTGTAGAGAATTTCTGAAATGAAATTTAAAACTGGTGCCCATATTAGAAATTGTTACCTTCACATATACATACATACCTAGTTTTACCTTGGTTAACAGGATAAGTAGGCATAAATGAAACAGCTCTATTTTTTAACCAAAGGGATAGGAAATCTACTAAGAGCTAGAGAACAAAGCAAGTGTCATGTGGCAAGAGAATGACCTGAACTCAAGAATAATGTCGCTGGGCACAGTGGTTCACACCTGTAATCCCAGCATTTTGAGAGGTCAAGGTGGGTGGATCATGAGGTCAGATCATCCTAGCCAGGTTATCATTCTGGTTAACACTGTGAAACCTCATCTCTATTAAAAATACAAAAAATTAGCTGGGCATAATGGCACTTGCCTGTAATCCCAGCTACTAGGGAGGCTGAGGCAGGAGAATCACTTGAATCTGGGAGGCGGAGGTTGCAGTGAGCTGACTGAGATCACACCACTGCACTCCAGCCTGGGCGACAGAGCAAGACTCCTTCTCAAAAACAAACAAACAAAAAGCAATAATAATAATGTTGTCTTCCCAGACAATAATACTAACAACGTTAACAATTATTTGAATACTCCTGTTCCAGTCATTGTGTTGAGTTTCAGCCCTCTACACCAACACTGTGTTGAGTTTCAGCCCTCTACATATCTCTGATATACATGTTGCATATTATCCTCAGTTTACGCAGGATCAAACAGGCTTAAAGCATGGTCCAAGGTCACATGGCTACTAAATAGCAGGCTGGAATTTAAACCCAAAGCTTGGGCTTGACTGCTCTGCTTACAGGCTCCTCAGGAGGGGCTAGACACCCGCCTCTACAGCTTCCAGCCTCCTCACCAAAATAAATGCCTTGCACCTTCAGTTATCTTCTGTCAGACTAATGTAAAAATAACTATGAGAAGAAAATGAATGAAGAAGGCAGGGCATAACAAAACTTCTGAATTGCAGGACAGTATCTCTTACAAATGGGTAGTTCTAAGAAGTCATTTGAGAATTATGGAGTCACTTTAGCTTACAGGTGTTCTTTTTATTTATTTATTTATTTTTAATTTTTTTTAAAGATGGGGTTTCTCCATGATCGCCAGGCTGGTCTTGAACTCCTGACCTCAGGTGATCCACCAACCTTGGCCTCCCAAAGTGCTAGGATTACAGGCATGAGCCACCGCGCCCAGCTACAGGTGTTCTTATTGCAAAGTTAGTATAGGGCATGAGGAAAGAAGAAAATATTGTTAGACTATGATGTCTGACAAACTGTAAAGAACTAAATGCTTCCCTCAAGAACCCCTTCAGCTGAAAACCTAACTTTTCTTTTGTGAAAGAGGAATTGAAATGAGATGACAATGAATGTTTCTGAATTCTACATTTTAATATCTGAAGTTCCATATCTACTTAAAGAGCATGATCCTGGTCTGTTACAAAAACAAAACAGTTGACATATTGTTTCAAATAAACTTCATTCAACAAAGAGGTAATTAAATGTACTAGGGGAGTTGAAAATTCTTAGTAAAGTGAATTGTTGCCACTTGATTTTTTTTCAGCCAGATGTTCAAAGTCTACATTGTATTCAAAGTCTACATTGTGTTCAAAGACTCCATCTCAAAAACAAACAAACAAACAAACAAAAAACAATAATAATGTTGTCTTCCCAGACAATAATACTAACATTAACAATTATTTGAATACTCCTGTTCCAGTCATTGTGTTGAGTTTCAGCCCTCTACACCAACACTGTGTTGAGTTTCAGCCCTCTACATATCTCTGATATACGTGTTGCATATTATCCTCAGTTTACCCAGGATCAAACAGGCTTAAAGCATAGTCCAAGGTCACATGGCTACTAAATAGCAGGCTGGAATTTAAACCCAAAGCTTGGGCTTGACTGCTCTGCTTACAGGCTCCTCAGGAGGGGCTAGACACCCGCCTATTTGCTTAGTGAAGTGCATCTACACAGAATAGGACAAACAGCAAATGACTTTAAAGTTTTTATTAGGCTCTGTGTGACTATCTCATTAAGCTCTGTGCAAATAGTCCTCCCACAGAATAAACTGTTTCCCAGGGACCCATGGGAACTGTCCTTAAGTGACCCAGAAAAAAAAAAAAAGCGTTACTCTGATATACCTATTAATAATGTCTTCCAATTATGCAGATGATTGCTTTGTCCCAAGGCCAAACTGGGACTGGAATGTTAGCCCCTTGATTCAAACAAGTTCACTAGACCCAGAAGCCAGAACTTGGGTGAGACAAAGTGAGAATGACAGCCAGGTACGTATAGAAAGACTCAGGTGGCTACATGGAAAATGGCCTGCAGAACTCTCCTGTTGTACTCACCGAGGGCAATGAAAGCCTTAGTGCCTTTGAAAACGTCCCAAGATGACTTTGAGATAGAAGGAAATCTAATTTTAACCCAAGAATTGGTTCGGGGATCAAGCTGCTCTGTGGACTGCCCCACTTGTAGCAAGTAGATGATCTGCAGTTCAGATGTCCCCTTGAGCAACTGCCCAACTGTTTTGAAATTCAGATCAGAATTTACTGAATTAAATAAATTAAAAATAAATAAAATCAAAGTGAGTGATATCCCCACATTACAAGGACAAGGTCCTCCAGCAAGTCAGTTTCCCACATCCTGGAAACAAGTTGCTCAATGAGGTCACTGTATACTGTGGGCATGTGACTGCCCTGCCTGTGTATCTGTGTATCTGACTCAAACCCTAATAATCATGTAGTTTTCTGGCACTATAGGGGAACTACAGACCAAATCCAATGTGAGGCAAAGGCCTGAAAGCTGATTTCCCCTTGGAATTATATGACTTCTTTAAAATAAGAATCCAGCTGTTGTTTACATCTTGATTTAGTTTATGAGCAACTTGTACACCCTGCTGAGGCCAAGAGTAATGGCATTTAGGCCATATGCCAGGTAAGCAGGGACTAAAAAATACCCAATATGCTAAGCCCATGGAATAAACATGGGCAAACACTCTGCAATGCTGACATTTGAAATAGGAGGAAGCAAGAAAGGCCCAGACTGTTGGTATATTAATGTAGTGAGCTAAGAATGACTATTGAAAGATGGTCTTACCTTCAGGCTGCAATGACTTGACTGACTCTAAAGATCCTAAGGCAACCTGTTTTCTTTCATGAGGCCCCTAAGATTAAGCTGACATGAACTAGAAACAATCTCCCAAAGAGCGGAGTTACTGAAGTCCACTTTCTCCCAACCTAGAAACCTAAGAGCCTTTCTGAATTTTCACATAATGTGGATTGCAAATGAACGTCACAAGGCTCCTGGAATATTATGGCCACTGGAAATCAACTTTTTAATTAAAGTAATTGAAATGGCGATGGGTGCAGTGGCTCACACCTGTAATCCCAGCACTTTGGGAGGCCAAAGCAGGTGGATCACCCGAGGCCAGGAGTTCGAGACCAGCCTGACCAATATGGTGAAACCCCATCTCTACGAAAAATACAAAACTTAGCTAGGTGTGGTGGCATATGCCTGTAATCCCAGCTACTCAGGAGACTGAGGTAGGAGAAGCACTTGAACACAGGAGGTGGAGGTTGCAGTGAGCCGAAACTGTGCCATTGCACTCCAGCCTGGGCGACAGAGTAAGACTCTGTCTCAAAAATAAATAAATAAAAACATTAAATAAATTAAAAATAAATAAAATCAAAGTGATTGAAATGTTTATGGGTCCAACATTGGGATTTAATTTTTTTTAGATGGAGTCTCTCTCTGTTGCTCAGGCTGGAATGCAGTGGCACGATCTCAGCTCACTACAACCTCTGCCTCTCGGGTTCAAAGGATTCTTGTGCCTCAACCTCTTGAGCTGCTGGGAATGTAGGCCCATGCCACCATGCCCAGCTAATTTTTTTGTGTTTTCAGTAGAGACGAGGTTTTATCATGTTGGTCAGGCTGGTCTCAAACTCCTAACCTCAAGTGATCTGCCTGCGTCAGCCTCCCAAAGTGCTGGGATTAGAGGCATGAGCCACTGCGCCCAGCCCCAACGTTGGAATTTTGAACTCTGGATCATAAAATACTTTTCCATATGAAGATTTTAACACCACAGTGGCAGTCAAATAATCCTTTAATAAGTGAGAAACTGAGCGGCTTGGAGTCAAATGGAATCTCAAAAGGAATTCCAGGGCAGAGAGACCAGCCTAGAAACTACAATTTGTAACTCCAGACTTGGGTCTTGGATTCCTTCGTTTTTCATTTTATTTCTCTTTTTAAAAAAGATTCTAGCTAAGTAAAGTGTTCTTTAATAAAATAGGTAGGGTGGGAAAACTTGTTCTCTCATTACTCATAGGTTAATTTCCCACCAAATTAGATAAGCTGCCAAGGGCCACTGTGTTCACATTTCCCCCAGAAAACACTACTATATAGAAGGCTATCATCATGAAGATTCAGAATAGTCCTGGAGACATTCTTCTTGTAGTACAGTCTGTTCACTTTTCTTTTTTTTTTGAGACGAGGTCTTACTCTGTTGCCCAGGTTGGAGTACAGAGGCACAATCTGGGCTCACTGTAGCCTCGACCTCCTGTGTTCAAGTGATCCTCCCACCTCAGCCTCCCAGGTAACTGTGACCACAGGCGTGCACCAACACGCCCATCTAATTTTTGTATTTTTTGTAGGGATGTGGTTTCACTATGTTGCCCAGTGTGTTCACTAGGTTGCAGTGAGCCGAGGCTGTGCCACTGCAGTCCAGCCTGGGCAAGAGTGAGACTCTGTCTCAAAATTAAATAAATAAATTAATTAAATAAAACTAAAGTGATTGAAATGTTTATGGGTCTGACATTAGAATTTTATTTTTCAGCCTCCCAAAGTGTTGGAATTACAGGCATGAGCCACGGTGCCTGGCCCTGTTCACATTTTGTCTCCTGCTAATTAGACCACAGAAAAGGACTGTTTTCGTTTCCTTCCTTCCTTCCTTTCCTTCATTTTCTTTCTTTCTTTCTTTTTTCTTCCTTTCCTTTCCTTCTTTCCCTCCCTCCCTTCCTCTCTTCTTTCTTTCCTTTGGTGGAGTCTTCAGGCTGGAGTCCAGTGGCATGATCTTGGCTCACTGCAACCTCTGTCTCCAAGGTTCAAGAGATTCTCCTGCCTCAGCCTCCCAAGTACCTGGGATTACAGGCACATGCCACCATGCCTGTCTAGCCAATTTTTGTATTTTTAGTAGAGATGAGGTTTCATCAAGTTGGCCGGGCTGGTTTTGAATGCCTAATCTCAGGTGATTTACCCACCTCAGCCTCCCAAAGTGCTGGGATTACAGGCGCAAGCCACCCCGCCCAGCTGTTACCCTTTTTTTAAAGTAGGTTTTCATTAAAGGCCCACTCATTCTAAGAACAACAGGATAGCCAGCTGTGGTTTTGCTTAAAGTTTATGTAGGGTTATGTAAAATTAAATATGAAAGTCAGAGTTGGGTCAGTCATTATTCTCATTTTTTTCCTAAGTCTCTCTTGGTTCTGATAACTTGCTGTCACTATTCCTGACTAGAACAGAAACCAGAAACATGGAACAAAAGTAATAGGGTTAAAGCAGAGAGACCTGGTGGTGAGGAATGCTGGCAGATGAATATGGCACCTAGAGGACTCCTTAAGGAAACAGGAAAGTGGTCAAAGCTAGTGGGAGCCAAAAAAAACCTGGAGGCAGAACCGTCAAATCTATAAGATTCACGTCTCCTTCCAGGGTACTGGCTGACTCCTGGGGACTGTTCCTATCCAAGACTCCCATCACCCACCACGGCCCTGGCTACAGCTGCCATGCTGGAGAAGGCCCTGGGCCCCTCGTCCCTCAGTGCCTGCCCTTCCCACAGAGAAACGATTGCACACATTCTCTCGGACCCACAGGCCAGTCCTCACTCTCTGGCAATTAGGCTTTCCATTTCACATTTTCAAAAGGAAAAAGGATGTTTAGAAATCTGAATGTAAACTCCACTTTTGAAGAGCATGTTCTCATCAAGACCTTCACAGATACTCTCAAAATTTTTCATCTTTTCTGACTCCTCTAACCAAAAGCGTTTCTTTAAAATATCTCCCCTTATTCACAAAAAAGCTTTGACAATACTAAGGCACCATGGTGACAGGCATTTTATAAATGTTTTATTTATAAATAAATAGACTAAATTGCCACAGTCTACTCCAGATGATTAAGTTTTTAAAAATATGTTAAATTTAGGCTGGGTGCAGTGGCTCATGCCTGTAATCCCAGCACTTTGAGAGGCCAAGGTGGGCAGATCACTTGAGGTCAGGGGATCAAGACCAGCCTAGCCAAAATGGTGAAACCCTGTGTCTGTTAAAAATAAAAAAATTAGCCAGGTATGGTGGAAAGCATCTGTAATCCCAGCTACTCAGAAGGCTAAGCCAGGAGGATCACCTGAATCTGGGAGGCAGAGGTTGCAGTAAGTTGATATTGTGCTACTGCACTCCAGCCTGGATGACAGAGCAAGGCTCCATCTCACAGAAAAAAAAGAAAAAAGAAAAAAAAATGTCGAATTTAACCTACCCAATTTATAACTCTAGAGTCAAGAGCCCTGGAAACCCAGAAACTAGTACCAGCTCTGCCCTAAAGTAGCTCTATGGATTGGGACATGTCACAGAACCTCTTTGGGCCTCAGCCTTTTTTTTTTTTTTGAGACGGAGTTTTGCTCTTGTTACCCAGGCTGGTGTGCAATGGTGCGATCTCAGCTCACCGCAACCTCTGCCTCCTGGGTTCAGGCAATTCTCCTGCCTCAGCCTCCTGAGTAGCTGGGATTACAGGTGTGCACCACCATGCCCAGCCAATTTTTCTTATTTTTAGTAGAGACGGGGTTTCACCATGTTGACCAGGATGGTCTTGATCTCTTGACCTTGGGATCCACCCGCCTCGGCCTCCCAAAGTGCTGGGATTACAGGCGTGAGCCACCGCGCTCGGCCCTGGGTCTCAGCCTTTTAATCTAAAAAGTGAGGTCTTAGGCCAGCCAACAGTGACTCACCCAGCACTATGGGAGACCAAGGGGGGAGGATCGCTTGAGCCCAAGAGTTCAAGACCAGCCTAGGCAACATAGTAAAATGCTGTTTTCATTTAAATTTTATTCCTAGATGTAATTTTTTCCTTGGTATTTTTGTTTTCTTATTCTGGAACCAGAGGTGGAATGATTGCTTAAGCCCAGGAGTTTGAGGCTGCAGTGAGCCATGATCACAACACTACACTCAAGCCTGGGCAGCAGAGCAAGACCCTGACTGTAAAAAAATTTTTTTACATTAATTTTTTAAAGTGAAGTTTTAACCTGATGGTTGTGTAAGTTTCTTCTAGTTTCAAAGTACCTGGCTTCTATGACGCTAAATATACCCTTCAGGGAAAGCAGAGCTTGTCTACTCTTTCTGAAAATATCAAGCCATTCCTGGCTGGGCGCAGAGGCTCACACCTGTACTCCTAGCACTTTGGGAGACCAAGGTGGGTGGATCACCTGAGGTAGGGAGTTGTAGACCAGCCTGGCAAACATGGCAAAACCCCATCTCTACTAAAAATACAAAAAAATTAGCCAGGTGTGGTGGTGCGCACTTATAGTCCCAGCTACTCAGGAGGCTGAGGCACAAGAATCGCTTGAAACTGGGAGGCAGAGGTTGCAGTGAGCTGAGATCGTGCCACTGCACTCCAGCCTGGGCATGAGAGTGAGACTCTGTCCCCCCCCAAAAAAAAAAAAAAATCAAGCCATTCCTGAAGTTGTTACATGCTCTATCATGCCTCAGAAGAAATTCTTTTGTAATGATTTTAATTAATTACCACTGTAACTTTCTGAGAGAGCATGCAGAAAATTTCAGTTCATTTAGAAGCTGCCACTTCAGTGCTGGATGCCTCCCTGAAGAATTTGTTCTTCTGGCTGATATTCCTATAGCCTCAGTTTGAACAAGTATTTTTGCAATTTCTCATTAAATCAGGCTGATGTTTTCTCCTACTTTGAGCCCTATTTTGGTTTCTAGATCTCTAAAAGTATTTCAGATTTTAGGAAGCTGATGGAACTAGAGGTAGAGGCCCCACAGTGGGCCTGATCAAGACCTGACTGCAAACCGTGGCAGTGCCAATTACTGTTGCCTGCACATCGTCATTCTTCCAGGAAGCACCATGGCAGATGCTAGTGGTGTCACAGAGAGGGCACACAGCATTGAGGTCCTTCCTATGTCCCACCCTCAACTGCAATAAAATGGGCATGAATCAGGGTTCTTTCACACATTTCACCAGACCTTTAGAGTTCTAGAATCAACTGATCAGGCTGTGAGACTTTAAGAGTTTATAAACAAGCAGGAATGTTGTAAAGATGATTTTTATTTTTAAAGATAAGGTCTTGCTCTGTTGCAAGACCTTGAAGTGCAGTGGCACAATCATGGCTCACTGCAGCCTCAGCCTCCCAGGCTCAAGTGATCCTCCTACTTCAGCCTCCCTAGTAGCTGAGACATAGGCACACACCATCAATGCCTGTCTAATTTTTAAATGTTTTGAGAGACTGGGTTCCCTATGTTGCCCAGATTGGTCTCAATCTCCTGGCCTCAAGCAATCCTCCTGCTCCCTGCAAAGTGCTGGGATTACCAGCATGAGCCACTGTGCCTAGCCTAAAGATGTTTTTAAATCAAGAAAACATTCTAGATTCTAGCCTATATTTGTGGGGCAAGGAGGCACAAGAGTGTAAGTAGAGACTCCAGCCTGTTCTTGTTTCTCTCCCGAGGCACATACATGGGACATCCCAGCTACCAGCCTAGCCTACCTATCATTCCTTCCCCTAGTCTTGGGGTAAAGGTGGAGGAGAGGCTTGCAGAGGCTGTGGTGGCAGGCGCTGGGCTATCTAGGCACCCTATAAATTCTAGGGCCCAGGAAGCCAGAGGTGGTCAAGCCGTGGATAAGGAGGGCTGGTGGGCATCTGCCCATGATGGGGAAGGAGTATTGGCAAAGCAGAGCCAGAGCAGGGCCTCTAGAGCACAGGGCCCGAGGAGCTCCTGGCTGTCCAGGCCTGAAGGCAGTACTGCTGCATTCCATTTTAACCAACATAAACTAAGTCTTTAATCCTCTTGAAAGGCACCAAATACTGAAAAGGCTGTGGAGGTTTTCTGTACCTTCATGTGGAGAGCAAGTACGCACTGATTTGAAAAGCAGTTGGTGCATCTCCCACACCGTGCTGTTCACTGGTGCCATCCCCTAGCTATTCAGTAGATGGGAGTGGTAGAGACAGCTCCTTTGAATTATGAACTAGCTGGAGAAAAGCAAGCCTGCTGGGGTTCAACGGCTGAGCCTATATTGAGAAGTTCATTTATTGGTTCCTAAAAAACCACCTTAATTCATAAAATTTGAAGTCTTAAATAAATCTACCAAGGTATGTGATGGGGCAAACTCTCCCTATAGAAATAGGCTTCCTGAATCTTCAGGCCTCACTTCAGCCAGGTGGGCAGAATGTAATCGAAGCATGCACAGGAATGTATTCATAGCATGTGGATGATTTAGGTCACTGACGTGCTTGGTCCCAAGGGTACAGTCCGCCCCACCTGACACCATCGCACCAGAGGGTTTCCAGTAACTGGAAGGCTTTTCAGCAAGCCAGAGTTTCTGTCCTGATTTCTTATGCTTAGGTTATTTCTTTTTAAAATCCAATCTGTCTTGCTCTGTGATGTCAGTCTTACTAGAAGTAGAACAAGTCCATACTAGGAAGAAATGTAAATGGTGCACTGTATTTCTCCAAGTTTAACTGTACAGGCTCTTGGAAACTTCCCTACCTTTAAAAAATCAGGGGAAAAGACTCTGGAGAAAAAGACAAGGCGGGGGCAGTTCCTGGGAATTGATGAGGTTTTGGCTTCCTTCTCCTATACCAAAACCAAGTCTTAAGTCATGTATGTCCCATGTGGACTGACAGCCTGAGCAAACACAAAAAAGATGATGTACCATGAGTGGTGGAAGAACTAAATCCAGGTTGCCATTACAGTAGTTTGCTTGTTTTCAACCTTCAAGGCCTAAGGAAGCTTTCCTGGCAGAGTATATCTAAGCAGTGCTGGCTGCTCCAGCAGGTGCCTGGCTGCATGCTACCACATGTAGAATGTCTATGGCCCTACCCAGATGGAGTCTTTATAAAGTTCCCTAGTCTTTCTGCTGTGTAACTAGTCTGTAGAGGTCTTCATTGGACATGTGATGGTTAAAAAAAACTATGTATGAAACAGAGGACAGTTATGGGTTTTTAATTTGATATTTTTCAGATAGCTGAGGTGGTACCCTTTTAAGAATATCAATATTTTGGGAGTCCAAGGCAGGAGGATTGCTTGAGCCCAGAAGTTTGAGACCAGCCTATGCAACAGAGTGAGACCCCATCTCTACAAAAAATAAATTAAAAAATTAGCTGGGCATGTGGTGTGTACCTATAGTCCCAGCTACTTGGGAGGCTGAGGTGGGAGGATAACTCGAGCCCAAGAGATCCAGGGTGTAGTGAGCTATGACTGCACCGCTGCACTCCAGCCTAGGTGACAGAGCAAGACCCTATCTCCAAAAAAAGGAAAAAAAAGAGTGTCAACAGAAAAGAGTTACCATGTCTCCTTCTCTGCTGCCTGCTCCACTTTTAGATCACTGAAGTACAAGTGAGATCAAAGCTAGAGCAAAGTCGTAAACTTTCAGGTCTAGAAAGACTTAGTTCCCTTCTATATATAATGTGAAATGGCTAATTTGCCAGATGGATATGCCTAAGTAATTCCTAAGGACAGTAAATATACATAACTTGGTTAGAGGGGAAGAGAGGGTGAAAATCAAACAAGGTAGAATGGGCCAGGCATGGTGGCTCATGCCTGTAATCCCAGCATTTTGGGAGCCAAGGCAGGCGGATCACGAGGTCAGGAGATTGAGACCATTCTGGCTAATATGGTGAAACCCTGTCTCTACTAAAAATACAAAAAATTAGCTGGGTGTGGTGGCGCAAGTCTGTAGTCCCAGCTACTTGGGAGGCTGAGGCAGGAGAATTGCTTGAACCCAAGAGGCGGAGACTGCAGTGAGCCGAGATCGCACCACTGCACTCCAGCCTGGGTGACAGTGCGAGACTCTGACTCAAAAAAAGAAAAAAAAAGAAAGAAAGAAACCTGGTAAAATGAAGGGAAAACTGTATCTTGGTATAAAATTTAAATTCAAACAAGAATGCTGAAGATCATCACACAGACCTATTCTATACAGCAAAAGGACACAAAGACACGTATACCCATCCATACTTCTAATAAACATCTAGTCAATATATGACACATCAACACAACTCATCCAACTATAATACATATCCCATCACCTCTGATTCACGTTAACTCTCTCGATATCTAGGTCTTATCAGACTCTCTTCCTGTTTTATGTGTAAGGTAACTCAGCTCAGTTACCTAAAGTCATGGCAACATCAACTATTAAGGCTGAGCAGGTGCTAAGGCTCTTCTAATCTTAATTCTCTCATTTTAAGACGGGGGGTTATGTGTCTTGTCTAATACACACGTCTGTCCCCTATGGGCTGACAAGGAGGGCTTTCTTAAGCCTAAGCAAACACAAAAGTGTCAGTGGCAAGACCAAAAGTGGAAATTTGAGTTCTGTACTCCCAGTGAAGTGTCTCTTAGCCCTTGCTATCTTCCTGATGACTTTTTAAATAAAAAAGCTTTTTTTTACTTGTACCTTGTATAAGTAGGAAAATATTTATTTTGAATTGCTTCGACTGGCTTAAGATAGAATATTACATGCTGAATAAAAATATGCTGTAATATATAGACCAAAGTGAATGAAAATATACCATAATATACAACGTGGTCTGTGTATCACGGTGTATTTTTATTCAGCATGCTAAAACTTATGAAGGGATTTATGATCCCTTCTAGGTCACAGGGATCATAGATTTGGGTCATTCACCACTAGAGGGCACTCAGATTTTCCCAGTTAGTTTACAGAGGCTTCCAACTCCAGTGTACAAAATGAATTTTATCAATACGGAGACATTTCCTATCAATAGTAACAAGTAAATAGCCATATCCCCAGAAATATTAAGTGGATACAAACATACTGGTTCTGGGCATTTATATATTAGCCATATCCCCAGAAATATTAAGTGGATACAAACATACTGGTTCTGGGCATTTATATAAATATATATATATAAATGTGTATATATATATTTATATAAATGTGTATATATATATATATTTATTTATATAAATGTGTATATATATATATATATACACATTTAAAAATATAAATTAGGCCCGGCACAGTGGCTCCCAGAACTTCGGAAGGCCAAGGCAGGCAGATCACCTGAGGTCAGGCATTTATGACCAGCCTTGCCAACAGGGTAAAACACTGTCGCTACAAAAAAAAAAAAAAAAAAAAAAAAAAGTTAAAAAAATTAGCCGGGAGGCTGAAGGCTGCAGTGAGCTGCAAGCAGGCCACACCACTCCGGCCTGGGCAACAGAGTGAGACTATATATATATATATAGATATATATATATATATAGAGAGAGAGAGAGAGACTATATATATATATGTGTGTGTGTGTGTGTATACACATATATATATAGTATGTGTACATTGGTGTATTTTATATATATATATTTGTATATATATATATAAAATACACCATACAAATACATACATACACACACACATTTTTTTTCTTTTTTTTTTTTTTTGAGACAGAGTCTCACTCTGTCGCCCAGGCTGGAGTGCAGTGACATGGTCTCAGCTCACTGCAACCTCTGCCTCCTGGGTTCAAGCAATTTTCCTGTCTCAGCCTCCCAAGTAGCTAATATTACAGGCACCTGCCACCACACCCGGCTAATTTTGTATTTTTAGTAGAGACAGGGTTTCACCATGTTGGCCAGGCTGGTCTTGAACTCCTGACCCTCAGGTGATCTGCCTGCCTGGGCCTCCCAAAACACTGGGATTACAGGCATGAACCACTGCACCCAGCCTTAAAATTTTTTTTGGAGATAGAGTGTCACTCTGTCACTGAGGCTAGAGTACAGTGGCACGATCTCAGCTCACTGTAACCTCTGCCTCCTGGGTTCAAGGGATTCTTGTGCCTTAGCCTCCTAGGTAGCTGGGACCACAGGTGCGTGCCACCACACCTGGCTAACTTTTGCATTTTTAGTAGAGATGGAATTTTGCCATGTTGGCCAGGCTGGTCTGGAACTCCTGATCTTATGTGATCCACCTGCCTTGGCCTCCCAAAGTGTTTAAATTATAGGTATGTGCCCAGCCACATACATATACACATGCACATGCATGCACGCACACACACACACATACACCTATGTACACATATACACACACATATATAAATTTAATGTGTATGTGTGTTGGGCTGGTATAAAACTCCTGACCTCAGGACCAACAACATAGTGTCTATTATATATATATAAATTAGACACTATGCCCAGAACTAGTAGATTTGCATCCACTTAATATTTTAATACTTCTGGCAAAATGTGAAAAAGTAGGTGTTTGTGCATGTACACACACATACAAATACATGTATGTATATATATATATACACATATAAATATATTAAAATTCATATGTATTTGTTATATTCTAAGGATATTTTATATATATTACTAAACATTTGTTATAATTAATTTACTATTTTAGATTCAAGCCCTGATGTGTTCTTAAAGGACTCAAGTGGTAGGTAGATTTTTGAAGTAAATAATTAGCTTAAAAGTTAACTTGCCTCCCAAACACTCGCACAAAGTCTAGAGGGCTCCTGCCAAAATCTGTGGGCCTGCAGTATTCTAAGCAAATCATGCTTGTTTTGAGGGTCCTTGGATATTGTGATTTAAATGAGATAGAAGAAAAGGAAAAAATGAGAACTTTCTCTTCTATCAAGGCAATGAATGCAAGCCAGGCAATTTCTTTAACCTTCCAGTTTATCAACACTGAAGGCCTTATCCAGTCACTAGGGCATTTCTAGAGATTTATACCTGGAACCCTAGAAATTCAGTTTCTGTAGGAGGACTAAGCACTTTTTTGGCTGTGTTATTTAAATTTTGAAAAAGCCTATTCCATATGCTTAAAGAAAATTAAATTAATAAGCAATAGTTATTAACTGCTATGATAGCACTGTCCTGCCTGGAAAAAAAAATCTTAAGAATCGTCTTGGGCCAGGCGCAGTGGCTCACGCCTGTAATCCCAGCACTTTGGGAGGCTGAGGCGGGTGGATCACGAGGTCGAGAGATCGAGACCATCCTGGTCAACACAGTGAAACCCCCATCTCTACTAAAAATACAAAAAATTAGCTGGGCACGGTGGTGCCTGTAATCCCAGCTACTCAGGAGGCTGAGGCAGGAGAATTGCCTGAACCCAGGAGGTGGAGGAACGGTGAGCTGAGATTGCGCCATTGCACTCCAGCCTGGGTAACAAGAGTGAAACTCCGTCTCAAAAAAAAAAAGAATCATCTTGCTAGGTACGGTGGCTCATGTCTATAATCCCAGCACTTTCGGAGGCCAAGGTGGGTGGATCACCTGAGGTCAGGAGTTTTATACCAGCCCAGCCAACATGGTGATATCTCATCTCTACTAAAAATACAAAAATTAGCTAGGCGTGGTAGCAGGTGCCTGTAATCCTAGCCACTTGGGAGGCTGACGCACGAGAATCGCTTGAACTCAGGAGGTGGAGGTTGCAGTAAGCCGAGATCTTGCCATCGCACTCCATCCTGGACAACAAGAGCGAAACTCCAACACACACACAAAAAAAACATCTTGCTGAAGAAGGGTGATGAGGTGGGGGAGGCATTCTGCAGAACACCTGTACCTCCAGCTGTCTTGTCATAGTTGTTGGTGATGAACACTCTGGATTCTGCTAAATAGTTTTCCTGCCCCACAGCACTTACCTCATAAGTGCTAGAATGTGCTTGCCAAGTACTGTGGAAAACAGTATTGAAAAAGGATACATCTAATTCACTCTGAAAAAGAGAAAAAGAGTGCAAGGGTGAGAACAAAGACACTGGGACCCGTTGCTTTTAGCAGAGTCAGAATGAGGAGACTTCTGCGTCCATAGCAGTGACATCTGCTACCTGCTTCTTGGCTTGGAGGCCACAGCAATCTGACTCTGCAAAGGCCCCACGTTTGGGACTGTAATTTTTTTGAAATTGGCTGTAGTTCAAAGGAATTTTACAAGGCAGTACAATTCATCTTTAGAAAGCAGAGAGAAAAATAAACTAACTCAATCTTTACAGATGTAGGTAATTTGATGTGTGAATCAGAGACCTTAACAATGTTTCACACCCTTTCAATCCACTGATGTTACTTCTGGGAGTTTATCCTCAGGAAAAAATTAGACAATGGCACAATGATATATGACAGGATATTCAGGGTAATGGTGTTTGTAATAGCAAATTATTGATAATAACCTAAGTATCTATCAATGGGGGGACTAATTAAGTAAACCATAGCATATCCACAAATGACATGTAGACATATAAGTACTCATATATTGTTAAATAAAAAAGCAAGTTATAAAATGCATACATAGTATTATCCTTTTTTTTTTTTTTGAGGCAGAGTCTTGTTCTTTTGCCAGGCACCAGGCTGGAGTGCAGTGGAGCAATCTTGGCTTACTTCAACCTCCGCCTCCCAGGTTCAAGCAATTCTCCTACCTCAGCCTCCCGAGTAGCTGAGACTACAGGTGCGCACCACCACGCCCAGCTAATTTTTGTATTTTTTAGTAGAGATGGGGTTTTGCCATGTTGGTCAGGATGGTCTTGATCTCTTGACCTTGTGATCTGCCCGCCTCAGCCTCCCAAATTGCTGGGCTTACAGGCATGAGCCACTGCGCCCAGCCATAGTATTATCCTATATATGTATGTATAAAGGTCAAAATACATATGATTGTATAGCTACAAACAGATACAGAAAGTCTAAAAGGAAATGTACCTAACAGCACTTAGCAATAACTGATGAGCTTACTGATGATCTTCTCACTTAAAAAAATTATTTTATTTTATATTTTGAGACAGTCTGTCACCCAGGCTGGAGTGCAGCGGCATGATCTTGGTTCACTGCAACCTCCGCTTCCTGGGTTCAAGCGATCCTCCCACCTCTGCCTCCCAAGTAGCTGGGGCTAGAGGTGTGCACCACCACACCCAGCTAATTTTTGTATTTTTTGTATATACAAGGTTTTGCCATGGTGCTCAGGCTGGTCTTGAACTCCTGAGCTCAAGAGATCCACCTGCCTTGGCCTCCCAAAGTGATGGGATTGCAGGTGTGAGCCATCATTCCTGGCCAAAGAATACATTACTTTTTTTAGAGCAGTTTTAGGTTCACGGCAAAACTGAGGGGGAGATATGCAGACATCCCATGCCCCCTGCCTCTCTGAGTGTGCAGCCTCCTCCCATGATCAGGATCCTCCACTACAGTGGTACATTGTTAAAACAGATGAACCTATATCATTCTCACCCAAAGTCTACAGTTTACGATAGGGTTCACTCTATTACGGTGTTGTATATTATATGGGTTTCGACAAATGTATAATTACATGTATTCACTTTCCTCTTTCTCTTTGCACATGTATATATATATATATAGAGAGAGAGACAGAGTCTCACTTTTTTGCCAGGTACCAGGCTGGAGTGCAGTGGCAAGATCTTGGCTCACTGCAACCTCCATCTCCCAGCTTCAAGCAATTCTCCTGCTTCAGCCTCCCGAGTAGCTAGGACTACAGGCACGAGCCACCACACCCAGCTAACTTTCTTTATATTTGAGTAGAGACGGGGTTTCACTATGTTGGCCAGGATGGTCTCAATCTCTTGACCTGTGATCTGCCCACCTTGGCCTCCCAAAGTGCTGGGATTACAGGCGTGAGCCACAGTGCCTGCCTCCTTATATGTTTAACATTTTTTTAAAATAAAATAGATATTTATGTAATGAAAAAAGCATGGAGGAAGAAAAAAGTAGAGAATTTAAAATATGAAAGGACTTAGGGTTTGTCAAATGAAGCACCAAAAAATCCCTGATACCACTTCTTCAACAGCAGCAACCCTCACCTCTGGCAAAGCCGCCTCCTTTGAAGCTAAGTGGGTTGGCTTTTTGTTTTAAAAATGTGATGTGAGATGCTTCTCTCAGCCCCAGACAGCATGAGACTGATCTCCAAATTTAAGATTTGGAAATTCTGGAAGAGTAAAAATAGCCACAGAAAGAATGTTTAAAACTCACAAACCTAAAAATAAATCTAGATAACAAGGCCTTCTCTGTGAGGGGACAGATCCTATTTCTTTCCTGTAGTGTTCTTTTCCGTCTTCCTTTTCTTTTTGCTATGGTTTGATCCTAAGCCAAGTCATCCCTTGGTACTGTCCAAGTCCTGCATAATCACCTGGCTGAAATTAAATTCCAATCTTTACATCTATGGTTTATGTGGTCACTGACTCTCCCTAAAATTATATCTATAATTCAGCAATGTGTTATTTATTCTCAGTTACTGAATATAATAATAATAATTGTAAAAACCTTAGCAATGATAGTACTTGTACCCACTTTTATTTTCCTATTAGAACATTATTATTTTGGGAAATTATATTATTCTTCAAGGGTGTCACCCTGAAATGGCTAATCATTGTCAGCTCTGATCACAGACCCTGACTTGCAACCAGTCTAAACAAGAGAGGTGTCATCACAAGGTAAGCAGAAGCTAGAGCTACACTGTCCAATATGGTAAACACCAGACTCACGTGGAGATTTACATTAAGTAAAATTAAAACTTCATTTCCTCAGGTATATTGCATTTCAAGTGCTCAAGAGCCACAACTGGCTAATGCCTACTGTATTGGATGGCACAGGTACAGAACATTCCTATCTCTGCAGAAAGTTTTACTGAACAGTGCTGGTTTACGGTGCTGTTGCCAAGCAATCAATACAGAGATAGATTTTAAAGCCCATCTCTATGCCCTCTGTGTAGGCCAGTCTTTGGAATAAAATCCCATCATTTGCAGAAACATGTATGGAACTGAAGGTCATTATGTTAAGTGAAATAAGCCAGGCACAGAAAGACAAATATCACATGTTCTCATTCATATGGAAACTAAAAAGTAGATCTCATGAAGATAGACATTTAATTGGTGGTCACCAAAAGCTGGGAAAGGAAGAGGGAAAGAGGAAATGAAGAGAGGTAGATTAATGGGTACAAATATTGAATTAGATAGAAGAAATAAGACCTATTACTTGATAAATCAGTAGGGTGACTATGGTTAACAATAATCTATTACATATTTCAAAATAGCTAAGAGAATAATTCAAATGTTCCTAGCAGAAAGAAAATACAAATATTCAGCCAGGAGCAGTGACTCATGCCTATAATTGCAGCACTTTGGGAGGCTGAGACGGGTGGATCACCTAAGGTCAGGAGTTCAAGACCAACCTGGCAAACAAGGTGAATCCCTGTCTACACAAAAATACAAAAATCAGCCAGGTGTGGGGGCATGAGCCTGTAATCCCAGCTACTTGGGAGGCTGAGGTGTGACAATTGCTTGAACTCAGGAGGCAGAGGTTGCAGTGAGCCGTGATCTTGCCTTTGCACTCCAGCCTGGGCAACAGAGTGAGACTGACTCAAAAAAAAAAGTCAGAAAGACAAATATTTAATGTGATGGAGATCCTAATTATCCTGATCTGGTTTATACATTATATGAATTTATGGTATCATCACATGTATTCTGAAAATATCTACGTCTCTTATGTATCAGTAGAAAAAACAAAAATAAAAAACTTACTAAGAAAAAAGAAAGACCCGTAGGTGGAGGGGGATAATGAGGGGGAAATGCTAATGGGTATAATGTTTCTTTGTCAAGTGACAAAATTTCCTAAAATCCTCCCACTTCATCCTCCTGAGTATCTGGCACTACAGGTGCTTGCCACCATACCCAGCTTAATTATACACTTTAAATGGGTGAACTGTATTATACATAAAATATATTTCAATATAGCTATTAAAATGGCTTTTAAAAAGACTTTTGAAAAAGAGCTCTCTTATTTCCTTAAGGGGAATTGACTTTTGACCCTCCAAATAAGGGTTTGGATGGAAATGTTTCTTGAGGTGAAAAGGGTACTGGTGTCTTAGGAAAGAAAGCAGGAAGAAGAAGAAAAGAGAGGGCAAGTTAGATCACAAAAGCTCATAACTGGGAGAAAAATAAATGAGGGTTTTTATTCCAGCTCTTTATAAAGATCTCAGGCGTATGTAGGCTTGTAACACTTTCAATAAACCAGAAGGAAAGATAAAGAAAATTTGGCATAATTTAAATTTTATCTTTTACTTATTAAAACTCTGTTAACACATATTCTTTTTTTTTTTTTTTTTTTTTTATGATGAAGTCTCTCTCTGTTGCCCAGGCTGGAGGGCAATGGCATGATCCTAGCTCACTGCAACCTCCACCTCCTGAGTTCAAGCGATTTTTCTGCCTCAGCCTCCCGAAGTAACTGGGACTACAGGCGTGTGCCACCATGTCCAGCTAATTTTTTTTGTATTTTTAGTAGAGACAAGGTTTCACCATGTTGGCCAGGCTGGTCTTGAACTCTTGACCTCACATGATCAATCTGCCTGGGCCTCCGGAAGTGCTGGGATTACAGGCATGCCCGGTCTTAACACATGTTCTTGATATAGATCCAAAGAGACTCAATTTCTCAGAAACTGGGTTGAGGAAGTAAACCATTTTTTAGCTATCAGACTTACCACTCGGCTGAAATATTCATCTAAAACTTCCACAAAGTTATGAATGAATTCATAAATAGCCATCTCGTTCTGAAATAAAAGAAATAAGGTACAATCAATTTTAGTGTGGCCCTCATGTAAATCAGACATAGAACTTCCCAGTCAGCTTCCAGGTTTTAGAGCATGTGGCTTAGTGAACTGATAATGTGAGTAAAGTAGCCTCCACTGATAAATATTCAGAACCACTCTCTCAGTCACTTGTTAAAAAAATGCTTATCAATTGGGGAAATGTAGATAAACTTTTATCAATAGGGGAAATGTAGATAAGCCTTAACGTTTAGATTTTTTTTTCTTTTTTGGCCTGGTGTGGTGGTTCATATCTATAATCTAGCACTTTCGGAGGCCAAAGTAAGAGAATGGCTTAGAGCCAGGAGTTTAAGACCCACCTAGGCAATATAGTGAGACTCAATCTTCAAGAAAAATTTAAAAACGAGCCAGGTACGGTAGTGTGTGCCTGTAAGTCTCAGCTACTCAGGAGGCTGAGGCAGGAAGATGGCTTGAGCCCAGGAGTTCAAGGCTGCAGTGAGCTATGATGGCACCACTATACTCCAGCCTGGGAAACAGAGTGAGCCTGGAAACTGAGAGCGGTGGCTCACAACTGTAATTGCCACCACTTTGGGAGGCTGAGGTGTAAGGATCACTTGAGCCCAGGAGTTCAAGATGAGCCTGGGCAACATAATGAGACCTCTTCACTACAAAAAATAAAAAATAGGCCAGGCACAGTGGCTCATGCCTGTAATACTGGCACTTTGGGAAGCCAAGGTGGGCAGATCACTTAAGGTCAGGAGTTCAAGACCAGCCTAGCCAACATAACCTCGTCTCTACTAAAAATGCAAAAATTAGCTAAGGATGGTGGCATGCACTTGTAATCCCAGCCACTAGAAGGCTGAGGCAGGAGGATTGCTTGAACCCAGGAGGATCACTTGAAACTGGGAGGCTGAGATTGCAGTGAGCCGAGATTCTGCCACTGCACTCCATCCTGGGTGACATAGTGGGACTCTGTCTCAAAAAAAAAATAAATAAAATAAAAGTAAAAATAGCCAGGTATGTTGGTGCGTGCCTGTAGTCTCAGGTAGTCGGGATCACGAGGCTGAGGTGGAAGGATCACTTCAGACCAGGAGGTCAAGGCTGCAGTGAGAAATAAAGGCACCACTGCATTCTAGCCTGGGTGACAGCCTGTCTTAAAAAAAAATTTAAAGAAATATATATTTTTAAGTCCATGATGCATCTAGCCAGATCAAAATCTTAGTGTCCAGTATTTAGAGTTCTAAGCGATGTGTCCTGACTTTATACCACAATTAGCTGAAGCAATTTTTCAGGTTCTTCATGCCCTCCTTTTTCTATCTATGAAGATGGGGAAACCACTTCAATGTTTGGTTCATGGATAAAAACAACGAACCAATATTTCAGTTAGATCTCCAACATTCTTTGAGGGATTCCGTGGCCATAAGTGCTATTGATCTGGGACTGGCATTTGTGAAATAAATCTGAGGAGATGTAATCACAATACAATCATCTTTACAGTTTTCTCTGGCTTTTGATATGTCAGCCCATGTTTAATGCCAAAATCAGTTGGCCTCTATACTTATCTGAGCTGTTTCATTGTGCAAAAGAACAAGGGCAGGGCACTGGTATTGCTTAGGACAGGAGAAGGCATTCTGTGTTTTGGGGCTTCTCTATTTTGTAAGCTGCTCATCTAATCCAAGAAACATCCTAGATATTTCTCTTCCACACAGCTTTCCCCATCCTTGCTAGAAACCAAGATCCGGCTGGGCGTGGTGGCTCACGCCTGTAATCCCAGGACTTTGGGAGGCCTAGGTGGGCGGATCATCTGAGGTTGGGTATTTGAGACCAGTCTGATCAACACGGAGAAACCCTGTCTCTAGTGAAAATGTAAAATTAACTGGTGGTGGTGGTGTGTGCCTATAATCCCAGCTACCCGGGAGACTGAGGCAGGAGAATTGTTTGAACCCAGGAGGTAGAAGTTGCAGTGAGCTGAGATCACGCCATTGCACGCCAGCCAGGGCAACAAGAGTGAAACTCCGTCTCAAAAAGAAAAGAAAAGAGACCAAGATCCTAGCCAGGCACAGTGGCTTGTGCCTGTATTCCCAGCTACTTGGGAGGCTAAGCCAGAAAGATTGCTTGAAGTCAGTTCTAGACCAACCTGGGCAACACAATGAGACCCCGTCCCTAAAAAAAAAAAAAAAGGAAAAAATTAGTTGGGCTTAAGAGTGTGAGCCTGTAGTCCCAGCCCAGCTAGTCGGAAGGCTGAGATGGGAAGATTGCTTGAACCCAGGAATTCAAGGCTGCAGTGAGCTATGACTGTGCCATTGCACTCCAGCCTGTCTCTTGGGAAAAAAAAACCCAAGAGAGTCATAAGTCTTAAGGAGGCAAAAAAATTCTTGC
This sequence comes from Callithrix jacchus, assembly GCF_049354715.1. Classification (NCBI taxonomy): domain Eukaryota; kingdom Metazoa; phylum Chordata; class Mammalia; order Primates; family Cebidae; genus Callithrix; species Callithrix jacchus. The sequence continues at coordinate 65,467,828 of NC_133509.1, read as the reverse complement.
ATTTCCCAAGGACTCTTCTGTTACCTTACCTCAGTGTCATTAACTCCAACCACAATGAAGAGAGCTGCATACTGCCGATATATCAACTTAAAATCCTTATATTCAATGAAAGAGCACTAGACAAAACACAATGAGATATTAATTACTGTGGTTGAGAGAGAGTTCTTTAAAATGTCATGCACAAGTTCTAGGTTCTGATTTGAGTATCTGACAAACATTCCTAGAAATCTAGAATATTAAGATGTTACACAACCATTGGTGGCCTTCTCACAACATTCAGGGGACCACCTGGAAGCACCTCTAGCCGGAACTGGAGAAGTCCTGGAAAAAAGTCTGAGCGTTCACATGGGTTCCCACTTGTACTGCTTCTCATTCCTTTGCCTGGCTCTCTGTAGAACTCAGCAGGCAAAGATCATTAATAATCAGCATTTTAAAGCTCCTCTGAAGCAAAAATAAGCAAACATTATAAAGAAGATTTTCTTCTGCTCACTTCCCCAAGACTTTTTTGGAAGCAATTAGATATTCTCAGTTTTGTACTACTTAATAGTCACTGAGGAGCCAAATACACAGTGCAAACAAACAAAAACTGGTTGCTTTTTTCTAGACCCATGAAAAGAACATGTAGATTATTTTATATATTATTTAAAGATGGCCTTTTTGTGGTAGACACTAGACAAAATCTCCCACTCTAAACACTGTTTCATATGAATTAGTAACTAGCCTACCACCACTGACACATGGATAAAACTCCCTTCTCATTCATCTGTTTCCTTTTCTTTATTTTTATATAATCGAGATGGGGTTTTACCATGTTGGTCAGGATGGTCTTGAACTCCTGACCTCAAGCAATCCACCCGCCTCGGCCTCCCAAAGTGCTGGGATTACAGGCGTGAGCCACTGGGCCTGGCCTCATTCATCCCTTTCCTATAGCCTTTGTACAAAGAGCTACAGGAAGGCGCTGAGTGGATGTGAGGTGGAAAGCAGGCAGAAGCACAGGGTTATTCTTCTGGACCTTAGGGTGTGCCTGACCAAATGTGATTGAACATGAACTTTATGGCTTTATGTACCAGGATGTGTTGCTCTTGAGTGCCCAGATGTACCTGGGAATGAAGCTGCAAGTTTTGATCATGGAAATTCCTCTATGGGAAAACCATCTGACAGTCTACAAAATGGAAGAATTCAGGCTTTTATTTAAAATTAAGATAAAGGTAATGAGTACAGAAGTATTCTGTAGCTTTTGGCTCTCTGTAGAGCCAGGGTGATCTCTGCTCAGCTGGATCTTTCAAGGAAACATAATCTATTTGAAATTTTCTTTTTTTTAATTTTTATTTTTTTTAGTAGAGATGGGGTTTCACCATGTTGGCCAGGCTGGTCTTGAACTCCTGACCTCTGGTGATCCACCTGCCTTGGACCTCTAAAGTGTTGGAATTACAGGTGTAATCCACTGCGCCTGGCCTTAACCTCTGTTTTGGAAGATGGATAGATTTGTTGTTTCATATGAATTTTTAATTACCATTTTCCTCACCTACATAATAAAATAAGTTAAAATCAAATTTGTTTTGTTTTTAAAATCACTGGCTTCAGTATTATATTGGTGGTATATTTAAAAAAATCATAAGCGGAATAAAACCATCCCATCTGAGAATATTATTATCCTCTGGCACAAAATGGGTCTTCAGTATTCACCTCTATACCAATCATCTGACACCTTCATTTTACCTCTATACCAATCATCTGACACCTTCATTTTTTGGCTTATAGAAAGCCAGCTGCTACAGGCACTCGTGAGAGTTCCAAGGGCTGAACTCATATGAACAAAAACAGAAGAGATGTCTATTAGCAGAAGGAAATTTTCTTGATGTTTCTGAGGTGCACTGAGACAAGTATGCTGACTTAAATAAGAACCCAAGATTCTTCCAAGTTTTCCTTATTTTTATTTTCTTAAAGGGATGTAGAGAGCTACGCTTATTTCAGCTTTCATTTCACATCACTTCTTATTTCCTGTAGATGCTGCTGAACGAATATAGCTCAAAGAAAATGATGGCCTCTGAGACTCAGTAATAACAAATCTGCAAGGCTGAGCTGAATGCAGAGATAAAAGAGAGGACCAGGGACTTACTTGTTCATTGGATCGAGAGAGACAGCTCTTTATGACTTCTGTTTCCAGAAACGTACGCTTATTAATATCCACATGTTCATAGTACTTAGAAAGTCGAGTCTGCCCTTGTTTATTCACCATGAGGAAAAATTTTATCATTTTTCTTTCCTGGCCAGTATTTTTCCAAATACAGTTCAAAAGTTATATAAGGGATGGCTGTAATTGGAACCTTGAAGACAAAACAAAACAAAACAAAAAACAGAAAGACAAGATCAAATTTCTCAAAGAATTATATTAAATCTGTTTTATAGATAAACAGTAAATAAAGTAGTAGTAAATATCATCTGATAATATCACACTTCATTCCTATGATTTGAGGTTTTAATAAATAAAAACCATTTTCATCAGGTATCCTCTAAAACATTTTTTTTTTAGTTTTTTATTTATTCCCTCTAAAACAATTATGAGCAACTGCAGCACTTCTATTTATATTCATTCAATTTACACATTATTTTTCTGGGTAAAAAAGATGTGTCAAGCACCAGGAGAATATGGAGATGAAATAGTAAGGATTTCTGATCTGATTTTTATACCTAGCAAAGGTGCTAGGTAGGTAAACAACAGCAGTACAAGGTGATGAGTTATAACTGAGCTTCCATGGGTGTACAGGAAGAAGGGTTAAGGAATGTCACAGAGTGAAGAACTGCTTCTCAGAGAAGGGACACTGGTGTGAATAATGAGCTACAGGAGAGGACTGAGGCAAAGAAAACGAGTATGAAAGCTCTGGAAAGTTCACTGGGGCTGCATTTCAGGGCATGGGAAGAATAGTTGCAGGAAATTAAGCTACTCGCATATGGTATATTTGGCTTGAGAAGTCATGCTAAGGAATCTGAGCTTTATTTTATGGGCAATGGAGACAAGATCTATAATAAAGCTTTTCTTTCCTTAGTGGTGGAAATAATAGTAGTAATATCAATTTGTCAAATTCCTCCAGGCCCTGTAACAAGCTCCAGGAGGTTCTATGCTGAGCAATTCTCACAATTGTTTGAGGCAGGTACTTCTGTTATCCTTATTTTATTTTTGAGACAGGGCCTCACTCTGTCCCCCAGGCTGGAGTGCAGCAGTACAATCTCAGCTTACTGCAACTTCTGCCTCTGGACTCAAGTGATCCCCCCATCTCAGCCTCCTGAATAGCTAGGATTATAGGCATGCACCATCATGCACAGCTAATTTTTTAACTTTTTGTAGAGATGAGGTTTCACTATGTTGTCTAGGCTGGTCTTGAACACTTAGGCTCAAGTCATCCTCCTGCGTTGGCCCCCTACAGTGTTTGGATTATGGGCATGAGCTACTGTATCTAGCCTGTTATCCTTATTTTAAGGTCAAGCAGATTAAAGTTTAGAAATAAGACACCCAGCCAGACGTGGTGGCTCACGCCTGTAACGCCAGCACTTTGGGAGGCCGAGGCAGGCAGATCTCTTGAGCTCGGGAGTTTGAGACCAGCCTGAACAACAAAGTGAGACCCCGTCACTACAAAAAATATAAAAATTAGCCAGGCAAGGAGGCATGCACCTGTGGTCCCAGCTACTCAGGGGGCTGAGGCAGGAGAGAATCGCTTGAACCTGGGAGGCAGAGGTTGCAGTGAGCCAAGATGGTGCCACTGCACTACAACTAAGGCAGGAGAATCACTTGAGCTGGGGAGGTGTAGGTTGTAGTGAGTGGAGATTGTGCCACTGCACTCCAGCCTGGGCAACAAAGCAAGACTCTGTCTCAAAAAAGAAAAAGAAAAGAAATAAGACACCCAAAGTCACTGCATGACTTTGTGTCAGAGGCGGGCTGCGGTTCAAAGGCTAAGCACACACATGGTCCATGACACCCCTAACTCATCCTCATCATTCAGGGTTCATGCTTGTGCTGTTATGTCTAACTCAGTTGTATTGAGCCTGTGTTTCTCTTACACTCAAAGATTTTGGAAAAATCAATCCAAGTGAGCATAATATTGACCAATGGCCAGTCCTTCTTTCATCATGACCATCAGAGCTGGCTGGTTTGGCTCAACTGACAATATTGTATTCACATTTTGTAATATCTGTGAGAATCAGTGCAAAAAACCAAGATGAACAATGGTTCTTTTTTTTTTTGAGGTGGAGTTTCGCTCTTGTTACCCAGGCTGGAGTGCAATGGCGTGATCTTGGCTCACCGCAACCTCCGCCTCCTGGGTTCAAGCAATTCTCCCACCTCAGCCTCCCGAGTAGCTGGGACTACAGGTGTGCACCACCATGCCCAGCTAATTTTTGTATTTTTAGTAGAGACAGGGTTTCACCATGTTGACCAGGATGGTCTCGATCTCTTGATCTCGTGATCCACCCGCCTCGGCCTCCCAAAGTGCTGGAATTATAGGTGTGAGCCACCACGCCCAGCCCGATGAACAATAATTCTTAAATGAACTTTAACATTTGAAGTTTTAGATTTATAGTAAAGTTGCAAAGATGGCCATTGTTAGCTTCTCATACTACCATGGTACATTTGCCAAAACTAAGAAATCAATATTGGTGCATTATAATTAACTCCAGACTTTATTTGAAGTTCATTAATTTTTCCATTAATGTCCTCTTTTTGTTCCTGCATACCATCCAGGATATTATAGTATATTTAAGAGTCATGTTGCATTAGTCTGTTCTGGTCTGTGACAGTTTCTCAGTCTTCCTTGTTTTTCATGACTTTGACAGTCCTGAGGATACTGGTCCAGGCTGGAGTACAGTGGTACAATCACGGCTTACTACAGCCTTGAACTCCTAGGCTCAAGTGATCCTCTAGCCTCAGTCTCCCAAGTAGCTAGGAGTAGCTGGGACTACAGGTACATGTCACCATGCCCAGCTAATTTTTATTTTTGAGATGGAGTCTCACTGTGTCACCCAGGCTGGAGTGCAATGGCATGATCTCAGGTCACTGCAACCTCTGCCTCCCAGGTTCAAGCAATTCTTCTGCCTCAACCTCTCAAGTAGTTGAGATTACAGGTGACTGCTTGTGGGAGGATCACCTGAGGTCAGGAGTTTGAGATCAACCTGGCCAACATGGTGAAACTCCACTCTCTACTAAAAATACCAAAATTAGGCCAGGTGCAGTGGCTAATACTTGTAATCCTAGCACTTTGGGAGGCTGTGGAGGGCGGATCATTTGAAGTCAGAAGTTCAAGACCAATTTTGCCAACATGGCAAAATTCCATCTCTACTAAAAACACCATAAAATTAGCTGGGTGTGGTGGCATGCACCTGTAGTCCTAGTTACATGGAAGGCTAAGGCAGGAGAATCACTCAAACCTGGGAGGCGGAGGTTGCAGTGAGTTGAGATCACACCACGGCACTCCAACCTGAGAGAGAGAGAGACTGTCTCAAAACAAACAAAAACCAATAATTATCCAGGTGTTGTGGTGAGCACCTGTAGTCCCAGCTACTCGGGAGGCTGAGGCAGAAGGATCATCTGAACCTGGGAAGCGGAGGTTGAAGTGAGCCGAGATTGTGCCACGGCATTCCAGCCTGGGTGAAAGAGGGAGCCTGTCTCAAAAAAGAGTGGAGTCGAGACTTTCCTTTATGATTCTCCCTATTTCACTAGATGCCTGAATGTCCTTTATTCACATGTCATCCCATGAACCTAGTGAAATAAGCAGATTGTATGGAAGAATAGGACCTTTGACCAATGAGTGGTTCTTGGACTAATTAGAATCCCAGAGAAATGGAGGCTGGGGAACACCATGATAGAGGGTGGGTCCCACTGTGCACTGAGCTAAGCAGCTTAGGCAAGCTGGAAACCAGCAAGTATTTTTCTTTGGGGATTTTGCCTGCTTGAGGAGATAGGAGGATGCACTGCTTAAAAACTCAGACTTAAGACAGACCTGGCTCAAGTCTTGGCTTTGCCACATACCTGCCATGTGACTCTTAAGTTGCTTGCGTTTTCTGAACCCCAGGGGGATGGCTACCTCTGAGGTGTGAGAGTGAGATAAGGTAACACAAACAGCACTTAGCAAAAGGGCTGGTCTACAGTAAATGTTCACTTTACAACTGAGCTGTTTTCGTTACAGTCATCCCTTGGTATTCAGGGTACTGATTCCAGGACTGCCCTGAATACAACCAAATCCATGCATACTCAAGTCCCGCAGTAGGCCCTGTAGAACCTACACACACAGAAAGTCAGCCCCCCATATACTGGGGTTTTGCATGCCACAAACACTGTATTTTCCATCTGTGTTCGGTTGGAAAAAAAGCTGCATATAAATGGATCTGTGCAGTTCTAACTGTGTTGTTCAAGGGTCAACTGCATTATTTCCTTGCTGCAACTGGAAACGACATTATGATATAATACTTGGACTAAGTTTTATATATATATGTTTTGTCCTTCCAGCTCATCTCATTTCCTAAGCCCTATCAGACAGGTGATTATCTTACAGCAATTCTAAACTCTTAAGCTGTAAAAAGTCAGCCCCAGTATGGCCAAGCCTGAGGTTGCTGTGGCCATTCCCTGTGCGGAACAGGATGTTATCTAGACCAGCTCAACTGGGCATATAACAGCTGTGCCATGAGGGAGGCCTGTGACCATTCACTCCCTTTTCCAGGAAGATAAGCTCATGGCTGTGGGTGGGATTGCAACATACTCTGTGGTGTTTAATCATTTGGTATCAAGTGCTGCTTTTGTTTGCCTCACAAATTATTGTCAGTAAACTATGGCAGGTTACCAGGAAGTTAAGATTACCATCCTTTCTTTTACTCCTTTTCAGCAAAGTTATTTAAAAACAATCTTTATGATAGTTAGAAATTATAATCCTATACCTTGGATTTCAACTGCCAGATAAAAGGAAAAAAATGTCTCAAAGGTACTCATGGCCAAACCTTTGCCTTTAAATGTCCTGCTTGCATTAAGTGGTAAAATGAGATGTAAAAAGATCTCATTGAGGTGTTACATCAAGGGATCAAATTGGTTTCTACCTTACAAGCACAGCATTCCTTACCACTGACTTCAAGAGCAAGGATGACAAGTAAGGACATGTTGAATTGATACTCATTAGGATGCAAGTTTTGAAAAGAGTAAATGAAGGCTTCTCAAGACTTGGATACATCTTTCTTTTCTTGCATGCTCTTAAACATTTGACAGTTTTAACTGTAGCATGATGCTGTGGTAAAAAAACTAGAGAAACACAACTGTAAACTAGTTCTACTATAAAATATACAACGCCAAAATAAACAATGTAGAGACTCCAGAGACAGGACATGTCTGAGAACTAAAGATGAATGCTGTAAGCACCTCTCATGGTTATTAATCATCAAGGAGGAGGGAGATGAAATAATTATGAAACTGAGATAGGACAGTAAGAAGGAATATGCTTAGACAAGTGTTGGGAGTGATCAGGGAGCAGGTATGAACTTCCTGTTTTAAACTATTTGCATTTAGGCCAGGCGCGTGGCTCGTGCCTGTAATTCCAGAACTTTAGAAGGTCGAGGCAGGCAGATCACAAGGTCAGAAGTTCAAGACCAGCCTGGTCAATGTGGTGAAACCTTGTCTCTACTAAAAATACAAAAAAAATTAGCCGGCCGTGGTGGTGCATGCCTGTAATCCCAGTTACACAGGGGGATGAGGCAGGAAAATCGCTTGAACCCAGGAAGTGGAGGTTGCAGTAAGCCAAGATCATGCCATTGCACTCCAGCCTGGGAAACAGAGTGGGACTGTCTCACCAAAAAAAAAAAAAACCACACACACCAAAACAACAACAACAAAAAACAACTATTTGCATTCAGTGACACACATGGGCCAGGTGCGGTGGCTCATACCTATAGCAGTTTGAGAGGCCATGTCATCTCTACCAACAAAAAGGGGGCGAAAAAAAAGCCAGGCATCATGGTGTGCACCTATAGTCCCAGCTACTCAGGAAGATGAGGTGGGAGGACTGCTTGTGCCCAAGAATTGGAGGCAGCAGTGAGCTATGATCACACCATGCCAACTCTGGCCTGGGCTACAGAGAGAGATCTTGTCTCTAAAGACACACACACACACACACACACACACACACACACACACAGAGCTGGGGAAGATGTTTTGATGACCAGGAAGGAAGTCAGGAGATGCTACACCCAAAAGCTTGTGTGAATGCATGTATATATACCAATGAAGAAGAAGGCAACTTCATAGGGGAAAGCATTATACAAATGCTGCTAGGATGCCCTAGCAACAGAATCTAGAAAACCCCAAGAGGAAAAGAATGTTAAGATTACTTACAGTAGGAATCAAACAAGCATTTTCCTTGGATTAGCATGAACATGCTTTCAAGACTAGTGAGGTTGGTAGATTCAGAGTAGAATATGGGGCCAGGCGAGGTGGTTCACGCCTGTAATCCCAGCACTGGGAGGCTGACGTGGGTTGATCACCTGCCACTAGGAGTCGGAGATCAGCCTAGGCAATATAAGAGACCTTGCCTCTACAACAAAAAAACAAACAAAAAAAACTGAGCTGGGTTTGGTGGTCCATGTCTGTAATCGCAGCTACTTAGGAGGGTGAGGCTGAGATCAGGAATTCTAGGCTACAGTGAACTATGATTGCTACAGTGAGCTATAGCATGGGTGACAGATGAAGACCCTATCTCTAAAAACCAAGCAAACAAACAAAAACAAAAACAAAAAACCGGCTGGGTATGGTGGCTCATGCCTTTAATCCCAGCACTTTGGGAAGCCAAGGTGGGTGGATCACCTGAAGGCAAAAGTTCAAGATCAGCCTGGTCATCAGGGTGAAACCCCATCTCTGCTAAAAATACAAAAAGAATTAGCCGGGCATGGTGGCAGGCATCTTTAATTCCAGCTACTCAGGAGGCTGAGGCAGAAGAATTGCTTGAACCCAGGACATAGAGATTGCAGAGAGCCCAAATCAAGCCACTGCACTCCTGCCTGGGCAACAAGAATGAAATTCTGTCTCAAAAACAAAAACAAACAAAAAAAGCCAGGCATGGTGGCTCACGCCTGAAATCCTAGCACTCTGGGAGGCGGAAGCAGGTGGATCACCTGAGGACAGGAATTTGAGACCAGTCTGGCCAACATTGTTAAACCCCTTCTCTACTGAAAATACAAAAAAATTAGCCAGGTGTGATGGCAGGCACCTGTAATCCTAGCTACTCAGGAGGCTGAGGCAGGAGAATCACTTGAATCCAGGAGGTGGAGGTTGTAGTCAGCCCAGATGACGCCACTGCACTTCAGCCTGGCAACAGAGTGAGACTCCATCTCCAAAAAATAAATAACAAAGTAAAAACAAAACAAAACAAACAAACAAAAAAACAGTAGAGTATGATCAGATTCATGTCCCAGCACCCACATAATATAAACTTAATGCCCAGAGAAAAGAGAGATTAAAAAGGCTGAATAAACACTGAATTCAGCAGGTATCATATTTCTGATGGTATACTTCTGGGAGTTAGATCTAGGAGTGTCTTTACAGATTGTCACATCCAAAGATGGCAAATGGGTTTCTACTTGGGTATCAACTGTGACTAACTGTAATAGCTGCTTTGGGAAGGATTCTGGAGCTGCTTCCAGGTTCAAAACAAAAGGATGACATGCATGATTACTTGTCAGTTGTTGGTATGGAAGCAGGAAGTGGCAACATATGCACCTTATATGTGTCATCCCTGAGGTGTACTCCCTTCATTTTGTAGATGGGAAAACTCATCAGAGATGTAGAGTGAAGTCCTGAATTCTGCTCCCCTGACTCATAATATAATGCTGTCTTTAATCTATTATATTGTGTCACTCTGCATATCAGTGTCATTAAATGTTCACTTAAGCTTTTTGTTTGTTCTCTTTTTTGAGACAGGATCTTGCTCTGTCACCCAAGCTAGAGTGCAGTGGCACAAACACAGTTCACTGCAGCCTTGACCTCCTAGTCTCAAATAATCTTCCCACCTCAGCCCCCAAGTAGCTGGGACTACTAATTTTTGTCTATTTTGTAAAGGCAAGGTTTCACCATGTTGCCCAGTCTAGTCTCAACTCCTGAACTTAAGTGATCCACCCGCCTTGGCCTCACTAAGTTCTAGGATCATGTACGTGAGACATCACACCCAGCCAAATGTTCACTTGAGCTTAGTGAGCATTAACTTCAGGTAGCTTTGGCTGTGATCAAGTCATTATTCTCTTTTCTAATGCTGCTGCAAAATTAATCTAGAAAATGCCAAACAAATCACGGCATGAAAAAGTACAGTATGTAGCCAGGTACATACATCCGTATTATCAGCTACTTGGGAGGCTGGGGTGGGAAGATTGCTTGAGCCCAAGAGTTTGAGGCTGCAGTACGCTATTATCATGCCTGTGAAAAGCCACTGCATTCCAGCTTGGGCAACAGAGAAAGACTCTCTAAAGAGAAAACAAAAAGTAGAGTATGCAGATTTAGAATTGAAAATGATAAGACTGGTCACGGTGGCTCATACTTGTAATCCTAGCACTTTGGGAGGCTGAGGTGGGCAGATCACTTGAGGTCAGGAGTTCGAAGCCAGCCTGGCCAGCATGGTGAAACCTTGCCTCTATTAAAAATATAAAAAAATTAGACCAGTGTGGTGGCAGGTGCCTGTAATCCCAGCTATTTGGGAGGCTGAGGCAGAAGAATTACTTGAACCTGGGAGGCGGAGGTTGTGATGAGCCAAGACTGTGCTACTGCACTCCAGCCTGGGTGACAGAGCAAGACTCTGTCTCAAAAAAAGAAAACAGGCCAGGCGCGGTGGCTCACGCCTGTAATCCCAGCACTTTGGGAGGCCAAGGCAGGCAGATCACGAGGTCAAGAGATCAAGACCATCCTGGCCAACATGGTGAAACCCCGTCTCTACTAAAAATACAAAAAAATTAGCCAGGTGTGGTGGCATGCACCTGTGGTCCCAGCTACTTGGGAGACTGAGGCAGAAGAATCGCTTGAACACAGGAGGCGAGGTTGCAGTGAGCCAAGATTGTGCCACTGCACTCCAGCCTGGTGACAGAGCAAGACTCTGTCTAAAATAAATAAAAAGAAAATGGTATTTGATGATAATTAACATTCTTTCTAGCTCTAAATGCTTTTTATGTACCCCCAAATCATAATATTGTAATACATACACACAAACACTAAGGTAATATCAGACAAAAACATTTCTTTTTTGCCTCCTGAAAAGTGATTTAAATTAAATCTCCAAAGTTAAAAAGCGAATTTCCACCCAGAAAACATGTAGTACTAGTACAGTATAGCATAGTAGTCAACAGCATGAACCGGAGTCTGACTGCTCGCCTCTACCACTTAGTTGCTTTGTGACCTTGGACAAGATACTTAATCTATTTGAACTCAGTCTTCTGTACATGGTCACAGTGACAGTACTCACTTCCTAGGTTGTTGTGAGGATTAAAGGAGTTAGGATATGTAACACTCCTAGAACAGGCAAGGCAGCTGGCTCACAGTGAGTGCTACATAAGGGTTAGCCAGTGTCATCATGATAACATGTTGTCTTTTCCCCAGTTAAGCTTTTCCTGCCTATTCCAATCCTCTCTTCCCAACTATAAAGAGCAATAATCCCATCTATAGTCTACATAACAACCATTTTATTGCATGTTGAGATCCCCTACCAGAAAACTAATTTAGACTTCTAAAGCTGTGACTGTAAGAGGAAGATTTTACATTGTGACCCAGTATACGAATACATATATTGTAAATATAAAATGTAATATATGTATTATATTATTTACATGATGTACAGAGATACACCTTGACAGTTTTGAAGAGTACTGGTCAGGTAGTTTAAGGAACGTACTTCTATTGGGATTTGTCTCATGTTATTATTAGACAGAGGTTACATCTTTTTGGAAGAAAGAACACAAAGGTAAAGTGCCATTTTCATTGTATCATGTCAAGGGCACATACTATCAATATGACCTGTCACTGTTTTTTGTTTGTTTTGAAATAGAGTCTTGCTCTGTCACCGGGACTAGAGTGCAGTGGTGCAATTATGGCTTACTGCAGCCTTGAGATCCTGGGCTCCAGTGATCCTCCCACATCAGCCTCCCAAGTAGCTGGGACCACAGGCATGTAACTCCATTTGCTGCTAATTAAAAAAAATTTTTTTTGCAGACATGGGTCTATGTATGTTGCCCAGGCTATTTGTTAATTTACTCAATTATTAATTCATTTAAGTATGGACTCACAGATATTTTATTTTATACTGTGGGTTATAATATAATATGACCGGCACAGTGGCTCACGCCTGTAATCCCAGCAGTTTGAAAGGCTGAGGCGGGTGGATCACCTGAGGTCAGGAGTTCGAGACCAGCCTGACCAACATGGAGAAACCCATCTCTACTAAAAATACAAAAAATTAGCTGGGCATGGTGGTGCATGCCTATAATCCCAGATACTCAGGAGGCTGAGGTAGGAGAATCACTTGAACCCGGGAGGTGGAGGTTGCGGTCACGGTGAGCCGAAATTGCACCATTGCACTCCAGCCTGGGCAACAAGAGTGAACCTCTGTCTCAAAATAATAATAATAATAATAATAGTAAAATATTATGACCCACTGATTTTTAATTTCAGAACTTGCTAACAAGACTGTGAGTCAAAATTTGAAAAACATTATACCAGAACATGAACTTCTTCTAGTGGGTGGAACCTATACCTTACTTCAGATCCTCGCACAGTGCCTAATATACAGTGATCATCCAATAAATGTTTACTGAATAAATGAAAGAATGAATTAAAACTTTTTCTAGCAATAACTATTCCTTTAAAAAAGTCACACAAGTATTCTAACAAAGCAGAAACATAAAACACCCTCATATCCTCATTCCCGCCCCAAATCCCATTCATTTTCCCAAAGATATATCCACTGTTTTTAAGTTTAATGCATATCCTTTTAGACCTTCTCTGTATATCATGCAAATATGTATGCAAATGTAGTAACTTTATTTTTTTTTAACATAAATGTGATACACTGATGAACTCTAAAATGTCTTAGTAACTATTCTCTTCTGGTGTCTTTAAATGAACCCATTCCACTCACAAAGTCCTGGCTGGATCCCATGAAAGGTCACTAACGGCCAGACATGGTAGCTCATGCCTTCAATCCTAGGGAGGTTGAGGCAGTAGGATCACTTGAGGCCAGGAGTTTAAGACCAGCCTGGATAACATAATGAGATACTGTCTCTACCAAAAAAAAAAAGAAAAAGTCACTAAAAAGATGTGTTTTAGAATTTAGAGTTCATCCAAAGGTCCTCCCATTTCCCAACTTATTCAGGCTTTCTGGGGTTTTTGTTCCCTTCATTTGATACAGTGCCCTGGCTCCCATTCCTTCTCTGGCCTCTCTTCTTCGTGACTTGATTTGGATTTCTTCTTCTAGCTCTGGCTTGGGCAATATTCCAGGACTTGACCTTTGGTATCTGCTCTCTGGCCATCATCCCGGGAGCCTATGGCACCCAGCCCTTGCACTGTCAACTGGGAGTAATATCTACCTTACTGAGTGATGCAGAAAATTAAATGAGGCAAATGACATAATTATTGTAAACACATTTAGCACAAGGCTGGGTGCGGTGTTTCATGCCTACAATCCGGGCATTTTGGGAGGCTGAGGTGGGTATCTGAGACCAGCCTGGCTAACATGGTAAAAACCTGTCTCTAATAAAAATATAAAAATTAGCCAGGTGGCCAGGTGTGGTGGCTCACGCCTATAATCCTAGTACTTTGGGAGGCCGAGGCGGGTGGATCACGAAGTCAAGAGATCGAAACCATCCTGGTCAACAAGGTAAAACCCTGTCTCTACTAAAAATACAAAAATTAGCTGGGCATGGTGGCGTGCGCCTGTAGTCCCAGCTACTCAGGAGGCTGAGGCAGGAGAATTGCTTGAACCCAGGAGGCGGAGGTTGTGGTGAGCTGAGATCACACCATTGCACTCCAGCCTGGGTACTAACAGCCAAACTCTATCTCCAAAAAAAAAAAATTAGCCAGGTGTGGTGGTGGGTGCCTGTAATTCCAGCTACTCAGGAGGCTGAGGTAGGAGAATTTACAGTGAGGCAGAGATTACAGTGAGCTGAGACTGTGCAATTGCACTTAAGCCTAGACAACAACAGCAAAACTCCATCTCAAAAAAAAAAAAAATCTCAACACTGACTTCTTTCTTTTCTACCTTTCTTGTATTAAATTAGGAAAAACGTACTGATAAGTCTACAGGTAAACAGATATGTATATTTATCCATTTTTATTGGTCTTTTAAAATTGCTATACATTTTCTGCCATGTAATCTGGTAGAATGCAATAGCAAATCATGAAAATGACTCTACCCCCCCGCTTCTTTTTTTTTGAAAGTCTTACTCTTGTCCCCAGGCTGGAGTACAATGGCTCAATCTCAGCTCACTGCAACCTCATCTCCAGGTTCAAGTGATTCTCCTGCCTCAGACTCCTGAGTAGCTGGGATTACAGGCACCTACCACCATGCTCAACTAAGTTTTTTTGTATTTTTAGTAGAGACAGGTCTCAAACTCCTGACCTCAGGTGATCCACCAGCCTCAGCCTCCCAAAGTGCTGGGATTACAAGTGTGAGACACCACTCCCAGCCAATACCTCTATCTTTTAACTCAAGCATTCCAGTCTTGGGAATTTATCCTAAAGTATAATTAAAATCTATATGCATAAAAATGTTTACAACAACATTATAAACAGCGAAACATGGAGCAAGCCCAGATAACTACAAACTGAGAATTGCTAAAGTGAACACCAACTTCACGTCTTTTTCCAGAGGGACTTACTCTGTCACCAAAGCACAGTGGTTTAATCATGGCTCACTGCAGTCTCGCTGTTCCCTGGCTCAGGTGATATTCCCACCTCAACCTCCCTAGTAGTTGGGACTCCAGGAACAGGTAAACATACTCAATTAATTTTTGTATTTTTTGTAGACATGAGGTTTTGCCATCTTGTCCAAGCTGGTGTTCAACTCCTGAGCTCAAGCAATCCTCCTGCCTCGGCCTTCCAAAGTGCTGAGATTATAGGTGTGAGTCACCTCGCCCAGCCATGTCTTTTAGTTATTAAAATGAATATGGGATGGACCCCGAGGCTCATGCCTGTAATCCCAGCACTTTGGGAGGCCGAGGCAGGTGGCTTATTCGAGGTTAGAAGTTCCAGACCAGCCTGACCAACATGGAGAAACCCAGTCTCTAGTAAAAATACAAAATTAGCTGGGCATGGTGGCACATGCCTGAAATCCCAGCTACTCAGGAGGCTGAGGCAGGAAAATTGCTTGAATCCAGGAGGCAGAGGTTGCAGTGAGCCAAAATCATGCCATTGTCCTCCAGCCTGGGCAACAAGAGCTAAACTCCATCTCAAAAAAAAAAAAAAGAATTCATAACAGGAAGACAAGCAACACAATCAAAAAAACAGACAATGGATTTGGAAATAAATTTGAAGAGGATATATGAATGGCAAATAAGCATGTGAAACAACGTTCAACATCCTTAATCATTGAGAAAATGCAAATGTGGTTTCAAACTCCAGTAAGATACAATTTCACACCCACTAGAGTGGCCATAATAAAAAAGGCAGACAGTAACAAATGGTAGGATGTGGAGATCCTGGAATGTTCATTCATACATTGCTGGTGGGACTGTAAATGCTACAGACACTTTAGAAAACAAATTGGCAGTTTTCAAAAAAGTTAAATACAAATTTACCATATTATCCAGCAATTCTACTTCTAAGTATATACCTAAGAGAAAGGAAAACATGTCTATCAGCTAATGAATAGATGAACAAAATATAGCATATCTGTACAGTAGAAAACTATTCAACAATGAAAGGGAACAAAATGCATGAACCTTAAAAATGGTAAGTGAAAGAAGCCAGATGCAGAATACTACCTATCATAAGATTCTATTAATAAGAAATGTCCATAAAAAGCATATCTATAGTGACAGAAAGTAGATTAGTGGCTACCAGGACCAGGAGAAGAAAGGTTGGGGTTTGTTTGGGGGATTTAAAAAATCTTCTGGCTGGGCGTGGTAGCTCATGCTTATAATTCCAGCACTTTGGGAGGCTGAGGCCAGCTGATCACCTCAGGCCGGGAGTTCAAGACCAGCATGACCAACACAGAGAAACCCCATCTCTACTAAAAATACAAAATTAGCTGGATGTGGTGGCATATGCCTGCAATCCCAGCTACTCGGGAGGCTGAGGGAGGAGAATTGCTTGAACCTGGGAGGTGGAGACTGCAGTGAGACGAGATCGTGCCATTGCACTCTAGCCTGTGCAACAAGAGCAAAACTCTGTCTCAAAAAAAAAAAAAATCTTCTAACACTGGATTGTGGTAATGTTTGCTCAACTTCGTAAATTATGTGAAAGTTTGTCAGAACCAAAATGGAGTCACTAATGCCAAACCCAAAGCAAAGTGGAGTGGGGAGGCCATTAAGAAGGGGCTGTCACATACACCGGCCTATAATGAAAACTATAACAAGGACTCTCTGAAAACCACAACTTTACACACAAAATACTTCTACCAGGATGTCTACCCAGTAACTTCCCGCTGAACTTTGGACTGTACCACCCTCATTATGATATTTGTAGCCTTATGTAACCTTCCTAATTTTCCCTTTAAAAGTTTTCCCTAGGTTGGGCAAGGTTGCTTGCACCTGTAATCCCAACACTTTGGGAGGCTGAGGTGGGCCAATCGCTTGAGCCCAGAAGTTTGAGACAAGCCTGAACAACATGGTAAAACTCCATGTCTACAAAAAATTAGCTGGGTGTGGTAGCATGAGCCTGTGGTCCCAGCTACTCAGGAGGCTGAGATGGGAGGATTCCTTGAGTGTGGGAGGCAGAGGTTGCAGTGAGCCAAGATGGTGCCACTGCACCCCATCTTGGATAACAGATCCAGGCCTTGTCTCAAAAATAAATACATAGGCTGGGAGTGGTGGCTCACACATGTAATCCCAGCACTTTGGGAGGCCAAATCACCTGAGGTCGGGAGTTCGAGACAAACCTTGCCAACATGGCAAAACCTTGTCTCTACTAAAAATACAAAAAAATTAACCAGGTGTGGTGGCGTGTGCCTACAGTCCCAGCTACTTGGGAGGTTGAGGCAGGACAATCGCTTGAACCCGGGAGGTAGAGGTTACAGTGAGCCAAGATCATATCATTGCACTCCAGCCTGGGTAACAGAGCAACACTCCTTCTAAAAAAGAAGTAAAAATAAAAATACATACATACATAATAGAATAATAAAAGTTTCCCTTTGCCCAATAATCTCCTCAGGCATGATCTGTGATAGCAAGCAATCCCAGATTATAATCCTGTCATTCATTTCCAAATAAATGCATTTATTTTGAGAGCCACTCTCTGTTGTTTTAGGTTGACATTACTTAAAAAAACATCATTGAATTTGTAAGGGAAAAAAAGAAATTTTTTTCTCTTTACACTCACACTGAACACATTTGTGTGTCCAGAGGTCTGGGTATTTTCCACACAAAGCAATTTTTCCAACTCTCTGACTCTGAACACTAGCTGGGTATCCTATAATTCAATTCAATTCTGAAACCACCCATCTGAAGTTAAAGTCAGATCCCACAGGTTCAGGGTTCAGTCTTATAAGACTGCTACTTTGGACACCATTCACAAGTAGAAGGTTGTCATCTATACTTCTGACCAACTGGCTATAAATCAGGGATAAATTATTAAACCTTTTCAGGTTTGATAATTTGCTAGAGCAACTCACAGATATCAGGGAAATACTTAACTTATATTTAACAGTTTATTGGTCAGGTGCAGTGGCTCACGCCTGTAATCCTAACACTTTAGGAGGCTGAGGCGGGCAGATCACGAGGTCAGGAGTTCGAGAGCAGCCTAGCTAACATGGTGAAACCCCGTCTCTATTAAGAATACAAAAATTAGCAGGGCGTGGTGGCATGTGCCTATAATCCCAGCTACTCAGGAGATTGAAACAGGAGAATCACTTGAATCCAGGAGGTGAAGATTGCAGCCAGCTGAGATCGCGCCACTGCACTCCAACCAGGGCAACAGAGAGAGACTCTGTCTCAATAAACAAACAAAAAAACAGTTTACTACACGTGATAAAACCTACTGGCTCACACCTGTAATTCCAGCACTTTGGGAGGGTGGATCACAAGGTCAGGAACTCAAGACCAGCCTGGTCAAGATGGTGAATCCCCATCTCTACTAAAAATACAAAAATTAGCCAGGCATGGTGGCAGGCAGCTATAATCCCAGCAACTCAGGAGGCTGAGGCAGAGAACTGCTTGAACCCGGGAGGTGGAGTTTGCAGTGAATCGAGATTGTACCACTGCACTCCAGCCTGGGAGACAAAGCGAGACTCTCAAATAAAAAGAGATACACTTGAGGCCAGGAGTTCAAGACCAGCCTGAGAAACATAGCAAGACCCCATCTCTACAATTTTTTTTTCTTTAAAAACTAGCAGGGCCAGATATGTGGTTCAGGTCTGTAATCCCAGCACTCTGGGAGGCTGAGGTGGGCAGATCGCTTGAGCCCAGGAGTTCAAAATCAGCCCAGGCAACATAGCAAGACCCTGTCTCTATGAGGGAAAAAAAAGCCTGGCATGGTGGCATGTGATTATAGTTCCAGCTATTCAGGAGGCTGAGGCAGGAAGATTGCTTGAGCTCAGGAGGTTGAGGCTTCAGAATCTATGATTATGCAACTATACTCTAGTTTGGGCAGCAGAGTGAGAATCTGCCTTTTAAAAAAAAAATTACTAGACATATAATGTGTTCCTCCTACGCCTTGGAGCCCTTGTGAGCTGCTATTTAGAAACCCTATCTCTGCAAAGTCCAGCACTACTATGACATAATAAGTAGAAAAGGAAGGGCTATAGTAAGATGCATTTTGCTTAACTCTAGATAATATAAAATAAATATTGCCCCTAATCCTATTGTTACTTGGTTTTAAATTTCCCAAATTTTAAAAGATGTGTTACTTTTTGTTTCACATACATATATACATCACATACATACATACAGTTTGTTTAAAAAATGTTGAGTTAAATTATATAATTTTACAAAGTTATCCAGCTGTAAAATAAATGTTTACCCTAAATAATGAAGCTACGGTTTCATTTACTGTGACATTTCTAAATGCCATATGTCTTTAAAATATGGGCTGTTTCTCAAAATGGATGTGCTAAGAGTATCTAATCAGCATGTCTTAAACATAGGAAACATGGAAATGGCAACTGCAAGATTCTTTTTGCCATGCCATATTAATTCATTCCATCAGCTTCCAAGTATTAATAATTTAGCAGTTTCTGAATTTCTCCATCCATAAATGGGAGGAAATAATACTGGTCAGTAGCCGATTTTCATCTAATTTGGAGCACCTCCCTTGGCTTGTAATATATATTACGTTTGTACACAACAAAAACATTGTTTTTTTGCCTCAGAATTTACCTGAATTCTACAATGATTCAGTTTCCTCATCTGTCAACTGGGAATAATGCTAACACTGTGGCCGACTTATTGTGAGGACTAAATGAGATAAGGAAAATGTGAAACACTCCAGAGCCTTCTTTCTCTCCTCATCCTACTCTCCAGTGTAGGTAAGATTATCTTCCCAACAGATTCTCCCTACTATAGTCCTAAGATTACTGAAATTTGACTTCAAGAAATCTGTCACTCATTCTGCCTATTTTCCCCATTCAGTACCCCTCTCTCAGTCTTTCTCTCTCTCTCTCTCACACACTCAAAATCTCTCCTTTATGATTCAAAATATATTTGAAGTAGCTTTGGAAGACACTTTTTCTTTTTTCTGTTAAAGTCCTGGGTCACTCAACAAATATTTAAGCCATATTTGATTAATTTGGCATTAAACACTTATGTATGTGTGTTGCTTTTTTTCTTTTTTGAAACAGAGTCTCGCTCTGTGCCCAGGCTGGAGTGCAGTGATGCAATCTCGGATCACTGCAACTTCTGCCTCCTGAGTTCAAGCGATTCTCCTGCTCCTGTTTTCCTTAGTAGCTGGGATTATGGGCGTGCACCACCACGCCCAGCTAATTTTTGCATTTTTAGTAAAGACGAGGTTTCACCATGTTGGCCAGGCTGGTCTCAAACTTCTGGCTTCAGGTGATCCACCAACCTGGGCTTCCAAAAGTGCTGGGATTATAGGTTACAGGCATGAGCCACTGTGCCCGGCAACATCTGAAAAATTTCTAAAACTTCATATTGCTGTCAGATCTTGATCTAAAACGATTTTGGTAAATTGACCAAAGAGTCTCATCAAATTCTGATCTGAGATACAATTTAAATCCAAGTAAGTGTAGTTATTTGCAACTTTAAAGTATACATTAATAAAGCGGAGGGAAGCCAAATGTTTTATTGAAAGGGGTACTGTATTTTCAAAGAAATTCAAGTCAGACTTTCTATCCTAAATTAGGAAGGTGAATAAAGGATTTTTAAGATTTTTACAGGAATACGATCCAGGTTGGGGAGAAAAACTGAGGATGAGGAATTTATATACTATAAATAGACCATTACATTGATTGATTGAAAGTACTTGTTTTATTTTTACTCCTTAGTCATCTCTGTGTCTGTGGAGTGGGGGATGGAGAGATTGAGAGTAGACTGTCAATCAAGCATTTACCAGAGAGGAACTGACTAGCAGAATCTCCTGATGGTACAAGAGGTAAGAACAGTTTAAAAAGATGTAAAGTGCTGGGCGCGGTGGCTCATGCCTGTAATCCCAGCACTTTGGGAGGCTGAGGCGGGTGGATTGCTTGAGGTCAGGCGTTTGAGACCAGCCTGGCCAACATGGTGAAACCCTGTCTCTAAAAAATAAAATAAAATAAAATAAAAGATATAAAGTGGTAAAGGCCGGAGTGTGTATGTACCTGTGTGTCTATGTTTGTGTGTGCCGTTGTTGCTATCTATTCCCTACATTTAAAGTTAAAAGTAACTTGGATCATCATATTCTACCTTCCACTCTTTGGACAGAAAAGCTAGTTGCAAGCAGACCCAAGCTTCCCATTATGTTCATAATGAAAACAACAATCTCTCTCAACATCAAAATAAAATTTTTTCTTCTAAAATTATCTTTTTTCTATTTGGTTCTAGTGCCAAGGGTACTTTATTTAGATATTTAAAGTAATGTTGGCTGGGCGCGATGGCTCATGCCTGTACTCTCAGCATTTTGGGAGGCTGAGGCAGGTGCATCACTTGAGGTCAGAAATTTGAGATCAGCCTGGCCAACATGGCAAAACCCTATCTCTACTAAAAATACAAAACAATTAGCCAGGTGTGGTGATGTGCACCTGTAATCCCAGTGACTGGAGAGGCTGAGGCAGGAGAATTGCTTGAACCTGGGGAGTAGAACCTGCAGTGAGCAGAGATTGCACCATTGCACTGCAGCCTGGGCAACAGAGTAAAACCCTCATATCAAAAAAATAAAAGAAAATGAAATAAAATAATGTTAAAATAGGGAATTATTCACTTTGACAAACTGTGGGTATAGGTTAGAAATGGCAAAGAAAAACACCCTGTATGAGGAATCTTATTCTAAATTGTTATAAATTAGCCACACAAGTAACATATTTGCGCTTAGTGGTGAAAACTCTTTGTCAAATTTTTGGATTAACCAGAATATCCAATATCTTAATTTTAGAGAAAGGCAGTGGGGACCAGAGATTGTTGTGCCTGGGATGCTCCCAGGAGGTGCTATAGTGATGCTGCAATGAGTCGTGATACATGTGATGTTACAAAGCAGAAACTATAGAGGTTTAGAACTAGGATTACTACAGATTACTTCCCATTCTTAATAAACAGTGAATCAAGTTTTCCCCTCAAATTAAACATATTTCAAACCTTTCGGGCACGGTGGCTTACGCCTATAATCCCAGCACTTTGGGAGGCCGAGGCAGGTGGATCGCCTGAAGTCAGGAGTTCAAGACCAGCCTGGCCAACATGGTGAAATCCTGTTGTTACTAAAAAGACAAAAATTAGCTGGGCGTGGAGGCAGGTGCCTGTAATCCTACTAGAAGGGCTGAAGCAGGAGAATTGCTTGAATCTGGGAAGTGCAGGTTTCAGTGAGCCGAGATTATACCATTGCATTCCAGCCTGGTTGACACAGTGAGACTCCGTCTCAATAACAAAACCAAACAAACAATATTTCAAACCAGATGTTCTGTATTCTGATATATTTAACTTGTGTACTTCTTGAGTTATCTAATTTTGTTAATTCTTATTAGATGTCTGATTCCCAATGAAAACTGTGTAAGAAAATTGTTCTATCATTTTTCTGGTAGTGTATCTGAAAAATTTATAAAGCTTCATGTGGCTGTCAGATCTTGACCTAAAGTCATTTCGGTAAACTGACCAAAAAGTCTTATCAAATTCTGGTCCAAGACACAATTTTAAGTCCAAATTGTTTTATGATAGTCTCGAAAATTAATAAATCCAATAACAGAAAAAAAAATTGTGGAAGACATACAAAGATTTTTCTTATATAGTACATTTTTCTCTTCATTTAATGGGTAGTGATCACCTAACAGCACTGCATTAGTATTCATATGATAAGTCTTTGAGTATTCTTAAGGTCAAGTGCCATGTTACAGATTTTAAGTTCAAATCAAATTAAAGGAATTTAGAATTAAAATGTAATTTACCAATGCTTCCTATAGCTTTTTGCTACAGTAGAAACAATTAAATGAGAACAATTTTCTTTACTTCTCTAATAAACTTGCTTTCATTGTAAAAAAAAATAAAAATAAATGAAAGCTTACTAAGATGTGGAGGATTAGCCCGAGCAATATGGTGAAACCCCATCCCAACAAAAAATACAAAAATTAGCCAGGCATGGTGGTACCTTCCAGTAGTTCCAGCTACTTGGGAGCTGAGAGGGGAGGATCACCTGAGCCTGGGGAGGTGGAAGCTGCAGTAAGCTGTGACTAGGCCACTGCATTCCAGCCTGGGTACAGAGCGAGAGAAACCCTGTCTCAGGAAATAAAATAAAGATGCAGAGGAATTTGACTTTACACAAAATATATCTTTGATAAGTTGACTGGTAGACTATAAGTGAATTTAAGTGCAGTACTGGGATTATGGAGACTGTTTCTGTAAAACAATTGTCCATGATTTATGTGCCATTAATTTGTTTCGATGTCACAAAGTCTTTTACTCTAATGTTCATATTGCCTGGGGAAAAATTAATTACTATGTGAATTTTTCCCTAAAAAAACACCCAAAAAATACCATAAAACTACACCTGGCCGGGAGGAGGGTGGGGGTGGGGGTAGGGGGTGGGGGGTGGGAGAATTAAAAAAAAACTACACCTATTTTAGTTAAGATCTTTCTAATTAAATAAAGTGTTTCCTGAGTTAAAATCAAGTGCTTTTAAAAGCTACATTAGGGCTGGGCACTGTAGCTCATGCCTGTGATCCCGGAACTTTGGGAGGCTGAGGTGGGCAGATCACCTGAGACCAGGAGTAGGAGACCAGCCTGGCCACACATGGCAGAACCCCATCTCTGCAGAAATTAGCTGGGTTTGGTGGCTCATGCCTGTAATCCCAGTTATTTGGGAGGCTGAGGCAGGAGAATCGCATAAACTTGGGAGGTACAGGTTGCAGTGAGCCAAGAGCATGCCACTGCACTCCAGCCTAGGCGACAGAGCGACACTCCATCTCGGAAAAAAAAAAAAAAAAAAAAGTAAAAGCTACATTAAGGCTAGGCTCCGTGGCTCTCACCTGTAATCTCAGTGCTTTGAGAGGCTGAGGTGGGAGGATCGAACCCAGGAGGTTAAGGCTGCAGTGAGCTGAAATCACGCCATTGCACTCCAGGCTGGGCAATAAAGCAAGATTGTCTCAAAAAACCAAACAAGCAACAACAGCAACAAAAATCCTCTACATTTAAAGAAACAAAAACAAATGAGTCATTAATGTTCCCAATGTTTGATGGTGGCCGTTACAGACTTCCACTGATTTAACTTGGGAGGTTCTTGGTAATGTAATATGCTCATACCACCCAACTCACCAACTCAGGAACAGAGGATAGTAACAATAGGAAGTGCTTACAATGCTTACTAGGTGCCAGGCATTGTTTCGATTGCTTTAACTATATCCAGTTAATCCTCCTCATAGCTCTGTGAGTCAGAGACTTTTTTTTCTTTGATAGCTGCCCATCACTGATAGAGACTGTTTTTATCTCCACTTTACAGATGTGAAAATTTAGTTACTCGCCAAAGGTTACTCAGTGAAATGGTTGAGGAAGACTCAGTTTCATTTAGTGTGGCTTTAAAGTCTGTGCTCTCATCCAAAGCTCATTACCTTTGGGTTTGCCTCAAGACTAATTCAATGATGGCTGTAACAGGACCATGGATGTATAATTTCACTCCCAATTCACTAGTGTAAATCCAGTCCTGACCTATTATGCCCTCTACATAAAAGCTTCTTCTTTTTTTTTTTGAGACGGAGTTTCCCTCTTGTTGCCCAGGCTGAAGTGCAATGTCATGATCTCGGCTCACTGCAACCTCCGCCTCCCTGGTTCAAGCGATTCTCCTGCTTCAGCCTCCAGAGTAGCTGGAATTACAGGCATTTGCCACTATGCCCAGCTAATTTTATATTTTTAGTAGCAATGGGGTTTCTCCATGTTGGTCAGACTGTTCTCAAACTCCCAACCTCAGGTGATCCGCCAGCCTCAGGCTCTCAAAGTGCTGGGATTACAAGTGTGAGTCACCGTGCCCAGCTATAAAAGCTTTTAATGGCTAATATGCATATTTTGGAGCTCGGCTCTTAACCCTGGAGCATACCATAAAAGGTACAGTTCGAACAGATTATTTTCTCGTAGTTAATAATCTACGAGAAAGAGTAGATCTCAACAGGGAGCCTAAAATATGAAAGAAGTGGCTCAATAAAATAACGTGAAAATTTAGAACAATAAAGTTTAAATTACTATATTCACTACAGTGTATTTAACATTTGTGACTAGAGCTAAGTAATACTTCCAAAATTCTTAAGTCTGATTTGCTCTTTTAGAGTGTTCAGCTAATCATTCTTTCCACTAGCAATAAATAAAACATACCAGGCAAATGTTATCCAAGCCAAGTTTACAGATGTATATCAGAACTCGGTACCATCCTCATTCAGATCAGTTGTCAGAGTAGAACACAGAGATTTTCAGGTGGCCTGCTTGGTTGCCCTTAGCCCAGAAGCACTTTATGGTACTTTGAATTTCACAATAAAGTATAGCAACATGTTACAACTTCTTCTGAAAATGAATTATGTTCTGTTTTATTTTAAGATGAGGCTCTCTCTGTCACCCAGGTCAGAGTAGAGTGGTGTGATCATAGCTCACCACACCCTAGAACTCTTGGACTCAAGATCCTCTCATGTCAGCCTTCTGAGGTGCTGGGACTACAGGAATATATCAGCCCACCTGGCTAATTTTTTCTTATTTTTTGTAGAGACAGGGGTCTCACAATGTTGGCCAGGCTGGTCTTGAGTTCCTGGGCTCAACCAATCCTCCCACCTTGGCCTCCCAAAGTGCTGGGATTATAGGCCTGAGCCACTGCACCCAGCTAAAAATGTAAATAAATTTAAATTGTCAGACAAGAGCCTGCCCAACTGTTGCCAAGAGGATAAACATACTTAAATTTACACTTCCGTATCTCACAATCTTTGGACTAGTAAAAATGTCATAATTACTTCAATAGTGGTCAATGAAAATCTGTTTAAAATTAGGGCTACAATATATCACATTAGGAGAAAGAGCAGACAATTTAAAAGTGAAGAGAAGCAAAGAAAGTAGTGGTGATGGCAGCAGAGTACTTCTTGGATCTTCCCAAATCTCCTCATAAAAACAGTGAAAACAACTAGGGTAGCAAAAGAAAACATGTACAGACAACATCTCTACCCAAAACTGGTGAAAAAATGTCCCCTGGAACTCTAGGACACTAATTAATGGATGGGGCCAAACTAAGGTAGCAACAAGAATAGAGGGAGAGTAGAGAGTGGGAGGAAGAGGAAAGTGAGTGTGCGTGTGTGTGTGTGTCAAGGCAAAGCATGTCCTGGCAGAAGTGGAGGTTAGAAAAAGAGGGCTTGAGAGAGAGAGAGAGAGAGAGAGAGTGTGTGTGTGTGTGTGTGTGTGTGTGTGTAAGGCAAGGCAAAGCATGTCCTGGCAGAAGTGGAGGTTAGAAAAAGAGGGCTTGAGAGCACTACAAGAACCAAGAAACCCAGAAATCACTAAGTCATCACCTTAAAAAGGAGCCCCACTAGAAGTGAGCATGAAACTAAGAATCACAGTGGGAACTGCAAGGGAAGGACCATAAAGCTCCCAGAAACAGCTTGTGGAATCTCCTTTGCAGGTCAGGTCCTGCAATGAGCAAGGTAGAATACGGCATGTAGGTGAATAGCTACTTAGCTAGCTAGCTAAAGCTGATAATAGCTAGGTCAGGCTAATCAAATTTAGTAACATTACCAAAATGCAGACACACATAGGAAGTCTACTGTATCCTCAAATAAGCATTTTTGCCAAGAAAATAAAAACTTAATAAAAAATATGAGCCGGGTATGGTGGTTCATGCCTATAATCCTAGCACCTTGGGAAGCCAAGGTAGAAAGATTGCTTGAGTCCAGGAATTTGAGGCCAGCCTGGGTGAGATCCCATCTCTACCAAAAGTTTTAGATTATTAGTTTTTCTTTCTTTCTTTTTTACCTATTGCTGCTGAACAAATTATTAAATTATTATTTGTTTAGATTATTAGTTTTTCTTTCTTTCTTTTTTATCTATTGCTGCTGAACAAATTATTAAATTATTATTTGTTCTTTTTTTTTTTGAGACAGAGTCTTGCTCTGTTGCCAGGCGCCAGGCTGGAGTGCAGTGGCACAATCTTGGCTCACTGCAACCTCCACCTCCTGGGTTCAAGCAATTCTCTTGCCTCAGCCTCCCAGGTAGTTGGGACTACAGGCACGCACCACTACGCCCAGCTCATTTTTGTATTTTTCAGTAGAGACGGGGTTTCACCATGTTGGCCAGGATGATCTCGATCTCTTGATCTCGTGATGCACCCGCCTCAGCCTCCCAAAGTGCTGGGATTACAGGTGTGAGCAACTGTGTCCGGCTTCTTTTTTATTACTAATTAATTAATGATGCAATAATATATTAAAAAAATAGAAAATATGGAGGTGAAATAATATATTAAATGATAACATAAGGTTGTAATTATCCAAATGTGGGAAATTCTCCAGGATAAATAATATGGTCTCTTCAATAAATAAAAGGCATGACAATGAGGAGGTCACAGAAAGGCACATTAAAAAAAAAAAAGAACTAAAGACATAACAACCAAATAAAATGTATGGATTTTGTTTGGATCCTGATTTGAAATGACCAACTCTTTAAAAAAATTGTTTTTTTGAGATACTGGGAGAAATCAAATAAATATGGACTGAGGATTAGATTGTATAAAGGAATTACTTACCATTAATTATGTAGGTGTAATAATAGTATTGTGCTTTGTTAAAGCAAAAACTCCTAATTTGTTAAAGATACTTAGAGAACTATGCACCAATGAAATAATGTAACATCTGGTATTTACTTTAAACATTTCTTCACACAGAGAAAAGTAGAGTAGACAAAATAAGAATGGCAAAATCCTGTAATTGGAGTTCATTAAATTTTCATTGTTGTTGTTCCATGATTGAAATTCTTCAAAAAAGTTAAGTGGGGCCGGGGGTGGTGGGCTACACCTGTAATCCCACCACTTTGGGTGGCCGAGGTGGGTGGATCACCTGAGTTTGGGAGTTTGAGATCAGCCTGGCCAATATAGTGAAACACTTGTCTCTACTAAAAATAAAAAATAAAAAATAAATTAGCCAGGCTTGGTGGCTGGTGCCTGTAATCCCAGCTACTTGGGAGACTGAGGTGAGAGAATCACTTAAACTCGGAGGTAGAGGTTGTAATGAGCTGAGATCACACCACTGTACTCAAGGCTGGACACGATAGAGCGAGACTCTGTCTAAAAAAAAAACAGAAAAACAGTTAAGTATAAAATGTCTAGGCACAGAGGCAGTGGTTTACGCCTGTAATCCCAGCATTTTAGGAGGCTTAGGCAGGAGGATCCCTTGAGGCCAGGAGTTTGAGACTAGTTTGGGACCAGTCTCACTACAATGCAGTGAGACTGTTTCCCCCTCCCAAAAAAGTCTACGCACAATACTGTACAACACAATTTAAAATATCGAGTTGTTATACTAAAAACTATAAAACAAAAGGAGCAAGAGCAGTAGGAGTTATTTTAAATGCCTATAATTCTTCAGTCTTTTTTTGTGAGGTAATAGTCATGTACTTTAGGTTAGCCTATTAATAGAAAGCCAAAACTAAAGATTATCATCATTTAAAAATATGTTTTTATAAAAAATATGTTTTTGTGAATTTTTGCCAATTTAGCACACTCTTCAAAGGAATACTGTCTTCACCACGGATTTACTAGGCCAGGTGTCCATGTCTGGTGTCATTCTTTGGAACACTCTCCCCTGCTGCTTCAATGAGAGACAAACCAAGCCTGTTAAATTATTACCTAGCAAACTTTTGGCTATTTCCCAACCAGTCACATTTTCCAGTCGTTTTGCTCTTATGTTTACAGACCTGGTTGCTCATTCTTAGCCAATGTCCAAGAGGGACTTGGCTCCAGGCAAGCTCCTTTTTTCCTTTTCAATTTTGACATCTCTATGAGTTAGCTGTTATACAATATTATCACAGCCTATTTTTTTTCTGACTCATATTACCCAGGAGACAACTACAGAATGAACTTGGACTAAAATTTTATACAGCACGCTGAGTTTCCTAAAGGTTTGCTATTTTCTATAATCTGTGAAAGTCCATCGCTTCTCAGCCTTTTGGCTAAGATCAAGTGTAGTATCTCTTCTTATCAGTTTAATATCTGATACCTCCTATATCCGAGGACAATATATTAAATATATTTTTGAAGTCAGGAGATGGAATAGGAGCTTGCTCAAAAAAAAAAAAATCTGTGACGGTCCTTTTCCTTTTCCTCACAATGCATTTTCTGAAGGGTTCAAGTGCCCTGCCTGTGTTTCTACAATGTTCTTACCCATAACCAATCACTATAACGAGAAGTAGATTTTTTTAATTTTTATTTTTTGAGATGGAGTTTTACTCTTGTTACTCAGGCTGGAGTGCAATGGCGCGATCTCGGCTCACCGCAACCTCCGCCTCCTAGGTTCAGGCAATTCTCCTGCCTCAGCCTCCTGAGTAGCTGGGATTACAGGCACGCACCACCATGCCCAGCTAATTTTTTGTATTTTGAGTAGAGACGGGGTTTCAACATGTTGACCAGAATGGTCTCGATCTGCTGACCTCATGATCCACCCACCTCGGCCTCCCAAAGTGCTGGGATTACAGGCTTGAGCCACCGCGCCCGGCCGAGAAGTAGATCTTAATTTGGCAGGTTAAAGCATGGTGTAGGTCAAAGCTGCCTCCTTTCTGTTCCACCTGCATTATATTTGGATCCTTTGTTTTTTGACCACTTCAGCTCTTCTTAAAGATCTTCCTCTGGGCTCTAATACTTGTTTGCTCTCTCTGTTTATAAATACAAATATTGTATCATTTCCTTGAGAGACCGTATCACCCCAAAACTATCTAAAAATAATTTCAAACATGTAAATGATTTGAGAACTAGAGAGAGTAATATTGAACCCATTAATAGGATGGCATTAGGCAGAACTGTGCAGGGAGACTTTCTAGTTTCCAAATATACATATACACTCGCTGATGTAAAGAGTGAGAACTTCTACTAAGAGCTTACTGAAGTGACCAAGAACTCTTCAGCTTTCTTTCTTCACATAGCCTTTGCAGATGATGCCAAAAAGATGACTAGATTAGTGTTTGTGAATTTATTTGAACGCCTTAATAGAAGGATGCCAGGTACCTAGTCAGCAAGATATAAAACTGTACGTTCGGGGTGAGTAATTACAGGGAGTTATATAGTCCTTAGAAGTAGGGTCAACACTTGTTGAACATCAGGTATTGTAATAACTGGCAAGAAAACAACTGGATTTTATCTACTCCTGATTTAGTTAAAAGCCTGGAATTCATTAACCTACCTTTGTTGACATAATACATGAATGTGAACTGTGACAAGTCCCTTCTGGTCAAAAGTAGTATAAGCACCCAGTGTCTAAGATTAGCTAAGAGGAAATAAAAACACTCTAAAATTCCAAACTGATCAAAGATATAAATAAGCAATCCTAGCACTTTGGGAGGCCAAGGTGTGCGGGTCACCTGAAGTCAGGAGTTAAAAATCAGCCTGGCCAACAATCTTTTTTTCTTGAGACAGTTTTGCTCTGTCTCCCAGGCTGGAGTGCAGTGGTGCGATCTTGGCTTACTGCAACTTCTCTCTCCCAGGTTCAAGAGACTCTCACACCTCAGCCTCCCAAGTAGCTGGGATTACAGGTGCCCACCACCACACCCGGCTATAGTTTTGTATTTTTAGTAGAGATGGGATTTCACCATGTTGGCCAAGCTGGTCTCCAACTTCTGACCTCAAGTGATCCGCCCGCCTCACCTCCTCAAGTGCCAGGATTACAGGTGTAAGCCATCATGCTCAGCTCTCTTTTTTTTGAGACAGGATCTTGCTCTGTTGCCCAGGCTGGGCACCCAGTGGTGTGATCACAGCTCACTGCAGCCTCAACACCCGCCCCCTCCCCCCAGCTCCAGTAGCTGGGAATACAGGCACCGGCCACCACGCCTGGCTAATTGTTTTGCTTTTGTAGACATGGGTCTCCCCTTGTTGCACAGGCTGGTAAAACAGGCATTGTTGAAGATTATCAGCAATAGATTGACACTGGGAGAATTTATGGGTGTGGAGGAGGCATGAACAGGACTGATTAAAGGACAGAACAAATAGGATGTCTCAAAGTTGAGCTTTAAGAGAGGAAATGACTCAGCCACAGTTTAGGGAGAGAGTTCCAGTTAGGTGAGTTGTAGGTGATAATGCAGCTTGGGTGAGCTCATCATCTACAGAGGACAAGATTCTAGAAGCTCACTCCAGAGTGTTATCAGGATCATGAACGAAAGCACAACATCAAGAGTTTACAAAATATTTTTCCAACAGAGGAACAAATATTGGCATTCTTTACTTTTAAAACTCAGGGCAGTTTTGGTCATTAAACCTTAGGAGACAACTGGTATAATCACAGTAACAACTAATAAAAATGACCGACATGAAGGAAAAATATTCATATTAGTATAGTCTAAATTTGAGTTATTCATCAAACATTTGAGGATCCACCCTTTCCCAGACTCTTGGGGTACAGTTTTGAACAAGAGGGGCACAGGTCCTTCCCTTCTACGAGGCTGCAATCCTACAGATAAATCAATGACTCTATGGTCTAGGAAGAACGAAGCCGAAGACTGCTGTATTAGTCCATTTCCATACTGCTATAAAGAACTTCCCTGAGACTGTAAAGAACAAAGGTTTAATTGACTCACAGTTCTGCATGTCTGGGGAGGCCTCAGGGAACTTACAATCATGGCAGAAGGGGAAACAAGTACATTTTACATGAAGGCAGGAGAGAGAGGAGAAAGTGAAGGGAGAAGAGCCCTTTATAAAACCATCAGATCTCCTGAGAACTCACTATCAGGAGAATAGCACGGGGGAAATCCTCCCCATGATGTAATCACCTCCCTCCCTTGACCCGTGGGGATTACAACTGGAGATGAGATTTGGGTGGGAACACAGGGTCAAACCGTATCAACTGCATTACTGATAGTTATAAAACCATGGTTAACACGAACATAGACACGTTCCATTGGAATTCTTTCTTTATTTTTTTTGAGACGGAGTTTCGCTCTTGTTACCCAGACTGGAGTGCAATGGCACGATCTCGGCTCACCGCAACCGCCGCCTCCTGGGTTCAGGCAATTCTCCAGCCTCAGCCTCCTGAGTAGCCGGGATTACAGGCACGCGCCACCATGCCCAGCTAATTTTTGTATTTTTAGTAGAGACGGGGTTTCACCTTGTTGACCAGGATGGTCTCGATCTCTTGACCTTGTGATCCACCCGCCTCGGCCTCCCAAAGTGCTGGGATTACAGGCATGAGCCACCGCACCCAGCCCTGGAATTCTTTAAATAGGGAGCATACTTGAAGTTTCAAGAAAGGTAGTTTTAAAGACAGATTGAGACAAAATACTAACAAAGCCAGAGTGGTTGTTACTAAGTAATTTGCCTGAAATTAGCCTAGAAACTCTGAAGGCAGAGATTATGTGTTTGGTTCACAGTGGATCAGCAGGGAGCACAAGAGCACCTGAAAAATAGTAGCCAATCAATACTTCTTAAAAAATACATAAATGGGCCAGGCACAGTGGCTCACGCCTGTAATACCAACATTTTGGGAGGCTGAGGTGGGATCACCTGAGGTCGGGAGTTTGAGACCAGCCTGACCAACATGGTGACATCCCATCTCTATTAAATAAATAAATAAATAAATAAATAAATAAATAAATAAATGGGCTGGCCTCAGTGGCTCATGTCTGTAATCTTAGCACTTTGAGACGCCAAGGAAGGAGGACTGCTTGAGGTCAGGAGTTCGAGATCTGGCGGTATGTACTGGTAGTCCTAGCTACTTGGGAGGTTGAAGTGGGAGGACAGATTGAAGACAGGAGTTGAAGATCAGCCTGGGCAACACAGTGAGACTTCATCTCTACAAAAAATAGAAGTGAGTAAAGCGAAAATTTATTGAGTACTCATTATGTGTAAGTATTGCTTTTGCAGTGTTTAGTATGAGTGTTACTGATCAGTATACAGATGATGTAAATACAGTGTAATAACTCTTAAAGACATAAGGTCCTGTGCAGTGGCTCACATCGTTAAGCCCAGCACTTTGCCAAGAGTTCAAGACCAGCTTGGGCAACATGGGGAAAAACCCATCTCTACAAAAAAGACAAATATATTTTGCTTGGCATGGAGGCACATGCCTGTGGTCCCAGCTACTTAGGAGGCTGAGGTGGGAGGATTTCTTGAGCCAGGGAGGCTGAAGCTGGAGTAAGCCAAGATCAAGCCACTGCATTCCAGCCTAGGTGACAAGAATGAGGAGGCCCAGACTCAAAAAAAAAAAAAAAAAAAAATTAAAGAAAAAGGGCCGGGCTCAGTGGCTCACATCTGTCATCCCAGCACTTTGGGAGGCAGGCAGATCACCTGAGGTCGGGAGTTCAAGACTGGCCTGACCAACATGCAGAAACCCATCTCAACTAAAAATACAAAATTAGCTGGGCATGGTGGCGCATGCCTGTAATCCCAGCTTCTTGGGAGGCTGAGGCAAGAGAATCACTTGAACCTGGGAGGCAGAGTTTTGCAGTGAGCCAAGATTGAGCCATTGCACTGCAGCCTGGGCATTAAGAGCAAAACTCAGTCTCAAAAAAAAAAAAAAGAGGTGAGGGAGTCTATTAGAATAGAATAGTGAGTCAAAATAATTCAGGGATATAGAGTCTTCTTAGACAAGGTAATGTTTGAGCTGAGTTTTTTTGTTTTTTTGCAGGAGGATTTTGTTTAAGACAGGGTTTTGCTCTATTGCCCAGACTGGAGTACAGTGGTGCAATGGTGCAATTATGGCTCACTGCAGCCTGGACCTCCTTGGCTCACATGATCCTCCCGTTTCAGCCTCCAGAGTAGCTGGGATTACAGACTCATGTGGCCACACGGGCTAATTTTTGTATTTTTAGTATGGATGGGTTTTCGGGGTTTTGCCATGTAGCCCAGGTTGATCTCGAACTCCTAGGCTCAAACTATCCTCCCATCTCTGTTTCCAAAAGTCCTGGGATTACAGGCATGAGCCACAGTGCCTGATCTGAGGTGAGTTTTGAAGGAAAGGCAATGGGGCACAGTGTGTTAAATCACTGTGGAATGAAATAGCATTATACATTTGAGGAAACAAAAACAGTGCAGTTTGGCTGAAGAGAGAACAGGATGATATGATGGTGTCATGGTAGGTTAGGTTATAGGGTGGATCTAGATCTATTTATATGCTATGTTAAAATTTGGGCTTTATTCTAAATTTAGAAATCACTAAACTATGTTAAACAGAGGAATGACAGAATCATAATCTTCATTTTAGGAAGACCACTCCAGCAGCAGTGATAGTGCAATGTGGGGGAAATGGAGGTAGGAAGGTTTAAAGTATGAAGAAAGAAAACAGAATCCATAGGGAAGTATGTTGCTGGGAAAGAAACTGGATTGTGGGGGCTGAGTGAAAGGTACTAGAATCACTGCTAGGCTTCAAGTTTGGATTCAGTGCTACTTAATAAGGTAGATAATAGAAGAGAAGCAGAAATTTTATTTTTGTTTTGAGGGTAGATGAGAAGGCAAAAAGGGTAATAAATCCAGTCTTCCCTTAAGCTTAAGGCACCGGTGGGACACATAAGTGTGCATGTTAGTCTTCTTTCGATGGTATCATCAGGTCAACCA
Organism: Callithrix jacchus; assembly: GCF_049354715.1. NCBI lineage: Eukaryota > Metazoa > Chordata > Mammalia > Primates > Cebidae > Callithrix > Callithrix jacchus. Next base: position 65,433,288 of record NC_133509.1, on the reverse strand, counting down.
CACTCTCTTACAAATGGTTTTTTTGTTGTTGTTGTTTTTGAGATGGAGCCTCACTCTCTCTGTCACCCAGGCTGGAGTGCAGAGGCATGATCTTGGCTCACTGTGACCTCTGCCTCTGGAGCAGCTGGGATTACAGGCACGTGCCACCATGCCTGGTTACTTTTTATATTTTTTGTAGAGACAGGGTTTGCCAGGTTGGCCAGACTGGTCTCCAACTCCTGAGCTCAAGTGATCTGCCCACTTTGGCATCACAAAGTGCTTAGATTATAGGTGTGAGCCACTGTGCCCAACACACACAAATGTCTTAGTGTGTGTGTGTGTGTATACATATATATATATGTCTTTAAGGCAGCATGTATATATATACACACACTTACACATATATATGTCTTTGAGGCAGCATGATTTTTCTGAACTATTTATGTGCTACGAGGCCCCCTAAAAAGGAATTGGATGAACAGGCTGTATGTTGGTAACTATAAGATAAATAGTAATTTGATAATTTGGAGAAATTGTAATCTTAGCACTTTGGGAAGCCAAGGCAGGTTGATTACTTGAGCCCAGGAGTTGGAGACTAGCCTGGGCATCATGACAAAACCCTGTCTCTACAAAAAAATACAAAAATTAGCTGGGTGTGGTGATGTGTGCCTGTAGTCCAAGCTACTCAGGAGGCTAAAGTGGGAGGACCACCTGAGCTGGGGAGGTTGCAGTGAGCAGAGATTACACTGCTGCAGTCCAGCCCAGGCAACAGAGTGAGACCCTGTTTCAAAAAATAAATAATAATTTGGAGAAACAGTCCTTAACATTAGAGTACTGTGATCTAAGACCTCGTTTCATATATAAGTAAAACATGGCAGCACGAATAACAAGTCTAATCTGCTTTCCATTAAACTGTAATAACAGTATAGCAGACATGATAAAATAAGATGCATTACTTTATCTCTTTGAAATTGGTTGGTAGTGTATACTCCATAGCACAACTTCTACTGGCTTTTGAGTAAAGAAAATTTTTTTTTAAATGCAACAGATTTTAAATGCCATTTCCCTGCATAGCTATTAATATAATTACTGAACCTAATTTCCTTATGTTGTTATTTTTGTCTTATTTTTCAACCAAGTGCTTCTCACCTATATCAATTTTTAGAAACATACTAGTACATTAGGATATTTTCTAAGAAACTAAGCACATAAAAATACCCACTATGGTATTTAAAATATTAGTCTTGTCTTTCATGTGTATATTAAAACTTTTTCTTTGACACGGAGTCTCACTTTGTCTCCCAGGCTGGAGTGCAGTGGTGTGATCTTGGCTCACTGCAACCTCCGTCTCCTGAGCTCCAGCAACTCTCATGCTTCAGTCTCCCTAGGAGCTGGGACTACAAGCGTGCACCACCATGCCTGGCTAATTTTTGTATTTTTAGTAGAGATGGGGTTTCACAATGTTGGCCAAGCTGGTCTCGAAACCCTGGCCTACAGTGATGGCCCACCTCAGCCTCCCAAAGCGCTGGGATTACAGGTGTGCCCGGCCATATTCACTTAAACATTTAACGACCCAGGATAACATCCACCTAGGATTTTAAGTTGTATACACAATGCTTTTATTTTGTTTCGATCAAAATAGTCTATTCATGACAATATTTATGAGCCCATTCACTTCTAAGATAACAAATTGTTAGTCTAGCCAGTCTCCTTCAAACTTGTTTTCTCCTTCTACCCACCATCGTCAAGATGTAAAGGAATTTAAAAATCGCTCCTCCTCTCCCAACCCCCCGAAACACACCCATTCCAGGAAAAGAAAGAAGAGGGGACGCAAAGTGGAATAAGTTATGGCCAGAGACCGAGCGCACAAAAATGGGACCAAAGCCCAGGCTCGAGACCGAGACGAGGAATCGGTCACCACAGCCGGAAGATCTCGGCTATTTGCCAGAAGAGAACTGACTGGTGCTAAGAAACCAGACAGAGGGAGTGACAGGAGAAGAAAGAGGGCCCACCTTTGGGACTGCCTGAACACTCAAAGAATGAAAAAGGAGAAACGTCAGGAATCCGAGACAGGCTGCAGTCCACCAGAGCGACCAGCCAGGTTAATACCCAGCTCCGAAGGCCAGCACTCGGGTGAGACCCTCGGGAAAGAAACGGCGCCTGGAGATCGCCTGCTTGAAGGAAACTGATAACCAGGAAGCCTAGGACCGCTTCGCTTCCAAGTCAGAATCCCAGCCTCGCGTCCGGTAGCCGTCGCCAGACACCGAACAGGGTCTGTGGGCGGGCTTAGGGGCGGAGCCCGAGCTCCTTCCCCGCCCCCTAGCGGCGACTCCGGTTGCGTTCTCAATGCGCCGGCGTAGGGTGAGCCGGACTCTATTTGGCGATTAAGCGTGCGGCGGCGTTCGCTACCCGGCATGCTGTGCGCTAGTGACGGCCCTCTGCCTATCCCCTTCCCAACCCTACCCCCACCCCTACCTCCGCGGCCCCCCCTTCCCCTAAAGTGAGTGAGACGGGCAGATGGAGGAGGGACTGTAATGGCGGCGGCCGGCAGCTCCCTGCTCTAACCCACAGCAGGCACACAGCAACGACCCCTTCCCCGCCCCTCTCCTGGCCGGCCTCCGCCCCGCCGCTAGCGCGGGGCCACGCTTTCCAGCCCTTCCCCCAGCTGTCGGCGTCTCGCCCTGCGCCCCGGCCGGGGCCCCACACACAATGGACGAGCTTGCCGGAGGCGGTGGTGGCGGCCCCGGGATGGCGGCCCCTCCCCGGCAGCAGCAGGGACCTGGGGGGAACCTGGGCCTTTCGCCAGGGGGGAACGGAGCGGCGGGCGGCGGGGGTCCTCCGGCCTCCGAAGGAACGGGTCCCGCGGCAGGCCCCGAGCTGTCCCGGCCGCAGCAGTACACTATCCCGGGGATACTGCACTACATTCAGCACGAGTGGGCTCGGTTCGAGATGGAGCGGGCGCACTGGGAGGTGGAACGGGCCGAACTGCAGGTACCTCGTTGGGGTCGGTGTGCGGGACGGCTGCGGCGGCGGGGTTCCTAGCCGGGGCGGGGGTGGGGGGGTGGGGCCGGTACTCCTCTCAGCCGGAGCCGGCACCTCGGGAGGCCGAGCGAAACCTACCTGTGCTGCTCGGGGTGTGATAGTCTTCTCAACGACTTTCTTGGAGTTCTCCTCCCTCTTTTCCCGCAGAAGCTTGCTCCCCAACGTTCACTAGCTACGCGGTGCGGCCCTCCTCGGGGCAGCCATTTTGGCTTTTAGTATGGCGTCTGCGGGGGCTCCTCCGCAGGCGGCCTTCCCGGGCCTCCAGGGCTTGAGTCTGGGTTGGGGCCGCTCGACACTGAGTTTGCTCTTGTTTGTTCCTCTTGAGGTGAGGAACCCAACGAGAGGGACTGGAATAGGCATCTTACCCCCTTTTTCCGGACCACCCCCTTTTCCGATTTGGCATATCTGGCCCCCTCCCTCAGACTTGGTACGCACTTGCCCCTTGACAGCTACTCTTCTGTCCTGGGCGGCTACGGTGCACAGTGAGTTGCGACTGCCCTGTGAAGTTTTATTTCCCATCGTCAACTTTAAGTACTTCTTACCTGAGATGCTGCCTTACTCACTTGGATTCTCTGTAGTTATTCCTTTCTTAGTGACTCATCAACGGTTTTAGCACTGAATTTTTCTTTTTAGAGTACTCTTCACTAGACCTCCTTTCCCCATCCCTTTCTTTATCCATAAAAAAAAAACCACACCAGACTGACTATGCTGTATTTATGAAACGACTGAAAAGATTTAATAGAAGTTTGAAGTGAAACGTAGTTGTATCATATTACTTACTCGTGCAGGAGAAGCAAAGTGAGATGTCCTCCCGACCCTTCATAGTTGAGCTTGACTCGTTCCTTATAATGTGAACCTTTGATAGGCTACACGTTTGGAAGATGTTGGTAGTTAACGGCTCATGTCCCGGATCTCAAAATTGCCGCATCTTTTTGAAAGGATTAACTTTCTTGGGTATTTGTGTTTATTTTTAAATACCTTTGCAGGGCAAATTTAGGCTTAGAAGAAGAAAGCATACGTCTAAATAGTGTTGCATCTGTTCTTCAGACTGTTGTATATTCAGGAGGTAAGCGGTATTTGCTGTCATATATGTCATATGCCTATGGTGAATAGTTAGGCAAATGTAGTGTTGAAAGGAAGAGGACTGGATTAACTAGAAAGGGTGTCCTCAAACAAATATGAATCTCTTTAGTTTGGTGCTGAACTAGTAAACTTTTATATGACTCCACAAAATGGGTGAAGTTAAACTTTTGGAAAGTAAAAAATATTTAGATATTTTGACACTGTATGAAGTCTTAAAAAATTGTAACATTTGTTAGTCATTTCAGTGTTTTACAATTGTGTTTTGATATAATATTGTGCTTTAAAAATACATAACTTTCAAAAAGCTGAAGTCAAAGCTGTGGTTTCTTTTAAGTTGTGTAGTCTGCTTTAAATACTTAAGATTTATAGAATTTTGTTGGTATACAGCTTTCTACTACATCATGCTGCAAACTTAATTTTCTGTGTGAGTAAAGTTAGTAACGCATTTATTTTTAAAATTTGCATTAACAAATGCATTAAGGCTTAGGCTCACTAAATAATACTTCACCATTCCCCACTTTGGTTTCTTCCACCTTTTTACTATTGTATGCAAGTTTGGATTTTAACACTCTTCAAGTCAGCAATTTCATTTTTCACCTATAAACTTCACTAATGTAAGCAGCTGAGAAGAAAGATAGCTTGTGTCCAAATTAGTAAAACCTGTTCATTAATGAAGCCTTTATTGCCTTGAGCATTTTCTTTCCCTTCTAGGTCTCCTCTCCTTTACAGCAACAGAAGAGTGTTTTAAGGACGAGTCCTCTTGCTTGCTTGCTCTCAGTTCTACTCTTGGTATAGTAGTTCTGATATAGCCATCCTAAGTTATTGTTTCCTTGTTTTGAAAAAATCCTGCAGTGTTTCTAGACTCTTTATTACATACTGATTCTTTTGTAATAAAATGCTCATGATGGTGTTGGTGTTTTTTTTGTGCTATATATTTATAATGTTTTATTGAGTTACTTAGTTAATAGAGTTTCTAGTTTGCATCAGGATATTGAATTTGCATTAGGTGCCTTCAGTCTACTGAGATTGCTTGTGAGGTGCATATTTTAAAATGTATGTGTTGAATACAAATTTGTGGGAGGGTTGTAGTGAAGCATCAGTGGATTTTTACTGTAAACTTAAATTTATTTTTAAGAAAGACAACCTAGAAATAAGACAACTTACATATTATTATGTACAGTCTATGGTGCACTGTCAATCTACACATATTTTTAAAGTGTTAATTATTGAATAGTTTCAATAGTGAACATAAAGAGCTTAAGGAGTACCTCATATTGATGTAAAATTTTAGTAGGGAATTATATTTTCCCCGGCTTTGAAAAAGATATTAAAAGGAACTTTGCAGTATGATTCTGTTCTCTGTAAAAAGAATTTAGAGTAAAGCTCTGTCTTAGAAACTTGGAACTAAACCAAAGGATCATGTCTTAAAGCTCTTTTGTCTCTGATTCTTCCTTACCTTGGACTTAGGTAAAGCATTGTTAGTATGGTTGTAGGACGATGGTTTCTAAACAGTAGTGCCTGTCAGAATCACTTGTAGAACTTTAAAAAATATGCAGGCCTCTTATCCTCTGGAGATCTGGATTGATCTAGGGCTTGAAGAAAATGGACTGTCTGTGGAATTTTGGTAATTCGTGTTATGTAAAAGTTAGAAACTGCCATTTAATCAGCAGTATAACATGATGAGGTAGGTATTCCTATTTTACTGGTGAGGAGACAAATTTAGGTAGGTTAAATAATTTTGCCAAGGTTACAAACATATCACATATTTTATATGAGTTCGAGTTTGATCCATTTTCCAGAGACTACCTCTTAAAGTGCTCTTCATATCTGTTAAATGGATGAACTGAAATATCCTTATTTTTTAAGCAGTTGGTGTCTTACTATGAAGAAGGGTGCAGCAAATCCAGATCCAAAGTACAAACACGTCATAGCTAGTAACCGCCACTTGTTTTCCACTGAAAATGGCAAATTCTTCTCAGGGTCCTCCTCATAGTGGCATCTGCAGACCACAGAGGTTGTGAACCTCTGGATGCGCTGGCCCAACGTAGTCCTGCTGGAGGCTCTTTGAAAGGCACAGAAACCGAGGATGGAAGAAGTAACATTTTTAATAGAGTGGAATCTGACTTGTAATTCTTGATCTAGCATTGTGTGGCCCACACCACTTGAGTGCATTTCAATAAAGTTTTATTGAGCCCCCGTGATGATGTGTAAAGCCTAGTTGATACATATTGCTGAAGTGTCCTTATGTTTTTCTTTGTAGTTTGTATGTAATAAGTATACTTTGGGGGTATATACAAAATGCTTGTTTGCCAAGCGTAAAAATATGACATAACTAATACATAGAAAATGTAGTCAAACTGTTTATATTCTAAAACTTCTGATTTTCCAGCAGATGTGAAAAAAAATTTCTTTTTCCTCTATGTCAACCCAGGCTGGAGGAGTGTAGTGAGTGGCATGATTTCAGCTCACTGCAACCTCTGCTTCTCAGGTTCAAGCAGTTCTCCTACCTCAGCCTCTGGTAGCTGGGACTGCAGGATTGCACTACCACACTTGGCTAATTTTTTTTTTTTTGTATTTTTAGGAGAGGCAGGGTTTTGACATGTTGGACAGGCTAGTCTTAAACTTCCTGACCTCAAGTGATCCACTCATCTCGGTCTCCCAGAGTACACTGCACGGTCCCAAAATTTTAGTGTTTGGGTTTATACTCTCTAGCATACAGATTGGTTGTAACATGACAGATGTTACTACTTAAAGATCCTTAAGTTAGTAGGAGACATTTTGCTTAGACATTACTTGATTTCTTTTAACGGGGAAAACTTTGAACTGTTTCTTCTGAATTTTCTATTTTCAGGGTTTTCAAAAATGGGTCTGGAATAGTGATTTGCAAATCCTAGTGTCTTTTCTATGACAAGATTTTAATGATTCTACCATGAAATTACAAAAAAGAAAAGGTAGTGATATTTCATAATGGTATTCTCTTTATTCTGGGATTTTTAGCTTTCATACGTTTTTACTGTTACGTGTTTCCTTTTTCAGATGATGGTGAAAATAGAGTTAAAAATTTTTTATTGATAGGATTAAGGGAGTCCACTACCTTGTATCAGATTTCCTGTTTCTTTCTCAAGCCCTTGAAATAAAGTTTAGGGACCACTGATCTAGAATTCTCTTTATGCTCCTCCACTACCCGTTAACCCCACTGTACAGCCTGCTTTTTGCTGTACTCTCCCCTCACTCCCCTCTGAACACTTTTAGAACACTATTTTTCTCTTCATGATTGACCTTCAAATTGCCAGATCCTGTGGCCTTAAAGACCATGTGTATGTACTTAACCAACACTTTCTGCTGTTGACAAATTCTTCAAAATTATTTTGTTTTGCTTCCACTCTTTTTCCTGTGGTCCACTTATCACTTTTCTTCATATGTTTTCTTTCTTTTGTTCCCAGTTAGTGTTATGTGGGGTTCTGGTTCTTTTATATTTTTACTGTATATTCAGAATCAGATTTTTAGCTACCATGTACCATCTTAATAATGCCTAAAATTTATTGTTTACTCTTTCCTAAGTGTTATTCCAGTGCTTCACTGTTTACTCATTTAATTCTCAAAACAACTCTGAGGTTGATACAGGTATAATTGGCTTCTTTCTTTTGTTTTTCCTGACACTGGCATATTGAGGCCCAGAGGTAAGTAATCTGTGCAACTAGGAGGCAGTAGAACTGGGATTTAAACTTAGACTGCCTCTAGTGGCCATGTTCTTAATCATTACTAGATTTTTGGCCTCCAGATGTCCCATGTATTTCTAACTTCCTGTTTAATTTTTCTACCTCCAATTCAATGGATCCATTCAGTTAATGTCAAGTGCCTGCCTCTTCCCCTTGACAAAACACACTTGCTCATTCTTTATTCCTTGCCGCATTAAAGTTAACACTATCCTCCCCATCACTAGTGCTATAGAGGTCATTGAATCTTCCCCCCGTGTATGTTCGGCCTCTGAGTTTTATTGATTCCAGCATAATTATTTGGTGAATATATTTGAGTGCGATTTTGTGCTAGATGCTGGGTGTATAATGATGTCCTTTGAGAGCTTTATACTCTAGATTTTTTTTTTTTCAAGAGAGGGTCCCACTCTGTCACCCAGGCTGGAGTACAGTGGTGCCAACATGGCTCACTGTAGCCTCAACCTCCCGAGCTCAAGTGATCCTGCTGCTGCAGCCTCCCAAGTAGGTGGGACTGCAGAGATGTACGACCACACCAGGCTGTTTTTATTTTTCTTTGAGATGGGTTCTCACTTTGTTGCCTAGACTGGTTTCGAACTCCTGGGCTTAAACAATCCTCCTACCTCATCTTCCTGAAGTCCTGCCACCATGCCCGGCTAATTTTTGTATTTTTAGTAGAGATGGAGTTTTGCCATGTTGGCCTGGCTGGTCTCGAGCTCCTGACCTCAAGTGATCCACCTGCCTTGGCCTTCTGCACCTGATCTATTGCATACTTTCTACATGCCCAACATTATTTTAGATTCTTCAATATATTTAATTCTCATAAAGTTCCTGTATGTATACTTTTAGATCTGAAGCATTCCAGTTGGAAGCTATACCATTTAGCAGAAGTTCTAAAGCAGGAAAGAGCTATGTTGAAATTGTGTGAACTGGCCAGATGTGGTGGCTCATGCCTGTAATCCCAGCACTTTGGGAGGATCACTTGAGCCCAGGAGGTGGAGACCAACCTGGGCAACAGTGAGACCCTGTCTCTAAAAATGAAAAAAAAAAAAAAAGTCTGTGAACTGGACTTTTGATAAAAGAGGCTAAGTAATATAGGTAATGTCAGTATCCTAAAATATATTCTAATTCACTGATTCTTGGTTTCGGGGGGATTGTAGTCCCCTTTGTGTATATGATGAAAGCTATAGAGCCTCTTCGGTTTTTTTTTTTTTTTTTTGTACAAAAGGGTAAGAAAATTTTGCTTAGAATGCTCGTGAAGCCTGACTACTGCCCTAAGGAAGTAACTGATTTAATCTGTACTTTCATTTCTGTACTAACATTGCCTTAGTTCATAGTGCTCCTCCTGGCAGAATCCATTGCCCCTCTTAACAATTTATCCTTTATATCATAAATATGATTGCATTATGTTTTACCCTCCTTTAATGTTTTAATGAAAAGTTCCAAACATGTACGAAAATAATACAGTATTGTGACTGCCCACAAACCTGTCACTCATCTTAAACAGTAACAACTCAGTCTTATTTTACCTGTACTTTTATCCAGTCCTTGTCCATTCCAAATCATTATTATTTTATTCATTTTTAAAAGACAGGGTCTCGCTATGTTGCCCAGGCTGGAGGATAGTGGTGTGATCGTAGCTCACTACAGCTTCAAAACTCCTGGGTTCAAATGATCCTCCCACCTCAGTCTCCCAAATAGCTTGAACTATAAGCACGTGCCACCGTGCCTGGCTAATTTTTTTTAGTAGAGACGGGCGTCTTTCTATATTGTCTAGGCTGGTCTTGAGATCCTGGCCTCAAGCGATCCTCCTACCTTGTTGGTATCTCAAGAGTGCTGGGATTAAAGGCATGAGCCACTGTGCCTGGCTTTTTTTTTTTTTTTTTTTTAATTAAAAACAATTTTTTTTTTTTTTTTTTGAAACAGTGTCTCGCTGTGTTGCCCAGGCTGGAGTGCAGTGGCGTGATCTCTGCTCACTGCAACCTCCATCCACCACGTTCAAACAATTCTCATGCCTTAGCCTCCGGAGTAGCTGGGAATACAGGCGTGCCACCATGCCCAGCTAATTTTTTGAAATTTTAGTAGAGGTGGGGTTTCACCATGTTGGTCAGGCTGGTCTTGCGCTCCTGGATCACCCGCCCACCCTGGCCTCCCAAAATGCTGGGGTTACAGGTGTGAGCCACTGCGTCTAGCCACTTTTGAGGGAGAAAGAGAGAGAGAGCGTACGCGCGCTCTCTCTCTCTGTCTTCCAGACTGGAGTGCAGTTGCATGATCATAGGTCACTGTAGCCTCAAACTCACATCATCCTGTAGTATTTAAAATCAGTTTCAGAATCATGATGAATACTTCAGTATGTGTCTAAAAGACAGGCTGGACATGGTGGCTTAAACCTATAATTATAAGACTTTGGAAGCCTGAGGAGGGAGGATCACTTGAGGCCTGGAATTTGAGGCTGGTCTGGGCAACATAGTGAGATCCCATCTCTACAAAATTTGTTTTTAAAAATTAGTCAGTTGTGGTTGCACCTGCTTCTAGTCCTAGCTGCTTAGGAGGCTGAGCTAGGGCGATTACTTGAGCCCAGGTGTTCAAGGCTTCAGTGAGCTGTGATTGTGCCAGTGCTCTCAGCCTGGGCAACAGAGTAAGACCCTGTCTCTGCAAAGAGAAAAGATAAGAGATTTAAAAGTCAGCTGCAATATTATTACTGTAGTTGTATACCAAATTGTTAAGAAAAATTAGCTACTTAATATTGTTGTCAAATACCCAGAGTTTAAATTTCCAGTTTTCTTAGGTATCTTAGGATAGTTTATTTGAATCTGGATCCAAATAACCTGTTGTGTTTGGGACCTCTCCATCTCTTTTTCTTTTCCCTACCGTGTTTTGTTGAAGAAATAAGGTGATTGGTTTCTTCATCATACAAAGAAGAGAGTCTATGTTTTTGCTAAGTGCTTTCCTGTGTCCTGTGTAGTTTTGCTATCATGCTTATTTTCCTTATAACTTGGTTGTTTGATCAGAATTCATTTTTCTTCAGTTTTGGGAGTGTGTGTCAAAGGGCAAGACTGATTTACAGGTGTAATGAGGTCTTTCACCGAAGGCATACAATAGTTGGTTGTCTTTTTGTATAATGTTAGCAACTGTTGATGTTGGTGCTTAGGAACATTCCATTACTACGGCCACCCATTGTTTTAAAAAATCTTGTTGAGAAATTGAGATAGAATTCACATAACACAAAATTCACCCTTTTAAAGCGTACTTTTTTTTTTTAATCTTCCTGCTATAAAAGTGAAATTTTCAGTTCATTTCTGAAAAATAAATTGGTCAATATAATTCATTTTGTTCTACTTCTGCTTTACAAAAAGCTTCGTGTTCAGCCTGATACCTTTCTAGCTGCATTCTCTTTTCTTTTCTTCATTATTATTATTATTATTATTATTATTTTGAGATGGGTTTTTCTCTGTCACCCAGGCTGGAGTACAGTGGTGCGATCTCAGCTCACTGAAATCTCTGCCTCCTGGGTTCAAGTGATTCTCCTACCTCACCTTCCCAAGTAGCTGGGACTACAGGCATGCACCACCATGCCCGGCTAACGTTCGTATTTTATTTTATTTATTTTTTTAATATATATTTTATTGGATTTTAGGTTTTGGGGTATATGTGAAGAACATGCAAGATTGTTGCATAGGTACATACATGGCAATGTGGTTTGCTGCCTTCCTCCCCATCACCTGTATCTGGCATTTCTCCCCATGTTATTGCTCCCCAACTCCCCACCCCACCCTGTCCCTCCCCTATTTCCCCTTCATAAACCCCAGTTTTTGTGTTTTATTAGAGACGGGGTTTCATCTTGTTGGCCAGGCGGGTCTCAAACTTCTGACATCAGGTGATCCAACCGCTTCAGCCTCCCAAAGAGCTGGGATTACAGGTGTGAGCCACCCTGCTCTGCCTAAATTTTCTTTTTTTCTGTCAGTACTTAAAGCTGAGTTCTGAAGTTGTTGAGCTTCTCTCTACTTTGCTGTTAATTTGAGCAAGTTCTGAGCACCATTGGCCTTCATCTTCTCATTTTCTGCTGCTTTTGCAAGTTGATCAACAAGCTCAATTAAACCAACTATTTTCTGAAATTGGCCAATTTTGTCCACAATTTTGTATACTCTTTGAGCACTGTGGTCTGCTGGGTAACCTCTGGGTCCAACACCTGCAGCTTGTTCAGCTCATCAAAATGCAGCCCTGCTTCACCCAGGATGTCCTTGGCCATAGCTGTTTCCCGTCTAGGTTCCCTAGAGAAGTTCTGCTCTGAAGGAGTGACAGTGGCAGTCAGAAGGAGGTGTGTCATAGAAACAAGGGTCAAGCAAAGAATAAAGTCTGCTTGCTTGTCACAGGTATTGTTCATTCAATACACATTTCTTGAGTGCCCACTATATGCCAACACTGCTAGATGCTGGGGGTACAAAGATGAATGCATCATGGTGCCTGCTCTGCTGGCCCCGTGGCGACACCTCACTATGGTCCAGGCTGATGTAGACAGGCAGCTTCTCCCTGTACTGGCAGCCTTTGTGCAGGCAGCCTGCCTTGGCCGTTGTCAGGACTACAGAACCTGTTTACCCGTGACCTGAAATATATTTTTATTAAGGTTTTTTTTTTTTATTTTACAAAACGCCTTTTAATGTATTTAAATTAATTTACCTTTTTTTTGAGACAGAGTTTCACTTTGTTGCCCAGGCTGGCGTGCAATGGTGCGATCTCGCCTCACTGCAACCTCTGCCTCCCAGTTTCAAACAATTCTCCTGCCTCATCCTCTCAAGTAGGTGGGATTACAGGTATGCACCACCATGCCCAGCTAATTTTTTTGTATTTTTAGTAAAGACAGGGTCTCAAACTCCTGACCTCAAATGATCACCCACCTAAGCCTCACAGTGTTCTGGGATAACAGGTGTGAGCTACTGTGCCCGACCTAAGTTAATTTTCTTTTGATTCCAAACTGTGTATGCTAGCTCTTGTGTGCGCACACTCATTGCCCCCCACAAGACAGTTCTTTAGAGCAGTTTTAGGTTCACAACAAAATTTAGCAGAAAGTACAGTTTCCTACCCCAAAGTTTTGCCTTTTCCAGAATATGTTCATATACCTTCCCTTGGTATGCTTGGGGGAAATTTGTTCCAGGAGCTTTCCTCCAGAATACCAGAATCCTCAGTTGCTTAAGTCCTTCAATACAATGAAATACATGGTATTTGTATGTAACTTATGCACATCTTGCTGTATACTTTAAATTTCAAGATTACTTTAATTATACAATGTAAATGCTATGTAAGTAGTTATCCTTTTTTTAATTTTTTTTTTTTTTTTTGAGGTAGGGTCTCACTCTGTCACTCAGGCTGGAGTGCAGGGGAACAATCACGGCTCACTGCAGCCTCGACCTCTGGGCTCAGATGATCCTCCCACCTCAGCCTCCTGAGAAGCTAGGACTACAGGTGCCCACCACCACCCTTGACCAATTTTTGTATTTTTTCTAGAGACAGGGTTTTGCTAAGTTATGGAGGCTTTCGTACCCCTGGGCTCAAGCGATCTGCCCTCGTTGGCCTCCCAAAGTACTAGGATTACAGGTGTCAGCTACTGTACCCAGCTAGTTGCTGTACTTTTAAAAAATTTATTACTCTGGAATATTTTTACCTTGCCATTGTTTGAATCTGTGAATGGGGAACCCTTGGATACAGAGGGTTGCCTTAGTTTGAATCATATAATAGGTAGCCTTTTCACTTAGTAGCAGTGCATTTAAGTCTTCTCCATGTCTTTTCTAAGGGTTGATAATTTCGTTTTAGTGCTGAACAATATTTATGGATGTACCATAGTTCACCTTTTGAAGGGCATCTTGGTTACTTTCAAGTTTTGACAATTATTAATAAAGGCTATAAACATCCATGTGCAGGTTTTTGGGTGGGACATGTAAGTTTTCATGTAATTTGGGTAAATACCAGGGAGCATGATTGTTGGATCATATGCTAAGATTATGTTTAATTGTGTAAGAAACTGCCAAATGGTCTTCCAAAGTGGCTGTACTGTTTTGCATTCCCATCAGTAATGAATGAGAGTTATTGTTGCTCCACTTTCAGCTTTTGGAGTTATAGTGTTTTGGATTTTAACCATATTAATAGTTACATAGCGGCATCTCATTGTTTTTAATTTACATTTCCCTAATGAAAAACAGTTATTGAAGCCGGGCATGGTGGCATGTGCCTGTAGTCCCAGCTCCCTGAGGGATGAGATGGAGGATCACTTGAGCCCCAGGGGTTGAGGCTATGGTGATCCATGATTGCCCCACTGCACTCCAGCCTGGGTGACAGAGTGAGTCCCTGTCTCAAAAGGTTCTGTAGAGGCCTGCTGGGAACAGAAGTGAACTTCTAAAAGTAAATATGTCTTGGCAGCTGCTTTCCAAGGCCTGGCTATGAATAAGATCTGCAGAGCCAAAGAGAGCATATAGCTCTTCTTAAAATTGAAGGTATTGGCTGGGCGTGGTGGCTCATGCCTGTAATCCCAGCACTTTTGGAGGCCAAGGTGGGCAGATCACCTGAGGTCAGGAATTGGAGACCAGCCTGGCCAACATGGTGAAACCCCATATCTACTAAAAATACAAAAAATTAGCCAGGCGTAGTGCATGCCTGAGTTCCAGCTGTTCAGAAGGCTGAGACAGGAGAATCTCTTGTACCTGGGTAGTGAAGGTTACAGTGATTCGAGATGGTGCCATTGTACTCCATCCTGGATGACAAGAGTAAAACTCCATCTCAAAAAAAAAAAATTGAAGGTGTTTAAGCCCAAGATGAAACTGAATTCTGTTTGAGTAAGAGATGTTTTTATGTGTATAAAGTGAAGAACAGCATAGGCAAACTGAACAAAACTAGAGTAATTGGGGAAAGGCAACTCACATTAATGGAAACAGTGACATGGTTTGTGTCAGATTCTGAAGTAGCTTTCCTGGTAAGGCCACTGGACACAGAATACCCTTCAAGGATTTAAATTAATGAAAAGTAAATAAGTAAAAGTGGGTTGAGGCCAGACACAGTGGCTCACGCCTATAGTCCCAGCACTTTGGGAGGCCAAGGCGGACAGATCACTTGAGGTTAGGAGTTCAAGACCAGCCTGGCCAACATGGTGAAATCTTGTCTCTACAAAAAAACCCACAAAAATTAGCCAAGTCTGGTGGTGCATGCCTGTAATCCCAGCCACTTAGGAGGCTGAGGCAGGAGAATTGCTTGAACCTGAAAGGTAGAGGTTGCAGTTAGCCAAGTTTGTGCCACTATACTCCAGCCTGGGCAGAGTGAGACCCTGTGTGTTTTTTTTTTTTTATTAAGTGGGTTTGTGCTCCTGTAATGAAAAAGAAAAAATGATTAAGGAAGGGTGTACTTTTGACCAATATGTAATGCTGTTTCAAGGTAGTACCAATACCTTGTGTTCAGTGGAACCAGGGTGAACCCAAGATACTGGTCTTACCTTGAGATAGCATTACACCTAGGTGGTTTTAGTGAACAAAATTTAAAAGACCAGAACTAAAGCAGTTATAAATGTGCAGTAAAATTTTGGACCACTTTTAGGTAGACTTTGTAAAAAGACTTAAAAATTCTGGTAACAAATTTTGCACTTAGGCTGGACGCTATGGCTCACACCTGTAATCCCAGCACTTTGGGAGGCTGAGGCAGGCGGATCATGAGGTCAGGAATTCGAAACCAACCTGACCAACATGGTGAAAACCTGTCTCTACTAGAAATACAAAAATTAGCCAGGACCGGTGGTGGGCACCTGTAATCCCAGCTACTGATGAGACTGAGGCAAGAGAATTGCTTGAACCTGGGAGGCAGAGGCACTCCAGCCTGGGTGACAGAGCAAGACTATCTCAAAAAAAAAAAAAAAGAGACCAAGGCAGGAGCATAGCATAAAGTCAGGAATTTAAGACCATTCTGGGCAACAAAGTGATACCCTTTCTCTACAAGAAAATTCAAAAATTAGCGGACACAATTGTGGGACCTGCAGTCCCAGCTACTTAGAAGGCCAGGGTGGGAGGAGCCCAGGGGTCAAGGCTGCAGTGAGCCATGATCGCACCACTGCACTCTAGTCTGGGTGACAGTGAGACTCTGTCTCAGAAAAAAATACGTGCTTTGAGAAGCCAAGGCAGGAGGATTGGTTGAAGCTAGGTGTTCAAGACCAGCCTGGGCAACGTAGTGGGACCCTCTTTATACAGAAAAGAAAAAAAATTAGCCAGACATAGTGATGTGCACCTGTAGTCCTAGCTTTGGAGGCTAGAATTTCTTGAGCCCAAGAGTTTGAAGCTATAGTGAGCTGTCATGATGCCACTGCACTTTAGCCTTGTTTGTAAAAGACTCTGTCTCTTTAAAAAATCATATTTTGAATAAGTAATATGTGGTTCAAAATTAGTTCATACTCACCATGATCCTGTCTACCACTACCACCCCCAAGGTAGTAATCGACTACTTTTTTTTTTTTAGTGCTGTATGTTTCCCTCTCTGTTTCTTTTCCCTCTCTAATGTTTTCATTACATTGCCTTTATGTAGGTAGATGAAAGCAAATAGGTTTTTCTCCTTTTCTGGTACAACGTGGTAAACTATATAATCTACTTTTCACTTCAATTTTTTTTTTTTTTTTTGATATGGGGTCTGGATGTTTCGCCTAGGCTGGAGTGCAGTGGTGTGATCTCGGCTCACTGTAACCTCTACCTCCTGGGCTCAATCAATCCTCCTATCTCAGCTTCCCAAGTCCCGGACTACAGGAATGTGCCACCATACCCAACTAATTCTGTTGTTGTTGTTTTGTAGAGATGGTGTCTCCTCATGTTACTCAGGCTGGTCTTGAACTCCTGGGCTCAAGCAGTCTGCCCACCTCAGCCTCTCAAAGTGCTGGGATTACAGGTGTGAACCTTTGTGCCCTGCTTACCTTACTTTTTCATTTAACATGTTGAGGAGGATTCCAAACCTGCTAATAGAAAGCATCCTCACTTTTTAGCAGCTGCATAGTATTCTAATGTGTAGATTGGCTATAGTTCATTTAACGAATCCACTATTGCTGGACAGTTGTGTTAAATTTTCATAAAACATTTGTAGCTGTGTTCTTCCTTAAATGTGTGAGCAACCAGCTTTGCTGCCTCAGACTCTATTGTGTGTCCTTTCTGTTGCTGTTGTTGAGTTGTTAGCAGTTGTGAAAAGTTTAAAATTTTGTGTAACACATTATTTTATGCCTTGCATTTAAATCTCAGGGTATTTTTGTTTTGAAAGCTGTTAACTGGGGCTTGATTCTGTTTAAGCTATCTTTCACTGAAATCCTGGAGAATAGAGTGAGAAAGAGAAAAAGATATTAATGAGATGAAGTGGGTGGAAAGAGAAATAATACGAGAAAGTAGCAGTGGATGAGTGTAACAACATGTTACTGACAGTTGTCTCAGATAATAAAAATATTTCACAGTGGCCTGGACTTGTTGTGTTCCTTTTTTGTTTTTCTTTTTTTCGAGATGGAGTCTCACTCCGTTGCCCAGGCTGGAATGCAGTTGCACGATCTTGGCTCACTGCAACCTCTGCCTCCTGGGTTCAAGCGATTTTCCTGCCTCAGCCTCCTGAGTAGCTGGGATTACAGGTGCCTGCCACCATGCCTAACTTTTTTTTTTTGTATTTTTGGTAGAGATGGGGTTTCACCGTGTTGGCCAGACTGTTCTTGGTCTCCTGACTTCAGGTGATCCTCCTGCCTCGGCCTCCCAACGTGCTGGGATTACAGGCATGAGCTATCACCTCAAGAAAATAAAAATTTTAAAAAGGGGATAGGGACAGAGATTCTAGAAAACCTGTTTTTTTATGAGTCTTTGTGTTTTGCATATGTAACTGCTTCCTGGTTATTTCCTTCTTAGCACTTAACATGTTTGCAATTTTATTTTATTTTTTTGAGATAGAGTCTCACTCTGTCACCCAGGCTGGAGTCCATTGGCGTGATCTCAGCTCACAGCAACTTTTGCATCCCTTCGCGGGTTAAAGCAATTCTTGTACCTCAGCCTACTGAGTAGCTGGGATTACAGGCATGCACCACCATGCTCAGCTAATTTTTTGTATTTTTAATTGAGGTGGGGTTTCGCCATATTGGCTGGGCTAGTCTCAAACTCCTGTCCTCAAGTGATTTGCCCACCTTGGCCTCCCAGAGTGCTGGGATTACAGATGTGTATACCCAGTGTGAGAGTAAAGGGTCTGGCACATAATAGCTGTTTGCCAAATATTTGCTTGAAATTGCTGAGGACATCTCATTAAACTGTCAGAGATGAGAGGTTGACATGTAATTTTTGTGGTATGTATATACTAGGAGAAAGTGTCCACAGGGTAGAGTAAATTAATATTCTTTGTCAACCCTTCATTTGATACTGGAATGAAAACTTCCTGGGTTTGATTATATTATAATAACTTTGTCTCCCCTCCTCGTCATGGGAAATGGAGTATGAGAGAAATTACTTTAGTTAAAATGCTTGTTTAGTTTTTCAAGCTGGAGTCTTGCTCTGTTGCCCAGGCTGGAGTGCAGTGGCTCAGTCTTGCCTCCCTGTAACCGCTGCCTCCTGGGTTCAGGTGATTCTCCCACCTCAGTCTCCTGAGTAGTTGGGATTACAAACACCTGTCACCACGCCTGGCCAATTTTTGTATTTTTATGAAAGACGAGGTTTCACCATGTTAGCTAGGCTGGTTTTGAATTCCTGGCCTCAGGTAATCCACCTGCCTTGGCTTCCCAAAGTGGTGGGATTACAGGCGTAAACCACCACACCTGGTACTTCAATTAAAATGAATCAATGCTTGAGATTAATGCACTGTAGGGGGGTACTTTTTCCCTTCAAAAAGAATAATTTTTATGAAGAATGTTTAATGCTTAGGGTAAACTGAAAATAAGTTTTATTTTGTGTGTGATAAATCAGTTATATGAAAAAAGTACATGGAAAAAGTTCAGATATTTTTAAATACTTTGTGATTTTTTTGGTGATGGGATTATTGGAAACATTTCTCACTTGGTGAAACCCCGTCTCTACTAAATATACAAAAAATTAGCTGGGCATGGTGGCCCGTGCCTGTAGTTCCAGCTGCTCAGGAGACTGAGGGAGGAGAATTGCCTGAACCCAGGAGGCGGAGGTTGTGGTGAGCCGAGATCATGCCATTGCACTCCAGCCTGGGTAACAAGAGCGAAACTCCATCTCAAAAAAAAAAAAAAAAAGGGCCCACCAAACTTTATAAAATACTTTCTTTTATTAAAATTGATAAGTTTGAGGAGTGAATTGTTTATGCCAATACACAGTCACTGTTGATAAATACTTTGTTATAAAACAGCAAAGCAAATGTACTAGTTTTAATGAATTTATAGACTAGTTTGTCTTTTTCCTATTTCCTTTTTTACCTATGTTTTTTTGTTTTTTATTTTACTTTTGTTTTTTAGAGACAGGGTCTCATACTGTTGCCCAGGCTTGAGTGCAGTGACACCAATGGATCATGGCTCATTGTAGCCCTGTCCTTCTGAGCTCAAGCAATCCTTCTGCATCAGCCTCCTCAGAAGCTGGGACTACAGGCATAAGCCATCATGCCCAGCTACATAAAAAAATTTTCTTTTTGTAGAGATGGGGTCTTGGTATGTTGCCCAGGCTGGTCTCGAATACCTTGTTGCAAGCAATCTTACTGCCCCAGCCTCCTGAAGTGCTGGCATTACAGGCATGATAACAGCACCTGGTTTCTTTTTTACTCATTGCTTAGAAACTGTCAAATACGGTTTATTACATACTAAGATTTTATTTTATGATGTATTTAAAATTTTCTATGTTTATATTTGGTCACTTCTATTTTGAGTTTTTATATTAGTTTTTAATATTTTTTATTTGTTAAAGTAATACATTTATATGAAAATTAAGTTACAGAAATGTGAAAAAAATAGGGATTTGTTTTTTTATAATCTTGATTTTCCAGGAACAACCACTGCTATCTTTTTGGGTGCATATCTTTTCAGAGTTTTTTCTATACAGATACAAAAGTGGTTTTCAGCTGGGGGTAGTTTTGCTCCCATGGGACACTTATTTGACAAGGTCTGTAGATATTTTTGGATATCACAGTTGGAGGCAGGTGATACTGGCGTTTAGTGGATAGTGGACAGATGTGCTGCTAAACATGCACAGGACAGCAGCCTTTCATTTTGCAAATAAAGTATTAGCCCAAAATGTTAATAATTGCTGAGGGAAATCTTGATATGCAACTGTGTATATGTATTGGGTTTTGCCATATTAACTAGACTGGCCTTGAACTCCTGCCTCCTTCCTGAGTAGCTGGGATTACAAGTGTGTGTGTGACACCACACCTGGCTAATTTTTGCATTTTAGTTCAAGACCGTGTTGACCAGGCTGGTCTTGAACTCTTGAGCTCAAGTGATCTGCCCACCTCGGGCTCCCAAAATGCTGGGATTACACAGGCATGAGCCACTGCGCCTGGGCAGCAATTGGTTTTCTGACCTTTACTTATAATTGGTTATCTGATGCTCCAGATAACTTTGTATCTGATGTTTATCCTTGTAATTTAAAAAGTTTTAGCTATGTAGATATAGAGTTTATCATTCTCATTATATTTTGAATGAGCCTTGCCTGCATGATATTCTATCTCTGCTGAATTCTTTGGTTTCTGATTTCTTCAAATTATTTGTTAATGAATCTATTCAGAATTCTTTCTTATATCTCCATTAGTATTGTGAAAGGCAAGTGAGAACTCAAGACCTCAATTCACTATGCCAAAGGAAAATATTAAGCTGAAAGCTGTGTCGTGAGAAACTGCCTTTCCTTTTGTTTATAAGTAAGCTACAGATAAAAGGTTAAATATCTCCACAGGTAGCTACTCTTATGTTCACCTTATCGAATAATGTAAGGTGCTATTCCCTTATCTGCTCCTTTTTTCCCCAAGACAGAGTCTTGCTCTGTTTCCCAGGCTGGAGCGCAGTGATGCGATCTCGGCTCACCGCAACCCTGGCCTCCCGTGTTCAAACGATTCTTCTGCCTCAGCCTCCCAAATAGCTGGGATTATGGGCATGTGCCACCTTGCCTGGCTAATTTTTTATATTTTTAGTAGACACAGGGTTTCTCCATGTTGGTCAGGCTGGTCTTGAACTCCCAACTTCAGGTGATCTGCCCACCTCGGCTTCCCAAAGTGCTGGGATTACAGGTGTGCGCCACTGCACCTGGCCTAATTTTTGTATTTTTAGTAGAGACGGGGTTTCGACATGGCCAATGGGGTTGGCCAGGCTGATCTCAAACTCCTGACCTCAGGTGATCCGCCTACTTGGCCTCCAAAAGTGCCACGATTAGAGGTGTGTGAGCCACCATGCCTGGCCCAGAATTTCCTTCCTTTTTAAGGCTGAATGATAGTTTGTTTATGTATATACCACATTTTATTTATCCATTTATCTGTTAATGGAGACTTGGGTTGCTTCCAATTTTAGCAATTGGGAGTAATGTCGCTGTGAACATAGGTGTACAAATATCTCTTTGAGATCCTGCTTTTTATTCTTTTGGTACAACTGAGTTTTACCTGACTATGAAAAATTTAGTGCTTTCCATGTGATCATGGTGCTTTTCTCAAAATCTGAGTTAAGGGCATTCAGTTCCTTTTTTTTAGATGGGGTCTCACTATCTTGCCCAGGCTGGAGTGCAGTGGCAGTGGCAGTGGCAGGATCGTAGCTCATTATAGCCTTTATCTCCTGGGCTCAAGTGATTTTTTTTTTTTTTCATTTCAACCTCCTGAATACCTGTAACTGCAGGCGTACATCACCATGCCTGGCAAAATTTTTAAATATTTTTGTAGAGACAAGGTCTTGCTATGTTGTCCATGCTGTTTTTGAACTGGCTTCAAGCAGTCCTTCCCACCTTGGCCTCCCAAAGGGCTGGGATTATATGAGTGAGCCACTGTAATTTGGCTGCTGCTTTTTATTCTCCTATAGTTCAAACACTGATTTTTGTTTAAGTTGTAAGAATGCATGAATTTTTGGTGGAGAGTTGCACATGATATCACCTGACTGCTCATTTAAGGCTACAGTAGCCAAACATACCAGATTTTGATTCTGACTTAGATACTAATTTCAACAGAAGCATCCAACACAGCTAGGTACTCTCTGTAAACCTTTAGCCCTACCACCTCATCCTCACTCAGTAGATGTCTTTACCTCCTACTTAACAGAGAAAATAGAATCTTATCAGGTGGGGAGTTCTTTATTGTTACCAAGTCTATAAATTGTATATGTGCACACATCCCCTTTTCTTAGGTTCCTGTTAATATGAGAAACATTTCTGTCCATGTAAGGCTTATCTCTCCCTATTGTTTGTTTTTTTTTTTTTAATTGGCTGTTTAGCACCTGCTGTGTGCCATCCACTATAAATAAAATAGATCCATTGCCCTATTGAAGCTTAAATTCTAGTGGGTAGAAAGTAAAGGTTGTTCGGTGGTGCTAAGTGCTATATAGAGGAAAGTAAAGCAGAGAAGATTAAGTGCTACATAGTGGAAAGTAAAGCAGAGAAGATTGATGAGGAATGGGTTGATGTGTAACATTATTATTTAAACAGGGTCTTTTTTTTTTTTTTTTTTGAGATGGAGTTTCACTCTTGTTACCCAGGCTGGAGTGCAATGGCCCTATCTCGGCTCACCGCAACCTCCGCCTCCTGGGTTCAGGCAATTCTCCTGCGTAGCTGGGATTACAGGCACGCGCCACTGTGCCCAGCTAATTTTTTGTATTTTTAGTAGAGACGGGGTTTCACCATGTTGACCAGGAATGGTCTCGATCTCTTGACCTCGTGATCCACCCAGGATTACATGTGTGAGCCACCGCGCCCGGACTAAACAGGGTCTTTTTTTTTTTTTTTTTTTTGAGAGGACTCTCCCTCTGTAGCCCAGGATGGAGGGCAGTGGTGCTATCTTGGCTCACCACAACCTCCACCTCCTGGGTTCAAGGAATTCTCCTGCATCAGCTTCCTGAGTAGCTGGGATTACAGGCATCTGCCATGTAATTATTATTTAAAATGGAAGAAACCCATTTTAATTAAAACATTACTGGAAAAGACCATTATTGTTTTCTCTCACATGGGAAATTTTGCAATGTTTCTCCAATTATTTTTTCTTTCCTTCACTGCTTCTTTGATTCTCATCATGCATACGTTGGTATACTTAATGGTGTCTTACAGGTTTCTGAGACTCTGTTCATTTTTCTTCCTTATTTGTTCTGTTTCTCAGACTGGCTATTCGTAGTTGACCTATATTCAAGCTGGTTGATTGTTCTGCTTGCTCATAGCTGCTGTTGAGCCCCTCTATTGAGTTTTTCATTTCAGTTTCTGTACTTATCAACTCCAGAATTTGATTCTTTCTTATAATTTTTATGTCTTTCTTTCTTTATTTTTCTTTTTGAGATAACCCTCGCCCTGTAGCCCAGGCTGGAGGGCGGTGGTGCTATCTTGGCTCAACACAACCTCTGCCTCCCAGGTTCAAGTGATTCTCCTGCCTTAATCTCCTGAGTAGCTGGGATTACAGGCATCTGCTACTACACCCAGCTAATTTTTGTATTTTTAGTAGAGATGGGGGTTTCACCGTGTTAGGCTGGTCTCTAACTTCTGATCTCAGGTGATTTGCCCGCTTCGGCCTCCCAAAGTGCTGGGATTACAAATGTGAGTCACCGTGCCTGGCCTGTTGACCTTCTTTATTTGGTAAAATATCATTCTCATATGTTCTCCTTTAGTTCTTTAGACATGATTTTCTTTAGTTCTTTCAGCATATTTATAATAGATGATTTAAAGTCTTAGTCTAGGGCTAGGTGCAGTAGTTCATGTGTATAATCCTAGCACTTTGGGAGGCTTGCTTGAGCCTGGGAGTTTGAGACTTACCTGGGCAACATAGACCCCCATCTCCACAAAAAAATAAAAAAAATTAGCCAGGCACGGTGGCACATCCACCTGTAGTCCCAGCTCCTTAGGAGGCTGACATGGGAAGATTGCTTGAGCCCAGGAGGGTGAGGCTACAGTGGGCTGTGTTGACACATCTCTGTCACCCAGCCTGGGTGACACAGTGAAACACTGTCTCTAAGTCTAGAAAGTTCAATGTCTGGGGTTTCTTAGGAAGAGTTTATATTGACTGCTTTTTCCTCTGTGTATAGGTCATACTTGTTTCTTTGCATGCCTAGTTATTTTTTTGTTGAAAACTAGACATTTCATTTTTATTTTTTAGGTACTGGGTCTTGCCGTGTTGCTCAGGCTGGATTTGAACTACTGGGCTTGAGATCCTCTTGCCTCAGCCTCCCAAGTAGCTGAGACTACCGGCATTTTCCACTGTGCCTGGTTAAAAATCTAGACACTTAATATAATGTGGAAACTCTGGAAATAAGATTCTCCCCCCCTCCCCAGGGTTATTTGTTGTTGTTTTGTGAAGTCTGTGTTTGTTGTCTGTGGTTATTGAAATCTCTGCACAGTTAGCTTAGTGGTTGAATGAATGGGCAGAGAAGCGAATGAATGAGCAGAGATATCCTTGGATGCCTAAAACATGTAGTCCTTTGGTCTTTGCCAAGGGTTCTATGTGTATGTTGTGGCATGCCTTCAGCATTCAGCCAGGAATTTACAACTCTTCCTGAGCTCTTCCTGCCTGTGCAGAGCCTTAATGTTAGCCACAGGTGAGAGTTAGGTACTCCTCTGGTCTTTTCTGAGCATGTGCACAGTGCTACATGAGTATGGTTCTTAGGAATATGTCAGAGTTTTTCAAAGTCCCCTACATATATCTCATTTCTCAACTTTTAGTTTTAACCTTTTTAATTAGCCTCCCATTTGCCTCAGATTCAGGCAGCCACGATGTTAGTTGTTTCTGATTGTTTTTGACCAAAGGTGCCCATGGAAACATTTATGCTGGATGAGCTTGATGACAGGTCAAATAAAGATGGCTTTGGTAGTGGAGTCTTCCAGAGAACCACCAGATATGTTAGATAATGACAGTTCTTTAGGGATGGGATTTAGAATGAGTTCCAACCCTGGTTTGGCCTCTCTAGTGGCTGCTGATTTTCACTGTGATTGTGGGCTATTGGATTTCATGGATACTGTGGAAATGGGAAGGAGTGAAATGGGAATAGCAAGTTAAAATGCCACAAACATTGCAGTTCTATGAAGATCCAGCCATGTTTGTTTAATAGTAATAGACACTCCCTGGATTGCCACAATCCTCTGGTTTATTTCCGCAGTTTTGAAAAAGTTGATTTTTACAGTTTTGCCATGTTTTTGTTGTTTTTATGAAGGAAAGAATTTCAGAGGTCTCTACTCTGCCATTTTTGCTGACATTAACTTCTCTGTGTCATTGGAGGTCAAGGATGGGAGTAATACCAACTCTTAATAAGGATGCGTGAGTTCCTTCTCTGAGCTTAGAGGGTTCGAGGGATCTTGGGTGTTTGTATTCTAGTCAGGTGAGACCATAAGAGGAGATACAGAAGAGGTTCAAGAAAACCAAGTTTATTATACACACAGGTTTTATAGACAGAAGGCACAGCATGCCATGCAGGGCCCTCCAGGGTAGTCAGGAGACTGAAGACAGGGAAGAAGGGAAAGGTTTAAGCCAGAGCCTTTATTAGGGTTCCCATGGGAAACAAGGCAGGTACTTTGCATTTTAGGGTTGGCTAGTTTGAATAATTTTGGTGGGCTCCAATCTGTAGGGTTGGTTCCTAGTTGTCTGCTACATGATGATTTAGGCAGAGGAATATTGCCTACTCAGGTGTAGGGGCCAGATAGAGGAGGTGTGACTCTAGATTAATTTGTTTGTTTATTAAAGCAGGCTCCTTGCTGAGGCCTTTCTATCTCTAAGAACTGGCTGTCCCTTGGAGGGGTAGCCTACATACAATATGCTGGGGATTGAAGATTTTGAAGTTAATCTGCTCATGTTCCCCTCTCATTTTTCAGGGTCCCTATCTTTCCTTTTTCCATGCTCACCTTTGTTTAACTTTATTTTGAGCTCTGCCTCTGATATGATTCGGTCCTGATCCTGGTCCTTAGCATTTTGTGGCCTCCTGCTGCTGGAAATGAGTGTCTTTTTATGCTACCAAAGAACCTTCTGGCTTTCACATTTAATTTAGTTTTCTTTCTTTTTTTTTTGAGACAGAGTCTCACTCTGTTGTCAGGCTGGAGTGCAGTGGCGCGATCTCTGCTCACTGCACCCTCCGCCTACTGGGTCCAAGCGTTTCTCCTGCCTTAGCTTCTCAAGAAGCTGGGACTATAGGCGCTGCCACCACACCCAGCTAATTTCTCTATTTTTTAGTAGAAATGGGGTTACACCATGCTGGCCAGGACGGCCTCGATCTCTTGACCTCGTGATCTGCCCACCTCAGCTTCCCAAAATGCTGGGGTTACAGGCATGAGCAACCACACCCAGCCATACTTAGTTTTTTTATTGTCTGTTACTTTCACCTCTTGTTATAGTTTTCCAAAGGGTCAGTTGTCTTTAACAGTAACAACAAGCCAATGTCATGGTTCCTTATCATTGCTCCTTTCCTCATATTTCTCAAATACCTGATGCATTGCACCTTCTAATGCAGAGATTGTCAAAGTATGGCTTGCAGGCCAAATCCAGTTCTTGGCCTGTTTTTGTGGTGGCCCATTATTAAAGAGTTGTAAAACAGTGACAACAAAAAGAACTGTGAAATGATGCAAAGCCCAAGTAATGTATTTTACTATGTGACCCTTCATGGAAAAGTTTTGCCAACTTCTGCATTCTGTTCTACTGGAAAACTACACAGTTTACTACCAATGGAAGTTTTAACATTTGCAGTGCCACTTTATGCTAGGGGCTGTCTGTTCTACTCACCACCAGTGATGGGGTTCTCATTGTCAGCTGGATGATTAGGTGGATGGTGACCCAACTCCAGTACTTCATTTTAGAGCCTGTTTCCTTATATTATTCTTGTCACCAGTGACTTAAAATTGAGCTCCCTGGGGAAGCTAACTGAGGCAGCAATTAGCATGCATGAAGTTTGTTGTTGGAAATCTTTTAGAATCAATGTCTATGAAAGGAATGGAAAAGAAACCGAGGGATAAATTGAGCTGCAACAAAAAGCTCACTTGACCCCGATGTGGAACTCTACAGCTGGGATAGCCCTCAGAGTTGTCCTAAATTGGGTGTAAGGGGATAGAGGCTTGATCAGTCATTGGATGGGGCCACTTAGGAGGACAACTGAATTTAACAGAGGTAATTAATTCCTAAAGAGGATTGACAGCTACGGGGCTGTTTTCCGGCAGCATTCCCAGCAGCTGGACAATAAATCCTTCATTTCTGTAAGAGGATATGGGGCAGCACATTAGTGTCTGCTACATGTAGCCTCATGTGATTTTTCTGATTAAAATTTACTTTTATTTTTAAAAAGTCATAATTTTCTTTTTAATGAATTAGTTTTTCTCATAAGAAAGCTATAAAATACAGTATTCAATAATATATATTGTATATTTTTACTGATAGGATGGACCATTCTTCTTAAGGCATTTTGGAAAAACTGAGCTGTTTTGGTTTTAATTTGTGTAAATTATGGGTTAACCATTTTAGTACTAGAAATATAATCATAGAGTCCAGATATCCTAATCAAAAAGCTAGCAAATCTTAAAAAGACAGTGAATTCATTCCTCTCGTTTGACAAATGAGGAAGCTGAGAACAAGAGAAAGGATTATGAAGCTATTAGTGACAAGGAAGGATTAGAATGTAAGTCTCTAAACTTCCAGGCTAGTGTCCTTTATAATAATTTCTAAGGAGAGAATTCTTTTTTCTTTTATGGCCTTTTTAGCCATCTTGTTGCTCTCTCTGGAACCTTGCAGGTGCTTCAGTAACAACAGGAATAGTAAAGTTAACTTTTGGAGTTGTATCATTTTGGACAGATGAATCTGATTTATTTTTAACTTTCCTGGAAGATGATTGCACAGTTAGCTTTGGAAGCTTTTTCCCGGTGACTGTGGGTTAGCAGGTAATGGAAACTTTATTTGCTGGCAGGATCATACAATGAACGCGGCATTTTCAAGTGAGATCTGAAAGTGCTCTGGCATTTAAACATTTAGTGTTTCAATTTTAGTAGTAGACTATCTTAACCATATCCTAGATTATTTGACTGATAACTGTCCCCTTGACCCTGGGGTCAAAATTTGCAATTGTGTTTATGTTTGTAGTGGTGCCAAGTAAATACTGTTTTGACTGTTGGGGACTATTATTAAGGAAAAGAATGGAGGTGGTCTTAATGAGTAAGATGATTTTTAGTTAAATAAAGACCCAAATTATTTTCTAATATGTGGCATTAATGTTTTATAATAATGTGAAACTGAGAAAAAGTACATGTCTTATGAGGCATTCAGTAAAGTCATTCCAAACTTAAAAGATATCTTGTGGTGCAGTTGGTACATTTTCATGTGAGTAGAGATTTATGTTCAGCAAAACCACATCACCCATTTTTTCGAAGTATAACTTGTTAAGTTGAAATTTGTTTGGAAGTTTTTAATTTAGTTTTTAGTTTATTTGGTTTGTGTTTATATTTGTTTTATATTTAGTTTTTAGTTTATTTGGTTTTGTGTTTTTAGTTTATTTGGTTTTGTGTTTTTAGTTTATTTGGTTTTGTGTTTATATAAGATCCCTAATTTATTTCTAGGTTTAAGTTTGCATAGGTTGGTATAACCTCAGAGAAGATATAATTTATGTAATATTAGAAACTGGAGGAACATGTCATCTTTTTTAAAAGGCTGTGTATAATTTAAGTTGATAGTCTCTATTTCCAGAGTTCTAAATGAGTTTAAAGAAATTGATGTTAGACCACCTGAAGATATCTAGTTGAAGTATATGAAAATTGGGCCGGGTGTGGTGGCTCATGCCTGTAATCACAGAACTTTGGGATGCTGAGGCAGATGGATTACCTGAGGTTGAGAGTTCAAGACCAGCCTGGCCAACATACTGAAACCCCATCTCTATTAAAAATAGAAAAATTTGCCTGGTGTGGTGGCAGGTGCCTGTAATCAAAGCTACTCAGGAGGCTGAGGCAGGAGAATTGCTTGAACCTGTGAGACTGAGGTTGCAGTGAGCAGAGATCGCACCATTGCACTCCAGACTGGGTGACAAAAGCGGGACTGTGTCTCCAAAAAAAAAAAAAAGTATATGAAAGTTATAATGAATGTCAGTCATATTTTACATGTATATAGGCAGCAAAGGAGGAAAGGGAAACTATGTAGAAAAATAGTATTTTAAATTATTATAATAATAGATTTCTTCTGAGTAAAGCATCTGATGCCATAGACTACTGCAAGGAGGTTCTGATAATTTCAGTCTTCAATGATTCACTCCATTTCTCATGTTATATTTAAGTCTTTTGAATGTATTTAACTCAAAATATTCTATAGTGAATCCTAGAATTAGGAAAGAAAAGACCAGGTGGGTCTCAAACTTCTGGGCTCAAGCAGTCTTTCTGCCTTGGCCTCCCAAAGTGCTTGGATTAGAGGCGTGAGCCACCGTACCTGACCAGTTTACTAACTTTTTTTTTTTTGAGACGGAGTTTCGCGCTTGTTACCCAGGCTGGAGTGCAATGGCGCAATTTCGGCTCACCGCAACCTCCACTTCCTGGGTTCAGGCAATTCTCCTGCCTCAGCCTGCTGAGTAGCTGGGATTACAGGCATGCGCCACCATGCCCAGCTAATTTTTTGTATTTTGAGTAGAGACGGGGTTTCACCATGTTGACCAGGATGGTCTCGATCTCTTGACCTCGTGATCCACCCGCCTCGGCCTCCCAAATGCTGGGATTACAGGCTTTAGCCACTGCACCTGGCCTACTCACTCTTTAATGGGGAAATGTAGACGCGTATAAAAAGAATTACGATGAATTGAGTTGAGCACCAATAGCAGTTTCATTTAGTCTTTACTCTTGAAATGATGTTATACATTTATACATTTTACTAGGGCATTGTCCCCCCTACTTCTGCCTTTTTTTTTTTAAGAGAGAGGGGCCAGGCACTGTGGCTCACGTTTGTAATCCCAGCACTTTTGGAGGCTGAGGCTGGTGGATCAGTTGAGCCCAGGAGTTTGAGACCAGCCCGGGCAATAGCAAGACCCTCATTTCTTTTTTTTTTTTTTCTTTTTTTATGGAGGCAGAGTCTTGCTCTGTCGCCAGGCCAGAGTGCAGTTGGCACAATCTCGGCTCACTGCAACCTCTGCCTCCCAGATTCAAGTGATTCTCATGCTTCAGTCTCCCGAGTAGCTGGGATTACAGGTGCCTATCACCACAGCCAGCTTATTTTTGTATTCTTAGTAGATATAGGGTTTTGCCGTATTGGCCAGGCTGAACCTCAGGTGAGTCACCCGCTTCAGCCTCCCAAAGTGTTGGGATTATAGGCAAGCCACCACACCTGGCCTACGTTTGCCTTTTTTTTTTTCTTTTTATGAGATGGAATCTCACTCTATTGCCCAGTCTTGTGTGCAGTGGTGCAGTCACAGCTCACTACAACCTCTACCTCCCAGGTTCAGGCGATTCTCCTGCCTCAACCTCCTAAGTAGCTGGGATTACAGGTATGAGCCACCATACCCAGCCCCCTTTGCCTTTAAAAAAATGTTTTTATGTTGTTAAGTTTTCCATATACTGTTATCTTTTTTTTTTTCACTCCAACATAAGTCATCATGCTAGTTATCTCTACCGTTGTGTTTGAGGATGTCCAAAAAGAATTTTAAAAAACATTTTTAGTAGTCATATGGACTGATATATTCAAATAAAACTTTTTTTTTTTTTGAGATGGAGTCTCACTTTCTCCCAGGCTGTAGTGCAGTGGTGTGATCTCGGCTCACTGCAGTCTCTTTCTTCTGGGTTCAAGCAATTCTCCTACTTCAGTCTCCCGAGTAGCTGGTACTATAGGCGTGTGCCACGTGCCCAGCTAATTTTTTTGTATTTTTAGTAGAGATGGGGTTTTACCATGTTGGCCAGGATAGTGTCAATCTCCTGTCCTCATGATCAGCCTGCCTCAGCCTCCCAAAATGCTGGGATTACAGGCGTGATCCACCATGCCCACCCTCATATAAAACTTTTAAATGATATTTTATTTATTTTTACTTTTTTTTTTTAATGAATAGAAAAGGGGTCTTGCTATGTCTTATATAAGATTATAAATTAAGATTAATGAAATATCTAGCTAGGAACAATGATCTAGCTAGGAACAGACGCACTCATATCCTAGCTACTCAGAAGGCTGAGGTGAGAGGATCACTTGAGCCCGGTAGTTTGAGACCAGCCTAGACAACATAGTAAGATCCTGTCATCCCCACCATTATTATTATTATTTTGTAGAAATAAGGGAACACTCTTGCCACTCCGGTTTGCTATTATTTCTCTTTAACTCCTTGAGTCATTAGGCCCCGGAATTTTTTTAGGAAATGTGTACAGGAGTCCCTCTTTCCTGAGTTTGTATTCTCCTTGTTCTGTCCCATTCCACATTTCTGAATTGGAATGACACACATGCTCTTAAATTCTGTGAGCATTACTTTCATTTCTTGATTTAGTCATCATTATTGTCACCATTATAAATCTTTCAATAACTGATGACATACACTTTGTATTAATGTCATCCAATTTTACAGATATGGAAATCGAGATAATTAATTTGCCCAGGGTCACATGAATTAGTACACGTTAGGCTGTAAGTCCTGTGTTCAAATGACTGTTTCATTGCTGCTCTCTCCCTACCTCCCAGTCTGCTACCTTTGGAGAAATAGTCACTGTATCACTGGACTGTCACAAAGAGGAAGCCACCTAGGCTTTTGAATCCAGGCCTAGGTGTATAGCAGCAAGCCATCTCTTCCCGTTATGGGTGCTGTTGCTGTGAAAATAGAGGAAGTTCACGTTGAAGAATGTAGTCAGAATCTGTTTGTGGAAGGGTTCCAAGCTGGACAGGTTACTAGAACAGGAGGCTTTAAGTGATTGCTTAGTGGGCCAAAGAATAAAGTAACCCACCCCTCTCTTTATCTTCATCTTGACCACACTACTTTCTGTGGATGATTCAAACTCCTTTTAATATGAGTCTTTTATTTTTGAAGGTTGAGAATCTACCTGGTGTAGTGAAGTAGACTTGAGATCTACTGTCCCGATTCTTCTATCTTACTAGCCAAGACAATGTCCATGGGCAAGACACTTTACCACCAGAGGAGGTAGCTTAGTCACTTAATTTGTAAAATAATTATAATTCTTTATCAGAAGTAGAGATTACAGAGCTAGAGTAGTCACTTCCTTTGGTATAAATAGTGTGAACAAAGGTTGGATGGCCATGAAGTGCAAGGTCTTTGTGAGTAGTGTTGCATGGTTCACTCGTGGTAGATACAGAGGAATGATGAAAAATAAGCTTGAAAATATAGGTTAATGGTAGAATGGGGAGAACCTTGCAAGTAGCCTATTAGGAAGTAGATGAGCCATTCAAAACTTCATAGGAGAAAAGTGAGAGGACCTGCTTTATAATTGTAGCATGACTTCATTTTCTTCATTAATCTCTTTCACTTTTTAAATGTTCACATTTTAAGGAATAAATTGGCATGCCAACCAAGTTTTGCTGTTTTATCTCCATTCATTAATACGCTTTAATTTTGTTGTAGTTGGGTTCAGCAGACTTCTACCTTGTATTATATATGTTTGTTTAGTAAATATATTTGGTAAAATTAACAAAGGTAAATAACAAGTAAAAATAGGTTGTGTTGTTAGCAGAAATACACTTGTATGTTTCATTAAACATAAAAATTGTCATAAAGAGATAAGCATAGAAAAGTTAATACCTGGAGCAACTTTTTGCTTATTAACTTTTTGTTTGAGTTTAAGGGTCAGAGTTTGATTGATATTATCATTTAAGATTTACTCATGAGGCCAAAGTGCTGTTCTTGTCACGGGACCTAGCTGAGCATCTCGGACATTGTTTTTTTAATATGTCAAGTCAGTTTCAGTCTTGTTCACTATAATAAACATTTATTGAATGTCTGGAATAAGGGAAGACATGGCTTCTGCTCAGGGCTCACAATCCAGTGAAGGAATGTAAAACTCACTTTAATATACAAGACATTTTGAAGAAAGCACTGCAAGAATTGAGAAAAATAATTACATTCAACTGTAAGAAAATATTGTGGGTAGAATCACAATGAGTAGTCAGAATAATCTTTTTGGAATGCAAATATTGATTATTTTATGATTTTACTTTTTTAAGCTACCATGGCTCCCCCAAATTTTGAATACTACCTTCAAGGTCCTACATGACCTGGTTGTGACCTGTTTGTCTAGCTTCAGCTTAAATTATATTTTATATTTTCTTTTTCCTGCTGTCATTCCTCTATGTTTGTTACTCTTGCCCTTCCTTTGGAGTTTTACTGTTGTTTGTATACTCCGAGTCTAATAGTAAGCAGCCTGTACTAATAAGTGTGTCTGAAGGACTATATGCCCTGTTGTACAATAAAAAGGATAAGTGTATACAGACACTGAAATGGAGGAACAAAATTCTGTTGGTAATTGGAGCTTGAGTATTTTGTTTTGATTATCATTTCATACAGTGAAATAAATGTAGATATCAAAATATAACAAAATGAATATTTTTTGCTTTGTGGATTTGAGAACAACTATAAAGAGTAAATTCAATATGTAGTATGTGTGTGTGAAATGAAATTCAGCATTGATTTTTCTCTCCTTTGAGAGTAGAGTTGCTATTAACAAATTCAAATTAACACTTTCATTACTGGAAAAAAAGGTGATAACTTCTATTTAAGAGTGGCAGTACATTACACTAAAGCAGGTATTAGCCAGAATGAATTGTCCTATTTTTCTATTTATTTCGTATACTTGAAGAAACATTCACATATTCAATAAGTATTAGCTGGCACCTGCATCATGGAGGATGGAAAATGTAATTTGTAAGATGCCAGGGTAGCACTGTAGTAGGATATAATGATGCGGCCTGTGTTTTCAAGGAACTTATTTTCTGCGTAGTATGAAAAGTAAAAGAAATACAGGAATAGTATTAATAGGTAAAAGGTTTATTACCTTTTAGGCTAGGTACTTGTCTTTTTTTTTTTGAGACGGAGTTTGGCTCTTGTTACCCAGGCTGGAGTGCAATGGTGCGATCTTGGCTCACTGCAACCTCCACCTCCTGGATTCAGGCAATTCTCCTGCCTCAGCCTCCTGAGTAACTGGGATTACAGGCACGCACCACCATGCCCAGCTAATTTTTGTATTTTTAGTAGAGGCAGGGTTTCACCATGTTGAGCAGGATGGTCTTGATCTCTTGACCTTGTGATCCACCCGCCTCGGCCTCCCAGAGTGCTGGGATTACAGGCGTGAGCCACCATGCCCGGCTAGGTACTTGTCTTACTTGCAATATGTCCTTTCTGACTGCTCTCTAGCTACTACTATAATAATCACATTGCTGATAAATGCTTGAGTTCTTGAAGGCATTTCAGCCAAGCACACATCATTTCTAAGCAAAACTTGGACTGGTCCCTTTCTATGTTTTCTAAACGGTGAGTGGGCTAGATAATGTCAATAAAAATAACACATTTCTCTTAGTTTTCTTTTGATCCTGGAATACTCCAGGTGGCCAGTGCTTTTTTCTTTCTCCTTTTGAATCTGCTTTGGTTGTTCTTAGCGTTTTAGAAGCATACCTGCCCCTCACACACATCTATGCATCTATACATGTTTTAGAAATGGAAGGTAAAGGAAGAGGGAAATTTTACACCTCATTCCTTTTCTGGGAAGATCATTCTCTCCTTCCCTAGGTTTCCCTTGTTGTGGTTAAGGCCGAGAATTCCTGAGTGAGAAAGGAGTGCGCTCGCGCACATGTGTGCTTATGATCAAGAATGAAAAGAGGGCTGAGGGGTGTGTGAGGGAGGCTTAATAGAATAGATGTCAAGCTAGGTCTTGAAGAACAGGTAGTATCTGGACAGAAAAAAATGGAAAAGGATATTAATATGCACCTAAGATATTAGCACAAGATAGAGGCATGCAAATATTAGCAAAAGATGTGTGTAAATGTTGGCAAAAGATGTGTTTCTTATGATAAAACTATAAACATAAATCCAATGTGGGTCATCATTTAAACATATTTATGTGAGGATCTTAAAGTTCTCCTTAAGGGTATATATTCCCATGTAAGAAATGTTTATGAAACTGGTCAGACTACTAAATATCAAATATTTGTATTATAAAAAATAATAGTAGAGGATGGATCCAAGATGGCCGATTAGGAGCAGCTCAGGATGGCAACTCCCAGCGAAAGTGCGGAGGGTGAGTGGACACCGCATTTCCAGATGGATTTTTATTGCCCACAGACCAGGAGATTCCCAGGCAGAGGAGCCCCACGGGTCACCAGTGTGGCTATTTCAGCCAGCGCAGCTGTTTCATCCGGCTCCCTGGCGCAGCAATTCTCTGTATGAAATACATGGGTTCGGGCACCATTTTAGCTGGCAATTGGAGCTCGGGGAAGACAGAGTAGCCCGTTCAACTGATAGAAAAGGGGACTGAAACAGGGAGCCAGGCCAGGAGATTCCTGGGTAAAAAAGCGCCACGAATCTCAGTGCGGCTGTTTCAGGCAGCACACTGGGTCGCCGCACGGGAAATCACACAGTTCCCGGTGCTTTTTCAACAGGTGACTGGAACACCTGGGAGACAAAATAAAAAAGGCTCTGAGGCAGAGAGCCAGGTGATCAGGCTTGGCTGGTCCCACCCCCACAAAACAACAATCTGAAACACTGTGGATTGAGTTTCACAGCAAGCACAGCTGAACCCTGGATGGTCCAGCTCTGCGGGGGAGAGGCGTCTGACATTACTGAGGCACTCCACCACTATGGAGGTAGTCCACCATTGCAGGGTGGAGCCCACCATTACAGAGGTGGGCTGCCATTGTTGAGGCAGTTCTGACTACACCCATGTAAACAGGACTGCAGGGAAGTTCACACAGCAGCTGGGTGGAGCCCATAGCAGCTCAGCAAAGCCGCTGCAGGCAGACAGTGACTAGGCTGCCTCCTCGCTGGGCAGGGCAGCCCTGAAAAAAGGCAGCAGCACAACAGAAACTCATAAATAAAGCCCTACCTCCCCGGGAAATAGCACCTGGGGGGAAAAAAGGGGAGGGTTTATGAGTTCTGCTGCAGCAGACTTTAATGTACCTGCCCAGCAACTCTGAATGAACAACGGAGCTCACAGCTCAGCATTTGAGTTCCTATAAAGGACTCTCTCCTCAAGCAGCTCCCTGACCCCCATATATCCAAAGAGTCACCTCATAAAGGAGAGCTCAGACTGACATCAGGCGGGTATCCCTCAGGGACAAAGATAGCAGAAGAAACTGGCAGCAGCCCTTACTGTTCTGCAGCTGCTGCAGGTGATCCCCAGGGGCAGGGCCTGGAGTGGACCTCAGCAGTCCTACAGCAGAGGGGCCTGACTGGTAGAAGGAAAACTAAGAAACAGAAAGAAATAACTTCATCATCAACAAACTGGATGTCCACCCAGAGACCCAATCTGAAAATCAACAACTACAAAGATGACAGTTGGATAAATCCACAAAGTTGGGAAGAAACCAGCGCAAAAAGGATGAAAACACCCGGAATCAGAACACCTCTCCTCCCACAAGGATCACAGCTCCTCATCAGCAAGGGAACAAGGCTGAATGGAGAATGAGTGTGATGAATTGACAGAATCAGTCTTCAGAAGGTGGGTAATAAGAAACTTCTGTGAGCTCAAAGAACATGTTCTAACTCAATGCAAAGAAACTATAAGAATCTTGAAAAAAGGTTTGACAAAATGCCAGCGAGAATAAACAACTTAGAGAGGAATATAAGTGAATTGATTGAGCTGAAAACACAACATGAGAATTTCATGAAGCATACACACGTTTCAATAGCCAAATTGACCAAGCAGAAGAAAGGATATCAGAGGTGGAAGATTAACTCAATGAAATAAAACGAGAAGGCAAGATTAGAGAAAAAACGGTATAAAGGAATGATCCAAGTTGCCAAGAAATATGGGACTATGTGAAAAGACCTAATCTACATTTGATAGGTGTACCTGAATGTGACAGAGAGAATGAATCCAAGCTGCAAAAATACTCTTCAGGATATTATCCAGGAAAACTTCCCCAACCTAGCAATGCAGGCCAATATTCAATATTCAGGAAATACAGAGAGCACCACAAAGATATTCCTCAAGAAGAGCAACCCGAAGGCACATAATCATCAGATTCCCCAGGGTTGAAATGAAGGAGAAAATGCTAAGGGCAGCCAGAGAGAGTGGTCAGGTTACCCAGAAAGGGAAGCCCATCAGACTCACAGCACATCTCTCAGCAGAAACCCTGCAAGCCAGAAGAGAGTGGGGGCCAATATTCAACATCCTTAAAGAAAAGAACATTTCAATCCAGAATTTCATATCCAGCCAAACTAAGCTTCATAAGTGAAGGAAAAATTAAATCCTTTATGAACAAGCAAGTAATCAGAGATTTCATCACCACCAGGCCTGTTTTACAAGAGCTCCTGAAAGAGGCACTAAACATAGAAAGGAACAACCAGTACCAGCCAATCCCAAAAAAACTACCAAATTGTAAAGAGCATCAACACAATGAAGAAACTGCATCAACTAACAGGCAAAACAGCCAGCTAGCATCAAAATGGCAGTATCAAATTCACACATAATAATATTAACCATAAATGTAAATGGACTAAATGTACCAATCAAAAGACACAGACTGGCAAATTGGATAGGAAGCCAAAACCCATTGGTCTGCTGTATCCAGGAAACCCATCTCACATGCAAAGATACACAAAGGCTCAAAATAAAGGGATGAAGGAAGATTTACCAGGCAAATGGAGAGCAAAAAAAAGCAGGAATTGCAATTCTCATCTCAGATAAAATAGTCTTTAAACCAACAAAAATCAAAAGAGACAAAGAAGGACATTATGTAATGGTAAAAGGATCAATGCAACAAGGAGAGCTAATGATCCTAAATATATATGCACCCAATACAGGAGCACTGAGATACATAAAGCAAATTCTTAATTACTTACAAAGAGACTTAGACTCCCACACAATAATAGTGGGAGACTTTAACACCCCATTGTCAATATTAGACAGATCAACGAGACAGAAAATTAACAAGAATATCCAGGACTTGAACTCAGACCTGGACCAAGCAAACCTAATAACATTTACAAAACTCTCCACCCCAAATCCACAGAATATACATTTTTCTCAGCACCACATCACACCTACTCTAAAATTGACCACATAATTGGAAGTAAATCACTCTTCAGCAAATGCAAAAGAACGGAAATCATAACGAACAGTCTCTCAGACCACAGTGCAATCAAGTTAGAACTCAGAATTCAGAAACTAACTCAGAACCACACAGCTTCATGGAAATCGAACAACTAGCTATTGAATGTTGACTGGATAGACAATGAAATGAAGTCAGAAATAAAGATGTTCTTTGAAACCAATGAGAACAAAGACACAACATACCAGAATCTCTGGGACACATTTAAAGCAGTGTCTAGAGGAAAATATATAGCAATAAATGCCCACATGAGAAGCAAGGAAAGATCTAAAATTGACACCCTATCATCAAAATTGAAAGAGCTAGAGGAGCGAGACCAGAAAAACTCACAACCTAGCAGAAGACAAGAAATAACTAAGATCAGAGCAGAACTGAAGGAGTCAGAGACGCAAAAAACCTTTCAAAAAATCAATAAATCCAGGAGTTGGTTTTTCGAAAAGATCAACAAAATAGACCACTAGCCAGATTAATAAAAAAGAAAAGAGAGAATAATCAAATAGATGCAATAAAAAACAATAAAGGGAATATCGCCACAGATTCCACAGAAATACAAACCATCATCAGAGATTATTACAAACATCTCTATGCACATAAACTAGTAAACCTGGAAGAAATGGATAAATTCCTGGACACTTGCATCTTCCCAAGCCTAAACCAGGAAGAAACCGAAACCCTGAATAGACCAATAACAAGGTCTGAAGTTGAGGCAGCAATTAAGAGCTTATCACCCCCAAAAAAAGCCCAGGTCCAGATGGGTTCACAGCCAAATTCTACCAGTCATACAAAGATGAGCTGGTACCATTCCTTCTGAAACTATTCCAAACAATTCAAAAAGAGGGAATCCTTCCCAAATCATTGTATGAGATCAACGTCATCCTGATACCAAAACCCGGCAGAGACTCAACAAGAAAAGAAAACTTCAGACCAATATTTATGATGAACATAGATGCAAAAGTCTTCAATAAAATACTGGCAAACTGATTGCAACAACACATCAAAAAGCTTATCCACCATGATCAAGTAGGATTCATCCCGGGGATGCAAGGCTGGTTCATCATACGCAAGTCTATAAACGTAATTCACCACATAAATAGAACCAAAGACAGAAACCACATGATTATCTCAATTGATGCAGAGAAGACCTTTGACAAAAGTCAACAGCCCTTTATGCTAAAAACCCTCAATAAACTAGATATTGGCAGAATTTATGTCAAAATAATAAAAGCTATTTACGACAAACCAACAGCCAATATTATACTGAATGGGCAAAAAGTGGAAGCATTTCCTTTGAAATCTGACACTAGACAAGGATGCCCTCTCTCAGCACTCCTATTCAATATAGTATTGGAAGTTCTAGCCAGAGCAATCAGGCAAGAGAAAGAAATAAAGAGTATTCAGATAGGCAAGGAGAAGTCAGATTGTCTCTATTTGCAGACAACGTGATTGTGTACCTAGAAGACCCCATCGTCTCAGCCCCAAATCTCCTGAAACTGATAAGCACCTTCAACAAAGTCTCAGGATAGAAAATCAATGTGCAAAAATCACAGGCAATCCTATACACCAATAACAGACTTAAAGAGAGCCAAATCAAGAATGAGCTGCCATTCATAATTGCTACAAAGATAATAAAATACCTGGGAATACAACTAACAAAGGATGTAAAGTACCTCTTCAAGGAGAACTACAAACCACTGCTCAACAATATAAGAGAGGACACAAACCGATGCAGAAACATTCCATGTTCATGGTTAGGAAGAATCAGTATCGTGAAAATGGCCATACTGCCCAAAGTAATTTGCAGATTCAGTGCTATCCCCTTCAAGCTACCAATGACCTTCTTCACAGAACTGGAAAAGATCAACTTAAGCTTCATAGGTAACCAAAAGAGAGCCTGCATAGCCAAGTCAATTCTAAGCAAAAAGAAAACAAAGCAGGAGGCATCACACTAGCGGACTTCAAACTATACTACAAGGCTACAGTAATCAAAACAGTATGGTACTGGTACCAAAACAGAGATATAGACCAATGGAACAGAACAGAGGCCTTGGAGGCAACACCGCACATCTACAACCATCCAGTCTTTGACAAACCTGACAAAGACAAGGAATGGGGAAAGGATTCCCTGTTTAATAAATGGTGTTGGGAAAACTGGCTAGCTATGTGCAGAAAGCAGAAACTGGACCCTTTCCTGACACCTTATATGAAAATTAACTCCAGATGTATTAAAGACTTAAACATAAGACCTAACACCACAAAAACCCTAGAAGAAAATCTAGGCAAAACCATTCAGGACATAGGTGTAGGCAAGGACTTCATGACCAAAACAACAAAAGCATTGGCACCAAAAGCCAAAATAGACAAATGGGACCTATTCAAACTCCACAGCTTCTGCGCGGCAAAAGAAACAATTATTAGAGTGAATCGGCAACCAACAGAATGGGCAAAAAATTTTTGCAGTCTACCCATCTGACAGAGGGCTGATAACCAGAATCTACAAAGAACTAAAATAGATTTACAAGAAAAAAACAAGCCCAGTCAAAAGTGGGCAAAGGACTTGAATAGACACTTTACAAAAGAAGACATACCTGAGGCCAACAAACATATGAAAAAATGCTCATCATCACTGGACATTAGCGAGAAATGCAAATCAATACTACGTTGAGATACCACCTCACGCCAGTTAGAATGGCAATCATTAAAAATCTGGAGACAACAGATGCTGAAGAGGATGTGGAGAAATAGGAACACTTTTACACTGTTGGTGGGAGTGTAAAGTAGTTCAACCATTGTGGAAGACAGTGTGGCGATTCCTCAAGGACCTAGACATAGAAATTCCATTTGACCCAGCAATCCCATTACTGGGTATATATCCAAAGGATTATAAATCGCTCTACTATAAGGACACCTGCACACAAATGTTCATTGCAGCACAGTTTACAGTAGCAAAGATCTGGAACCAACCCAAATGCCCATCGATGATAGACTGGACAGGGAAAATGTGGCACATATATACCATGGAATACTGTGCAGTCATCAAAAACAATGAGTTCGTGTACTTTGTAGGGATATGGATGAACCTGGAAACCATCATTCTCAGCAAACTGACACGAACAGAAAATCAAACACCGCCATGTTCTCACTCATAAGTGGGTGTTGAACAATGATAACACATGGACACAGGGAGGGTAGCATCACACACTGGGGTCTTTTGGGGGGACATAGCAGAGGGACAGCAGGGAGTGGGGAGTTGGGGAGAGATAGTACGGGGAGAAATGCCAGATATAGCACATTACACTGCCATGTGTGTACCTATGCAACCATCTTGCATGTTCTTCACATGTACCCCAAAACCTAAAATGCAATTAAAAAGAAATAATAGTATTCTTCAGTTACATCTTTTTTTTTTTTTAAGCGTGGGATACTTCAATAAAAATAAATACAGCCTAGGACTTTCTAAATGCCTAATTCTCATCTATTGAAATCATTAAGTATCTATTACTTCTAAAGAGGATGTAGCAAATTAAGTTATTGGTTCTTTTTTTTTTTTTTTTTTTTTGAGACAGAGTTTCCCTCTTCTTACCCATGCTGGAGTGCAATGGCTGCGAACTCGGCTCTCCGCAACCTCCGCCTCCTGGGTTCAAGCAATTATCCTGCCTCGGTTTCCCGAGTAACTGGGACTACAGGCATGTGCCACCATGCCCGGCTAATTTTTGTATTTTTAGTAGATATGGGGTTCCACCATGTTGATCTGGATGGTCTTTATCTCTTGACCTCATGATCCACCTGCCTCAGCCTCCTAAAGTGCTGGGATTATAGGTGTGAATCACCATGCCTGGCCAGCTATTAGTTCTTAATGTCAAAATTTTGGGAGCAATGTACTGTATAATTGCTATACTTAACGAGTAGTTTTAGTGAGCTGGTAGTAAGTAATGGGAATAATTTTTTTCCTAGATAGTTAAAAGCCATCCCTCTCAAGATTAGTTGACTTATTAACAGCGAGGTTTTAGTTCTTTTTTGTGTAGTTGATTTTTTTTTAGAATTCTTCATCCTTTTCTTTACCTTCTTCATTTTTCCTTCATAGGGAATTTTAATTATCAAGACTTTTTCATGAAAATTAATACCTTTAAACCTTTTTATAGGCCTTTTGTGTGTGTGCGTTTGGGAAGATGCCATGGAATTCCACAGAGCTATCCAGGATATATTGCAATAACAGTGTCTGGGCCAAATCAGAAATCCTTTTTGTTGTTTTACTGCCACCATCCCCACTCTTCTTCCCACCCTAGATGCAACCCAGTGTCTGCCTCCTGACTCTCTATTTACAGAAACTAATGTCTACATGAGATGTTAAAGGGAATTTTCAAAGAATATTTTTTTTTTCATTTACTTTTTTAAGGTTAGTTAGATATGTATTCTAGAGATTGCTCGGTTTTTTTCTCTTGGAAATTTTGAAGTCTAGTTTAAATAACTACATTGATTGAATTAAGTACTATAGTAATAAATGTGAGTATAAATACCTGACTTCTAAATTTAGGATTTCTCCAGCTTATTCCTGTTTACTTTCTTAACTATCTTAAATATTTCTGTCATTTTTATTATTAATATACTGAATTAGTGTAGCGTAGATTAATCTGAGAAATCACAAACATTTATTTGATCAAAGTGAATTCTCCCTTTACAAATGTAAAAGCATCTTTACCTTATTTTAAAGTAATGTTATTTATTGTAGATGAAGTAAGTTCTTCCAAGCCTGAGATATTGTAAGAGATTGCATACATATGGTCATTCCCATATTTTACTGTTGTGAAAACTGAGAACTTTATGACTTCATTTATTTAGCAACAAATATTTATTTTGCCAAATATTTATTGAGTCTTTTCATATGCCAGGCAGTGTTCTGGATAATAGGAATATATCAGTGAGCAAAAGATTGAAAATTTCTAATTTTATGGAGGTTACATTTTGGTAGAAATTTTCTAATTTATTTTTTAAGTTTTAACTTTCATTGTAGAATAAAGGGTACATGTGCAGGTTTACTATTACATGAGTAAATTGTGTGATGCTCAGGCTTGCGGTCCCAGTGATCTCATCACCCAGACAATAAGCACAGTACCCAACGATACTATGATCGGCACCACTGCACTGCATCTGGGCAACAGAACGAGACCATCTGTAAAATAAAAGTAAAAAAGAAAGTATCATTAAAATAGCTCATAGTTTCCTACCTCAAGAGGGTAAACTTCCTCTGTTCATGAATTTCCCTCTATGTTGCTTCCAAATCTAAAGTATTTTAAAGTTATTTTTTAAATTTCTTGGATGTTTGCTCCTGAATGGTGTTGCAGTTTTTTTAGTAAGTGCTAAAGAATGTCCTAAAATTACTAAATAAAACAAAACTCACCTATATCTAGTGTTTTCTCTAAAAAAATTTTTTTGGCCAGGCGCACTGACTCACGCCTGTAATCCCAGCACTTTGGGAGGCCAAGGCGGGCAGATCACAAGGTCAAGAAATAGAGATCATCCTGGTCAACATAGTGAAATCCCATCTCTACTAAAACACAAAAATTAGCTCGGTGTGATGGTGTGTGCTTGTAGTCCCAGCTACTCGGGAGGCTGAGGCAGAAGAATTGCTTGAACCCGGGAGGCAGGGGTTGCACTGAGCTGAGATTACACCACTGCACTCCAGCATGGCACCTGTCGACAAAGCGTAACTCTGTCTCAAAAAAAAAATTTAAGTAAGAAAACTGTTGCAATAGAACACATTTTGTGAAGTTACTTATTTGTCAAAGCAAGATACTGTTTTTTAAGAAACATTGCAAAATAGAGCTGGGCATGGTGGCTCATGCCTGTAATCCCAGCACTTTGGGAGGCTGAGGCAGGTGGATCACCTAAAATCAAAAGTTCAAGACCAGCCTGGCCAACAACATGGTGAAACCCCATCTCTACTAAAAATACATTAGTTAATTAGCCGGGTGTGGTGGCTGGCACTTGTAATCGCAGATACTCGGGTGGCTAAGGCAGGAGAATTGCTTGAACCTGGGAGGCAGAGGTTGCAGTGAGCCGAGATCATGCCACTATACCCCAACCTGGGTGACAGAGCAAGACTCCATTTCAAAAAAAAAAAAAAAAAATGCAAAATAGTAGTTGAACTACCAGCTGAATCAAAGTTGAAAGTTTTGCACTGGTGACCTCTAGTGGTCTTGCAGTTAAAAAATTATCTACTGCTAAGTACAAATATCAAGTAATTCTCCCCTGCTGTTCCCCCCCATACAGAGTCTTGCTTTGTTGCCCAGGCTGGAGTGCAGTGGTGCAATCGTGGC
This sequence comes from Callithrix jacchus, assembly GCF_049354715.1. Taxonomy (NCBI): domain Eukaryota; kingdom Metazoa; phylum Chordata; class Mammalia; order Primates; family Cebidae; genus Callithrix; species Callithrix jacchus. The sequence continues at coordinate 65,388,827 of NC_133509.1, read as the reverse complement.
TCACTGCAACCTCTGTCTCCTGGACTCAAGCAGTTCTCCTGCTTCAGCCTCCTAGGTATCTGGGATTACAGGCATGTACCACGCCCAGCTAATTTATGTATTTTTAGTAGAGGTGTGGTTTCACCATGTTGGCCAGGATGTTCTCAAACTCCTGGAATGACTGACCTTGTGATCTGCCCACCTCAGCCTCCCAAAGTGGTGAGATTACAGGCGTGAGCCACCATATCTGGCTTCAAATAATTCTTATGTGGACTTACATGCTGATTGTTGAATAAATTAAGACGATATGTAAAATGTCCTGCTGGGCATGGTGGGTCATGCCCGTAATCCCAGCACTTTGGGAGGCCGAGGCAGGTGGATTACCTGAGGTCCAGAGTTCAAGACCAGCTTGGCCAACATGATGAAATCTCATCTTTACTAAATTACAAAAATTAGCCAGCTCTGGTGGTATGCATCTGTAGTCCCAGCTACTTGGAAGTCTGAGGTAGGAGAATCACTTGAGCCTGGGAGATGGAGGTTGCAGTGAGCCAAGATCATGCCACTGTGTTCCAGCCTGGGCAACAGAGCAGAATTCTGTCTCAAAAGAAAAAAATAAAATGTGGTCCCAAATGAACACCTTTTCCTGTATTCAAAGGAAGAAAAGCTATCCTGAAAATCAACAATAATATTTCTTACTCTGAATTATCAACTGAAATTGTATTGGGAAACAAGTTTTAAAAATTAATTTTTGCCTTTGCGTTACACTTCACATCAATGTAATTAACAAAATTTGTTGAGTTGGGCACATAAAAAATGAATTTTCTGTTGCCTATTTTATTGAGATAACTGCACATTGCATTGCAAAATGCTTTTGGAGGGGGCCTAGGTCTTTGACCTCATCTTCACAATAAAAATACACTTATAAAATCTTGCCTTTTATTTAGATTTTCTTTGATATCTCTCTTACCAGTTTTTTGTAGTTTTCTTCCTGTGCATGATTTGTTTGGTGCTAAGGTAGATGGCACTGTGTCAAAATCTAAATATGTATTATTATTGTATAGGGAAGTAACGGACTTTTGTTTATTAATCTTGTTTCCTATAACCTTGCTGTAATTGACCTTTTTTTTTTTTTTTTTTTTGAGACGGAGTCTCACACCATTGCCCAGGCTGGAGTGCAGTGGCATGATCTCGGCTCCCTTCAACCTCCGCCTCCCAGGTTCAGATGACCTTCCTGCCTCAGCCTCCTGAGTAGTTGGAACTACAGGTGTGTGCCACCACACCCAGCTAATTTTTGTGTTTTTTAGTAGAGACGGGGTTTCACCATGTTGGCCAGGTTGGTCTTGAACTCCTGGGCTCAAGTGATCTGCCTGCCTTGGCCTCTCAAAGTTCTGGGATTACAAGCATTAGACACCCTGCTTTATACGTAAACTTCTTTGATTCAGGGTTCTTTTTGTTGATGTTTTAGAATTTATAACATAGGTCATCTGCCAACAGTTTTATTTCTACTTTCTCAATCTGTATGCCTTTTCTTTTCTCATCTCCTGCGTTAGGTAGGACTTTGAGTAGGATGTTGAATAGGTGTGATAAAAGAGGAGATCCTTGCCTTGTTCCCAGTCTTAGGGGGGAAAGCATCTACTTTTTCATAATTGAATTTGATATTTAACTGTAGGTTTTTCATAGATGTTCTTTATTAAGTTGAGGGTGTTCTCTTTATTCCTGTTTATTGAGAGTTTTTGTCATGAATGGGTATAGGATTTTGTCGAATTCTTTTCTGTATCCATTACTACGATCATATGATACTTCTTTTTCTTTTAGCTTGTTTAGCCAACTAATGATGTGTTGTAGTAGCAGTTTTGAATGTTGAATCTGTCTAGTATACCTGAAGTAAATCATACTTTGTTGTGGTGTATAGTTCTTTGTTGGATTTTTGCTAATATTTTGTTAAGGAGTTTTGCATCTATGCTCATGAGAGATACATTTGTAGTTTTCCTTCTAGTGCATTATCTGGTTTTGATATTAGGATAATGCTGGCTTCATCAAATGAGTTAGTAAGTATTCCTTTTGCTTCTGTTTTCAGGAATAGATTGTAAAGAGTTGGTATTTCATTCTTAAATGTTTAGTAGAATTCACCTTTGAGCCCATCTGGGCCTGATGCTTTTTATTTTCAAAGATTATTAATTGTTAGTTCCATTTCCTTAATAGATATAGATCCATTCACATTATTTATTGCTCCTTATGTGAGTTTTTGAAGATTGTGTCTTTTAAGGAATTGGTCCATTTCATCTTAGTTATCAAATTTGTGGGCATAAAGCTGTTTATAATTTTTATTTTCCTTTTAATGTCCGTAATAATGAGGACCCTTCTTTCTTTCCTTTTTTTTTTTTTTTTTTTTTTTTGAGATGGAATCTCACTCTGTCTCCCAGGCTGGAGAGCAATGGCATGATCTCTGCTTACTACAACCTCTGCTTTATGGCTTCAAGTGATTCTCCTGCCTCAGCCTCCTAAGTAGCTGGGATTACAGGTGCCCAACACCACACCCAGCTAATTTTTTTTTCTTTTTTTTGTAGAGATGGGATTTCACCATGTTGTCCAGGCTGGTCTCGAACTCCTTACCTCAGGTGATCTGTCCACCTCTGCCCCTCAACGTGCTGGGATTACAGGTGTGAACCACCACCCTGCCATTAATTTATATATTTACTTATTTATTTATTTCAAACAGGGTCTTCCTCTGTCAACCAGGCTGGAATGCAGTAGTATGATATGGCTCAAGGGAGCTTCCTGCCTCAGCCTCCGGAGAAGCTGGAACCACAGGCACATACCACCATGCCTGGCTATTTTTTTTTTTTCTTTCTTTTTGTAGATATGGGGGTCTCAACTATATTGCCCACACTGGTCTTGAACTCCTAAGCTCAAGTGATCCTTCCACTTTGACCTCCCAAAGTGCTGGGACTACAGATGTGAACCACCATGACCAGCCTTTGTAATATATGCCTCGACTGCTGTAAATGTCCCATTAAGCACTGTTTTTGCTACATCCTACAGATTTTGATGAGCTTAATTTTTATTCTCATTTAGTTAAGAATATTTTACTTCTTTTTTTTGAGACAGAGTCTCTGTCGCCCAGGCTGGAGTGCTGTGGTGCTGTCTTGGCTCGCTGCAACCTCTACCTCCTAAGTTCAAATAATTATCCTGCCACTGCCTCCTGAGTAGCTAGGATTACAGGCTCATGCCACCATGCCCAGCCAATTTTTGTATTTTTAATAGAAATGGGGTTTCACCATGTTGGCCAGGCTGGTCTTGAACTCCTGAGCTCTGGTAATCTGCCCACCTTGGCCTCCCAAAATGCTGGGATTACAGGTGTCAGCCACTGTGCCCGGCCAAAATATTTTAAAATTTATCCTGATACTTCTTTGACCAATGTGTTATTTTTGAAGTATGTTTAATTTCCTATATTCTGGGATTTTTTATCTGTCTTTCTGTTACTGATTTCTAGATTTAATTTTATTGTGGTCTGATGGTACACTGTATGAATTCTGATCTTTTAAAGTTGTTAAGGTGTGTTTTATGTTCCAAAATGTTTTTCTTGATGAACATTCCATGTGGGTTTGAGAAGAATGTGTGTTCTGCTGTTCTTAAAGTACTGTGTGGATATCAATTAAATCCAGCTGATTAATGATGTTGTTCAGTTGAACTGAATCTTTACTGGTTTTCTGCCTTGCTGGATCTCTCAGTTACTGGTAGAGGGATGTTGTAGTTTCTACCTATAATAGTGGATTCATGTATTTCTCAATTTTTGCTTCACCTATTTTGACACACTAAAGGTTGTTGTGTTCTTGGAGAATTGACCTCTTTTTCATTATGTAATATTCCTCTTTATTCTGGATAATTTTTCTTGTTCTGAAGTCTGCTTTGTCTGAAATTAATCCATTTAGTCCTACTTTTAAAAAATTAATGTTGCATGGTATAACTGTTCCCAACCATTTACTTTTAGTCATTTTCTGTGTTTATACTTAAATAAAATTTCTTGAAGGCAACCTGTCTGGCATTTTATTTTTTTAATTCACTACAACAGTCTCTTTTGATTGGCTTATTTAAATAATTCACATTTAAAGTTATTATCAATGTAGTTTGCTTAGTACCATATCTGTAACTTTTTTCTATTTTTGTACTCGTTCTTTGTTTATAAACGTTTTCTGCCTTCTCTGGTTTAATTGAGAATTGTTTATAACTGCATTTTGTCTGCTGTCCTAGCATATGAACTATAGTTAAAATTTTTTTCTTTTGGTAGTTATCTTAGAATTTATAAAATATATTTACAATTAATTCAAGTCCACTTTGTTTTATTTTATTTTATTTTATTTAGAGCCAGGGTCTTTCTCTTTCACCCAGGCTGGAGTGTAGTGGCACATTCATAGCTCACTTGTAGCCTTACTCTCCTGGGCTCAAGTGATCCTCTCACATCAGCTTCCCAAATAGCTGGGAATATAGGCATGTGCCAGCAGACCTGGCTAATTTTTTAAATAAGTTTTGTAGACATGTAGTCTTGCTATATTGCCCAGGCTTCAAGTCTGCTTTCTTTTTTACTTCGTTAATTTCAGTAGTTTTGGGGGAACAGGTAGCATTTGGCTACATGGAAAAGTTCTTTGTGGTGATTTCTGAGATTTTGGTGCACCTGACATCTGAGCAGTGTATATGGTACCCATTGTGTAGTCTTTTATTCCTCACCCCCCTCCCATTCTTCCTCCCAAGTCCCCAAAGTTCATTATATCATTTTCAAGTCTTTGCATCCCCATAGCTTAGCTTCCAGTTATGAGAACATATAACGTTTTGTTTTCCATTCCTGAGTTACTTCACTTAGAATAATGGTCTCCAGCTCCATCCCGATTGCTGCAAATGCTGTTATTTCATTCCTTTTTATGGCTGAGTAGTATATACCATGGTACATACATTTATTACATGTTCTTAATCCACTCATTGGTTGATGGGCAATTGTGAATTGTGCTGCTGTAAACATGCATGTGCAAGTGTCTTTTTCATATAATGACTTTTCCTCTGGTTAGAAAACTAGTAGTTTCCTTTTTCTTTTTTCCCCCTAGACGGAGTCTCGCTCTATTGCCAGGTTGGAATGCAGTGGCACCATCTTGGCGCCACTGCAACTTCCGCCTCCCTAATTGAAGCGATTCTGCTGCCTCAGCCTGCTGAGTAGCTGAGATTACAGGCGTGCACCACCGCACCCGGCTAATATTTGTCTTTTTAGTACAGACGGGCTTTCACCATGTTGGTCAAGCTGGTCTTGAACTCCTGACCTCAGGTGATCTGCCCGCCTCAGCCTCCCAAAGTGCTGCAATTACAGGCGTGAGCCATCGTGCCTGGCCTGAAGTCTCCTTTCACATAATACTCTATTGCTTCACAGGCAGCATGGGTACATCATAGTATCGGCAGACCTAACATTAGTGCACTTTGCAGATACTGGGTTTTTTACAATTTGAAGGTTTCTGGCAACTCTGTCAAGCAAGTCTGCAATTTTTTCCAACAGCATGTGCTCACTCATGTGAAAGTTCGTTTTATTGTGAATGTGTGCATAATGGCAAATGTCCCCAGACAGATGTCAGTCTCTTTCAACATTATTCTTTAGTGTGAGGTGGGTAAAGGAGACTGACATATTGACAGGGGCTAGAAAAAGGCAGAGAATTGCCTTTTTCAGGAAATAAGGATAAAAGGCACTTAAGGAAAAAAATTTCCTTCACAGTGGAAAACTGACAATAAAAAGTAATGAGGTAATGGAATGTATAGTGAGTGGCCTTACCTAAACTATTTGTAATACTGTGGCATTTACCATTTCAAGAAATAAAACAGAATTTGGAGTGGGGTGGTAGAATGGAAAGATTATCACTTTTCTTTTTTGTTTTTTTGAGACAGAGTCTCACTCTGTTGCCCAGGCTGGAATGCAGTGGCACGATCTCAGCTCACTGCAACTTCCGCCTTCCAGGTTCAAGTGATTCTCTTGCCTCAGCGGGGATTACAGGCACCTGCCATCATGCACAGCTAATTTTTGTTTTTTTGTAGAGATTTTGTATATTCTAGAGATGGGGTTTCACCATGTTGGCCAGGCTGGTCTTGAACTCCTGACTTCAGGTGGTCTGCCCACCTCAGCCTCCCAAAGTGCTGGGATTACAGGTGTGAGCCACTGTGCCTGGCCCAGATTATAAATTTTCTTGTATTTCAGGAAAGAAAGGCTTTTGAAGTAATCTGTTTTTTGAAATAATATCTATTTTCTGAAGCATGTATCTGCTTGTGAACATAATGTTTTTCAGTTCTTTGTGAATTGTGTGTTAGGAATTAGGTGCCATTTTTATGTATATTTTTCTTTCAAGTTTATATAAAGATGAAATATTAACATTAGGCATCTTAAGGATTATAAACTAGCTAATTTATAGTTATCTTTATTTTAAAAGGGATGTGTTATTTAACAGAAAGTTTGGCTTTTTTTTTTTTTTTTTGAGAGACAGTCTCCTCAGCTTTGAGTAGTTAGGACTACTGGCACACACCACTATACTTGGCCAATTTTAAAAATCTTTTGCAGAGATGAAGTCTCACTGTAGGTTGCTCTCAAACACCTGTTGCAGGCAATCCTACTGCCTTGGCCTACCAAAGTGCTGAGATAGCAGGTGTGAGCCATTGTCTGGCCCATTTTTGTGAATTTAAAATCTTGATATCATGAGTAAAATGCAAAAGTTTGCATTTATTGTTTTCCATTTTTCAGTTTCCTATGTATAGTTAAGGGAAAATATAAATAAATGCATTTTTTTATATTTTTAGGCCCGGATTGCATTTCTACAAGGAGAAAGAAAAGGTCAGGAGAACTTGAAGAAGGACTTAGTAAGAAGAATAAAGATGTTAGAGTATGCATTAAAACAAGAAAGGTATGTGTGCCTCATTTTTATATGAATTAAGTAGAACAATAGTATGCTCATGTATACAATTATACTATGTATTTGGCACCTTTTTTGAAAGGCACAAAGCCTTGCCAAAATACATGATGATGTCTTGATTTGATTCATTCTTGGGAAAGAAAGGCAAGAGATTAAAATAATTCAATAGAAATGTGTTTGGTTATTGAATCTAAATTTTGGAATGTAAAAAAAAGACAAAGGATAATTGATCTTTTTTTTAACTTTTGGGTATGTGTTACTTGGGAAATTTACCCTTTTTTTCTTCTGCAGCAATATATTCTATGTTCTTTGCAAATAAAGTTTAAAGAAACAGACATTCAATTATGTTTTGTTATTGGAGTAATATATAGCAAGAATGACAAAAGGAAAATTATTCTTTTACTAATTTGTGATTAAATTTTCAGGGCAAAATATCACAAATTAAAATATGGCACAGAACTGAACCAAGGTGACTTGAAAATGCCAACCTTTGAGTCAGGTAAACTTGATTCTTCTGTTACCTTTTTTTTTTTTTTTTTTAAATTCATTCTTTATGTAACAGATATGTTCTCTTTACCCACAGTTTGGTTTGATAATATTAGTTAGAGAATGACCATTGTAAACTGTCTAGAGTTTGGGGGAAAAAATATATAAAAGTAAGTTGTTTCATGTATATCTCAATCCTGAGGCGACTTGTCTCCTTATCCTTGAGTGAAACCTATGTAAAACTGGTTGTGTTTATGGTAGTAATTTGAGCTGAAACGTAATGAAGTTAGGTATTATAGTAAATTTTAAAAATTTAGTTAATTGTTTTTTAGTTCAATATTAAGTACGTAGAACCTGGCAGAAACACACAGCATGCGTACAATTTGCAGTTGATTTATTTTTTAGTCTTTAACGTTTTCAGTCTTAGCAGCAGAACTGTTTATTATAGCTTCCATTTGTTGTAATATATATAAATTAAGAGACCAAGATGGAAGTGGCATAGGTTTTCTTTGACCTGGCTTTTCATTGGTTATGAAGGCTTATTTTGATGTCAAGAAACTATATGTTAGAATTGCCTCGTTGGAAAAAGCAAAAATCAGGAACAGAAACATGGAAGAGCTGTATGTTTTGAGCCATAATTATTATAGTGGTCTCTTTGCAGTTAGAGGAAGTAGAGTGACTTCACCAGAAAAATACCTAGTAATTTTTTGGGGGACTCATTTTATTTCCAGTATGGCTAGAATTTTCAGAAAATAAGCAAGGCACTTCTAGAACTGTAGGGCTTCTGTGTAAAGGAAGGAGGCTAGTTAAAGCCACGCTGTACCTGCAGTAGAGGCTAAGCAGAGTCAGAATTGGCTAGATAGATGGTTCCAGTGTAACAGTTTGTATAAAGCAAGATAAATCTTTTTTGCTCACAACTGAAATTGTGGCAAAATAAGTCTGCTCTTTGTATCTGTATAAACCTAAATATTAAAAATTCCTCAAGTTGAGGAATAAAATAATATCCAGGTGTTTTCTTTACAAGACACACAATAACAGCAAAGTAAAATGTTTTCAGGATGTTTAGTGGAAAACCAAACAAAGGGATGGGCGAAAATACATCATGTGAACAACATATTATAGGATTATTTACATCAGAGTATACGTGGAGATAATACTAAATGAAGCAATGTTGCCTTTTGTATATCCCCAAAGAAATCAATATAAGAAAGAAAATGTACAAAATATTGATTTGACCAAAGTAGAAGATATGTGTTTATACCCTTCTCTCAGTAAAACAAATAGATATAGCCTAAAACCTAACCTTATAAAGGGGCTATATTCAAATATTTAAAAGAGCTCCCTCTCTTCTACATTTAGAAAAGACAATCAGAAAAATGGGCAAAAGACTGTAAAAAAAAGACACCCCTTAGAAGAAAATATATATAAATGGCCAATAAATATATGAAATATTGCTTGATTTTTATTAGTTATTAAGAAAATACAACTTAAAACTACAATGGAGTACAACTAGACACTAACCAGAGTGGCTAATATGCAAAAGAGGCAACATCAGGTGTTGAGGATGTGTTGTAACCAGAATCAGTAGACATTAGTGTTAGGATTACAAATTGATAATGCTGCTCTGAAAGTGACTTTACACTATGACTAAAGAGGATACTAAAGGATCCTAAACGGGATGTAACATACATAACCTAGGCCAGGTGCCATGGCTCACTCCTGTAATCCCAGCATGTAATTCCAGCATTTGGGGAGGCCGAGGCATTCGATCACTTGAGCCCAGGAGTTCAAGACCAGCCTGGACAACATGGCAAAATTTCATCTCTACATTAAATACAAAAATTTCTCAGCCTTGGTGTTGCACCCCTGCAGTCCCACTATTTAGGGGGCTGAAGTAGGAGGACTGCTTGAGCCTGGGACGTCAAGGCTACAGTGAGCTGTGTTCACACCGCTCCATTCCCTCTTGGGTGACAAAGTGAGACCCTGTCTCAAAAAATATTTATGTACATACCCTATGATCCAGTAACTCCACTATTCATAAAGTATATATATGTTCATCATGAAACTTGTATAAGAATCTTCATAGCACCATTATTTACAGTGAAAATCTGGAAACAACTAGATTGTGGCAAAATAAGTCTGCTGAATTAGATTAAATGGATAAGTACATTGTGATATATTAGCATAATGGAGTGCCGTTTGGCAGCAAAAGTGAGCAAACTAAAAACTAAATGTGACAACATGGTTTAATGACATAAAATTGAAAATCAATAGAAATTATATTTAAAAATCTAGATAATTTTAGATATTAAGATACTGTTCATACCCTTTTTGGAGTGGCTAATGACTAGAGGGCAGAAGGAAGGCTTTGGGGATGCTGATAATGTTTTGTTTCTTCATCTAGGTACTGGTTACATGGGTGTGTTCAAAAATTCCTTGAGCTATACACTTGATGTACTTCAAGAATATCCTTAGCAACATTATTTATAATAGAAAATGGAAACTAATTTCAACATTAGGGGATTGGTTAAATAGGTATATTTTTTCTATAGAATATTATGTAACCATTTTTAATGCTAATCTATATTGCCATACAGAGAATGTTCAAGGTAACTTTAGTGTCAGAAGCAGATTATAGTGCAGTGTATACTTTAGGACATTTTTTTAAAAGGGTGGGATTGTATTAGTCATGTATATCTTCAGGTAGAAAATAGGGAATGATAAACACTAAAGTACTACCAGTTGTTAACTCTTGGTAATAGGGTTTTGGACAGCTGTATTTCTTTTTTTTTTTTTTTTTTTTAATTTTTTTTTTCCTCCAGTGATTATGTGTTGTATGTAACTTTAAAATGTTATAAATAGAAAAATCAGGGTGACTATTAGAATGAAATAATTATTTCTGGAAATCAAAGAAATGTTTGTGTTTGGGATAGAATAAGACGTGGTTTTGTTTTGTTTTGAGACAGAGTCTCATTCTTTTGCCCAGGCTAGAGTGCCAGAGGATTGCTTGAGCTTGGGGCAGATCTTGGGTCACTGCAATCTGTGCTTCCCGGGCTCAAGCAATCCTCCTCAAGCAATCCTCCTCCCTCAGCCTCCTAAGTAGCTGGGACTACAGGCATGTGCCACCATGCCTGGCTAATTTTTGCATTTTTTGTAGAGATGAGGTTTTGACATGTTTCCCAGGCTGGTCTTGAACTACTGGGCTCAAGTGACCCACCTGCCTTGGCCTCCCAAAGTGCTGGGATTGCAGGCCTTAGCCACTGTTCCCAGCCAGAAGGTATTAATAATTGGATTGTTAGGGTTAGAGAAATAATGCCTGTAGAGGATATGAATTACTACCAGCAAGTACTAAGTGACTTTGAGGAATCTAGGAGTCTCACAGAGTCCTCAACATTCAGTGTGAGGGTTGATCTTCGAAGCCCCTCTCTTCTTCACTGTGTCTTTACTTTAATAATGGGAATTTATGAGTTTATGGGGAAATATTTCTGTGATATAAATGTCAATAAATAGTTTTAACTTTTGTTCTAGAGATGCTTGTTGAGCTTTTTAATTTCAAAGGCAATCAACTCAGCAGAGTTCTAGTAACTAAAAAAAATTAATTTGCCAGGCATGGTGGCTCATGCCCTATAATCCCAGCACTTATTAGGAGGCTCAGGTGAGTGGATCACTTCAGCCTAGGAGTTTGGGACCAGTTTGGGCAACATGGCAAAACCTTATCTCTTCAAAATTCAAAAATTAACTGGGCATGGTGGTATACATTTGTGGTCCCAACTACTTTAGGTGGGAACTCTAGAGCCCAGGGAAGTCGAGACTGCAGTGAACCGAGATGTTTGTTGCCACTCCAGCCTGGGGGACAGGGTAAGACCCTGTCTTAAAAAAAAAAAAAAAGAAAAGAAAAGAAAAAAGAAAATCAGTTCTAATAATATTTCATCTCCTGGGTGTTTGACTTTTGAATCCTTGATACTAATAAAGTACGCTTGGGGTTTCCCTGTTTTAAAATGGGGAACGTAGTACTTAAGTCATTGGGTTATTGGGACACATTTAAAATGAGTAACTCACAGTTAATACTTAGTAAAAGTTAATTTTTCCCTGTTCTTTATAAAATATTTAGGTATTTTTTTGGGGAGTTTATCTGTAAGAAAACTTTGGCAATATTTTCAGGAGCTGAAATAATGTATGTAAAACTTTTTTTGCTTACTTTTTAGAAGAAACCAAAGACACAGAGGCTCCCACAGCACCTCAGAATAGCCAGTTAACGTGGAAGCAAGGCAGACAGCTTTTAAGACAGTGAGTATTTATTTATTTTCAGCCTTCTTTAAGGATCTAGGTATGAAAGTTCTTATATTGAATCAATTTGCAAGTAAAAAATTGTATTGGGACAATGTGTATGTGTTTTGTATTGCTGCTTTTTTGCTGTGTAGATGCTTGGATCTTTTTAAAAGTTTGTTTCCTCTGAGTTTCAGGATGATGATGTCTTCTTACTTGCAGGGTAGAATGTCTAAATGACTGAATGACATGAAGAGCAGAACAAAAACAATATAGAACTCATACTTCCTAGACCCCTCCATTCCTATCAGTGCAGAATTCACACAATTCAGTATGGGTGTGAGTGGGCTAGAAAATGAATTTAGCTGAATTCATCTGAAACTTTTCAGAAGTGGATTGCCAAATCCTCCTTTTACTTGAATTTTCTAGGAGCCTTTTTGATTTTTGAATTACTTGTTGGAAGTATTTCTCTGGTTAATCTCTCTCTCTTTTTTTTTTTTTTTTTTTTGTCTTTCATCTGTTATTTTCCTTATATTTTGATTTTGGAATTTGTGTCCTACTGATATCCTGGGTGATTTTCAATTATTCAGTGTTTTCCGCTCTAGGTGTGTTTACCTTCACTCTTGATCTTATAGAACTATCTTTAGATTCCATGGCCTGGACAGTCACCATGCATTTCACCTCTGAGCACTGTGTTATTTGCCCTCTGACTTTACCATGATTTTTAGATCCTTGACTATATCATTTTCTCTTTAGCTGTTCTACCTATAGTTGCATTTATTTTATTTCTGTTTTCCTAGTCCAGCTTAGACTCCGTAATTGATCACCCTTATCTAGTACCCTTAATTTTCTTGCTACCCACTGCTTACCACTTCCTCGGCAGTCATTTTACTGAATTTACCTGCAAAACTTGAGCTCTAGTTCATTCTGTCTACTGCTTCTCTTTTTATTTAACTCTTGGATAAAAACTACAGACTCATGTGAATGCTATTATATATTCATGGTTTCCGGTCCAAATGTTGCAGAGAGCCCTTTTCCATAACCCTTGGCCACCCTCTGCTTCCATTGTCCCCACTGGATATTCTAAACTTTTACTGCATCTCAGCCCATTCTCCCTTATTTCATTAGAGCACTTCAGGCTCTGCTTCACTGAAAATATGAAGGCTGTCAGTTGAGAACTCCCTTAACACTTTGCTTTCCTTTCTGTAAATGTATTTTTAAATTTTTATTTATTTATTTATTTGTTGGAGTCTCGCTCTGTTGCCCCGGCTGGAGTACAGTGGCTTGATCTTGGCTCACTGCAGCCTCCACCTCCCAAGTTCAGTCAGTTCTTCTGCCTTAGCCTCCCAAATAGCTGGGACTACAGGTGCATGCTGCCATGCTCAGCTAATTTTTGTATTTTTAGTAGAGACAGGGTTTCACCATGTTGGCCAGGATGGTCTTGATCTCCTGACCTCATGATCCATCTGCCTTGGCCTCCCAGAGTTCTGGGATTATAGGCATGAATCACTGTGCCTCTGTAAATGTATTTAAACCGCTTATCTTTAGTTTCTTATGTTCCATTCAAAAAGGTATTTATCAATCCAGGCTCTCATTATAAGTGACTAAAATTTGAAGAAAAGAATAGATTATTAATTGGAAGGATGCTGGATAACCCGCAGAATTAAAGGAAATGGTGAAATAGTGAACAACCAAGTGTCAGGAAGTGAAGAGCTAGGGTAACTTGGAGACTGTCTCAGACTGGAAACTCTAAGTCAGTCATTTTTACCTGAGTTGTATGAGATCTTGGCAGTTCGTTCAGACCAAATGGTTAGAGTATGATAGGAGCTGTTCTCTCCAAGAGAGGACTGCATTTTTTAGAAGAGTGAGGACAGTTGTAGAGAAATCACTTGGACAGTATTTCTCTCATAAATGCCTAATCCCATTGCCTGGATTTACAATTTAGTCTCTTGACACCTTTATCTTTCCCTGTGACTTTATAGCCAAACTTGTTAAGAGTAGTTAGTCCCATAGTCTTCATTCTTGTTCATCAGCTGTTTTCTGTTTTGACGTTTGTCTGAAGCAGCTATCACAAACATATTCAAGAGACCTTCTTTGTTATAATTGATATCTTGGAAAAATTTGACATTGTCTATTCCTTTTTGAAATTTTTAGTTTTGCTTTCATGACAGCACTCTGCTATCATTTTTTTCCTCTAATTTCTCAAGTATTTTCATTTTCCTTTGAGTTTTTCTTATGATTCTAGTCCTTTGGGTGTTTGTATACCCAGACTTTCTCTTTTTATTTATGCTTATTCTGTGAGTGACTTCATTTAAATCCATGGCTTCAAATAGTACCAAAGATTAATGACTCAAATCTGTATACCCAGGCCAGTCTCTTCTTAACTTTTGATTTGTATCATCTATGTGCCTAATAAACATTGCCACTTCTGTTTTTTTTTTATAGACACTACGTGGTTGCCTGATAGGTACTCTGTAAACTTGATTCTGACTCTATATTTATTTCTTTAAATGTACCCGTCATCTGGCTGTCCAAGCTAGAAACCTGAAAATTGTCCCAAAGTTTTTGTTTTTTCATTCTACTTCCACATATATTTGTGCATCATGTCAAAAAAGATTATATCTTGCTTATTTTTCTCACATTTATTCTCCTCTATTTTTACTTCTTGCTGTGTTAGTGTCCTTATCTAGTTTTTTTCTCTTTATCATTTACCTAAAAATCTTTTGTTCTTCTGCCAGCAGTATTTAAGGCTTCTTTTAAGCATCCTTCTTTAGCCTCTTAACTACTTTAATTTGTCACAAAGCCATTCACAGCTCATTATCCGTGTATCATAATCTAGTCCCTTTCTTCTTTTCCAGTCTCATCTTAGATCCTAGGTTAAGTTCCTTGGTTTAAATATAGTAAAAGATTGAAAACCACATTACTAAAGGAGTGCTATATGGGATCTTAGATCCTAGAAGGAGAATTAGTGTATTCATCAATCTGTAGTTAACAACCTCAAGTTTAAACTTAGTATGTCTTTGTGCTAAGATTCAGTTCTCCTCATTCTTTACCACTCCTTGGAAATTAAAAAATGTGTGTGTAGTGTGTGGCTGTGTGTAAATTTAAAAGTGTGTGTGTGTGTGTGTGTGTGTGTGTGTAGATTTTTAAAAATGGCCGGGCTCAGTGTCACACCTGTAATCCCATCATTTGGGAGGCCCAAGGCGGGTGGATCACGAGGTCAGGAGTTTGAGACCAGCTTGACCAATATGGTGATACCCTCTCTCTACTAAAAACACAAAAATTAGCCGAGTGTGGTGGTGCGTGCCTGTAGTCCCAGCTACTTGGGAGGTTGAGGCAGAAGAATTGCTTGAATCCGGAAAGTGGAGGTTGCAGTGAGCCGAGATCACACCACTGTACTCCAGCCTGGGCAACAGAGCAAGACTCCATCTCCAAAAAAAAAAGAGAAAAAAAAGAAACAATTGTGGTTGTGAGTGTATGAAAATTTAAAAACGTGTGTGTATGTGTGTGTGTGTGTGTGTAATCCTAACAGCATTTTAAGGCACTAGGGCTTCTTGGGTTTTGAGATAATTGGCTCTTAATCAGTGTTAACCATACTCATGCTTTTTAATTTAAATTTTGGTTTGTAATTGGCATAATTCTGTTAGAAATGGAATTAGTCTATAGAGAAGAAAGAAACCGAGACAAAGGAAGAGTATATTTTATAGGATTATGGGTTTCTCTAAAATTCCTTTGATATGATTTTGAGTCTGGCGCTTGTTAACAGTATGTGGATTTTAATATTTATTTTCTCTTACAGGTATCTTCAGGAAGTAGGTTATACAGATACAATATTAGATGTACGGTCTCAGCGGGTAAGGTCGTTACTTGGACTATCTAATTCAGAACCAAATGGATCAGTAGAAACAAAGAATTTAGAACAGATCCTAAATGGAGGTGAATCTCCTAAGCAAAAAGGACAAGAAATAAAAAGGTATGTTTTATCCTTAACACAGTTTATATAATGCATATTATGAAAATTATTACTATTAATCTCTTTAGCTTCTTGTTACTGCTATTAAAAAATTTTTTTTTTGAGATGGAATCTTACTCGTTTCCCAGGCATGAGTGCAATGACGCAATCTCAGCTTAAGTGCACCCTCTGCCTCCCAGGCTCAGGTGATTCTCCTGCCTCAGCTTCTCAAGTAGCTGGGATTACAGGCACCCACCACCATGCCCGGCTGATTTTTGTGTTTTTAGTAGAGATGGATTCACCACATTGGCCATGCTGGTCTTGAACTCCTGACCTCAGGTGATCCACCTGCCTCGGACTCCCAGAGTGCTGGGATTACAGGCGTGAGCTACCACTCCCAGCTACTATTAACAATTTTTAAAGATCGAGTTCAGAGTTAAAGACCTAGCCACCTCCCACCCCTCTCCATGGTACTATGGGCAAATAAGTTTTCTATTTAGTGGCTTTTAAAAATTATCTATGTTAAGTTGGTGTTTATTTGTCTGTTTTTTGAGTCAGGGTCTGGCTTCATTGCCCAGGCTAGTGTGTGCTTATACGGTGTTGGCTCACTGCAACCTCTGCCTCCCATGCTCAAGTGATCCTCCCCGCTCAGCCTCCTGAGTTGCTCAGATTCCAGGCATGTGCCACCATATGTTTTTTAGAGATGGGTTCTTGCTCTGTTACCCAGGCTGGTCTCAAACTCCTGGCTTTAAGCAATCCGCCTGCCTTAGTCCTCAAAACTGCTGCAATTACAGGCATGAGCCATTGCACCCAACCTGTTAAGTTCTGATAACAAGAGAATGGCTGTAGTTCTGAAATAGGTGCAGAATCAGATTTGAGGCTGATTTTATGTAGTTCAGAGCTATTTTAACATCCTTGTTTTTAAATTTTTGCTAGAGTATTTTCAACGAATTATAATGCTTCTCTGTCACTAGAATGAGCAATAGTTATTTAGACACTAGTGTGAAAGAAACAAGGCTTTGCATTGCGTTTGGATTTAGAAAGCTACCAGATGAAAACATTTATTGAGATATAATTAACATCATAAAATTTACCCATTAAAATAATACAATTTAATAGTTTTTAGAATACTTACAGAATTGTTCAGCTATCACTACAGTCTAAGTTTAGAACATTTTCATCACCCCTAAAAGAAACCCCATACCCATTAGGTGGCCACTCTCCATTTTCCCCCATCTCCCAACCCTGGGATACCACCAATCTACTCTCTGTCTCTGTAGATTTGTGTATTCTAGATATTTCATATGAGCAGTCTTTTGTGAGTGGCTTCTTTCACTTCAGCATATTTTCAAGGTTTATCCATGTTATACCATGCATCAGTACTTCATTCCTTTTTATTTCCAAATAATATTCCATTGTGGATATATTACATTTGGTTTATGTGTTCCTTTTTTATTATTGTTCTTATTTTTGAGACAGGATCTCACTCAGTTGTCCAGGCTGGAGTGCAGTGGCGTGATCACAGCTCACTGAAACCTCAACCTCCCTGTGCTCAGGTGATCCTTCCACCTCAGCTTCCTGAATAGCTGGGACTACAGATTCACAGCACCATGCTTGGCCAATTTTTGTATTTTTGCAAAGATGGGGTTTTGCCATGTTGCCCAGGCTTGTCTCAAACTCTTGGACTCAAGCAGTCTGCCTTCATTGGCCTTCCAAGGTGCTGGGATTATAGGCATCAGCCATCATACTGGGCCTTCGTTATGTGTTTCTTCTGCAGGTGATGGGTATGTGGGTTGGTTCCAAGTTTTGGACTAATGAAGAAGATTAAGGACCTGCCAAACTCTTTTCCAAGGTGGTTTCACTATTTTACCTTCCCACCAGCAGTACTATAAGGATTCTGATTTCTCCACGTTTCATCATCATTTGTTATTGTCTAACAGATATACTTTGATTAATACAGACTTGATAAATATAAGGAGTTAAGCATTTTACCATGAGATGTTACCCTGAGTAACATAGGTTAGAAAGACAAAAGAAAATGGGAAAAAAAACAGATGAGTTCATTGAGGTCATTTAAAGCTTAAGAAATAAATGATATGGGCTGGGCGTGGGGGCTCACACCTGTAATCCCAGCACTTTGGGAGGCTGAGGAAGGCAAATTGCCTGAGCTCCAGAGTTCAAGACCAGCCTGGACAACACAGCGAAATCCACTCTCTACTAAAATACAAAATATTGTCTGGGTGTGACAGCATGTGCCTGTAGTCCCAGCTACTTGGGATGCTGAAGCAGGAGAATTACTTGTACCCGGGAGGCGGAAGTTGCAGTGAGCCAAGATCATGCCACTGCACTCCAGCCTGGGCGACAGAGCAAGACTCCATCTTGAAAAGAAAGAAAGGAAGAAATAATACGTATCATTTATAAAGATTATTTCACATCCTGGATATATTTTATGATATTGTACAGTTGTCTAAAATATATTCCTGTCAGCTGGGCATCTATTCCTATAGATGGCTCACATCTATAATCCTAGCACTTTGGGAGGCTGAGGTGGGTGGATCATTTGAGGTCAGGAGTTTGAGACAATCCTGTTCACCAACATGGTAAAACCCCATCTCTACTAAAATTTAAAAAATTAGCCAGGCAAATGCTTGTAATCTCAGCTACTTGGGAGGCTGAGGTGGGAGGATCAGTTGAACCCAGGAGGCAAAGGTTGCATTGAGCCACATTGTGCCACTGCGCTCTGGCCTAGGCGACAGAGCAAGACTCCATCTCAAAACACACACACACACACACACACACACACACACACACACAGATACATATATGTATATGTATTTTTTTCTTTAAGGTTTATAGTTTTTTATTTTTATTTATTTATTTATTTTTGAAGACGGGGTTTCACCATGTTGGTCAGGCTGGTCTTGAACTCTCGACCTCAGGTGATCTGCCCGCCTTGGCCTCCAAAGTGCTTGGATTACAGACGTGAGACACTGCGCCCGGCCATGCTTAAGGTTTATAGTTAACATGTCTTTGATTTAGAATTTTTCTTTCTGAGAAATGAGCTCTTTAATAGTCACTTTGACATCAAATAGAGCCCTATTTTCTATAATGTGATTTCAGGAAGCACAGAGTGTTTTGTAGCAAGAGAAAAAGCAGAAACATTATCAAGTATTTTTAGCCAAACTGGTCACTGGATGTGATTTTAGTTCATAGGATTTATAAATATTTTACAGCAATACAAGTTTGCCATACTACATCTGACTCTGAATCTGAATGAAAGATCCTTTTTTGTTTGTTTGTTTTTTGAGACGGAGTCTCGCACTGTCGCCTGGGCTGGAGTGCAATGGTGCAATCTCAGCTCACTGCAACCTCCGCCTCCCGGGTTCACACAATTTTCCTGCCTCAGCCTCCCGAGAAGCTGGGATTACAAGCGCAGACCACCATGTCCAGCTAATTTTGTGTGTTTTTAGTAGAGACGGGATTTCACTGTTAGCCAGACTGGTCTCGAACTCCTGACTTCGTGACGTGCCCACCTTGGCCTCCCAAAGTGCTGGATTACAGGCGTGAGCCACCGTTCCCGGCCGATCCTTTTGTTTTTTTCCCTCATTCTTTGCATCGTCTTACAAAGATCTTCAATAAACTGTATATTCTTCTTGTAAAGCTTAAGACTTTGATAGTTTTTGGAGAGTGTGTGTGTGTGCGTGTATGTTAAACACATAACATGAGATCTGCCCTCTTAAAGTGTGCAGTATTGTTAAGCACAATGTTGTACAGCAGCTCTCTGGAACTTTTTCATCTGGTATGACTGAAAACGGTAACTTTTGAACCACAGCTCCCCATTTCCTCCTCCCTCTGGCCCCTGGCAACCACTGTTCATAATTGGACTCATGTAGTATTTGTCCTTCTGTGATTGGCCTGTTTTACTTAGTATAATGTCCTCGGGGTTCATTCATGTTGTCACATATGACAGGATTTTTTTCTTTTCATAACTGTTCCAGCGTATGCATATACTACATTTTGTATAAACATTAGGCAATATGCCTAATGGTTTATTTCTTTACCTGTTGATGGACATTTAGGTAGTAGTTTGTTTATTTGTTTAGTGTTGTTTTGAATGGTGTCTTGCCCTGTTGCCCAGGCTGGAGTGCAGTGGCACAATCACAGCTCACTGCAGCCAGAACTTCCCAGGCTCAAGCAGTTCTCCCACTTCAGTCTCCAGAGTAGCTGGGACTACAGCCATATGCCACCACACAGCTAATTTTTGTAAGTTTTTGTAGAGATAGGACCTCATTATATTCTCCAGGCTGGTCTTGAACTCCTGGACTCAAGCAATCCTCCTTCCACAGCCTCCTAAAGAGCTAGGGTTACAGGTTTGAGCCACCGCGCCCAGCCAAGGCTTTCTTCTTAATGAGTAGACTGACATTTTCTGATTCTGCCCTAATGTAGGCCTGTTATGGTTGAGCCATTATTAGGGCCATTTGAAAACTCCTAGGAAGAAGAAAATGTCTAACATGTGGATCAATATTTCAGCAAAATGATGTGTTTTTTCTTATTTATGATAGGAAAAAATTAGAAGCAATCTTAATGTTCAAAAGTAGAGGATGTAATTTTAGATTTCAGATCCCAAATTTTAGATTCATATTTTAGAGGCATTATGCCTAATAGTTAATATGAATTCTGAAGACAGAATGGATTTGAATCCTAAGTTAACCACTAGTCACAAGCCATCACTTAGGGCAGGGAATGTTACTTTTATTACTTGTAAAATGAGGATCTTAGGATTGATATGAAGAAGGAATGCATTAATATAAAGCATTTAGAACACTCCCTGGCACATAGTATGTGTTGCATAATTGTTAGCTATTAGGAAATATTGTGTATCTAGTTGAAATGTGATCCCCCACCAAGCCTAGTGTTTATTAGATGCTACTGAGTGACACTATTATATTTCTTGATTTATGGTAGGGGATGTTGTGGTTGCATAGTGCATCATATCACAAAGCATCTACTTTATGAGGATTTATTGGGAAAGTTCTCTTAGACCTTTTTATTTATTTATTTATTCTCTTAGATCTTACAACTGGGAAAAGTTGTTGTGCTTCTTAATAATTGGTCTTACTTACCTTTGAACCTCCAGTCGCTGCTCCCCACTCACCCCCTTTTAACTGTTGAGAATCTCAGGGCCAAATTTGTGGGCCTCTTCTAGAAAATGCATTGATACATTTAGTCTTACTTAGCAGCCTTACCCTTGGCTTCATTTTATTTTCCCTTTCATCTGCATATATTCACTTTCAAGATTCTGTTTGTCTTTTTAGAATGAGAGACGGTAGTACATAAACAATTGGCAAAGAGAAAATTATCCACAGATGGAAACTTCTACTTTAAACATGGTAGATTAAAGTCACATTTTACTTGTGTGCCTTTCAGAAATTTTGCTAAAAGGAAAAGTGAAGGACTTAAGATGCATTAACACAAAAGAACAACAGCAGGAAAACGACATACAGAAAGAATGAGAGAGTATACTATCTGTGAGATAGGGAGAATTTAACAATTTGGAATCCAGAAAGAACATGGAGGAATGACAACTGACTGGCCCTAAGAAAGCTTGTTAAACATAAGTGCATTTGAGAGCAATAGGATGAAGAATAAGCCAATTCAAGTCACAGAACTTCAGTAAAGCCACAAAGGCCAGGGAATTACAGGTATTTGGTACATCTAGAGTCAAAGGTTTAAATAGGGGTGTGAATAGAGAATTGGTTTAAAGTTTATTTAAGAAGCACAGGCTGGGCACAGTGGCTCACACCTATAATCCCAGCACTTTGGGAGGTCAAGGAGGGCAGATTACTTGAGATCAGCCTAGCCAATATGGTGAAACTCCCATCTCTGCTAAAACTACAAAAATTAGCTGGTTATGGTGCCAGGTGCCTGTAATCCTAGCTACTAGGGAGGCTGAGGCACAAGAATTGCTTGAACCTGGTAAGCAGAGGTTGCAGTGAGCCAAGATCATGCCACTGCACTCCAGTCTGGGCGACATAGGGAGACTCCATCTCAAAGAAAAATAAAAGTTTAAGAAGCACAATGTTAGCTGGGCGCGGTGGCTCAAGCCTGTGATCCCAGCACGTTGGGAGGCCGAGGCGGGTGGATCACGAGGTCAAGAGATCGAGACCATCATGGTCAACATAGTGAAACCCCGTCTCTACTCAAAATACAAAAAATTAGCTGGGCATGGTGGCGCATGCCTGTAATCCCAGCTACTCAGGAGGCTGAGGCAGGAGAATTGCCTGAACCCAGGAGGCAGAGGTTGTGGTGAGCCGAGATCGCGCCATTGCACTCCAGCCTGGGTAACAAGAGTGAAACTCCGTCTCAAAAAAAAAAGCACAATGTTAAATCCTCTTTCATCTTGTGAAACTGGCTTAACAGCACCCCTC
Source organism: Callithrix jacchus (assembly GCF_049354715.1). Classification (NCBI taxonomy): domain Eukaryota; kingdom Metazoa; phylum Chordata; class Mammalia; order Primates; family Cebidae; genus Callithrix; species Callithrix jacchus. The sequence continues at coordinate 65,366,784 of NC_133509.1, read as the reverse complement.
CCCTACTCCAAAGAATGGTAGTGTATTTTCCACCAGTATTTTCTGTTTACTTAAGAAAGAAAACAACTGAAAGATGGGGTTATTGTATAAAATGGAAACAGCAGGGTTGTGTGAAAATCTCCAGCTAAGCATTGACATCCCCTGTTTTCTCCTACTGTTTGACTTCCAGTACGTTGGCAGCTTTTATCTCTTACAAGCAAGATATTAAAATTGAATCACATTAATAGAGAAGGCCTAATGGTACTGAAAATTGGGATATGTCAGTGAAATGGCTGGGCCTGTGACCTATCATGTATAAGTCAAGTCAGCAGCTTGACAAGACATAGCCATATTCTTAGTGCTTCTGGGCGGCTGTAATAAAATACCATGGACTGAGTAGCTTATAAATAATAGAAATTTATTTCTCACAGCTCAGGAAGTTGGGAAGTCTAAGATCAATATGTCAGCATGGTTGGGTTCTGGTGAAGACTCTTTTCTGAATTGCAGACTGCTGAATTCCCACTGAGTTTTCACATGGTAGAAAAGGCAGGCTCCTTTGGGCCTCTTTTTTAAGGGTACTAATTCTATTCATGAAGACTCTGTCACTAAAGGGCTACCTCTTAATACCATCTTACTGGGGATTAGGTTTCAACATAGGAATTTTGCTAAGGGACACAAATATTCAGACCATGGCACCCATGGACAGTTTACCAGTTAGGACCATGTCCATGGCACCCATGGACAGTTTACCAGTTAGGACCAAAAAGAGGAAAATTCAGAGATCAAGTTGGGAGGATCAGTATCTGACTAGGAGTTTCAAGAAGAGAATACAAATTAAGTGTTGTTGAAAACTTGATTAAAATAGTAATACAAGAAAACTCTGGAATATATTTTCAGAATGTATTTCCAGGGATGTTTGTTCCAGATTGAAAGGATTCTTTCCAGGTACTGGTAAAAGATCCATACAGAGGTTATCATCATGAACACTAAAAATTAAGTGGAAATTCAGAAATCTTTCAGATAGAAAAATTAGACTGCATTGAAAAGACTAGGAATCAGGCATTATTAAATTAACACTCAAAGCTAGAATATAGTAGAGCAGTGCCTTAAAGATTCTGAGGGAAAGTGATTTCCATTTAGATTTGTATACTGAGCCAAGTACTGTATTGTTTGTGAGTATTAATAGCATAAAGAGACATTTAGATATGAAAGCCTCAAATTTACCTTTCATTTTTCTCTCAGGAAGCTATTGGAGATGTGTCTCAGCATTCTGAGAGACTAGGTCGAGGAGGAAAGTGTAGGATCCAAGAAAAAGGATATTTAATAAACAGAAGCAAAGGAAATTTCAGGAAATAGTTATTCAGTGGGCCTGGACAGTAGAATGGAAGGAGGACAGAACATTGGAAGGAAGGTTTCTTAGAAAATAGGAAATTAATACATTGCTTTATGTGTCTGAGGAGTTTGAAAAGAGACATATGGTTCTGCTGGAAAATTCAGAGGAGAATAGTGATAACATCCTTGGAAAAACCAGGCAGTTAAGAAAAACCACACTGGACAGTTATTTCAGGAAAACTATATATAAAAGAAAGGAAGTAGAGTCACTGCAATGTGATTTAAATGGAAATACTAAAATGTACTTTGTAACCATGGAATATTAATATAGGTGAAGAAAGTAAATTGATATAACTATATTACTGTTATGGGAGGAAGTGTGGGTGTGGGATAGAGGCGTAAAGGAACTAAATTTTTATCAAGAAATAGCAATCTAAACATGTTATTTAGAAAAAATAGGGTAAATACCGAAGGAAACTTCTTTAAAAAGAAGTTGAAAAATGGTTGCTCCTAGTGCATAGGAATCAAAGATAGAGAAGGATGGAGCAGGGGACTCTCCTGTTACTCATTGTATGCCTTGCCAATTTATTTAGAACTTATTTGCCTTTTTTCTCCTGAGTACTTCCTAGCAAGCAGAACTTCATTTTAGCAACTGCTACAACAACCAAAGATTAACGATACTTATGATCTCCAAATTATTCTTAGCCAGCTTCACTAGAGACCAAAAAAGTTGCCTGGCGACAATCTTTTTCTTTTTCTTCACTGGCTGACTCCTTTTTTCATTCTTCAGCTCAGTAGCTCTTCTAATCTTTTTCTACTCTTCTTTAACTCCACTCCAGACTGCATTCCTTAATTTTAGTCATTCTTATAAGTTTGTGACACTATCTCATTTTTGTTTTGTTTTTTAGAGACAATTCTCCATTGATCTCTCATGTTTCTAAACATCCTGTGAGCAGAGACACATATTGCCCTTTTATTCTGGATTATCTATTTAAGGATATTTATATAACAAACAGCCTTGTAAGATAGAGACAGTCTTCTGGGAAGTCACGCTTACTGTTCAATATAAAGATTCAAGTTCCCTAAGCCCAGAGTTCCTCCGCTATGATTCAAACAAACTGTAAGTGTAACATCTACCCAATCCCCTCCTTGCCACCCTTGTGGGACTTGGGCAAAGGAAATTCAGCAAACATTATCATCCTGTTACTTCCTGTGCTCCTGAGGAGTAGAATTCTTGTCTCTGACTCAATTTTATGACTAATTTCAGGATTCATGAAACAGGAATAGACTAGGTCATTAGCTTGAAAGCAGGGAAAACCCTGAGACCTTTCACAGTCCATGATCCTTTAATTTTCATTTCCCTAAAGATTAATGATGTTGAGCATCTGCTCATATGCTTGTTTACATTCTACCTATCATTATGATGCAATGTCTATTTGAAATATTTCCCCATTTTTAATTGTTTTGTTACTATTATGGCTTAAGAGTTCTTTATATACCCTTGACACAAGTTTTTCATCAAATATAAGTTGCAAATATTTTTTTCCCAGTTTACAGGTTTTCTTTATATTCTCTTAGTATCTTTCAAAGAAAAAACGTTAATAATTTTGGTGAAATCTGATTCATCAATTCTTTCTTTTATGCTTGTGTTCTGTTTGACTTTTAAAGCCATGCACATGTATTGCTGTGATTAAATGCAGTTTTTATAACCTGGAAACAGGGGGAACTCTCATTTTAGAGACAGAAATTTCTATCCAAGGAGCAGCAGTACTTAATTTTTCAAAGTTAAAGACAAATATCTTATATCTTTAAAAAAATTATTTTAAATTATCATTGGTATGCTACTTTTATCAAGTACATTCATTGCCTTTCATTTAATCTCCAAATACTAAGTTATATTGTAAATGTTGAACTAAAAGTATATTTTGTTCTGGTAGATTTGTGGTTGTTTTTACTAATTTGCATTTGTAAAAACCATCTCCTTCTACATTCAGTCTTAATACAGTTTCTTTAAAAAGTGTGCTGGATTGGGTGGGATATAGTACAACCTATTAAAACTCTTTGTTAATGCTATTTAAAAAATATAGTGAGCCCTTTCTGTCTGTGGGTTGTGCATCGATGGATTGAAAATACCATATTAAGAAAATGACAAAAAATACAAATTTAAAACTGCAGTATGACACCTATTTACGTAGTATTTACATTGTATTTGGTATTATAAATAATCTACAGATGATTTAAAGTATACTGTAGGGAGAATGTATGTAGGTACTTGAGCATCATAGCAGGAGGTATGTATCCCAGAACCAATCCCTCATGGAAGCCAAGGGATGACTATAAACTGAATTGTGTTATATGCTAATTTGAACTAATGGAGGCAACCAATCAGGGAGGGGAGGCAAAAACCCTCCCTGAGTTTTATATTATTTTTCTTTTTGGTACCCTGTACTCTTAGTAAAGACATTGAGATAATCTAATTCAGCCGCCATGATTTACTGGTAAAGAAATTGAGGCCAAAGATTTAAATGATTTGGCCAAATTCAAGCAGCTACTTAGTGGCAGAGCAGAGACTTTTCATGGTGAAAGTTACTGTTCAGCTGAATTTTCTACTGCCTTTATTGTTTTGTTGCTGCCTTTATTGTTAGACATTTAAACAACTTTATGAAAACTTTTTTTGTGTGTGTATAGAGAAACTCACATTAGTTAAAATATTTAGTTAAGCCTATCCCTATTACTTGTTAAATGAGTGATTCTGTAAGACTTAAAAGTATTTCTTTAATAGATTTTGAGTTATTTCTTCTAGATAAGACAGGCTGTGAAATGGATTGGGATGTTTTATATCTGATTTACTATAAATTTAAATCTGGGCTACTTGATAAGTTATTTTTAAATTTTTTTGTTTTCATTTTGAGACAGGGTTTTGCTCTGTCACCCAGGCTGGAATGCTGTGTATAGTTATAGCTCACTGCAGCCTCAATGTCCTGTGCTGAAGTGATTCTCCTGCCTCAGTTTCCTGAGTAGCTGAGACTATAGGCACATGACACCATACCCAGCTAATTTTTTTTGAAGACAGGTTTCACTATGTTTCCCAGGCTGTTCTTGGTCTTGAACTCCTAGGCTCAGGTGATCCTCCTGCCTTCACCTCCCAAAGTACTGGGATTACATGAAGCACTGTCCCTGGCCCCGCCTGATAAACTTTGGTATTTACGGTTTTAGTCCTCAAACATTTATACTAAACTGTAAGAGGTTATAGTTATAAGAAATGCTAAGTTTCAGTTGCTTATGATGGCTTTATTTTGAGAACTAATAATAAATTTGAGTGTCTAATACCATAGGATTTTATTTTGATGCAGTAATTACCTAAAATATTTTGCACAATGAACTTTGGACAAAGACAGCAGAGAATAGTTACTTTCATTTCAGTTGTAGAACATGAATCTTTCAAACTTTTTTTCTGGAATAAAGTCCTCAAACAGAAGGTAGACGTTTGAATCTCTCTAGCTTTAAGAATTGATTTAAAATAGGAACCAGAAAGAAATATTAGAACCAACTGATGGAATAGTTGGATTCATCTATTTTCCTCCCCACAGGCCCTCTGGTGATGTTCTTGAGACATTCAATTTCTTAGAAAATGCTGATGATAGTGATGAAGAAGAGGAAAATGACATGATTGAAGGCATCCCAGAAGGAAAAGACAAACATCGAATGAATAAACACAAAGTAGGAATTAGATTTTATATTCTTATTACCTATATATTCATGTAGTTGGAATAGGAATTTTTGCGATGTCTTAAGTTACATTGGGAGTGATCATCTTCATTTTACATATCACTTAAAGGTTTTATGCGTTCAGCTCTTTTTTACATTACAAACAGTAGAAATTATTTGCTATATTATTCACTAAATGGGCAAGAAAGGGTCTGTATTTATAGGACTAGTCCATTGATTTTGAAACCTTTTTAAAGCTACCCCTTTCCACCTCTGCCACAATTGAGAATCACTGTAGAAGTCTGTTTCTTCTTGTACAATACACAAGGGGTAAGTTAACTGAAGTTGCAGTGGGAATACTTCCACCCTGGGTGAGGGAGTAATCTGTGAATTATAAGTAAGTCTCAACATTCTTGTTCTTTAGTAAGGAATAATAAAAATTTATTTTTGCTCATAACCTAAGAAACAGGTTTATCTATTTTAGTGGTTTGGGGGGCTAGCTATAGAAGCAAAAGTAGAGTAGATCGTCTATTTGTGAGTTACCAGAGTAGTGTATAGTATTTCAACCATATAAAAAATGTGGGTAGTTCTAAATGTTGGTACTTTGAGATTTTACAGTAATGTAAGGGAAAAAAATAACAATGTTTTACAACAGTTTCCAGTCTACAAAATCAGTTTTCAGTTTTTTTATACTATATGTGTATTACAGTTTATTTGGTTGAATAGAGATTTTAAGCCTTTTTAGTTTTTTGTTCTGGAAGGTAAAGCACTATTATAATTATCACAGTTATGAACTTAAAGTAGTTACTATGCCATATCTGTGAATGAAGGACTAAGCATGCAGTTTTCCATTTATGAGGTCAATTCAAGATAACATATCAGAATGCGAGTAAGTGACTGGTTCTTCAGTGGAGGGCTCATTATGAATATACTGTAATTTAAGAGATTCACTAATGATTAGCACTTAAACCATTTTTAGTGCCACATTACTTAGATCAATCTTGGCACAGCACTGTTGAACCATTTATCTAAGGTATAATTTGGGATTTATGAATTACATGGGCAATCTAAAGTTTTGGATCCAAGTAATTTTAAAATGGGTGAATATAGTTATGTGACAATATTAAAGGATCCATTTTTAATGTAGAATAAAAGTAATTCTTGGCTTATATTCTGTTTACAGATAGGTAATGAAGGTTTAGCTGCTGACCTAACTGACGATCCTGATACTGAGGAAGCACTGAAAGAATTTGATTTTTTAGTGACTGCCGAAGATGGTGAAGGAGCTGGAGAAGCACGGAGTTCGGGGGATGGCACAGAATGGGGTAAGGTGATAAAGAAATAGGGGGTGGGAGGAAATCTAGCCTTTAATGATGAGCTATTATAAAATGTTACATGTGGAATGTGTGTATCTGAATGTATGGTGGCAGTTAAACTGAGAGCAAGGGAGGTGATATTGAATAATAACCAGGTATTTTGTACCAATTTATTTACATTCGGTGACTAAACTGCTTATAATATATATGGCTTCTGGTGGATTTAGATTTTTGGAATTTGTCTGGATTTAAAGTTGAACTATTTAATTAATTTGAAAATTCAGTTTCTTTTTCTTTAATAGATTTTTTAAAATGTATGTATTCAGTTTTAAACATTCCCATTATTTAATTTGGTATTCTAGATTTAGGAAGATTTAACTTAGTATGTCTATATGGTGTTATCTGACTAATTACTAAGAAGGAATAAAGCTACTAATCCTGAATTATAGCTCTATATTGAGCACAATTTAATGAAGATACTAAACTGTACTGCCTATAATATTCAATGTGTAAAATGTTAGGGCCTAAACTTTAGAAGTGGTACATAATGCTAATAATAATTCAAGCATAACTAAAAGAAAATGATTCTTTATCTGTACACAGTTAAAAACCCCATTAGAAAGTAAAACAAGTTTAAAAAAATATTTTAAGGCAATAGCTGATGTCCATTATGATTTTCCTAGTAAATATGTTCATGCAATCCTCATTTAATATCAGCATGTTGTCTGGTAGGCAGAGCAAAGTGTGTTCACTGAGCTTTTTTGGAGAACATTATTACTTTGTTTTTTTTTTTGAGACAGAGTTTCGCTCAGTTGCCAGGCTGGAGTGCAGTGATGTGATCTTGGCTCACTGTAGTCTCTGGCTCCTGGGTTCAAGCAATTCTTCTGCCTCAGCCTCCTGAGTAGCTGGGACTACAGGTGCACCCCACCACACCCAGCTAATTTTTATATTTTTAGTAGAGATGAAGTTTCACCTCGTTAGCCAGCATGGTCTCGGTCTCTTGACTTCGTGATCTACCTACCTCGGCTTCCCAAAGTGCTGGGATTACAGGCATGAGCCATTGCTTCTGGCCTGGAGAAGGTTATTTTAATACATCAAAGTTTTGCTTAATTACAAGGAAGAGGAATAATTACTAGATTTTTTAAAAAAAATTATTTTGATAGCAAACATTTGGGTTTTTTGAAAATGCCTCATTTATGTGTTTAAATATTGCTAATAGCAAGAGAAAATAAACCTAATATATAATACATTTATTATCTTGATATAAAAAATGAATCAAGGACTTAAAATATTTGAATTTTGCTATCGGTTTTCTTTTTATAATTCTCAAGCATTATTTTCAGACCTTCACTTCTCTCTTTTTCTAAATGGAAATAGAAGAGACACATTAATTTAAAACATGGGAAAACTCCACAATTACTTTGTAGACTACATTTTTGTACTTACTATTTGAAAACAATTGTGTTTTAGAAGGGTACCTTTCTTCAAAATCAGCATTGCTCAGGAGAAACAGTAAAGGTATTTAACTTTTCTTTTAGCTTCTCTGTGCAGGCATTCAATGTTGGAAATACCTTATCTTTTTCCAGTAATCTCAAAAGTATTGTTTTTTTCCTGATTGTTTTATAATTATATAAATACATAATTATTTTGTAATAGAAGCATGTTTTAGAAAACTTAGAACCTACAAATACATAGATTTTTTATAAGTATGTGTATATATATTTACTTAGTTAACAAAGGATTTTGCTAAATGTTGATTTGTAATGCACACTTTTCACTTAATACATGGTTCTTCTGTAGCGCTTTTTGGTTTTTTTGAGACAGGGTCTCTATTTGTTGCCCAGGCTGGGGTGCTGTGGTGCAATCTTGACTCACTGTGACCTTCACCTCCCAGGCTCAAGGGGTCCTCCCACCTCAGCCTCCTCAATAACTGAGACCACAGGCGTGTGACCACACCTGGCTAATTTTTGCATGTTTTTTGTAGAGCCGGGGTTTGTCCATGTTGCTCAGGCACGTCTTGAACTCCTGGACTCAAGCAGTCTGCCTGCCTTGGCCTCCCAAAGTGCTGGGATTATAGGCAAGAGTCACCACACCCAGTCAGCATAATTTTTAATAGCTTCATAATATTCTGTCAATAATGTGCTGTAATTTTATTTAACCAGAGCCCTGTGATGCACATTTATTTTCATTAAAAAGAAAATGATCAAAATAATTTATTGAGTATCTCTTTAGCTAAATCTTGACACAAATTCATTCCTGTTTCCTTAGCCTAAAGTTGCTAGCAATTTAGTCAAAAGGATAAAGAAAAAGTTCAGGAATTTAATTTATATGGAATGGCATTATTTCTTTGATAATAGTTTCCATATTATTTACAACTGATTGATCCTTCTGTCTGAAGACTTTTGAGATTGTAGAGCAGAGTTTTAAGACAACTTTCAATACTTTGCTTTTTATTGTCAATATTTGACAGTGCTTGTGTCTCCTGGGTAAGCAGAAGTAATCGAAAAAATATCTTCCAGACAAGATGGAAATACCATCTTTAAGACATTTTAAGTTCTCGATGAAGGAAAATAACTTGTTTAAGTACAAGATGGTTCAGATAGCTTTTTTTCTAAAAGAAATGAAAACTGTCAAGTGATTTATGCACTGTTTCCAAAGTTCATTATTTCTACTCAACAAGATGTCATTTTTTCCAAAGCAAAGATGATAAATATGCAAGCAGTCTTTATATTTATGAAATTTATTTGCTAAAAATTTGAATATGTTTCTAAATAGCAAAGTGGTAGCTTTCTGAATGATTTTTTTTTTTTTCTCAGTGAGACCGAGTCCCACTCTGTTACCCAGTCTGGAGTGCAATGGCACATTCTTGGCTCACCGCAACCTCTGCCTCCCGAATTGAAGTGATTCTCCTTCCTCAGCCTCCAGAGTAACTGGGATTATAGGCCTGGCTAATTTTTATATTTTTAATAGAGACAGGGTTTCACCATGTTGGCCAGGCTGGTCTTGAACTCCTGACTCCAGGTGATCCACCCACCATGGCCTCCCAAAATACTGGGATTGCAGGTGTGAGCTACAATGCCCAGATTTAAATTATTGGGTATAAGAGCACTGAATTTTTTTAAAAAATAAGTCTTGACTTAATTAAACATACTCCAGTACTTACTCACATTAGAGAATCTGGTTTTTATTTTGTGTATTAGCAGTCAACAATTAACTTTGTTATCTCTGACTTTGAATTTTTTATTTACGAAACCATTGCCTTTTAGCAAGCTTTTAAATGGTCTTTTCACTGTCATCTATATTCGTCTGAGTTTAATGTTAGTAATTTTTCGTTCTTCTTGTTATCAAAAACAATCGTTGGGATTTTTATTTTGCTTTTTATTTCATGGAGACTAGACATTTTAAAATTGTTCATTTATTGTCTCCTGCCTTTGAAACTGTGATCTGTAGAGATTTATAGAAGTACAAAATACAGTTATCACCTGAATGTTTGTACTTAAGCAAAATGGATAAAGTATGAGATTATTTGCATAAAGTTAGTAATAAATTTATGCTACAGTTAATAGATTCGTGTAATTCCTCTGCTTTGGTAATCAGAATTACCATAATAGAATTTCATGTTTTCGTGGGTTTGAGCTGTCAGGAGTCAACTTTCTTATGCATATTTGTGTTTTCTTTTAGACAAAAAAGTTATTGTAAATGATTCAACCTCATTTCTTGGTATTTTTTCCCCCTAGATTTTTTTAAAACAGGATTAATATGTAGAAGATTATGCTGCCTCTTTTGCTCTTATCTATTTCTTATAAGCAATATCAAATCAGCTGTTACTTACCAGGCAAGTTTCAGGATGTTGTTTGTGCACATATGCATTCACCAGCCTGTTCTTTGCACTGCCTAAATTTACTTTTGGTTTCTAGATGTGAGATTATCTTGCAAGTATTTTTTTCCTTAAGCTTATCCTTATTTTATTCCCTGTGCAATTTCACTCCACTCTCTGTCAACTATAGTTAAGAGTTATACACAGTTTTATTCTCTCTACATAGATCTTTTAGAAAACTGTTTGGCTCTTACTACATTTTTCTGTTCTATCTAATTTCCTGTATAAACTTTGTATGACTTAAGGTTTTTTGGTCTCTGTGAGGTCTAGAAAATATTTGCCCAAAAGTTATCAATTTGTCTTGCTTTAAGTAGTTGAAATTAAGAATTGTTAACTTCATTAAGATGAGTGCAAATGATTAATTGTTGAGATTCCTTTTTTTTTTTTTTTGGTATATTCAGTAAGTTTACAGAAGGATTCCTGATGCTGCGTAGTTTTCAGGAAACTTCATGATTTGAATACATGTGAATTGAGTAAAGTGAAATTTCTCTTTAAAACTGTATTACAGCATTACAATTTGTGGATTTGACAGATAACCTTACGTGTGAGTTTTAGTCTTGAGTAACCTAGTTTCAAGTAATTCCAGTTAGCAAATTGATTTAAAGCTTGGGGTTTACTGTTTTACATACTGACCAGCTGTGATCATAGGTAGGATAACCATCAGGGAAAAACTTGACAATTGTAGCAGGAAAAAACTCAAGGTACAGTAAATATTTGCATTTCTGTGTGCCATTCAAATATGAGAATTTATTAAGCTTGGTACATGAAACAATCTATAAAGGAAAAGAAAGGCTTTTTATGTCTACTTTATAGATTAAGTCAGTGAGGCCTAGGGTGGCTCTTACAAAACTTTGTGAGCCAGAATATACTGAGTTATCAAAAACTTAACAAGTCACAGTCTTAAATTTCCTAATGACATGGCTGTTTTAAAACCACACAAAGGAGGGGAAAATCCTCAATATTTAAAATAATTCTCAAAGACTTAATTATTTTCATGTTCCCTCTTTTTAGTGCTGTTTTTCCTCTACTTTACCATGAGTAAATTTTTCTCAGGCACAAGTATTTAGTTAAATATGGATTTACTATTCAGCTAAAATAGCTGACATATCTTTAGCAGTTGCACAGCAATATATATGTTTTCACTCCTCCATGCTGATCACTACTTTTATCCTGAAAAAGAAATCATTTCTAAAAAAATTCTTCAGTGGAATTTGAGTTTTGTTTTTTTGTGTTTTTGTTTTTGTTTTGTTTTGTTTTGCTAATCTTAGTTATAGACCAATGGAAGAAGGTAATGAGATGTTGAACTATTTGGGTGGGTGGGGGCAGAGGTGGGATTCTCTGAATGCTTTGTATGGATTATTCAAGACATTGTATTTTGAACTATATGTATGTATTATATTGGACTAGAATGCCTCTCCATTAGTACAGTTAATCCTGTGCATGCAGAATCAGTATGACAGAAAGTGCATGAATATTTTCATCAATGAAACAGCACTTAACTTTCTGGCTTGCACTTTTCCAAGTAGTTCGCATGTATTTCATTCATTTGCTTTTATGATGCTGGCTGAATAATTTTTATTAACATTTTTATAAAGATGCAGTGATCTATTTTTATAACATTAGATTTCTAATGTCAGTCCATTGAATGAATGATAACCTTCAAATTAGTGGTTCATAAAAATGAAGCACCATTTAACTGTCAGTATTAAATGTTTAGAAACTTATGACTTGGGCATTTAGAGTTTGAGTTGTGAATACCAGAACTGAGACTGCACCTTTAAAGTATTTTGAATATATGCTATTAGTACATTTTATTATGATTATGTAAAGCTATAACAGTTTACTGCCAACAGCTTGCATTGCCAACTGCTGATTTTTTTTCTTTTAATAATATGCTGCATGTAGATAAAGATGACCTCTCCCCAACTGCTGAGGTTTGGGATGTAGACCAGGGACTAATAAGTAAACTGAAGGAACAGTACAAGAAGGAACGAAAGGGGAAGAAAGGGGTGAAGAGTAAGTGCAGATTCTGACTATTATAATTTTTGTGTACCGATAATTGAGAAAAAATTCTTCAATTCTGTTATTTTTTTGGTTTAACTTAATTTTTTTTTTTGTTTCGTAAAGGGGGCAACTAACTTTAAACTTTGTCTGTTGTATAATTGAAATTTGTTTGTATATAATTTAGGATGTTATTTGATCAAGTAGAAAATCATTTAAAATATATGGGAAGGGTGAAGGGAAGATTTTGAGGATTGTTTTTAAACTTTAAAAACTTTACCAAATTGTTAGGAATATTGGCATTGGAATAAAAACTTAATAATTTGTTCAAAAGGGAGAAAAGTATAAATTTCTCCATTTTTGATACGTAGAGTATAGTTATAAACAACTCATATCCAGGTTACATTTCTTAGTTCGGGAATCCTTATATACGGTGAGTAGTAAAGCCCTTTCTATAGTTTCTGCTTTCTGTTGTTTGTAGTTGAAGAGCAATTCTCCACAGTTTAACTGCAAACAACAACAGCAGCCAAAGGAACCTCTTGGGTAGTATATTTTGGCTACTGTCATGCAGGAGATCAGGAGTGGGAAGATAGTGGTGACAGTAAGGTTTGTTTAGTCATTGCTGGATGTCTTGTGCCTGGATGTATTTTTCAGTATGTTGTATATTAACCAATATGTTTATTAAAAGTATAAATCAGCTATAACACTTCTCTCAAGCGATTCACTTCCATTCGGTGAACAAACTTAGAAGTTGCCACATGAAAAATATCTTCAGATGTATGACTATTAACTGGAGAGACTTGAAACTTATTTTTTGGATCTATTTTGAAATGGCCGTTGACTCCTGCTAGTCTAACATTTTGATTATATAAAGCAGAAAATAGTTTGAGGAAAAAGGCAAAAAAAAAATATAGACATTCTTTTATGTTTCTTTGGTGACATACATTGATATGTAAAATGGCAGGTGTAATGGAAAAGTATACAGATTTCCTTCAATAAAATATTTTTTGAGTGATTTCATTTATTGTGAAGGCTAATATGTGAAGTTTTGGGGATTTCACCTGTTAGAAAATTTTCTTTTATAATTTTATGATAGTTTTTGTTATTGCATGTGAATTAAAAGACTATACAGTGAACTGCTTATTGTATTTAAAAACATTTGATACTGAGCTGGGGTTATGTTTAGTTGCTAACATCATTTACCTATAATGCAAGCATGTTGAGTATAAAAGTTCATTTGCATGATTGACTATTTTAGAATAGACAAAATGACATTAGAATTTTAGGGTTTTTTTTTTTTTTTTTTTTTTAAATTTGAGTCTCACTCTGTTGCCCAGGCTGGAATGCAATAGTGTGATCTCAGCCTACTGTAACCTCTGCCTCCTGGGTTTGAGCAATTTTCCTGCCTCAGCCTCCTGAGTAGCTGCAACTGTAGGGGTGTGCCACCACACCAGGCTAATTTTTTGTATTTTTAGTAGAGACAGGGTTTCACCTTGTTAGCCAGGATGGTCTCGATCTCCTGACTTCATGATCTGCCCACCTCGACCTTCCAAAGTGGTGGGATTACAGGCATGAGCCACAGCGCCCAGCCTAGGTGTTTTTTTTTTTTTTTTTTTTTTTTAAGAAATAAAGTAGTTTATTTTAATAGTGCATTGCTTATTTTATGTATAGTATCATAAACTGACTTAATCTGCTGAAGATTTCTTTTGAAATGTTAGATAATGTTGCTTCTAATTTAAAGTAGAAGTATCCCATTTCCCCCTCTTATAGACTATGACTAGACCTATATCTTTTTGAGGTCTAGAAATAAGATAGCAGTCAACTCAAGGTCTTTTTTAGTTGTTGCTTTTAAATTTTTCTAAAAAATTTGTAATTATAAAAAGTATGTTTAAGAAATACTAGATAAACTAAAGCTGAATTTTTAACTCCTCATACAAACTTTAATTCTTTTAGAGACAAAGTCTCGATCTGTCACCCAGGTTGGAGCGCAATAGTGCAGATAATAGCTCAACATAGCCTCAAACTCTCCTGCCCTCAAAGTATCCTCCCACCTCAGCCTCCTGAGTAGCTGAGACTACAGGCACATACTACCACACCTGGCTAATATTTTATTTTTAAAAAGTTTTCGTAGAGATGGGGTTTCTCTGTATTGCCCAGGATTGTCTCGAGCTCTTGGCCTCAAGCCATTCTTTCACCTTAGCTTTTCAGAGTGTTAAGATTATAGGCATGAGCCACCCTGCTTGGCCTTATGTTTTTTTTTTTTGGAGCTTAGTACACATAATATTATAATTTGCCTACTGCCGTCTTAGAAAACATCATTTTATGTCAACAAATAATTCCTTTGTGTATGTTTGTGATTTTTTTCTTTCCAAACAATAGAAAGGAACCCAGTATGTCAAAGAGATGAAAGAGGGCTTCTTTGAATCAGTATCGGGAGACCCCAGATTCGTAACTTAAGGCTTTCATGTCTCAATAACATCTTGCTACCTAGATATGTATTCTGTTATTCAGCCTATTCCACTTTAATTTTGATTTCATGTCTATTTTTTCAAAAAAAAAAAAGAACTTTGCTTATATAATCATAAAAATAACACATGCTTGTTGTTCAGATGAGAAGTACATAGGAATATAAAGAAAAACTATAAAAATCACCTGCAATCCTACCACTTAGAGACTTATTGTTTATTTGGCGTATATTCATCCATCTTTTCTTAAAAGTCGTTATACATAAAACTTCCTTTTTAATATTTTATCTAGAGTATTATTGTTGTAATTTAACTCATTCTTTACTTCTTAATGTTTCATAGTCAACTAAAATATTTTTGTGGATTTAACCTCACCTCCATTAGTTAAACTATAGATTTGTTTCTTATTTTTAAACATTTTCATAAGTATTACTGTCTTTGAGGCTACTAACATAAGTAGATAGAGGGATGAGGTGTCTAGCAGAGTGTCTCAGGAAAGATAATTAAGAAATAGCAAATTATGTTTCTTTTTTATACTTCCTTTATGGAGTTTTGTAAATTAAAAACTTTTTGCTCTTAAATACAGAATTCAATTTGAAAATGTTGGCTCTGAATCCTTGGCATGAAGATAGATTTTAAGAAAATAAAAACTTTTTTTTTTTTTTGGTTTATGGTTTCACAGACTTCGAATGATCTTCATTCAAATAGCTCATCATGTTATTAATAAGATATAATTCTAATATATAATTTTAAATGAAATGGTAATTCATGAATTTCTCAGCATTTTTATCTAGTCCATGTTAGTTATTATTCTAATATTATTCTTATTTAGCTTTGTACACGTTAGAATAATTCATTATCTGTTGCCTTTTGATTTCTTTTAAAAAAAATTTTTGCGGCCAGGCATGGCGACTCACTCCTGTAATCCCAGAACTTTGGGAGGCCGAGGTGGGTGGATCACGAGGTCAGGAGTTTGAAACCAATATTGTGAAACCCCATCTTTACCAAAAAATAAAAAAATTAGCTGGTCGTGGTGGTGCACACCTGTAGTCCCAACTACTTGAGACTGAGGCAGGAGAATTGCTAGAACCTGAGAGGCAGAGGTTGCAGTGAGCCGACATCACACCACTGCACTCCAGCCTGAGCGACAGAGCAAGACTCCGTGTCAAAAAAAATTTTTTTATATTGCAAATGACACATAATTATAAATGTTTTTGGGATACCGTGTGATGTTTTAATGCATTGAATAATGATAAAAATCAGAGTAGTTAGCATATTCATTTCTTTGTGGTTACAGCACTCAATATCCTTTTTCTGGCTACCCTGAAATATAGAATACATTATTACTAGCTATAGTCAACCTACGGTGTTACAGAACCAGAACTTATTCTGCCTACGTAAACGTAAATTTGTATACATTTACCAATCTTGATTTTTTTTTTTATTCCAGAATTTGTTAAGTCACACCTCCTGGATTAGCACTAAGCTTCTACAGTTTTTCACCCCAACTTCTTAAAGGGAAGAAAACTATTTGCTAACTTTACCTTATGGAATCAGCAGATGTAATCCAGTCTTTTTCTCTTTTTTTCAGAAGGGAAAGAGAAAAATGGCAAGAATGCTGCTGACTTTTTAACTTTGTAAAGACTCATTCAAGATTCGACTTTTAAATGGAAAGGCTTCTAAAATCAAGTGCTAAGTTAAAGTTTCTGTGTCTTCCAGATTGTTCACTCCATCCCACCCTTCTTTTTTTTCCCCCACCAGGCAAGAGGAAAAGGGATTAAAAGTGACAGCCTTGTCTTGGAGTGTAGACCCCCTTCAGTATCCTTCTTACTAAGTGAGATACACAATATAATTGAGATGTACTTTATCTTATTAATACTCTAAGAGTCAAGACTATGAAACTAAAGAGGCTTGATGCAGTTATTTTGATCTCAGGCTTCAAAGGGTTAAGCTTTCTTTTCCTTTTAACTTTTTATTTTGACGTAATTTCTGACTTAAGAAAATTTTGTGAGAATAGTACAGAGAATTTCATATACTTTTCACCCAGGTTACCCACCACATGTTAACACTTTACCATACTTGCTTTTCCCTTTCCTTTCTCTAAATATATTATTTTTTATTTATTTGTTTTTTGAGACAGGGGCTCACTCTGCTGCCCTGGCGGGAGTGTAGTAGCACATCGTAGCTCACTGAAACCTCAAACTACTGGGCCCAAGCAATCTTCCCACTCCCACCTCCCAAGTAGTTGGGACCACAGGTGTGAACCACCATCCCTGGCTAATTTTTAAATACACAGGATCTCTGCATGTTGCCCAGGTGTGTCTTAAACTTCTGGCCTCAGGTGATTGTCCCATGTCAACCTCCCAGAGCATTAAGATTTCAGGCATGAGGCTAGGTGTGGTGGCTCACACCTGTAATCCCAGCACTTTGGGAGGCGGAGGCAGGCAGATCACCTGAGGTCAAGAGTTCAAGACCAGCCTGGCCAACATGGTGAAAACTTTTTTGTTTTGTTTTGTTTTGTTTTTTTTGGGGTTTTTTTTGGAATAGTTCAGAAAACTGAGTTGTAGACATGGTGTTCATTAAATAAATTAGCATATATTTAAACAAAGACATTCTTATGTATGACCACAGTACAGTCATGAAAATGAGGAAGTAAACGTTGATGCAATACTAATATCTAAGCTAAAACTCAGTTTTCTTTCACTTTTTCTTTTTTGGTTAATCAATGAGAGCTTGTTATGTTGCTCAGGTTGGCCTTGAACTCATAGCCTTGCCTCCTTAAGCGCCAGGACAACTGGTTGGAGCCACCCCAGCTCCTGTCTTTCACTTTTTAATAATTAATATGTTTTCTGTAATTTGGGAGGAATGTGAAGGAAAGTTCTGAATGAATCTTTTGTAAAAATGTTGGGTTGGTAGCATTTTTCTAACTTTGTAAGATCTCCATTTGTGCTGAGTTTTATATCTTAGTAAAAACATACAAGTCAATAATGATTAAAAATCACAGTGTGAACAAAGCATCTAAAATATGGAGGCTGTAGTTAGACTATGACAGCAGCTAAAATTTTTTTAAGACTTTGATATTTGTCACTCCTTTTCAACATGGAAAATTTAAACTGTGGATTATAATATAATTTTCCTTTTATAGGAGCTGTTATTATAGCCTGTTACTGTTAAGCTATATTATACCTATACAGTTTAAACTTACCAATAAAAGATTATTTCATTTCCTTTCTTCAAAAGATGTTCCCCATTTAAAAAATTCACATTTTGGGAATATGTATGTTTTTAGTCCTGGTTCTCAGTGGGTGGACTTACCTTAATTTTCCTAATTATTCTGGTTTATGCTGACTTTTCTATGTATAGAATATGATTTTTTGCCATCTCCCTTCTTTCCTTTACTGGTATTACAGAATTGCTGTGCACCTTCTGGCTTGATTATCAATACATTAGAAAAGCAGGAAGTCTTTTAACTTTTTCAGTTTGTTTCAGTGTAAATCGTAAGCTCCCCCAAATCATTTTCTAATTTTTGTTTTTAAAGTTTTATATTAATATTTGTCATTTGCTATTCTAGATCCAAGAAAACATGTCACCAGGAAATAGTTTTTTTAAAGTGTGACTTCAAGCCACATATCCAAAATTAGGCATTTGAATACCTTTAAGAAGAAATTACTCTTAAGTAGGCTTTTTAAAAAGCCTATTTTTTTTTTTGCTTACACTACAAATTATTTGTTATGATTAAAGTACTTCCATTTAGCAGATAGTACTAATTCGAAGAGCCCTCAGAATAGTTATATTCTCTCTCCTGCCTCAAAGACAAAAAGTTATCTTGTAGCAAAGGGATACTATTTTTACCTAGGAATGTGGTTTTATGTTTCTGGCTTTAATTTCAAAATTTTAAAACAAACTATTCATATTCTTTAACTCAGGATTTTTTTCTTTCTTTTCAAGAAAATAACTTAGGTATTTTGCCTAGGATCAGAATGTATCAGATTGATACTCTTTAATCAGTGCACTTTTTAAAACCAAAGACTCACTTTGCAGTTGAAGTTATTTTTTCTTATTATTGTGATCTCGTATTTAAGACGAACAGTTGTCATGTGAAAACTTTAGTTACAACAATAGAAAATAGCTCAGATCTAGCAAACATGACTTAAGTAAATTTTCATGCTAAAATAAGCTTATCTTTTCCAGATTGTTTGCCTACTACAGTTAGTTTTGCTTCAGAATATAAAAGTTGATCAACAAAGGGAGGGCTCATTTGAGAAACAGAAAATGTTAGATTTATTCAAAAGTACTATTTTACTTACAGAGGGCATAGGAAGATAAATTTCATGGTGTGAGTATGTGTGTGTGTTTGTGAGTGGAATTTGAAAATGTAGCAGTAGTCTATAGTTTGGCTTACACGAGGCATAATTAGTATATTTTTCATTGTGTTGTAGTCTATTTAGAGGATTATGCATTTATATAGGACTTTGTATTTGTTAAGAGGTAGGTGGGTTGTATTTGTAGTAGTAGGAAAGTTTTCCTAGCTGTGTACAGTGGCTTCATGCCTGCAATCCTAGCACTTTGGGACGCATAAGAGAGAGGATTGCTTGACTCCAGGAGCTTAGTACCAGACTGGGCAGTATGGTGAGACCATCTCTACAAAAATATAAAATACAAAAATTAGCTGGGTATAGTAGTGCATACCTGTGGTCCCAGCTACTCTGGAGACCAAGGTAGGAGAATTGCCTGAGCCTAGGAGTTTAAGACCAGCCTGGACAAGATGGTGAGACCCTGTCTCTACAAAAGTTTTTTAAAAATTAGCCAAGCATAGTGATGCATGCCTGTGGTCCCAGCTCCTGGGCATGCTGAAGTAGGAGGATCACTTGAGTCCAGAAGGTCAAGAGACAAGGAACTTGAGGCTGCAGAGAGCCGTGTTTGTATCACTGCATTCAAGTTTTCCTTGCTATAAGAATTAGAACAAGTATTTATACTTCTGTAAATTTCAGTTTTTATTTAATTAGTGTTTAATGCGCCTTTAAATATGCCTTTAAATATTGATATTAATATTGTCTAGTATTCTATTATACTCATACCACTACAGTTTTCTCATTATTGCTAATAAGACTTCAGATTTTTTTTTTGAAGTTGTTTTGTTGCATTTATTATGTTTAGAATATTGGATAGGTTGAGAAAGAAAACAAAGACATTAAATTTACAGTTGCAAGATGCTTGACCAGGTGTGGTGGTTCATGCCTGTAATCCCAGCACTTTGTGAGGCTGAGGCTGGTGGATCACCTGAGGTCAGGAGTTCGAGACCACCCTGGGTAACCTGGTGAAACCCCATCTCTACTAAAAATACAAAATTAGCCAGGTGTGGTGGTGGACGCCTGTAATCCCAGCTACTTAGGAGGCTGAGGCAGGAGAATTGCTTGAACCCAGGAGGTAGAGGTTGTGGTGAGTGAGCCGAGATCGCACCACTGCACTCCATCCTGAGCAACAAGAGTGAAACTTTGTCTCAAAAAAAAAAAAAGATGTGCTACACAGTAGAGTGAAGACTACTAATTATGAAATCTGCTTTCATCTATGGCAGCTTTTGAGAAACTAGGATTAGAGCAGGGAAGTTCCATTTTTTCCTCAACTTGGCACTGTGTCACATAGAGACTATTTTATGTAAAATATTATATAATTTGGGATCCTTAGTTTGAAAAGTAGCTTTCATAACAGCTCCTAATTTCTTTCCCTTCTATATCTCCCAGTTCATTTGTACAGGAAGATTATGACTTTACATTATCTGTAACAAAACTTTCTGTTGAGCATTTATGTTTCACATTAGCTATCATATAATGAAATTATTTACAAGGTAGTATTTATTAAAGTCATTTTATGTTACACATAAATAAGAGAACAGGGAAAGATCACCAAAAGCTTTACAGAAGAGACGGAACTGGTGTGGAGGAATGGGTAGCATGTGGATAGGCTGAGGTTTGTGTTATAGGGGGAGGGAGGGGGAGAGAGAGACAGAAAGAGAGAGAGAGAGAGAGAGAGAGAGAGTGTGTGTGTGTGTGTGTGTGTGTGTGTGTAGCAAGTACTCTCACCTTTCTGAGAATGGGTGAGGACAGCTATGACAAAATATGCCAGAAGTAATCTCAGCGAACACTGAAACTATATGGAAACGGCTTTGACTGGAAGATGAAGGGAGTTAAAAGATAAGATGAGGTAGAAAAAATAGGATCAGATTATGAAGCACATGCAAGGTTAAGTACATGATTTTAGTTAACTTTGATCCAAAGAGTTTTTAAGTACTACTTGTGGTTTCTGAGCTAAGGGAGATGTAATAAATGTGTTAATTTTGGAAAATTAGTTTAGTTGTAGTATTATGAATGTGATTGAAGATAAATGGAGCTTGGAGATAGAAAAACCAATTAGGAAACTGTTATAATAATTCCTAAGATTGAAAGCCTTGATTAAAGTCAATAGAGAGAAAGAGAGAAACTTAGAGAATACTTTGAAGGTTCTTTTTAAAAACAGCCCCCACCTTTTTACAGTTTTACAAGTTGAAGAATTAAAATATGGTTGTAAAATTTTAAGAACCAAAATTAAATAAATGGTGGTGGTAGTCATACAGGTGGGAAAGTTACAAAGGTAGCTATTTTGCAAGAAAGAATAATATTTATTTTCTTTTACATTGAATTTAATTGGTGGTTGGACATCCGGTTGACAGTTTTTTGTTAGAGAATTTGTTTACAGTCATTTCACTGTGGGAGGAAGCCCTCAGATAACACTGAGTTTCTTTATTATTATTTAGGAAATTCAGGCTATGTAACATATTTCCCAAACCAGAAGTAGAGTAGTTTAAGCATTTCTAAGAAGTTAGGAATTACTGCAAAATAGGACCGATAAATGTGTAAAAGTCCATCTATTTCCACTAAGTTTTACTATCTAATTGCTTGGCATTTTGTTAAGGATACATAGATGAATAATAGTTCTTAGAGTTACTTGTACTTAAATAGCCATGGTGCACTTAATAATACATAGCAGTCGAATTCACGCGTTAATGTTGTTGTTAGTAAATATAAGGTCATAATGTTTGACCTTGGACTTACCTATTTTATCTTTTTTAAACCTTATGTAGATTATAAAGCATTGTCTTTTCAAAGTTTTTTTCTGACATTCTTAAAACTTGTTTTCTTTCAAAATAAATTATTCTGCCATTTCTAAAATTCAAAGTTAAAGAATATTTCACAATGCTACGGAGCTTTTGAGTTTCATATATTTTAGCCTGAATTATCCAGGCAACAGCCAAAATTCTTCCCTTGTACTTATGGCTTGTGACAGTGTTGACTTTTCATATCATTATGAGAAACTCAGAGATCTTATAGATACATCAGATTTTTCAGATTTGGGAAAAGTGAAAAAAATTTTTGAAAGAAATTTGGGTTGATTTATTAATGACAAATTTGGGCTAACATGGCAGGAAAATATCCATGGAAACACCAGGTAAAGTTAATTGTTTGTTGCACCCTCATAAAAACTATTTGTACTTATTCCTTTGTTAAGATTTTTAAATAGTGAATTATGTTGGTAAGCCCTTGTTTTATTCTTTACAGTGGTAAATGTTAACCTTAAACACCAAAATTTTCCTTTGTTTTAATGATACCTTCCATGTCTGTGAGCTTACAGAACGTTAAAGAACTCTCTCTAGTCTATGGAGATATATGTATGTCATATATATGTATCTTTAGAGAGACATATGTCTCCACAGAAAGAGTGAATATTTAAAATATTTAAACAGTGTGTTTTGGGGAATGGTATGGAAAATGGAAGACATCTTTAATTTTCTGATGTTTTAGTAACTGGGACTTCTTAATAGTCTGTTTTGTTAATAAATTGGTTTTAAAGGCTGCTGTTTTAGTAACTGGGACTTCTTAATAGTCTGTTTTGTTAATAAATTGGTTTTAAAGGCTGCTGGCAAGTCAAGCGGTAGCCATTAAATGAACCTCTACTGCTGACATTAATTTACAGGGGCCAACAGGACAAAACTCTACGACATGATAGCTGATCTGGGAGATGATGAGCTGCCCCACATCCCTTCAGGAATCATTAATCAGTCTAGGTCAGCCTCTACTAGAATGACTGATCATGAAGGTGCAAGAGCAGAGGAAGGTACAAAATTTAGCTACCATGTTTATTTACATTGCAGAAGACCTTAAATCCAGATCACATCTTAATATTGCAACTAGGCTACTGTTTAAAATGCTGATGATCATTTTATATGATCTTTAGAGAAGATGTTGGGCAAGCTCTTGATGTAATTGTCTTAGGGATTTTGAAATTTCTGCCTTCTATTTCTTTATATTTTGTTTCTGTCTTTAATGTGAGGAGGAGTTGTTTCCATCACAGGTGAATTCAGAGTCCTTTCTTAAATGTAATTTTAACTACAGATCTAATAATGGAAAAATAATAATTTACAAAAACAAACTTAAAATAATACTTATAGAAAAACCACTCATTTTGTCTTACTGCTTAAATTTAGCAACTAATAATAATTACCACTTACTAGATGACAACTATGGTACCAGGCATTGTGCTTGAAAAATTTTTTTTTTCTTAAGCCAATCTCACTCTGTCACCCGGGCTGGAGTGCAGTAGCACGATCTTGGCTCACTGCAATCTCTGCCCCCGGGTTCAAGTGAGTCTGCTGCCTCAGCCTCCCAAGTAGCTGGGACTACAAGCACACGCTACCACGTCCGGCTAATTTTTTGTATCTTTAGTAGAGATGGAGTTTCACCTTGTTAGGCTGGTCTTGAACTCCTGACCTCAAGTGATCTGCCTACCTCAGTCTCCCAAAGTGCTGGGATTACAGATGTGAGCTACAGTGTCCAACCTGGTACTTGAAATATATGTTACTTTAAAAAACATATGTAACTGTTGCCTAAATTAATTCTTTGAGAATAAGGCAGCAGCATCATTCTTTAACTTGGTAGCAAGTATATGCTGCCTAGTAATGAATTTCATAAAATTTGCTTAAACCAGAAATGTGTAGAAAATGAAAGTACTACTTAAGCATTTTTTCCAAAATTGATTTTAGCCAAAGATATATAGATATACTTGAATCATGTATAACTCTAAGTCTAGATATTTATAAGTATTGAATCTGAATTTTTAACCAAAGATTATTGTGATATATGAGCTATAGTAATTTGGCATATACATTAAATTGCATTGATGTTATTGCCTTTGCTGTATAAAGAGCATTTGTTTGAAGCCACAGTCAAAAAAATTTTAAATGTATCTTGTTCCCTTTTAAGATTTCCCTAGTGGCACAATTTCTTTTCAATTAAATGATTCTGCATTTTTTCCCTCTCATAATTTACCATTTAATTCACTCACCTTAAAAAAAAAAAAACCACTAAAATAATAAAGTCAAAGCAGAATGAATGAAAAATAAAGTAGTGTCTGTTAATTTATTCACATCTCATTTCCACTACTGAGATATGTTCCTGTTTTACTTTAGAAGTATTTTCTACAATACACATAGCAACTCCATTATTTTTTATTTTATGCATTTAAATGGTGATTTTGCTTCTTTCATTTTTGGTCTGCTTTGCCAAATATGCATAATGCAACTTGTTAAAATTTTTGTAATTAATGTACATTTTTTAAGTCAAAGCCATGTTAGCAGTATGGGCCCTTTTAAATGTTTCAAACCAATGACATACAAAAAAAGCCAGTCAAGGTGCACACTACCCAAAAACCAACTTAGAGCTCTCTATCTGTGTTTATGTGTTAATGTGTGTGTTTTAAAGAACAAATATAGGTCAGTGATCTGATGCTGGGAGGAGGGTGAGGGGAGAAATTTGATTAAGTGTGAACTTCATTACAGTTTTTGAAGGGTTGATCTTACTGGAATTTGTTACTTAAAGAGATGTAAGTTTGACTTCAAGCTAAGAAGGCAGCACTGGAGTACATAATTTCCTTATTTTCTATGGCAGTCCCCAACTCCCTTCTTTCCTTTTGAAGTCCATGTCATACCTCATTTTATAAAGAACAACTGTCTGTTTTCTGGGAGTAGTACTTCAACATTACAGTCTTCTAGACTACAGCTACTAAAGACTTGAGACATACCATGTTGCCACTGTTGTAAGTGGAATCTGTTTGTTACCTGGGCTAAGTTCTTTAGGTTTAATAAAATTGGAGGAGAAAGAGTTCAGTATGCGAGTTACAGGTTTCCTTGGCCATAAGTGTCCATCAAAAGAAAGATTAGTTACAGAAGTCTGAAAAAAACCTTGTATTTTATAGCCCCATTATGCTAGTATTGTTTGATTACTTGACAAAGTCTCTTAGTCCTCCTAATAAAATATGTTAAAATTTCCATCATTAAATTAAAACTAAAGAAGGCATAGTAGCTCATGCCTGCAACTGTAGCACTTTGGGAGCCCAAGGCAGGAGAATCACTTGAGTCCCGGAGTTCAAGACCAGCCTGGGCAGCATAGCAAAACCCTGTCTCTATTAGGAAAAAAAAAAATTAAAACTACTTCTTTTAATAATTATATTTTTCTTTTAATTACTAATGATATTTTTGTGCTATGGATAATTATATTACCATTAATGAAATGAATTTTTAGGACAGAAATTAATTTCCTTGCAGGGAAATAAGGGCAAACAAATGAGTATCTTCTGTGATTACCATATGCCACACTAATGGGTAATATGGAAAGCAGAGGTAATAGTATAAAACATTTTTTGCACATATATATGTAAATAAACTCTGAATAAGCAGAATAGCTTGCTATATCTACTTAAGTATATGTCATAAAATATATGTGTATATAGAGTAAATGACAGAAATGTAGTCAAATGATTAATTACAAATGAGTATAATACTAATTTTTTTGTCAAGTACAATTAATCCATAACTCTAGTCAAACTGATGTTGTCCAGACACTTCCCTTCACATGCTTCTAAATTGGTCAGTGGCTGATCAGAGATAGTCCTGCAAAATAATTTGTTATGTTAAAGTTATTTTATTGGGCTTTTGAGATTTGTGTCATTGGATGTATAATTGGGAGTGGGAGGAATTGTTGCATTTTGTTCTGCGTTTTCTTAGAAACAAATTATGAGCTTAAGGTAAAAATATTTCTTTGTCCTAGAGAAAAATACTTTGAGTAAATATCATCTAATGACTTTTACATAATTGTCCTTAAACATAAGTTTAAATTAGTGATTTTATAGTTTTTAGCTGCTTCTGGTATTGCCAATAATGGCATACTAATAATTTGTAGGAAAAGATCAATGCTACAGATTATTCAGATTCAGTAAGTGTCATCATTGAAAGATTAAATACTTCTTAATATCTCTATGTATATAGTTTGTGTCAGGTGCTTTCAGATTCATTCTAGATCAAATACTGAATCAGAACTTCATTTTAGAACCCTATTTGAGTCAGATTATGTAGTTTACTTTGATAGGATAAAATAACAAGATATTCTAAATGATTTTTATCTTACCTTAGTATATATGTGAATTGTGTCTTCTCAGGATTATTTTCAGTACTATTCGTGATACTGTCGAATTTCATTACACCTCTTGTGTTTCCTGTAGCATATTTATATCATCATTTTTCACGGAAATTTTTAAAAAGTTGATAATCAGCTTGATTTTTTGCATAATGTTTCCCTTTTAAATTTGCTCATGAATTTTAAGTGTTTTGATATGTTGAGTTTTATATTACAATGATTTGAGTATTTCTCCCTTGTTATCTTAATACTAAAATTTTGCTTTCAAATCATGTTTGAAATGATGTTGAAGACTGGTGCTTAAACTATGACTGTTACAACAAAATATTTAGATAATAGTCATTCAGTTATGGCATAGTTTAATTGGTCAATAATATGTATAGAAAGGAAAACACATTTTAAATAATTGGAACTGCTAATATTAACATGAAAGGCTGTAAACTATGACTGTTAAAACAAAATATTTAGATAATAGTCATTCAGTTATGGCATAGTTTAATTGGTCAATAATATGTATAGAAAGGAAAACACATTTTAAATAATTGGAACTGCTAATATTAACATGAAAGGCTGTAATAATACACATGATATAGTCAAGAAAACTAAGAAGCTCCACCTGAGTTTAGTTTGAAATTGAAATGGCAAATCTGATCAGAAATTAAAGCTCTTTGGTCAAGATTAGTTGCTTCATTTTAGAATGTCATGATAACTAGAAAGGAACATTAAAATAAAAATTGTAGCCAAAGCTTTAAAAGCTGGAAGAGAGGCCGGGCACAGTGGCTCACACCTGTAATCCCAGCACTTTGGGAGGCCAAGGCGGGCGGATCGTTTGAGGTCAGGAGTTCAAGACCAGCCTGGCCAACATGGTGAAACCCCTTCTCTACTAAAAATAGAAAAATTAGCAGGGCATGGTGGTGGACACCTGTAATTAGCTACGTAGGGAGGCTGAGAAAGAATTGCTTGAACCCAGGAGTCAGAGGTTGCAGTGAGCCAAGATCACGCCACTGCACTCCAGCCTGGGCAACAGAGCAAGACACTGTCTCAGACAGACAAGCAAACAAACAAACAAAAGCTAGAAGACATTCTGAAGACCATATGGATTAACCTTTGATAGAAAGAAACTGATGTTGTTGGCAGAAGAACTTGTTCCTAGACCATTGTTTTTACTTGAAGGAATCTGAACAATCAAAGCTTCATTCTAGTGAACTGATATACTGTATAGCAGACTGTAAACTATTTACATTTCAATGTTTGTATTAGTTTTTATCGGCGACTAGAATGCCTAGTACTTCTTTAGAAAGTGAAAGGACTTAGCAATAACCTATTATCATTTTTAAAATACTGTATTAACTACTTTGAGGTCTTGAAGGGCATAGTAGAGGTTTTCCCCCATGAATGGCAAAAATCTGATATTTAACTCCACTATTTAGTAAAAATTTGCCCTATTTCTTATTTAACATGTAAACTATATTTATAATTGTACTGAAGCAATAAGAGATTTAGACAGACAATGCTTTTGTTCCCCACGTTCCATCCCAGAATAATCTATCTAGTGCACATTTTATTTGTGGACAGTTACTACACCGCAGTTCCATCACATTTATTTAGCACTGCTTAGTAACAGGATTTTTTGAGTGGAAGTGGGAAAATAAAAATTAATTATATTACTGAATATTGTAACTGTTAAGTGCCTTAATTTTCCCCACAATATTGTCTTGTACTGTATGATTTTTCAGCATTTAAGAAGCGGTTTTGTTCTTTATAGCTGAACCAATAACGTTTCCATCTGGAGGAGGCAAGTCATTTATTATGGGTTCTGATGATGTTTTGTTAAGTGTACTGGGCCTTGGAGACCTTGCAGACTTGACGGTAACAAATGATGCAGACTATAGTTATGATGTAAGTGCAGTTTTATTTTTAATTTTTTAATGATTTAATAGAAGGCTCCTTATTTTTTGGAATCACTTGTAAACAGAATTAATATCAAGGTGCATGGAAAAGAAGTTTGTGTCAATGTGTTGATTTGAAGTGACATGTAATTTTTCTTTTATAACTACTTTCTTTGTGGCATTTAAATTTTTCTTAGGTATTTTGGTGGATTAGCTAGAGGTTTGGGATGATTACTTTAATATATTGGTCAATAAATACATCTTGAGTAGTCAACTCTCAATTATTTCAAATTAAGCCATATTTTGGTGTTAACAAGAAAAAAAGAAAAATACCTGATCATATATTTGTCTTCAGAATACTTCTTAAAAAGCACGTTTTATTTTTGAACTTTTATTTTCTTAAGGAAATATTTTAAAGTTTCTGAACATTTTAAAGTTAGCTTGCATCATTTCCTGAATACTTAACTCCTTCATTAGAGGGATAGGGAGAGGATGGAAGGGATGGGGAGTCCAGTGTTAGAGGTGAAACTTGTCTTGGATTTAATTTTTTCTAGACATTTAATATTTCAATTGAGAGTTAACTATACTTGTTAGATCTTTATGTTAATTGCAGTTTTTCAGCAGTTTTTTTCTTTTTATAACAAATTTCCTTTTCTACATTTTATACTTACGTTAGCATGCTTTTTAGAGACAGCCTTTGGTGGGCTGGATTATTCTCATATTTTGTTAAAGCATATAAGCAACTAAATTCCAGTAGACTTTTGACTGCTTTAGAAGTGGTTTACAGCCTATCTTTACAGATGGAGAAATGTGAAGGTTAAAAGATTAACCTCTGTCAATATCAAGAATTATATTGGGATAAAAAATGTTCTTAAAGGGTCTTTAGTTCAGACTTTCAGAAAATAGCTTAACTTGCTGCCTTTAAAAATTTCACATGCTAATACATTTTCTTAATGACAACTTTTAATACTGTTCCGTTGGATATTTGTAACAACTTATGTAATTATTTTTCATGTAAACTATTACAGCAATGGTAATTACTTTGTTCCAATCTGACATTTAATAGGAGCTTTGGGTTTAGTTTGGTAGGTAAAAACAGATTAAAGAACTCTTCCTTTGATCTAGGCTATTTGTAAGGCTAATGAAATTACTATTCTGAGTTGTTATTAAATGATAAAGATTTGTTAGAAAGTTTTAAAGGTACATTAAATTTCCACTGGATATTTTAGCCAAACAGTTTTAAATATACGTGTTAAACACACCAAAAAGAACAAACACTCCACATGCCTGCCAGTTTACTACTTTTACCACTAAATATTGTGCTCTTTCCTTTTAGTTGCCTGCCAATAAAGATGCCTTTCGAAAGACATGGAATCCCAAATATACACTACGTAGCCATTTTGATGGAGTACGGGCATTAGCTTTTCATCCTGTAGAACCTGTGCTGGTTACTGCTTCTGAGGACCATACCCTGAAACTTTGGAACCTGCAAAAAACAGTTCCTGCCAAAAAGCAAGTGTTTTAATGTTAGCCTGGTGTATTTCTTCCAATTTTGCTAATATAAGTAATTATTCCTCTTATTGCATATCTTTAATGCACACATTTGATCTAATGACTATTTAATATCAACCAGTGATTTAGTTATTTAATTGCCTTCTCTTCCCCCACCTTTTTCCCCCCTCTTTTAGGAGTGCCTCTTTAGATGTAGAGCCTATCTACACATTTAGGGCCCACATGTAAGTTTTACTGAATTGGTATTTAATTAACAATCGTCGTTAAATATTACTTATCGGTTCTCAAACCTTGTAATTTTCTCAATGTTTGTTTTATATTAGAAAAGACATATTACTTGAATAATAGCTATATAATAATTTTATTGGTGAGAATATGAATGTAATAGTACCATTCAGGCCAGTTGGCAGTAGTTCATGCCTATAATCCCAGGACTTTGGGAGGCTGAGGTAGGCAGATCACTTGAGGTCGGGAGTTCGAGATAAGCCTGGCCAACATGGTAAAACCCCATCTCTACCAGAAAATACAAAAATTAGCTGGGCATGGTGGCGTGTGCCTGTGGTCTCAGCTACTTGGGATGCTGAGGCAGGAGAATCACTTAATCCCAGGAGGCGGAGGTTGTGGTAAACCGAGATCACCACTACACTCCAGCCTGGGCGGACGACAGAGTGAGACTCTGTCTCCAAAAAAAAACCCCACCATTCAAATGTATGTGTTCTCTTAAAACAGTTTTTAGATATAACATAAATTCAGAGGTTGGGAGAACGGAGATTTGAGTTCCTTCTTAGAATTTATCAGTAATTTTTTTTCACTCTCTTTTTCTACAATAGTGGCCCTGTTCTATCCTTAGCTATTAGTTCTAATGGAGACCAGTGTTTTAGTGGTGGTATTGATGCAACCATCCAGTGGTGGAATATGCCGAGTCCCAATGTGGATCCGTATGATACATATGGTAAGTAAAAGGATCAAAATGTATTTTTTTTTTAAGTGAATGGAGCTGACAAAAGTGAATGCCTCAAATATGATTACAAGGTTATTTAAACCTATATTAGTCACCTCATTTAGTTATTCAGTTTGCTAATAAATTGCTTTATTAAAGAGAAAAGTTAGGAAATATCATGCCATGGTTATTTAAACCTATGAATTGACACTTTCTCTGTTAAAAAAAACTATTAATTAAAATGTTAATTTAGGTCGTTACAAAAAGGAGAAGGAAACAAAATATAATCTAAATAACAAAATTTTAAACTTAAGAAATAGTTTATATATTTCAAAAATACCAAGCAAAAGACAATGGAAACAACAGCAAGGGTGTAAATCATTACAACTTTTTGGAGCCAAAAAAATTTTTGTTATTCTTAGCTTATATCTACAAAAACATTTTTAATTTCAAAAAACAAAAACCTCTTTGACTTACAAATGGAGCTTTTAGAAATCTGTCCTACAGAAAAGACCTACCTGGACCTGTGTTCAAATATATTTGTAAGGACATTGTTAATAATTATAAAACATTAAAACAAAATGTTTATGAACTCTTTGTTCTTTCTATTTAACACACACTTTGTGCCTACATTAGCTAGGCATTGTGGTAAGTACTATGTCAAGAAATAAGATCAGTCTAATGGAAAGTAGAGATATAAAACAAATAAGCAAGGTGATGGGATCTATGGTTACAAATTGTGATAAATGATAAGATGATAGGGTTTTGCTTGTGAGGGTCATAAGATGGGAATGCTCCCGGAACGTAGAAGTATCCCACCGTGGGTGAAAGTTCCCGAAGACCTGAAAGATCCAGAAGTGTTCCAGGTCCAGATGCGGCTGCTGGAAGCCATGTTCGGCCGGGACGGATGTCGAATCCCTTACATCGAGCAGGTGAGCAAGGCCATGCTCGAGCTGAAGGCTCTGAAGTCTCCAGATTTCACTGAGGTCGTGGTTTACAGCTCCTATACAAGCTTCGGGCCAAGCGGATACTCTAGTCTAAGGCTGAGTGGCACCGCCAGCACCAGGAACAATGGATGCTCAAACTTGAGGAAGCCATGAATGCCCTCGAACTCAGCCCTTGGATGAAGTGAACCAGCTTCCAACCAGGTTGAAGGCCAGGATGTAGAGATTAATTTGTGGCCAGAGCTGGAGTGATTTCTCCAGCTTGGTTTAAAATCTGTTCCAGGCTGAGGAGTTGAGGGAAAATCATCCCTTTAGGGGTCTCTACCTTGGGTCTTAGTCTTTTTGAGAATATCTCTTTGATGGTTGCCAGTAAAAGTTTTTCTTACCCATTTTAAAAATTAAAAACAAAAACAAAAACGATAGAGTACTGTAAGAGGGAGTAAAAGAACCTTTTCTAGAAGAATTAAGAAAGGTTTATCTAAAATCATGACATTCAAGCCAACATCTGAAGGATAAAAGCTACTTTCAGTAAAGAGTTTTAAGCCATGAAGTTATCTGATAAATGTAAGGTTTTAAAAAGGTGACTGTGTCTGGTGTGAGAAGAATAAATTGGGGGTGAGAAGAGTGGAAAGAGAAATACCATTTAGGAGGCCGCTGTCATACAGTAGTCCAGTAAACTAGGTGACAGACAATATTGCCAAGGTTAGAGTGGTGGTAGCAGAGCAGTTAGAAGTGGTTTTAAGATATACACTGGGGAAGTGTGGTAGAATAGAAAGGATTTATTGATAAATTATGTTGAGTAGATAAAGTGATAAGTGAGTGACTCTTAATTTGGTTGTATGTGTTTTTTAATTAACTGCTTTATTGAGATGTAATTTGCATATCACAAAATTCACCCTTTTAAAGTATACAGTTCAGGCTGGGCACAGTGGCCCACACCTGTAATCCCACCACTTTGGGAGGCCGAGATGGGAGAATCACTTGAGGCCAGGACTTCAAGACCAACCTGGGCAACACAGTAAGACCTGATGTCTACCAGAAATTTAAAAATCATCCACATGTGGTGGCATGTGCCTATAGTCCCAGATGCTCAGGAGGCTGAGCTGGAAGGATCACTTGAGTATAGGAAGTCAAGACTGTAGTGAGCTATGATGGTGCCAGTGTACTCCATTATAGAGAGAACCCATCTCTCTTTCTTCCTTTTCTTTCCTCTTTCCCCTTTCCCCTTTCTCCTTTCTCCTTTCCCCTTTCCCCTTTCTCTTTTACCTTTTCACTTTCCCCTTTCCCCTCCTTTCCTTCGTTTCTTTTGAAAAGCAAGTTATATCTCAATAAAACATTTAATTAAAGAATTTTGTAAAAGTTACGATAATCATTTTACTCCTAGTCATTTTTTTTTAGTGCTTTTCTTTTTTGAGACAGCGTCTCGCTCTGTCTCCTAGGTTGGAGGGCAGAGGCGTGATCTTGGCTTACCTCAACCTCTGCTGCCCAGGCTCAAACCATACTCCTGAGTAGCTGGGACTACAGGTGTGAGTCACCACACCCCACTAATTTTTGTATTTTTTGTAGAAACGGTGGCCATGTAACCCAGGGTTCTCTCAAACTCCTGGGCTCAAGTAATCCTACTGCCTTGGTCTCCCAAAGAATTGGGATAATAGGCATGAGCCACAATGTGCAGCCACAAGACCCCATTTCTTAAAGAAAAGTTAATGCTTAAAAATAGTATACAGTTCAGTAGTTTTTACTGTGTTCACAAAGTTGTGCAGCCATCATCACTAATTTCAGAACATTTTCATTATCAGTCATGAGTGACAAGAGCAACTAAGCATGTGATGGGAGCATTTATTGAAATGGGGGCTGTGAGGAGATTTAAGATGGTGAGTTCTGATTTTAGGCATGTTAAACTATAACAGTATCAAGTAGGTAATATACAAATATGGAACCCAAAGAGATTTCAATTGGAGATAAAAACATGGAGAGTCTTCTCTACTGATGATACATTAAGCTGTAAGAATGGGTGATACAGAGAGAATGTATTGTTTAATGTAAGAAGAGAAGATGACCTGGTACTAAAGTCCTCAGTAACTGACACTGGGAAGGTGGCTAGAGCAAGAGAGCCAACAAAGGAAACTGAGGAGGTATGAGCCAAGAGACAGGTGGAAGTGCAGGAGAGTGTGAAATCATGGAAGCACACTAAAGAAGAAAGCATTTTGAGAAGAAGGAAGCAGTCTGTACTTTGAGATGTTGCTGAGAGGTCTAATAATATGATAGAAAGTTTCCTTTTTATAAATGACTAGCAAGTCACCCAGGTCTTGGCCACATAGAGATTAGATGCTGGAGCTAAGACTGAAGGATGAAGGGACTATCCATATAGTCTTCATGTCAGACTGTATGGATAAAAAGCAATATAATAGGAACAACAACAACGTTTTGTATCATTGAAGAAAAATATTAAATTTGAGAGTAAAGGAATCGTCATTAGTCATCTTAGTAAGGATTGTTTTGGTATGGTAATGGTATCAGAAACCAAATTGGAGTGATTTGAAGAGTAAACAGGAGGTAAAAAGCACATTTTTGCCACTTGGTAGAAGGGGTGGTAGGGTAGGATTAATGATTTCTTCTTTATGAGAGTCTGGAACAAGTTTTTTTTTTTTTCTCCCCCCACTATAGTAATGATCCCAAAGAGGAGAATTTGTTTAGTAGAGAAGCAGTAAACATAACACTGAGTTAGTGCCATCTGGTACTAACACATCTGGTGGAATTGGCCTTTGATAGGATGGAGGACAGATTAATTACTTGTATCTGGAAGCTAGGAGAAGATACATTTAGACACTCCTAATCATTTATATATTAATTTGGTAGCAAGAAGATGGGGGATAAGAAACATAGAGCATTATTTGAATGCTGTATTTTCTCAGTGAAGTATGAGGTGTAGTCATTCATGAGGAAGAGAGGTTGGAAGCTGTGAGAATTGTGGAGATGATAAGAACCATTCATGGACAGTAGGAGGAGTTTTCTAGAGGAATAGGATTGTCAGACAAATTATGTTCAATATTATTAGCTATCAAATGTCTTATCAGTTAAGGCACAGATAAATAAAATATGATGTATTCATATGGTAGAATGTTATTTGGCACTAAAAAGAAAAGAAGTACTGATACATGCTCCAACATGGATAAACCTTGAAAACATCTTCATTGACGAGGAGGTCAAGGCTGCAGTGAACTGTGATTGTGCCACTGCACCCCAACCTGGGTGACAGAGCAAGACCCTATTTCTGAGTCTCGCTCTGTTGCCCAGGCTGGAGTGCAGTGGTATGATCTTGACTTACTACAACCTCCACCTCCCAGGTTCAAGTGATTCTCCTGCTTCAGCCTGCTGAGTAGCTGGGATTACAGGCATGCACCACCATGCCCAGCTAATTTTTGTATTTTTAGTAGAGATGGGGTTTTACTATGTTGGTAGGGCTGGTCTTGAACACCTGACCTCATGATCCGCCCACCTTGACCTCCCAAAGTGCTGGGATTGCAGATGTGAGCCACTGCGCCCAGCCAAGACCCTATTTCAAAAAGAAAGGAAACATCCTCAGTTAAAGATCCCAGTCACAAAAGACCACATATTATATGATCCATCTATAGAAAATGTTGAGAATAGACACATCTATAGAGACAGTATTAGTTGTTGCCTAGACTTATGGAAAGGTGGGGAGGAGGAACTGGGGGAAGTGACTGAGAGATAAAAGTTTCCTAAAATTGATTGTCATGATAATTATATAACTCTCTGAACAACTTACCAAAAATGATTGCATTATATACTTTAAATGAGTGAGTTGTATGGTATGTAAATTATATCTCAAGAAAGCTGTTTTTTTTTTTAAAGCATATGTTTCTTTATTGAAAATTGTGAAAATACAGAAAAATGTTGATGGGAGGAGGGGATAAAAATAGGCCATAACTCTACTCTTAGATATAGCCACTGTGTACACTTCAGTTTATCTTCTTATGGCCTTTGTGTTCATTACACTCAGTTATATAGTAAGCTTTCTTTATCAAAGTGTCTTTTAAATTTCTTTAACCTAATATTTTGTTTGTTTGTTTTTTCCCAGAGCCAAATGTTCTAGCTGGCACTTTAGTTGGTCATACAGATGCAGTTTGGGCTCTTGCTTATAGTGGCATAAAAAATCAATTACTGTCTTGTTCAGCAGATGGCACTGTTAGGTTATGGAATCCACAAGAAAAATTGCCATGTATTTGCACTTACAATGGAGATAAAAGTAAGTAAATTTTGCATCTATGAGACAATTTTTTTTTTCAATTTGGAATATATAAAGGGCAAAGTAATTGATTTATTTAATCCTCCAAAAAGATATATTGAAATAATTTTGTAAAAGTTATTTTTTTACTTTTTACTCCTAGTCATTTTTTTTCAAGTGCTTTACAACTATATCCCATAGTGCAGTGCTTTTTTGTTACCTATTTTATATTCCAGTTTTTTAAAATGTAAAACTACTTGTATATAATAGTGCAGTAGACAAATAAGGATACTCTTACAGACAACAGGAGGCACACCACCTGTTCCACATGACTACCCACCAAGACTGAAGGGATCATAGTCTTAAGCATACCTATAAACCATGTGTTCCATGACCCTGAGCATCCTAGTTGAGTAGTCTAGTCATAATTATTGAACCTCTAACTGGAAAAGTACAAATTGGGTTATTTTAATGATTTTAAGTATTTTCCTATTTAAAAAGGATTTAACCAGTTTATCTTTTGAAGATATTTACTGGTCTTATTTTCCAAGTCATTTTAAATTTTTTAAATTAGACCTTTTATTTGTATATAAAAATACATATTATTTTAAAACATTTTAGGTGAATAGTATATGTATAATTTTGTGTCTATTAGACACCTTAGCGATACTTCTTATTTTCAGTTATCCAAGCTTTAGAGGTAAGAATTCATTTAGATATTTGTTTCTGGCTTCATCTAGATACTTAATAGCTTGGCTCCATATTTCATTTAATTGTGCGTTGATTTGGCTAGTTTAATTTAGTATGTTAAGGAGAGAATTTGCTACTCAGGCCATTTTAGGGGGAAGTACTGCATCAGCTGATTCCAGAGTCCAAGCCATGTTCATGAGTCCATAAATTGGACTTGTATTAGCTGCTTGATAAAAGCCTACAGAGATCTCTGACAGGTAAGCCAGTCTCCCAGAACAGTTATGTGAGAATGCCAATTTATCATTTTACAGTAAGAAGTATAATTGGCTAGTTGGCCAAAAGACTAGGATTTTATGTAATCCTTTAGAAGAAATTGTATAGTAGAACAAATAACTTCTGCATGTATTTACTCTTTATGAACTCTGTAGATGTGTTTTTCTTATAATGTTAAATAGAATGCTATAAATAAAGTTTTTAAATAATTGAGGAAAAGATATTTCTTGATAACAGTATTTCAATAATATTTGAATTCCTTTTTCTGATTAGAAAAGTAGAGATTTCAAAATTACTTTATGTTGTCTGTCTTTGGGTTCATTTCAGATCATGGAATACCTACATCAGTTGACTTTATAGGCTGTGATCCAGCTCATATGGTAACCTCTTTCAACACTGGTAGTGCAGTAATTTATGATTTGGAAACTTCACAGTCATTGGTGATACTTTCATCACAGGTAGATTCTGGTAAGTGTTCGTGGAGTTTGTTTGAAACCTTGAAAAGGATTATTATACAATAGAGAGTGATCTTTTAGCTAATTTTCACATTTTGACTACTTAAATTTAGGATGGCAAAATTGTTTCATAATGTTACAGTTATATTATTTCTGCTTTCTTCAAATTGTGCTTAAAAGCTTGGGTGTACATAAGAGAAAAGAGGAATGACTAGAGCAATATGAAGGTGAAAATAGAGAAAATAACATAATGAACCTGACATATTCATAATTCAGCTTAAATACTTGTCTATAAATGTCCAGTATTGTACATGCAGTATATGGTGTGTGTTTTAGAGTTTATTTAGATAGGATCACATAAGATTTATGTATTGCGATTGGTTGATAGGTCTTTCAGGTCTCTCTTTATCCATGGATTCCCTTTGCTCTCTTTTATATTCCTTTTTTTTAATTGAAGAAATTGGCTAGTTTGTCCTGTCAAGTTTCCCACAGTCTAGATTTTGCTAGTTGTATCCCTGCGTTAGTTAACGTGCTTCTCTATTTCCTGTGAATTAATTGTAGATCTAGAGACTTATTCAAATTCAGATTCACTGGTTCTTTTCCCCTTTTTAAAATTTTAAAATGTTTTTGGCAACTCTACTTCATAAGTAATTTGTGAGCTTTTATCAGAAGTAAGTATTTTCTGGTTGTGTATGTTTTTGTGATGCTTTCAGTCTTGATTATTGCCTGGGTTCATTAATTCATTTTCTACCGAAAAATGATTTCCTAATTTTATTATTCCCTCTCCATTTATTAGCTAGATTATTCCTATAAAAAGGAACATCTCCTTATCAGTAATTTGGTTATCTTGGGGTTAGTGTGTATTAAGGAAAGGCAAGGTAAATGATTGGGTTTTGGTTTTCACCTTTATTTACCAGTTTTCAAAATAATGAGGTGGTTTGCTAGCACCCTCTACAGGTGACCAGTTTGTCTTGCGTGTTGTTTTTGGTATCATGGTACTGTCTCATGGATGTAAATGTATTTGATGTGTTTGAATTCATTGCAGGTATAATTTTTATCCCTGCTCAGATCCTTTCATTTTGGCCAGTGGGGCTAATTCAGTGGGGCTCAGGTTGGCTCCTCAGTCCTTTTGCCATGACCCTGGTAGTTGTTGGTAGCTTACTGATATGACATATGACAAGATGTTTTAGGTTCATCTTGTTCATTTTGTGCCCCCAGATCTGAAATCAGCTCTTTATCTAAGGAGTTGTGGTTTCTTTGAGTGGGAAATGGCATTTAGAGACTACAGTTGGGGTGCTAGGCTGTTGCGTTGATCCTCATGGTCTTCATGGCTCCTGCGTTGTTCATTAAGTTAGGGTTTTTCAATGGACAGAGCTAGTAAATAAGCATTTTTTAAAAAGTAAAATACCTCCACTTCAAATTCAGATTTATTTTGGTTCTCAACACAATTGTTTCTCATTTGATTTATCCCACAGTATACACAGAGTCGTCTCAATAATAATACCGTTACCACCAAAAGACTGACTATTGATAATAAAACTTTGTACTTAACTATGTTCCACTAGGGATATACAGTCTAATTACTGTGCTTTAAAGTCATTGGAAGTTTCTTCCTTTGTAGCTATACCACCAGTTGGATATACTAAAGTTCGTTTGTTTAATTTTATTTTTGATTTTCATTAATTTGTTTTAGAAAAACAACTGTCAGCTGGGTGCATTAGCTCATACTTCTAATCCCACCACTTTGGGAGGCCAAGGCAGGAAGATAGCTTGAGGCTGGGAGCAGAGACCAGCATGGGTGGCTGAGTGCAGTGGCTCACACCTATAATTCCAGCACTTTGGGAGGCCGAGGCGGGCGGATCACAAAGTCAGTAGATCGAGACCCTCCTGGCCAACACGGTGAAACCCTGTCTCTATTAAAAATACAAAAACTTAGCCAGTCGTGGTGGTGCGTGCCTATAGTCCCAGCTATTCGGGTTGCTGAAGCAGTTGAATCACTTGAACTTGGGTGGTGGAGGTTGCGGTGAGCCGAAATTTCACCACTGCCCTCCAGCCCGGGCAACAGAGCAAGACTCCGTCTCAAAAAGAAAAAAAAAAAAAAAAGTTTAAAAAAAGAAAAAAAAAAATAGATCGAGACCAGCCTGGGCAACATAGTGAGACCTCATCTCTACCAAAAACTTAAAAAATTAGGTGGGCATGTTGATAGTGCCTGCAGTCCTAGCTTTGGAGACTGAGGCAGAAGAAGCACTTGAGCTCAGGAATTCAAGGTTACCATGAGCTATGATTGCATCACTGCACTCCAACCTAGGTGACAGAGTGAGAGACCTTGTTTCTTAAAAAAAAAATTGTTTTATAATTATGTAAGATATTTACATGGTGCCATGGTCAGATCTTAAACCAAAATTATTTTCTAAGGTCTCTGTCCCAGTATCTCCTCAAACCTTTTTTTAAAAAATTACCCTACATAGGTAACTATAACTCTCTGTGTGTGTGTGTGTAGATATATATTTTATGCGTTTAGGTGTATGAGTTGCGGTACACATATAGAATGATCTAAAGTCTATTAATATTGAAGATTTTTCTCTAATTTATTTGTTTTGATATTTCTCTGTTCTCCATCTTTAATTAAAAAGTAACAGCTTACTGGTTGAAAAAATCTCATCTTTAAAGAGCGTTAATTCAGTTTTTTGTCTTTTTTTGTTTTTGTCAGTGTAGGTAGGATGGGGATTGTTCCTTATAAACGTCTGACTAGCAGTTATGAATGTTTTCCTTCTTTAAAGGCTTATAATTATTTTATGGCCGGGTGTGGTGGCTCACGCCTGTAATTCCAGCACTTTGGGAGGCCGAAGTGGGTGGATCACAAGGTCAAGAGATTGAGACCCTCCTGGCCAACATGGTGAAACCCCATCTCTACTAAAAATATAAAAATTAGCTGGGCCTGATGGTGCGTGCCTGTAGTCCCAGCTACTCAGGAGGCTGAGGCAGGAGAATTTCTTGAACCTGGGAGGCAGAGGTTGCAGTGAGCCGAGATCGCGCCACTGCACTCCAGACTGGCGCCTGGCGACGAAGCAAGACTGTCTTAAAAAATAAATAAATAAAAATAAAAATTATTTTATGGACTCTTTATTAGACGTAATAATTGTAGATCTTTTAAAAATTCTAAACTACCTATAATAAAGAGCTGCATTAAAACACTGCTCATTTTTTCTAAACTTGAGCCTAGTACAGTCTGTATTATAGGACGTGATAATGTAAATACTTATTTTTTTTTTAATCTAGAGTCATTGTTCTCAGATATTTTGTTTTATGCAAAAGGTTTGGTTTTTAATTATTTGTATATTGGAGCATGATTAAAAAGGCCATTATCCAACTTCTTATTGAAGGTTTTAATTTTAACATATTGTCTTTATTTTTCAGGTTTACAATCTAATAATCATATCAACAGAGTAGTAAGTCATCCCACACTTCCTGTTACAGTAACTGCTCATGAAGATAGACACATCAAATTTTTTGACAATAAAACGGGTAAGCAAACAGGTTTCTATTTGAAGATTATATAGAAAATGACAATATGTTTTAGTCTGTAGAGTCGTAACCATAAAACCCTTTTGTTCAAACAACACTTTCATGGACAGATTATTTTTAACAAATTGCAGACAAATGAATATTTACAGGTCTACATTGTACACAGGATGTAAAATTCAAGTAGATGTTCTCTTTAAAAAAATTATTTAAAATATTTATTTTTTTTTTTAGAGAGACGGGGACTCACTATGTTGCCCAGACTGTTCTTGGGAGAAAAAAAAAAAAAAGCTGGGCTCAAGCAGTCCTCCCATCTCAGCCTCCCAAAGTGTTGGGATTACAGGCATGAGTCCCTGTGCCCAGCCAGTGTTTTCAATTTAACACTGTGTTTATTTATTTTTGAGACTGAGTTTCGCTCTTGTTGCCCAGGCTGGAGTGCAGTGGTGTGATCTCAGCTCACTGCAACCTCTGCTTCCCAGGTTCAAGAGATTATCCTGCCTCAGCCTCCTGAGTAGCTGGGATTACAGGCGCCCGCCACCACACCCAGCTAATTTTTGTATTTTTAGTAGAGATGGGCTTTCCGCATGTTGGCCAGGCTGGTCTTGAACTCCTGACCTCATGTGATCCACTTGCCTCGGCCTCCCAAAGTGCTGGGATTACAGGCATTAGCCACCATGCCCAGCCTCCATTTAACACTTTATCAAATCACTCCTTTTCATTTTTATGAAACTGAAAATATTTTCCTCTGTTACAAGAGCAGAGGGGTTAATTTCCTTTGTGTTTCTAAAAAGATTTCTTTTTACTAATTATTGATGATTTACAGTTATATGGGAAAGTGCAGGAATTCCAGTAGTTATATTAAAAGCAAAAGGTGAGAGAGCGTAGAGCTATTTTATTAACAGAAATCAAGAAAGTGGTCAGTAAATGTTTATTCAGTATCAAGGAGCATATTCTTTCAAATTGTTTCCAAATTCCACCTATTTATTCTTTCTGTTAACTAGTCTAGGAACTAGTAATATGAAGATAATTGAAGCAGTATGCTCCAAATAATAGAAAAATAAATCTAAGATTATTCTGTTTATTACTCTTCATATTAATGAGAGACAGTTGTGGTTTGAAATGAGAGACTTCTTTGTCTTCAACCGGTAAGTGTTTAATAGTGCCAGAAAGTGATAGGACTTTTTTTCTTTTTTGAGACAGAGTCTCACTCTGACACCCAGGCTGGAGTGCAGTGGCGCAATCTCAATTCACTGCAACCTCCACCTCCCAGGTTCAAGTGATTCTCCTGCCTCAGCCTCCCTAGTAGCTGGGATTACATGTGCCCACCGCCACACCTGGATAATTTTTGTATTTTTAGGAGAGGCAGGGTTTCACCATGTTGGCCAGGATGGTCTCGAACTCCTGACTTCAGGTGATCTGCCAGCTTTGGCCTCCCAAAGTACTGGGATTACAGGCATGAGCCACTGTGCCCAGCCTGCTATATTACCTTTTATAGGTTTTTTGGAGTGTATTTTTGCATATTTTATTATGTTGCGGTTTTGTATTCAGGTCAACAGCTATAGCCCCATCACAAATAACAAAACTAGACCTCTTTCATATCCTTGTGTAGAGTATCATCAGGGGACCAGAGACATGGCTAATGATTATAATTAGAATTTTGGGGAAAGCTTGTCTTTAATTAGGGACATCCCAGGCATTCGAGTAATAAAGACTCATTGCTGAGTGAAAGGAGAGCAACTTATAAAAGTGTCAGTGTTTCTATTTTATTCTCTTCCCTTTTCCTATAAAATCAGTTTATAATGCTTTCTATCCATCCAAAGCATATATTGCTATTGTAGGATGCCCTTGCCCCAAAGTATTTGTGCAGTACGACTTTGTATTCACATCTTGTCTTTTAAATTCTACTTGCTGTTGAATTCCATTTGCTTGCCAAGTCTTTACTGAAGATACTCATTAAGTCATGTTTTTCAGAGCAGTGTTTTTGTTAATATCTAGGGAAATCTAGAGTAATTTGTTTACCCCCTCTCTTCTTTCTTTTTTAGTGTATGTAAAATGATTATATTTCAAAGGATAAGTGAAGTGAACTTGATACTGGAATGTTTAGGTAGAATTATATTTTCTGTTGAATTATATTTTCTGGTGATTTATTTATTGTTAGCCCAGAATATAAAATAGTCTTAAGGTCTGTCACTAACACTTTTCCTTCCTTCCTTCTTCCCTCCCTCTTTCTTTTTTCTTTCTTCTTTCCTTTCCACTTTCCTTTCAGTTTTCCTTTCCTTTCTTGACAGCATTTCACTATGTTGCCCAGGCTAGCTAGAGTACAGTGGCTATTCACAGGCACAATCATAGTGCACTGCAGCCTTGAACTACTAGGTTCAAGTGATTCCCCGACCTCAGCTTCCTGAATAGCTTGGGACTACAGAC
Source organism: Callithrix jacchus (assembly GCF_049354715.1). NCBI lineage: Eukaryota > Metazoa > Chordata > Mammalia > Primates > Cebidae > Callithrix > Callithrix jacchus. The sequence continues at coordinate 65,323,707 of NC_133509.1, read as the reverse complement.
ACACCTCACCACACTTGGCTTATTTAATACCATTTTACATGATCTTAAGCCTTTGATGCAATCCTACTGTCATTGTTTAACAGTGTCTATCAGATATTGTCAAATACATGTTACACAGATGTCTTTTTTAGGAGTAATTATCAGAGAAAATTCTGCATTTAAATTTAAATTCCTTGAAAACATTACTATAGTAGATTTACCCTTAAAACATTGTATTCAGTGAAAGAAGCCACACACAAAAAGCCACATATTGTATGAGTTCACGTACACAAAGCATCCAGAATAGACCAGTCTATAGAAAGAGTCGATTTATTGATGGCCAGGGCTTGGAGGGACAAATAGGAGTGACTGCTTAATTGGGTGTGGGGTTTCCTTTTCCAGTGATGAAAATGTTCTGAACTCTAGAGAATGGTTATGGTTGCATAATACTGTGAATGTTCTGAAAGACACTGGATTGTATACCCAGATGTTTACAGTGTAAATTTTATATTGTGTATATTTTACCACAATAAAAAAATTGCTATAGTGATTGTTTTATGTTGATGCTATATTGTAGTTTCTGTTCTCTCAAGTTAGTATTTGTGAAAACTTAATCTCTGTTGTATTTTGTTTAGGTAAAATGATCCATTCTATGGTAGCTCATTTGGATGCTGTTACAAGTCTAGCAGTAGATCCTAATGGAATCTATTTGATGTCTGGAAGTAAGTGTTAAAGTTCTGTAGTGCCCACAAACTTTATAAAAGATTGTTACTCAGAAACAAACTTTATTTCTTCTTTTACAGGCCATGACTGTTCTATCAGATTATGGAATTTAGACAGCAAGACGTGTGTGCAAGAAATAACAGCGCATAGAAAGAAATTGGATGAATCAATTTATGATGTTGCTTTCCACCCATCAAAAGCATATATAGCTAGTGCAGGAGCTGATGCCCTTGCCAAAGTATTTGTATGAATCAACAGAAACTTGCATCATAACAAGATTTGCCTGGACAGAAAGAGGGTCTGCATCACTGCCATCAAAAGGGTTACTGATAGGACACTACATGTGATCTGCCTGGTGAAGGCTATTTGGGGCAGGCACAGATTGGTGGAAAACATCTTATTGTCAAGCTCATTAATTTAACTGTAATTACTGTATTTTGTGGGACAAAAAAAAGGACTCCAGTATTTGTGGCCTGTACTGGATATGAACTGAGCGTATGTCTGTTTTTAGGTGTCTTTAAGCCAATGTGGAGTCTGATCTTTCAAAAAAGACTTTTTTTTTTTTTTTTTTTTTTGACTCTGTGTGCTGCCTTAGGGTTAGGAATGTGGTGCTCTTGTTGGGGGAAGTGAGCTCCAAGAGTAGCTTTTTTTCATCTCTTAGTGATCTTCTGTTTATCAGTTGAATGCCACAGATTCCCCTTTAAACTTATTTTGCTTTAAAAAAAGAAAAAGAAAATTTAACTTAAAATATTTTAGCATTAGTTGCACAAAATGTTTGGATAAAATTCTAGTTTTTATAAGTCTTTTTATATATTTAGCCTGTCACAACAGTGCTCAAGATTGTATTGAAGTTTTTCTGCATTATATAACCCTAAAACACAGAGATCTCACTGACCAGCTACCCTGTAACCACTTTCTTTCCTCCTCCTGCCTAATACAGCTCAGCTAAGTCCTTCCATAAAGATGCTAAATAACGTTCACCATCACATAAATGTCTTCATAAACCAAGGACTATTAAGTGTATTAAAATGAAACAGTGGGGTTTAGTACTCCAAATGAACTCTTAAAGAAAAAAACTAATCTTGGCATCCTATCACTATGTGATATTTTGTACATCTTACTGTATTTACAAGTTTATTTATCAAGGATTATCCATCTTGCTAATGGCCTATTATTTATTTCACTTTTTGTTGGTCTTTATATCCTTTTATTAATGTGCTAAAGGAACCTGTATATCTATTTTGGAACCCTTTGAATAGTCTAAAATAGACTAAAAATAGAATATTTTATAGTTTAAATTACAAACCAAGGTGGTTCCCCCTAAGATACATATCTTGGTTTACCATGATTCCAAGCAAAACTAACTTGTTTGAAAATATTTGGAGTAAAATTTTATTTGCATTACAAATAGGATACAAAAATAGTTGAATCAGGATACAGAAATCTGCTGTGTTTTGACTAGTTATCCCTGTTTTATTTTTTTAGATGTGCTTAATTTTATGGTGTAACTAAAGATTTTGTTTGTGTAATGCATGATTAAGACAATAAAGTATTTTTTCTAGTCTTCCGAGAAACTTTTCTGATCAGTTTGCGAGTTTTGATGAGTTTTGTAAGGTTTTGTTTTACAAACTATGAATCAGCAAATTTTTAAGATTGTACCACATAGTAAACGTACAGCTGTTGAAAAAATAATGTATATAAAATGCATATAATAAATATTAAATTGTGTACCTGTATGTTACTGTTGGCTACATCATTTTGTGCTGAATAATAAAGTGCAATACTTAACTCTCCATAATTAAACTAGGAAATGGAGATTTCTTAGTCCTTCATTTTTATGCTGTTCTTTCAAACTTTACTACTTATTGATATTCTAATAAGAGTAGATCAGTAACACTATTAATAATGTGCAAGTATTTCACCTCACTTAAGGATTTTTAAAAATCTTCCATTAAATTACAGAATGCAGCATAACCCCCCAAAAATGCACAAGATTCAGTTTTAAATAATTTGCTTAGACATCCTGTTACTTTATTAAATCTAAATTTAGCATAACCCTCAAAAGTGCACAGATTCGGTTTTAAATAATTTGCTTAAACATCCTGTTACTTTATTAAATCTGAATTTCAGTTAATGGCAGTGTTGTTCCTATTTGCCATAGCTGTTTCCACAAAAAAAAAAAAAAATTTAAGGAATAAACTACATTGAATATTGTTAGGTTGGTGTAAAAGTAATTATGGTTTTGGGCACCTGTAATCCCAGCTACTTGGGAGGCTGAGGCACAAGAATCACTTGAACCTGGGAGGTGGAGGTTGCAGTGAGCCAAGATCGCGCCACTGCACTCCAGCCTGGGCAACAAGAATGAAACTCTGCTGTCTTTAAAAAAAAAAAAAAAAAAGTTTAGTTTTTCATCGATGACTAAAATTGCCACTTAGATTAGTGGCATTTTTGCCATTGAAATGGCAAAAAACACAATGACTTTTGCACCAACTTAGTTAAAAGTTGTTTTATAAAGTTAAACATTAATATTTTGAAACTTTCTTCAATAAGGAAATATCCTTTGTCTTTGAAGGGCATTACAGATGAAATTAGAAGGGAACACTAGAAAACTTACGTGTAAAATTCAATTTGAATAGTTGCTGCTGCAGGGAAAAATTGCATTGTATATTGAGACATTTTGTCATCTATTGTAAAAATCTAAGTGGCAATTTTAGTCATCGATGAAAAACTAAACTTTTCTTTTTTTTTTTTAAAGACAGCAGAGTTTCACTCTTGTTGCCCAGGCTGGAGTGCAGTGGCGCAATCTTGGCTCACTGCAACCTCCACCTCCCAGGTTCAAGTGATTCTTGTGCCTCAGCCTCCCAAGTAGCTGGGATTACAGGTGCCCATCACCATGCCTGGCAAATTTTGTATTTTTAGTAGAGACAGGATTTCACCGTGTTTGTCAGGCTGTCTAACTCCTGACCTCAGGTGATCCACCTACCTTGGCCTCCCAAAGTGCTGTGATACAGGCGTGAATCACTGTGCCCAGCAAGTTTTTTTAATTATCTTTTTTTGTTTTTCTGAACATTGAACTAGAGAACTAGCGGGGGTACTTTTCTCCTCTTTCTCCTGTTTCTTCTTTTTTGAAATAAAGAATAAACTTTCCCAAAGCTAGTTTTGTTTCTAGCAGCTATGCCAATCCAGTGCATTACTACTGATCTGAAATGTGATGATTATTGCAATGCATAAACATTGACGTATTCGGAGTGTATTAAAACTGAAACGAATAAAAATTAGTATATATGCTTATTTTGTTCTTACCTCCTTTGGTTGTATTTTTCTCTTCAGTATTAAACATTTGGAAGAGACTAAAGGTATGCAAAAAGAATGTCTTATTTTCATTATGTGTGCTTCCATTTGAGACATGGGAAATTATATAGATTAATTTCACCATTAAACAGTACTTTATACAAATTTAATATGTTGACTTTTTCCCTAATAAGAATAGTTAATCATATTCTGCCTCATATTTCATGTTGCTTTTCTCATTATTTCAAACTAGCTAACTTAGCCATTGAAGACTAACATTGCATTTAATGCATTAAGTTAAATGGGCTAGCATATTTGAAATCCAAGCATGCCTACTTAAGTTGGATTGTAATACATCTTTCCTTTTTACTCTGTTTCCTATAGATAACCATTATCTTGATTATGTTTACTTACAAAATTATCGATAGTAAATTAAAGTTCTGATTTCTGCTTTCTTGCTGCTATTCCCTGGTTATGTCAGGTGACTCAAAACTTTGTCCATTATAAAATTAAAGAAAAAGACCACTTTCTTAAAGGGGCTAATGACTGGTAGCCAAGTTTTCATTAAAGCTTAACTCTCCAAGAGGTTGTACTCCTGGCTGAGAGTTTTTGGTCTACTTGGGAAAAATCATGCTAAACCCAGTTTTTATGATGTTTAATTAAAATTATCCTTGTTACATGATTCAGTCATATTTGTAGCATTTTATAGAGGGGGAGGTTGTCGTCTCAAACTCATTTTCAAATTCAAATTTTTATGTAGTGATAAAGGCAATTCCAGTTCTGTTTCTCCCTACATGTTGTCCTTTTATTCTCCTATGCAGAGTATAAAATTGTAAGACTTCTAAAAGATTTACTGGAGCATATTCTAACTAGTTAACACCTTTCTCAGGGGGCTTAGTAGATGAGAGGAGGAGACAGGACCTGTCTTTAGAAAAGACAGGCAAGATGGGATGATAAAGTACCTCTCTGTCTTTTGGGAGAGTCCTTGGTGAACTAATCATCTAAGTCACATTAAGGGCGTCCTGATGTTCTCCTTTCGTAGGAACCAACTTCACAAACATTTTTAAGTAAGAAATACAAAACATTTCTGGTGAAGCAAGTACTCAGAAGCATCTTACACTGTTTAACCAGGTAGTGACTGTGTATAATGCCTAGAACGGTAGGTATTCAATAAACTTTTATGTCTTTTTAGTGTGTGTGTTTGTTTGTTTTGGAGATAGGGTCATGTTCTGTCACCCAAGCTGGAGTGCAGTGGTATGATCATGGCTCCCTGTAGCCTTGACTGCCTCAGCTCAAGCAGTCCTCCCACCTCAGCCTTTGAGTAGGTGGGACTACAGGCATGCACCACCAAACCCAGCTAATTTTTTTGTTTTTTGTAGAGTTGGGGGGTCTCACTGTGTTGCCCAGGGTGGTACTCCTGGCCTCAAGCAGTCCTCCCACTTCAGCCTACCAAAGTGCTGGGATTACAGTCATGAGCCACCGTGTTTGGCCTCAGTAAATAATTGAATGAAATAAAAATATATTCTTGGTATTACTGCATGATTTAAAAAAAAAAAAATTCAGATTGGTGTTTCCACATGAATTTTTACCATATCCTCAGAAGAGACACTTGCAGTAATAAAAGTAAGCCAGCTTGCAATAACTCACTAGCAGTTTTATTGCTTAAATATTCCAACTACAGTATTTCTTCCTGCAGTTATTTGAAATGTCTTTTTCTTTAAATGTTTATAAGCAGTAAGTACTTTACTAACTTAATCTTTAAGTACTTAGGTAACTTACAATATAAGCCAAATATATCTATATACATATAAAGGAGAGAAATAGAAAAATACCTGGCAATCCTGCTCTCATTCAGTGTGATATTTTTAGTCCTAAGTTGTTATGAAAACACTACAAAAGCAGTTTGATACAGGACTCCTTTCTATATACAGATTTTATAGTCTTCAGTAATAAGCTATCATTCATTGGTTTTAAGAAAATATGCACTTGGGTCAAAGTATGTATACCTGAACTATGTTAGAGAGCTGTTTTCCATTTAAGTTTTCCTTTCCTTTTTTCTTATATAATCAATACAGAATGGTTAGAGAAGGAAGGTTGCTGGTGGTCTAAATATCAGATTATTTTATTGAGCTATAGAATTTGCATATCAGTACATTTAGTAGGCATTTGAACTCTTAAGGTTTTAATCCAGATTATCTCCTCTTTTCCTGAGTTTCTAAGGGCCATGATTATGAAGCCTCAGCAGTGTTTTGAACAAATAAAGTACACTGTAAATTGTAACCAGAAGGCAGTAGCTTTAAAGGAGTGCTCATTTGCCTAAACGGCTGTTGCCATATTTAATATAATACTTTTGTATCTGATTCTGCTATGCTAAAGTATTTCAATATTATGAGAATACGATTTATACATTGGATCCCCTTGTACTTTTTTTTTTTCATTTGTCAAAATGTTACCATTATTGCTGGGATTCTAAGAAATCTCTACAAATGCCTCTGATAACATCAGAAACAATTGGTTCTAATCCTGTGAACTCTCTTGTGAAGAAAGCATGAGACTCCTTCGGTTTAGAAGCCATATCTTTCAGGTCATCCAGAGGTGCCCAAGCCACACCAACAGAGAAGATAGTGATTCCTACAATGGAAACATTTTAAAGTGAATTAAAAACCAGATCTACCTTATATTTAGAATTACGTCTACATGTTTTCCATACACTATTACATAGTTGCAGTAAAAACTGATTGCTAATTTCTGGATGATTAAATCCCCTGAACAAGTTTTCACAGTCATTGTGAAAAGAGTGGCAAAAGACTGGTTCAAACCAGAAGCTCTGCTGTATTTGTAGCTCACCACATTAACAGATAAGTCATGATCACTGATAAGAAATACTTGATAAAGTTCAATATCCATTCATGACAGAACACACCTAGTAAGCTAGGAAAAGAAGAAAACTTTTAACCTGATCCACAGCATCTTTTTAAAAATCCTTCAGTAAATGGAGATGGTGAAAATTTTCCCTATGAGACTGGCCTATCATCAAACACTATACTGGAGTCAGAGTCACAGTATATGAAAGCAAGAAAGAATGGCACAAGAGATGGGATAAGTAAATGGTAAAAGTGTTCAAAGTGAGGAATGGTGACTAGTCCTTTGGTAATGACAAACCTTCCATTTCTGTCTTTGTATTGGCAAACTGTAATAATTGGAAAATGGTCAGCCTATAATTCCAAAGCAAAACTCCAGTGATTAAAAAATACTGCCCAAGAGGTATCTATGAAACTGGAGGAATTTCCAGTTTCATTGAGGTATTCTATTTGCATTCACTTGAGTTACTAGAAGGCTTTTAGTACAACTGTACATTTACTTAGGGTGATACTGCGTTAGTTGGATTCACCCCAATCCCAAGTGTAGAAGTTTTCATTTAGCAGATTTTTTTTTTTTTGGCGGGGGGATAGAGTCTGGCTCGTTTGTCCATGCTGGAGTGCAGTAGGACAGTCGAGCCTCACTGCAGCCTCAACTTCCTGAGCTCAAATGATCCTCAGCACCCCAATCCCCAAGTAGCTGGGACTACAGGTGCATGCCACCAAGCCCAGCTAATTTTTAAATTTTTTGTAAAGATGGGGTTTCACTGTGTTGTCCATGTCTCATCTCAAATTCCAGAACTCAAGTGATCTGTCTGCCTCAGCCTCCCAAAGTGCTGGGATTACAGGTGTGAGCCAACCTCATTTAGCATACCCAACCTCATTTAGCAGATTCTTAGTGTAGAGTACCATCTATCTAATGCTGGGTGCAATTTTCTGTAACTTTTGGAGTTTCTGTAATAGTTTTCCTCTATAGATCTAAGTCTTCATTCCTCTTCTAGTGGTATACAGTATTCAGAGTTGTAAACACATGAGATACACAGCAGGTTTAGATAATGTAAAAGCTAACTGGAACGATTTCCAATTGTTCAATCTCCTTTCCTGACTCCCACTCCCTGGCCAAAAAAAAAAAAAAAAAAAAGATATTTTTTTCCTGCGCCTCAGTTTTCCTCACTTTTCAGTTCTGCATTCTAGTTCAGATTGTTTAGCTCAAGCCCAGCATATAATTACAGTTTACAAAAAGTAATTGTGCCACTGTACTCCAGCCTGGGCGAAAGAGCAAGAGCTTGAAAATAAAAACAGTTGTGATGTAGCCCTAAAATCCTACCCTATTTTCTGGCTTTTGCAACTTTCAACGTCACTAAGGGATAATTTTCACAAATCAATTTTGGTGTAGTTCAACCTCCTGAAGTTTAATCAACCTAATTCACTTTATCTGTAGGCTGAAGAGAATCCTGTTAAATTCAGTAAGCTTAGTATTAAGGAGTATGAGAATAAACAGGTCTTTCTTTCAACACAGATTAGTGGCTGATGTCTAAAAAATACTTTTTATAAGCTAGATATAGAGCTTAAATTGCATGTCTTCTCAGTCTTAATTATAATTCATCAATATCTGTAAAAATACATAGGTACATTGGCAGAGGTACTAATGTGTAGAAAGGAAAAAGGTTAAGTCATTAGGAATTAAGTAGGGAAAAGGAGTTGTAGAGAGTATAGAAAAAGCAAGTCCATTGATTCTCCTTTTCTGTCACTCAGTTATCTTAGAAAGGGAACCTTAGCTTTTTGTTGGCCTATTTGATCTCAACAACACATTATGTTAATGTCTTCAGGAATGAGGCCTGTGCCAAAAGTAATATTAAGGTTGGGGTGAGGAAGAAAGAAATAACTCTTTATACCCTTTTATAACACCAGAGTGTGTTTTCATTATCTTAAGGAGGGGAAAAAGGAAGTTTCTCTTTTTTTCTTTTTGAAACAGAGCCTGTCGCCCAGGCTGGACTACAATGCCACGATCTCAGCTTGGTGCAACCTCTGCCTTCTGGGTTCAAGCAGTTCTTATGCCTCAGCCTCCTGAGTAGCTGGGATTACAGGTGTGAATTACCACACCCATCTATTTTTTGTATTTTTAGTGGAGACTGGGTTTTACCATGTTGGCCAGGCTGGTCTTGATCTCCTGACCTCAGGTGACCCGCAGGCCTCGGCCTCCTGAAGTGCTGGGATTATAGGCATGAGCCACTGCACTAGGCCAAGGAAGTTTTGATGGGATAGGTAAAGTCTACGGGAAACTCATGCCAGACAAACTTGACTGAAATAAAAGGGCTGGGTGCGGTGGCTCAGCTGAAATCCCAGCACTTTGGGAGGCCAAGGTGTGAGGATTGCTTGAGCCCAGGAGTTTAAGACCAGCCTGGGCAACAAAGTGAGACCCCCATCTCTACAGAAAAACATTTAGAAATTAGCCAGGGGTAGTGGCATTTGCCTGTAGTCCTAGCTCCTCAGAAGGCTGACGCAGGAGGATTGCTTGAGCCCAACAGTTGGAGGCTGTAGTGAGCTATGATCATGCCATTGCACTCCAGCCTGGTAACAGCAATAACCTGTCTCACACACAAGAAAGTCAGGATGAATTACTGAATGGCAAATTCATGGTAGGTTTTGATAAACTGATTATTTGGAGATATAGTTCAAGTCTGAGCTATATGTGAGCACCTGTAATATTTCCTTAACATGACATGGTTCTCATGGCAATTCTCCCAACAATATAGTGGTTAGGAGTGTGGACTCTGGAGTCAGAATGCCTAGGTTTGGATCTTGGCCTTGCCACTTACTAGATGTGTCATTTCCAGGAAGTTTGCTTCCTTATCTGTAGAATGAAATTAGGAGGGCTGCTTTGACAGTTAATATTGGGTAAAGCTGCAGGTGTTTGCTCAATGAAATAAATGCTTAAGTTTTTATTTACTCCTAAAATTCACCGAACCCCTTTTCAGTCCTTTTCTCCTACAAAGAACAAGGACCTTACCTGCATCATGTGCAGCAGCTGCAGGGCCTTGGACATCATCATAGGACTGCCCATCTGTGACAATTACTAGGAAGTTCTTGTTGGGGCTCTCCCTTATAGGGCCAAACACATTTCTAACAGTAAAGGAAATGGCATCACCAGTAGCTGTTCCACCACTCATATAGCGGATGTTTCTGATAACAGCTAGGACATTCTCCTTGGTGTTATAGTCAGTGAAACTGAATTCCATGCGCTGATCATAAGTAAACTGTACAGCAGCTATCTTGGCACCAATGTCCGAGATTTCAAAAGTCTTGGCTATGTTGGAAACAAATTCAAGCATGAGACGGAAATTGCTATCTCCAACACTGCTAGAGCCATCAATTAGAAAGGCAATGTTCACTGAGTTATAACAGGTCTTGCTACACATCATTTGTTCATGAGTGCACAGCTTCTGTACCAGAGGCTTTACGTATTTTGTGGTGCCAAACCAGTTGGGCATGTGGTAAGAGAAGAAGCCATTATTCCGACAGACAGCCTAATGGGGGAGACAGAAGATATCCAAAAGGATCAAAAGTTGTTTCTTCTTAAAAACTATGGGAAATCCTGAATGTTAAAATTAATCTAGATAAGAGGCAGTCAGCACTGCACTCAGAGGTCCAAAATGGAATATCTATCACTGTAACAGAAGATAGCCCTCACCACTTTACCTTGTCAACAAATGAAACATCCTGAACCATCCCCAGTTCTTCAGGGATAGGCTTGGCCACAGAAACTATAAATACATTGACACCAAATTCTCTGGCCACAATGCCTGCTTCCTCGATGTCATCAGAAGGCCAACCATCAATAAATACCACCACCACTTTGGGGATCCCTTTTCTTACTCCAGCATCTACCGTGAAGAATTTCTGAGCTGTATGTTTCAAGGCTTTTCCTAAGTTTGAAAAAGAAGCAAACGAGTAGCATTTACCACTGCTCAAACCACATTTCTGTTTCCCTGTAGCATTTGATGCTGCAAAGTTTAAGAATTACATAGAACTGGCAGTGGAGTGGGGATACATACACAAATAGAATCATATATAACCCAGTTCAGTAACAGATGCATCAGCTGGGAAAGTTTATCTACCAGGCCTATTTTTTTCTCTTCACAAACCATAATACTTCCCCCTCCACCTCCTAGATGCCTCACATTTGTTTACCCCACATCAATCACCAGTTAGAAACAAAATTGATTCCAACTTCTGTGCATGTGCTCTCTATGTAGGCCTTTGGTGACTGATTACTACCTCTAAGAAGTCTGTCTTCAGAGGCAGCAGTAGTGCTACTCTCATTCTTTCTGCCATATCTGCATTCATTACATAAGTCTGTTGATCTTTGCTTCTTTTTAGCATTACAAAGAGGTACTTCTTCAATGTTATATCTAGTCAATCCAGCATATGAGAATTCTAAATCACCATGCTTTATATTTTTTAAAACAAGAAATATCAACTTTGGTATACTTTCCATTATAAATTAAAAATTTATCTAAGATGATCAAATACCAACCTAGCCAAGATTTCAGTTCCAGGAGGAATTTCACATCTGCTCATATAAAATAGCATAATACTGTTTGACATGTCTGATCACTGATAACTCTCTGCAACATCACATCCCAGGTATCAAAGTCTACTTACCTGTATTGGAATTACCCCCTCTGAAACCTACTTCCTTTATGGCAAACAAAACATCTTTGGCTGATGTAAAGTTTTTCAAGTAAAATTCTATTTTGGGATGTTCACTAAGTGGAAGAAAGAAAATGTTATTCAGGGAGAATTAAAAAGGTAAAATAAGCAACATTACATGCCTTAAAAATAGTTTTAAAACCAAACAACACACAACTTTCTTAATTTCACAGTACATAGTCAACTAAGGGATTACATCTTAACTTGAATTATTGGGGATATTTCAGAGGTGTAACAGAATTGCTATATTGAGGATTTATTATATTCTGGGTAATAAGCCAAATGTATAACACTTGTATAACCTCATTTTATTATAGTTGTACAAGGTTGGAATTATTATCCCAGTTGTGTAAATGAAGAAACTAGGCTCAGAGCATTTAGGGAGTTTGCCTGATGAAACAAAGCTGCATTTTAAGTTCACGTTGTCTGGCTCCAAAGTCCATGCCTAAACTATATGGATCACTTAAAGCCAGGCTCGCCTCAGGGCCTCGGGTTTAACAGAAGTCCGCAGAGTTGGGCACCAGGTAGCCAAACTAAATTAGGAGGTGTCTGGGTATGAGACTAGGGTCTGTTCCGTGGAACCCCGCAGGCTCTAAGTAGTGTGGATCTATTAACCCAGGTCTCTCTGTTCAAAAGAAACAATTTCATTGATGTGATGGTCAACAGTTTTTAAGGGAAAAGGTAAAATGAATTATAAAGTTAGAATATTGAATTTTTCTTATGATAACAATGACATTTGGTGTATTGTAAGAGTTTTGAGATCTCATTTCCCATATTTAATATTAAAGGAATTTGTTTTCTATAGCTACTCTGTGTTCATCAGAAACCTTCTTGAGTATAAACAACCAAAGCACAATTTGTAGTGTTTAGTTTCTAGATGAGTCAATATTTCATAGTGCAGAATTTTAAGATCTTAGCATTATCAATAGCTACTTTATTAAGTCAAGATATTTTGAGGGAGAAGTACAACAGTGACTGTAATTCTGCATACATACCTGATGGAATACTGGGTCACAAAATCAGATTTTATGGGTTGAAAATCTTTTCACTTGTCACTTTTCAACCATCCAGATTATGATTAATGAAATTAGTCTCATTTTTGTATCCTATAACAGATATATTCTATTCTTTGACTTACATATAAACTTGACATGGTTTATCTATTCTAATGGTCTTTCTAAAAGAGAAAAACTGCAAACCAGGAAGTTGCAAGAAGCTAGTATTTGTATGTATCTACAAGGTAACGAAGCTTTCATCTTCAAAAAGAATTGCGTCAAAGTAGTCAGAAAAAAGTATAAGACAAAAAGTACTGCAAGAGAATTTGACTCATGGGATGGCAAAATGTACAATAAAACTATGATAATTAAAGCAGTATAGAAAAAAAGTAAGGATTGACATATGAATCAAAGAAATAAACTTGCTCAAACTCAGGTATAAATGTGATACCATAAGTCAATGAAATAAGGACCCATTTTTTTTTTAAGGTGAGAGACAAATGGCTGAATTATGTAAGAACAGTTAAATTTTCTTCTCACACCAAAACAATCTAAAGGGCAAGCCAATTGTAAAAAATAATAAATGAAATAGAAATTAATATTTGTAATAGTACTGTTTATATACCCTTATACACTGCTGTTAGTAGTTGAAACTAGTTCACCTTTCTAGGAAGCAATTTTGCTGTTTTTTAGAAATGGGGCCTTGCTCTGTTGCCCAGGCTGGAGTGCAGTGGTGCCATCATAGCTCACTGCAGCCTTGAACTCCTGGGCTCGAGAGATCCTCACACCTCAGCCTTCCGCGCAGCTGGTACTACAGGCACAAACCACTGTGCATGGGTCAATTTCACTATTTATATCAGAGGCCTTAAGTCAGAATCTTAAGAGGCCTTAACTCCTAGAAATCTAACCTGATGAAATAATCAGAGATGGGCACAAAGATGATATAAGGATGTTTATCACAATGTAGTGTGTAATGTAGTGAAAAAACAATAAAAGAATGACTAAATAATCATGCAGAGGAATATTATAAAATATTTTTGATGAATATTTGTGATATGAGAAAATGTTCAAAATACTAAAGGATGAAGAAATAGGATGCAAGGAATTTTTTATAGTCTGAGCTTTTAAAAAACAATACACACAGTCAAATATTTCCTTAAAATACTGAATGGGCCAGGTGTGGTGGCTCACACCTGTAATCCTAGCCCTTTGGGAGGCTGAGGCGGGTGGATCACCTGAGATCAGAAGTTTGAGACCAGCCTGGCCAACATGGTGAAACCTCATCTCTACTAAAAATACAAAAATTAGCCAGTTGTGGTAGTGTGTGCCTGTAATCCCAGCTAGTCAGGAGGCTGAGGCAGGAGAGTCGCTTGAATCTGGGAGGCAGAGGTTATAGTGAGCGGAGATCATGCCATTGCATTCCAGCCTGGGCTAGGGCATATGTTTGAGGGAATTTTTTTGGGTGTGCTTTAGAAAGGTTATGCTTCAGATAACCAACCAAGAGAATATAAAAAGAGCTAAAAAGAATAACAACAGAATAGGGAGGTGGAGCAGGCATCTATCACTGCTTCTTTCTTCAGAAAAGAGAAATTAGGAATTGAGCAGAGTAGATAAGCACAGGTGACTTGTGTAAGCAATAAGACTCTCTACTCTACCTTCTTGTTCTTATATAGATAGCACACAGTTTTCTAAATTCTTTTATTCCAAAAAGGAGGCACTCAGATCTACTCAGTCTGCCCAGGCAGTCTTAGATCCTGAACTTACAGTTTGGGAATCCAGTGTATCCATAACTCAAAATGTTTATGCTGAACTGACATTTACCCACTAAAAGGATCGATCATTGGTCATCATTCAAGTCATCATTCAAATCTCCTCTCATTTGATTTTTTTTTTTTTTTAATGAGACAGAGTCTCACTGCCACCTAGGCTGGAGTGCAGTGGTACAATCTAGGCTCACTGCAACCTCTGCCTCCTCGGTTCAAGTAATTCTCCTGCCTTGGCCTCCCAAATAGCTGGGATTACAGGCACATGATACTACGTCCGGCTAATTTTTTTATTTTTAGTAGAGACAGCGTTTCACCATGTTGGCCAGGCTAGTCTCGAACTCCTCAACTCAGGTGATACACCCACACACCTTGACCTCCAAGGTGCTGGGATTATAGGTGTGAGCCATTGTGCCGGGTCTCATTTGATTTTGAATGTATCCAACACAAAAAATGATCAACGTTTGAGGTGACGGATATGCTAATTGCTCTGATTTGACCACTATACATCGTATGCCTGAAAACATCACTATGTTGCCCATAAGTATATATAATTATTATATGTCAATTACAAAATAAATACATAATTTTTAAAAAATCTCCCATTTTAACAAGGTTGGTACCTGGCTTGAACAAGGCCCACATGTGGTCCTTCTGTTCCAATTCCCAACATTAGAGCCACTTTTCCAACAAAATTCTTCTGTAAATTAAATCGGCGCTGCCCAATATTAAAGCTTCCATCAATCAGAAATGCAATGTCTGCTTTACAATCTGCAAACACCAAAACCAATCCCCTCGTTAGCAGTCTCAAGAGGAGGGAGGGAAAAAGCTACCTTCACAAATGGTGATCTTCATTCTTACCTTTATTGCCAGTTTTCTTCTCGGGTGTTTTCTTTAGTCGTTTACCTGAAATAAGGATGCACTTGGCATTAACAAAAGGAAGACAGTTACATAGCAAGAAACTCACATGAGGAGAAGCTCATAACAACAGACTGCCATTCTTGAAAGGACTTTAAAAAAATTAGTTTCCTCAGGATTTTCTGGACTAGGGAAAGCAATAACCCAACAAATAAACAAATCAGTATGTAGGCTTACATATTTGACATGCCTCTAATCCAGGACTTTGATACGCCAAACCCACAGGTGAGGCAGAAACATTAGGGTCAACATTAGATCCTAATGTTCTTAATATCTTTGACTTTAAAACTGCCATAGTCATGCATAAGGGGATCCCTGGCTATTTCTCACAATAGACACACACACTGTCACATGACAGTACAGTAATAGAATTTAATGAAGCAAATGGAACTAGAAGTTCATGGTACTTTGACCATTTCTTAGGTGTGGTTTATCAAATCTGGGAGAAGATAGGAGGAATTTAAGAGAATTATTGGGCTAGGTGCAGTGGCTCATGCCTGTAATCCCAGAACTTTGGGAGGCTGAAGTAGGAGGACTGTATGAGGTCAGGAGTTCAAAACCAGCCTGGGCATCAGAGCTAGACCTCTGTCTCTACAAAAAAGTAAAAAAATTAGCTGGGTCTGGTAACGTGTGCCTGTAATACCACCTACTCAGGAGACCAAGGTAAGAAGATTGCTTGAGCCTAGGAGCTTAGGGCTGCAATGAGCTATGATTGTACCGCTGCACTCTAGCTTGAGCAACAAAGTGAGACCCTATCTTTAAAATATATATATAAAATTGAATGTTTCCATATGTAATATACCAGTAAACTTAAGATATTTGCTTTGTTTCTCTTTAATATCAAATTTCTTTTTGAAAATCTTCTATCAACAACACATTTATTCCTAACTTCCAAATGCTGTGCTGGGCAACTAGGAGATAGGTTTCATAGTACATACCTGTTGGTGGATGTGCTGTGGACACTGCCTGTCCTGTGGCCTCCTGTGTACTACTTTTGCCTTCTGTTAAAATAAAAATAAGCTTTTTTTTCCCATTTCCTTCTTTACCAAAGTATTAAGAATCTAATTCAGGGCTCTCTATGATGACAAATGTAATAGGTTAATGGTAACGGTAGTTACAAACATCCTGCTGCATGCTAGTTTCAGAGAACCAAAATGCTTATCCATTGTATCTTTAAAGGATCATTCAGTAGTTTTTCAGTTCTTTGGTAAGTGTCCAGGCATTCTGCAGGTAATTCAAGTTTCTATTCCCATCATCTGCCAGTAAGATTGTCTTCTATTCACCTAAATTTGGTTTCAGTGGGTACTTGATCCCTCAGTCTAACCTACAGTTTACCTCTATATGTCAACCTCAGTCTTGATCACAGGTTTTTCCATCAGGGTTAAAAAGGCTGGGCTAAGAAAAGCAGAAAACTTTTGTGGGGGTGGGAGAATATTACAGAGTGAGAACAATAATTATACCTACTAGTCACTGTGAAAGAAGCAGACCATCTAGAAAGCATTTGAGACTGGATGCCATTGGCATCTACTGAGGAATAGTTTTCTCGACCAGGTAGGCTATAGACTCGCACAGGTCCCCCTGAGTTGCTGATTACTCCCCTGCAACACAAGAAAAGCAGGTGAGACACTATCCACACTTTTTCAGGGCATCCCACTGACTTACAGTGCCATGTTGTATCTATTACTTTGATTAATCAAGAAAATAGCTCATCAGGGAAGTAATCTAAAGATGTTGCTATTGATGGATGGATGGATGGATGGATGGATGGATGGATGGATGGATGATGGATTGAGATAGAGTCTCACTCTGTAGCCCAGGCAGGAGAGCAGTGGCACGATCTCAGCTCACTGCAACCTCTGTCTCTCAGGTTCAAGCAATTCTCCTGCCTCAGCCTCCTGAGTAGCTGGGATTACAGGCACACACACCATATCTGTCTAATTTTTGAATTTTTAGTAGAGACAGGATTTCATCATGTTGGCCAGGCTGGTCTCAAACACCTGACCTCAAGTGATCTGCCCGCCTCAGCCTCCCAAACTGATGGGATTAGCCACCATACCTGGCTGCTGCTAGCCTTTTAAAAACTTGTTTACACAATAACAAAATTTGCTTGGTAAAAATGGCTGTGTGTTGTTAAACTTCTTAAGTGTTGATAAGAATACATTTGTAATATCCGATTACCTACAACTTAGAAATTCAGAGCACCAAACAATTTTCCTGAGATACTCATTTTAACTACATGCTCTTGGACTGCATTTTTATATTTAAAGTATCATAGTGGCTATTCTGCAGGATAGCATGGCACTTGCTAACCCTAGGCACCTTGGGTAAGATACTTGACAACTCTCTGAGCTCAGTTTCTTCATCTGTAACTTGAGTAAAATTCTACCTACCTTGTTGAGTTGTGGTGGAAGTTAAAACAATAGCTGGCACATAGTAATAACTCAGTAATATATCACATGATTAGGAATGTTTTAGAATCACAGGAATCTAGCCATCAAGAAGTAATGCAATTTGCTTTTTGTCAGAAAGCTTTCCATGTGTATTTGGTGTTTCAAGTATATCCAGGAGAACCTTGAAAATATATCCATTTTCTGTGGTCACAATGGCACCAGAAGAAAGAATGCAGGGAGGAAAGGGATCCAGATGGCTAAAGCAGGAAAGGAAATAATCATGTATGCATTTCTCTACCACCCTGGTGTGTTTGGGCTTACCTGTGGACAGCAGCCCCACATATACTCGATACAGAAGCATATACTATGTTCCCGTACACAGAGAATTCTTCAAGAGGGCAGCCCCCTGGGCAGAGGACATCGGCTTTCTCTTTCCTGATGTCCAAGCCTCTGGTAAAACATGTGATAGCAATGGGAGCTAAAGAGAGAGGAGATAATATTGTAGGCATTCTTAGGACTTCTTGGGACATAGTGGTGGGGAGACTACCATGTGAGATTTAAGTTTTACTTCCATAATTTCTACACTTCTAGTCAAGAATATTGACTTATATACCATTCCAAACCATTCCAGATTTCGGCAAGCCACAAGGTTGTTTTCCAATTTAATATAGTCCCCAGCTACTATAAGCATAATGTGAAAGTTCTGTTTTTTGTTTTGTTTTTGTTTTTGAAATGGGGACTTGCCAAGTTGCCCAAGCTAGGCTCAAATTCCAGAGCTCAAGTGATCCATCTCCAACTCCCTAGTAGCTGGGATTACATGTATGCCACTGTGTCTGGCTTCTCAGTTCTTAATCAGGTTGGAAATACATAACTGGAAATATATCTGAACTAGAAAATAAAAGTCACTTAATATTTATTAATTCTAAAAATAGAAAAATTCTTGGCTGGGCATGGTAGGTCATGCCTATAATCCCAACATGTTAGCAGGCCAAGACGAGAGGATCTTGAGTCCAGGAGCTCAGGACCAGTCTAGACAACATAGCAAGACCTCATCTCCTATAAAAAAAAAATTTTTTTTTTAATGGCCACACATGGTGGTGCATGCCTGTACTCCCAGCTACTAGAGAGGCTGAGGTGGGAGGATTGCTTGAACCCAGGAGTTCAAGCTTGCAGTGAGCTATGATTGTATCACTGTACTCCATCCTGGGTGACAGAATGAGATCTTGTCTCCAGAAGAAAAAAGAAATTTTAAATCTCAACTTTGATGACACTGTGTACATAGTTGCTTGAGGTAAAGGTAGTAAATCTGGATTGCGCCTTTGTGGAATATTTTCATAGACATGTGCACAAATCAAAGCCATCCTTTCCTACATAGGACTGTTTATCCTAGTTAGCCTACAAATGCAGATCCTTAAAATCACATGTTAAGAAAACCAGCAAAAAGATGCTTAGATTCACAGAAAGTTATTTAACTCGATTGTTCACTTTATAGATGAGAAAATTAAAGTCGTGAGGTTAATTTGCCCAAACAACATTCTACAACACCTGAAGGACAGAAAACAGAAAAGTGAGTCCCTTCAGAATAGAGCATTTTTATCTAAATTGAACCTGATTATTTCCACTCCAGATCTGTCCAAAAAGATTTGTCAGGCAGTGGATGCATTTTTAGAAAGCACTGTTAATATTCTCACGTTAAAGAAGCAAAGTTTACTATAAATGATGCTAGGAAGAGACAAGTTCTTGGCAACAGGTAACAAGATAACATGTTAATTTACTGTCAATACTAAATTGAGATTAATGTTATTAAATACTATATTTCAAACATGGGAAGTTGTGGTTATCCAAACCTTTCTGAAACATACATTAATTTCCAAACCTTTTTTTCAAGGCAGAGGAATACTTTCTGATCATCTGCCCAACTGAGTGACAAACACCCGCCCTCTGCGCTTTGTGGTGACCAGTACCCTGGACTTTACATTCCATGGAAGAGAAGGAAGGATGCAGGCGCAATGCCCATTTCTTAGTTCTGAAACAGTCTAGAGAGCTGAGAAGTTAGAATCCTTACCCCAAACAGCCTCATACCTATCATCAAACAGCCTTAATCCTTCCTCTCATTTCCGCTGAGGTGGGGGTGGCAGCAGAATGCAATGTCGAGACCAACCAGCTGCGAGCACTGACTTTTGCACCGGGAGAAATACAGCCGTGTGCGATACTTACCCTCATTCCTACTTTCAAGGAAAACAAAGTAGCTCTTAGGAAAGCGCTGCCTTTTACATCGTAGGAAATACACCAAACCACACACCCATACCCGGGCCTCTCTACACGTGGTACAAACTTTTTAGATTCCCTGGCGTGTGGAATGAGACCGCAAGTGCTTCCGATTATAGGGGTTAAACCTAGAAACATCACTAGCGAGTCAAACAAGGTGGGACAGCGACGTTCGCCTCCCTCTCTCTCGGCTACTGCAGCCTGAAGTCGGGTCTGGCGGCTTCTCCTTCGCCCCCAACACAGCGGAGCGCGGAACGGGTGCGCTCCTCGGTGGGGCTCAAGTCCTCCTGCCCCTACCTCCCGCTGCCCGCGCTCGGCGGGTCTGGGGTCTGGGGCTATGGGTTGGCCTGGAGGAGGCGTTCTTCCCAGTGCTCTGGGAGAACCTCCCCACTACTGGACCCTAGGGGCCCCTTCCCGTGGGAGAAACAGGTGAGCAGCAGCAGATCGGCTGCAGGGGTTAAGGCGGACGCTTCACACTGCGGCTCCAACCTTCGCGCGTTCCTTCTCAGGCCCTCGGGCCGCCGCTCAGGGGGCTGGATCTGAGTCCCGCTAGTACCCTCTGGTGCTCAGCCCCTGCAACCGCCTGGACTCACCCCAGCTCCCCGACTCACCGGCTCCCTCGCTGCCCATGGGCCCCGGCAGTAGCTGCAGACACACACCTGCGAAGAGAGAAGCGCGAGGGCTGACTCCAGCCTCCACTCCGCGGAGCAAAGAGCCGGGGTCGTGAGGGGAGCGCACTCACCGAGGAAGAGAGTCTGGATCCAGGCTGCGGACATGGTGACTGAGATGCTGCTCCGACCTGGGAGAGAGGGAGAATGCGGGCAAAGCCGGGGTGCGGGGGACCCCGCGCGCCACTCCCTCAGATCCCCGCACCCCTCGGAACCCCGGACGCGGCGCAGGGGAGAGGACATAGACGAGCCGCTGCTCCGGGCCAGCGCCCCTCTAGGTCTGCAGGAGGCGCCTTGGTGGCAAATCGAGCCAAGCCCAGGGACAGTGTGCAACCCCGCAGCGGGGAGGGGGCGCCAATAACCAAGACTGACAGGCTGGGAGCGACAGAGAAACAGGGACAGAGGCGTCGGGGATCCCTCGCTCCTGAGCCCGCAGTTCGGGGCTCCGCACCTGCGCGAGATCCGCCTCGTTGAGCCGAAGTGCGGAAGGCGCTGCCCTTGCGGCCGCTATAAAAGCTGGGCCGCGCGCATGAGCACTGTGTTGGGGGCACGGGGGGCCCGGGCGGGCTCGAGAGTCGGTCCCCCGGGCTGGGCGGCGACCGTCCAGCTCCGCCCTCGCCCCCTCCCGGTCCCAGGGTGAGGCCGGCGCGGAGGCGCCTCCTCCAGTAGCGCGGGCTCAGCCACCTGGACGCGGCGCGGGTCCCTGGAGGGGGCACGGAGGGCCCCGCGCCGGCGTCTCAATGACTGCGGAAGAGTCCGACGGCGGGAGCAGCGGCCTTGTCAGTTCTGCTCTTCGGGGATCAGGGCTGCTAGGGCAGCGGCGGCCGCCACCTGCTCCGATGCTGCCAGGTCCACGCGGCCTGAGAACCGAACTTCCCAACTTGGTGCTCTGTTGGAAACAGTTCCTACTTCTAAAGTGAAACCACCCTGGGTTTGGTCAATGCATGCCCCGTTTTCGTTAGAAACCCTGTTAACTGACTGCTAATCTTTTGGTAGGGATTCGGCCTTGCGCCGTTGTTTCTGCTGGGGTCTAACCTTCCCCACTGGCTCCATTTGCGCTCCTGACTAGGGCCACGCGTGGGAGCTGGCTCAGACCACGGAGAGCCGATACCTTTGCTTCTTTACACCTCAGGAAGAATTTATGCCTGACTGCCTTTCCAAATTCCCAGACTTGGTGTCTTGTGACTGCACAGAATCTCAGATTTGATCATGTGTCCTCCTTCTCCCCCGACTATACCGCTAACGTTTTATAAATGGAAATGGAGAACCAGCAGAATTCTTGAGGAGTGTCAGTGACAGGCCACCTGCATGGCAATGGAAGAACCAGAACCAGACCCAGACCCAGACGCTAACCTTCCTGGTACAATATAAACTTTGTCAAATAGTCTTATATAGCTATAATTTACATGACATAAAATCATCCATTTTGAGTGTACAATGATGTTTAGTAAATTTGCAGAGCTGTACAACCATCACAAGCCAATTTTAGAACACTTTCATCCTCCCCAAAATGATCCCTCCTCTCCATTGTCAGTCAATCCCTTCTTCCACCCCTAGTCCTAGGCAAACACTAGTCTATTTCCTGTCTCTATAGATTTGCCTTAATGGTCATTTCATATAGATGGAATCATACATTATGGGGATTTTTCACTGGACATAATGCTTTTGAGATTCATCCATGAGGCATTATAGAAGTACTTCCTTTCTTTTTATTGTTGAAAAGTATTCCCATACCATTTTATACTGAGAAACAAATACATCACCAACACTTGGAAGCCAACAAGTGTAGTAGTCTTAGTCACAACTATCTTCCTGATTGGAATGACTTAGTATTTCTATCAGGCAACTAAGGAGTGTTAACTAAGGAGTGCTGATTCATTCCCTTTACTGTCTGAATGTCTTCTGGAGGAAAAGAGATCAAATAACATTTGTGGGCTGGGAGGTTTTTCATGTTTATTTTCATGGCCACTTTCAAGATTTTCTCCCTTCCCTCATAGAGAGAATTACCCTTTTCTTAGAAATCCAGTCATCTAGCCACTGCCCCTGATATTTTCCGTGGGAGAAATTTCAAGCCTTAGGACAATTAAAGCTGTCTTTCGTTACTGTTTATTGAGTGTCCTCAATCAGGGTTGGATAACCTTCCCTAATTAGGCTGGGCAAATTGTCATGATGCTATATAATTAGAAAGAGTCCATACGCTGGAAAAAAACCTACCACTTCACAGCTCAGCAGGCAGGTCCCAAATGGCCAAAGGGGTACATGCTATTCAGAGCCCCCACAGGGCACAGGCAGCTTTTCTGTGATGTAATTTCACTGAATGATTTGGCAGAGTCAAAATTATGCAGCTATTTCCATGACAGACCCTGAATCTGTAACTATTAAAAAATAAAGGAAATACCTCATTGAGTTTCATGGTTGTTTACCCAGCTTCATCTTAATTATTTTGTTTTGAAACATTTAAGAGAAGTTACTCTGTCTTTATGATTATTATTTTTTTTGGAAAGGCCAAGAAGGGTAAAAGAATGGGGTTTAGACTCATTCTCAGCTAGTTTGTGTCTCATGCTCATCATATGTGTATTGAAGAAAAATATCTGAATTTAACAGATAATTACCTCTGCTTTGGAAATATCTGAAGAGAGTCAAATCTGGGTATATTTGACTTAAAAAGACAAATTGTTAAAATGACAGTTTTGTATTCAATTGGGTGATATTTTAGGGTAATTGTACTCCTAAAATGCCTGGTTAATCCTGCTTTATTATTTTTTTAATTTTTAATTTTATTTTATTTGAGAGAGTTTTGCTCTCGTCAGCCAGGCTGGGGTGCAATGGCACTATCTTAGCTCACTCCAACCTTCACCTCCCAGGTTCAAGTGATTCTTGTGCCTTAGCCTCCTGAGGGACAATGGGCATCTGCCACCAAGCCTGGCTAATTTTGTATTTTTAGTAGAGATGGGGTTTTTGCTATGTTGGCAAGGCTGATCTTGAACTCCTGATCTCAGGTGATCCACCTGCCTTGGCATTCCAAAGTGCTGGGATTAGAGGCGTGAGCCATCACATCCGGCCTCATTATTTTAAAATGTTTAACTTAGTTTAATCTTATTTTATTTTTATTTATTATTTTTAGAGACTTATTCTTGCTGTGTCATCCAAGCTAAAGTGTAATGGGACAGTCAAAGCTCACTGCAGCCTGCTCACTGCAGAATCAAGAGATCCTCCTATCTCAGCCTCCTGAGTAGCTGGGACTACAGGTGCACATCACTATGTCTGGCTAACTTTTTTAATTTTTTGTATAGATAGAGTCTCACTATTTGCCCAGGCCGGTCTCAAACACCTCACTTCACGTGATCCTCCTGACTAGGCCTCTCCAAATGCTGGGATTATAGGCATGAGCCACTGCACCTGACCTTATCCTGCTTTAATGACAAGTATTTGATAGTCAAAATTTAGACTAACTCCCTGTAGAGCAGTGGATTCCTGTCTGGGCTGCACATAGGAATTACCTGGAGAGCTTTAAGAGTATTCACGCCTGGGTCCCACCCCAGGGATTTTATTATAATTGGTTTGGGCTGGGGCCAGGTCATTAAAAATTTTTAAAGCTCTCCAGGTGATTCTAATATGCAGCTGAGGGTGCTCAGTATTAGAGGTTAAGCTAATAATTCTAGTTTTTCATTCTTCTTTCATTATCTTTTCATTGAAAGTCCACATTTAATTTGCCCACTGTAGTCCCCTGATTAAAAAAAAAAAAAAAATGGAAGCGTTTTCTGCCTTGATGGTTGTTTAAAAACAATCCCTAACAAAAAGATTGAAAACTCAATTTCAAAAGTAATTTTCCCTGAGCGTGCTGTATTGTCACATTTCTGACTTTGTGCAGAATGGGCTGGCATTGTTAGGGGAATAAGCTGCCTCTAAAACTGATACCTGGGTGGCATCTTCAGGCTGTAGGATGCTGCTGATGACACTACAAGTTTCTCAAGGATGGCATAGTTACCTGATGGGATTTGGCTTGTGCTTACACCCACAGAACTCTTAGGTTATAGGCTCTGCCTGTCTCGGTTCTGTTGTTACCTGGGTATGAATCTGCCCTGAAGTGGATACCTGTCCTGTTTTTATATTTTTGTTGTTGGTCTTTTTAACTTTTTTTTTTTTTTTAACCTTATAGAGGAATGTCAGTCCTGTTCCATCCTCTATACCATTTAAGCTCCCCTGTAAACTTCTACTTAGCCATGCATAGCAACTTGGTTTTATTTCCATTATGGTGGCCTTAAAGCAGCTGTAGCCAGTTCCATGGATCACAATTTTTCCACGGGGTTGGTTGGTGGGAGGAGGATGGTTTTGAGATGAAACTGTTTCACCTCAGATTATCAGGCATTGGATTCTCATAAAGAATGCGCCTTTGGGAGGCCGAGGCGGGTGGATCACGAGGTCAAGAGATCAAGACCATCCTGGTCAACATGGTGAAACCCCGTCTCTACTAAAAATACAAAAAAAATAGCTGGGCATGGTGGCGCGTGCCTGTAATCCCAGCTACTCGGGAGGCTGAGGCAGGAGAATTGCCTGAACCCAGGAGGCGGAGGTTGCGGTGAGCCGAGATCGCGCCATTGCACTCCAGCCTGGGTAACGAGAGCGAAACTCCGTCTCAAAAAAAAAAAAAAAAAAAAAAAAAAAGAATGCGCAACGGGCCGGGCGCGGTGGCTCTCGCCTGTAATCCCAGCACTTTGGGAGGCCGCGGCGGGCGGATCACTTGTGGTCGGGAATTCGAGACCAGGCTGACCAACGTGGAGAAACACCGTCTCTACTAAAAAATACAAAATTAGCCAGAAAGTGGCGCGTGCCTGTAATCCCAGCTACTCAGGAGGGTAAAGCAGGAGAATTGCTTGAACCTGGGAGGCGGAGGTTGCTGTGAGCTGAGATTATGCCACTGCATTCCAGCCTGGGCAACAAGAGCGAAACCGGGTCTCAAAAAAGAAAAAAAAGCGCAACTTAGATCCCGCGCATGTGCAGTTTACAACAGGGTTCGAGCGCCTGTGAGAATCTAATGCCACTGCTGATCTGACAGGAGGCAGTAATGCTCACTTGCCTAGTCGCTGCTCACCTCCTGCTGTGCTGCCTAGTTCCTAACGGGCCACCGACTGGACCGGTTCCAATCTGCAGTCGGGGAGTTGTGAGTTTGTTCACTTTTAGGAAGTGTATGTTTATTCTGCAGTATCCTTTAAGTTTCTATGATTGATTATAGAGCAGAAGTAACTTGGGAACTCGTATCACGTATGTTATTAAACCCACATTGATGTTTATTCTATATCTAGTTTTCCTGATTCTTTTCTGTTGCTCACATCTTATGTTAAGCAAGTATATTCATCTAGCCTTTCCATTTTTGATGAGGTCTAGCAGGAGAATAAATGTCTACAGCCTTGAGGAGTGAAAATTAAATCGATTCAGAGATATCCCTGTGACTAAGGGATCTGTTTCCTCTCCTGTAAAGTGAAGGGGATTAGACCAAGCAATTGGAAGGGGCTTTCCTCTGGTCACATTCTGTGACTGACAAGTGCTCCCTGGGTACATATATAGGCCCCAGAGGCTGTGCTGTCTTCCAGGGTCTGGGAGGCATTAGGAAACACTGGCTGTGCCAGCTGGTTCCCAGCTGTCCCAGGACTCATCCTTTCTTACTCCAAGTCTCTTTTTATTCACCTCTCACTGCTAAACTATGGCCTGGCTCATGTTTGTCCCTTATTTAACAAGAATTAATGAGGTCACATTGTCACTGGAGTGCCACTAAGACTTCCTTCCTAAAAGAGGAAGCTGTGATGGGAAACTTAAGTCAGTTCTGCTAGGCTTGGCATTTATCCCATGTAAACTCATCAGAGGCAAGGAAATTTCTACCTTTTGTTCATTGCTGCACCCCTAGTCCCGAGAAAAGTGTCTAGTACACTATGTGTACTCAATAAATACTTGTTGAGTGAATGAATCGATCTCATTGTGTCTTGACATTTGCTACCTTATGTTGATTTTTTAAAGCTTTTATTTTAGAAGTTTCATGTTTACAGAAAAGTTAATAAGCTAGTACAGTTTCCATTTTCTCACACCTAGTTTCCCCCATTATTAACATCTTATACTAGTATTGTACAGTTGTCACAATTAACAAACCAGTGCTGATACATTATCATTAAGTGAAGTCCATACTTTATTCAGATTTCCTTTTTTTTTTTGAGATGGAGTCTTGCTCTGTCACCCAGGCTGGAGTGCAGTGGTGCGATCTCGGCTCAATGCAATCTCCATTGAGATTCAAGCAATTCTCATGCCTCAGCCTCCTGAGTAGCTGGGATTACAGGCATATGCCACCACACCCAACTAATTTGTTTGTTTGTTTTTTAGTGGAGACATGGTTTCACCGTGTTGGCCAGGCTGGTCTCAGACTCCTGACCTCAGGTGATCTGCCCACCTTGGCCTCCTAAAATGCTGGGATTACAGGTATGAGGCACCATGCCTGGCCAGATTTCATTTTTCACCTAATATCTTTTTTCTGTTCCAGAATATCATCAGGATACGAAATTATATTTAGTCATCATGTCTCATTAGGTTTCTCTTAGCTGTGACACTTTCTCATATTTTCCTTGTTTTTGATGACCTTCACAGTTTTGAGGAGTACTGGTCTGCTATTTTGTAGAATGTTCTTCAATTGGGATTTGTCTGATGTGTTTCTCATCATTAGACCAGGGTTATTGTTTTTAGGAGAAAGACCACAGAGGTAAAGTGATGTTTTTATCACACCATGTCAAGGGTATATACTATCAACATGACTTATTACTGTTTTTTGTTTGTTTGTTGAGACAGAGTCTTGCCTGTCACCCAGGTGGAGAACAGTGGTACAATTTTGGCCCATTGAAGCCTCAATCTTCTGGGCTCAAGTGATCCTCCCACCTCAGTTCTGTGAGTAGCTAGGACTCAGAAGCATGCCATTACCCCAGTTACTTTTTCCGGTTTTTTTTTTTGGTAGAGACAGGGTTTTTGCCATGTTGCCCAGGCTGGTCTCAAACTCCTGGGCTCAAACAATCCTCCTGCTTTGGCCTCCCAAAGTGCTAGGATTACAGGTGTAAGCCATTGCACCCAGCCAAGTTAAGGGCTTAAGAAGCTTACTGTTAAGGAGTGGAGAATTATATTTAACTTCTTTGAGAACAGAGTATCTACATAAATTATTGAGAATGCTGGCCAGGTGTGGTGGCTCACACCTGTAATCCCAGCACTTTGAAAGGGCTAGATGAGAGGGTCACTTGGGCTCAGGAGATAGAGACCAGTCTGGACAGCAAAGAGAGACTGCATCTCACTTTTTTACAAAATTTTTTTGTAAGAAAATTTTTTTTTTCTTATTTTTTTATTGCATTTTAGGTTTTGGGGTACATGTGCAGAGCATGCAATACAGTTGCATAGGTACACACATGGCAGTGTGTTCTGTTTGCTTTCACCCCTTCACCCACATTTGGCATTTCTCCCCAGGCTATCCCTCCCCACCTCCCCCTCCCACTGGCCCTCCCCTTTTCCCCCCAATAGAATCTCAGTGTTTAGTACTCCCCTCTCTGTGTCCATGTGTTCTCATTTTTCATCACCCGCCTATGAGTGAGAATATGCGGTGTTTCATTTTCTGTTCTTGTGTCAGTTTGCTGAGGATGATGTTCTCCAGATTCATCCATGTCCCAAATTTTAAAAATTGGCCAGGCATGGTGGTGTGTGCCTATGGTCCCTGCTACACGGGAGGCTGAGGTAGGAGGATTGCTTGAGCCCAGGAGGTTGAGCCTGCAGTGAACCATAATCACACTCCAGTCTTGGTGACAATAAGACCCTCAAAAAAAAAAAATACTGAGAATTGTTCTGCATGGGAGATTTGTCTCTTCTCCCCTGTTTATTTACCACTGGTTGTTTATTTGTGACTAAAAATTAAAGGCTATAAGCTCTTTGAAGGTAGAAACTATTCCGTATGCTTCTCTATATTCCCAGTAACTTGCACAAGACTTTAAGGTACAGAGTAGCTAGATGCTCAGTTACTGAAATTGACAACAGTTTACCAGCTTCCAGTCCTGGGTTTTTCTGCTGATGGCTTATTCTTTCTCACTGAGATTTGGGCCACAATGTTGTCCATGTGACTCTTAGCACAGGTGTAATCAAAGTGGTAATAATAGTGATCCTGACACTGTGCCATGTTCTTTATACATGTTCTAATTGAATTTTTACAACATACCTACAAGATGGATATCGTCCTAATTTTATAACTGAAGATACTGATGCCAAGATTGATTAAGGGATTCATCCTAAGTCACACATCTAAAAGCAGAGCCAGAATTCAAATTTTGGTCTCTAAAGCCCTTGTCCCTAACCACCAGGTTGTACTGTACTCTTCCTCATAATAGTCAAACACAGGCACAAGGAAAAGGTTGAATAAATGCAAGAAGGTGATAGAAATGACAAGTGCTGTAAGAATTGGAAAAATTCAAAAAAATTCCTGAGTGAAGAGTGGCTGATGAGTTCTTCTGTGAGTTCTTTGTTCAGAGAAACACATAATTCATAGATTAGCATATTAGCATAACAAGACAATTAGAAGTACTGCTGTGTATCCCAAACACAAATCCAGCAGGTCCTCCCATAATATCTTAAAGTTTGGGTCAAACCATAATTTCTAAAGCATATCTATATGGAACAAAAGCCTAAGGTGATTCATTTAGCTCATAAAGTAGGTAGGAATTAATGCCAGTTCCAAACCCTTTGCTTCAAGAATCTACTCTAGAGATAATTTTTTATAGGATTTCATACAACGGAACTATTTACTCTTCTCTACCCTGGGAGAAATGGTTGGTTTGTGGTGGGGTGGTCAACTGATAGTGATAGTACTAGTTATTTGAAGTCATCGATCCAATACATTTTCTTAAGTGGAACTGTTAAGATCAGAAATAAAATTTGTCATACATGTGGTTCTGGAAATTATATATTGATGATGTTGCTAAAATGCGAAGCTCACATAAAATTTTCTATTGAAACAAAGAGTATAAGCTGAATACAAACTATTTCCAAATAATTATGTATAGCAAAGGTCAATTCCTTTATTGGTGTGTATATAAATTGAAGTGTTTTATATGGGTAATTCCATCCCTAGCTTTCCAGTTCTGCTATAATACTACAGTATTACAAAATAATTGTTGAAGATATTTTAATATTATGCCAAATCCAAGCTGTAATAAAGTATGACACATGATTATTAATGTAATTTTGATTAAGAAAAAATGCTTTGGAAAAACTGTTGATTATAAGACACATTCCAATTTCAGAGGTGTTAAAATGAAGATAACATGTGCATCTTAGAATCAATGACACATATATTCCTAATTCTAAAAGAATACATTTTTACACAAAATAATTCATATAAAAATCTAAAAAATAGCTAAATTACATAAAAGGGAAGGAAAAATATTAAAAAACAGAGTAATAATTCAACTTTGAGTTTTCTGTAAGGCTAGGTAAATTTATTATACTATGTCTTGCATGATTAAAAGGGTTAATCCCCCTCACAGAAGACCAACTTTTTTTTTTTCTGGAACTATGTTATAAAAAGAAATGCTTATTTGGAACATACATAAAGAGCTCAAGACAATGTGACAGACATTGTCCTAACAACAGTTTTAAAGAAGATAGAGAAACGTTTTTATTTGGCCCTTTCTTCACCCTTGAAAGCAGAAAGCATGAGTGAAAATTTGAATAAATTCTTTAGAAATTTTAAAATGAAATTAAATTTATCTAAATTGCTTGGCCAACGTTTCACAGGAAAGAACAAAGTTGATAGTAAAGTTGTGCCAAGTATGACATATATAGCAATGAGATGCGCTGAACTTTATATTACCCTCAAAGCCACAGTTATTTGAAACTTAATTGGTACTAAAAAGCATTTTCATGGATGGCAGAAGGAACGCACAAGTTTCAGCTGTCTTTAGATTTAGCTATTTAAGATAAATAGTTTTTTAAATTGTTATTAAGCCATTAGGACCAAAGCTAATTCAAATTATGCACTAGGCCCAAGAGATGAATTTCAGATTTTAGATTTCTTCCTTTTGAAAAAACAAAACAAAACAAATACTTTGTTGTGGAAATTTTCAAATATATGCAAAAAGTGGATAAAATAGGATAGTGTACTCCTTTTTATGGCGTTTTTGTTTCTTTTGTGCCCTTACCCCTGATTGTTTTCAAGGAATTCCAGACAATACAATCACTAATCACTAAAGATCTTTGTCCAAGGCAAAGACTCTCTTTAAATATGACCATATTACTATTATCATACATAAAAGTTTACTAAGTCCTTAGTATCATGGCCACTCAGGGTTTATATTACTTCAGTTGTCTTACAAATTTTGTTTTTAAATGGTTCTTCCTGAATCAAGATCAAAATAATGTCCACATTTTAATTGATGTGTCTCTTAAGTCTCTTGAAGTGTATAGGATTTCTCTCCGTCCCTTTTTAAAAATTTTCTTTCTTTGATTTTTATTGAAAAATCCAGATCATTTTCTGTAGCTTTCCTCATGGTCTGTATTTTGCTAATTATATCTCCATAGTTTCAATGAACATGTTTCTCTGTCCCCTGAATTTCTTATAAATGTGGAGTTAGCTACAGAGGCTTAATCAGATTCAGGTCTTTTTTAAAATTGTGATGAAGAAACATGTAACATTAAATTTGCCATCTTACCCATCTTTGAGTGAACAGTTCAATAGTGTTAAGATTTAAATAATTTTGTTTCATGTGTATGTGGACAACTCTATAGGTGGCAGTTTATACTTTTGAAATATCAGAGGGTATAGAAAAATCTTTCCTTTTGAGATGCTTTCAGCCATTACTAAATTGTAAAACAATAATTTTTTTTTAAAGACTGTCTCTTGCTATGTTGACCAGTCTAGTCTTGAACCTCTGATCTTATGTGATTTTCCCATCTCAACCTCCCAAAGCTCTGTGATTATAGGTATGAGCCACTGCACCCAGCCTGAATCAATAATTTAATTGCCATACATTAAAGCAGTTTCAGAATAACAATACTTATATAATTTACTTTTTTTGATTGGTATAATCATTGTTTCAGGTATTATGGAAGTCAGCCAGTGTTGGATGAGTTACAAATGGGCCAAAAAAAAAATCCAGCAAAAACTAAGTGCCAAAGATACACATTTGCGTATAACTTTAAGGAAATTCAATAAGACTTTTTGATGAAACTATAGAAGCAGATGCCTACTCCATTTATGTCAGCATGCCTTATTTTGTGGTTTATAAGAAAACTACTGAGAAGAGGTGAATTCTAAGTGCTGAGTACTAAATCTGTTAAGTCAACTTTCCTGGACTGGAATTCTGGAAAAGTATTTAAGTGGCGATTTTCTCAAATCTCTCAAGGATGGTACATGACAAGTACCACTCTAGATGCAAAAGAGAGAAATTAGTTCATTATATACAATAGATGCCTTAAGGCATTAGAGCTTTGGGAATGGGTTAGGAAGGGCTGCTTTAGATTATTCTAGTGACTTTGAGACCTTTAGGCAGAAGAAATTTAAGATTAAAAAATCATTTGCTAGCCTAATTTATTCCTCCAAAAGCTAAAGAAAGTTTTGATCTGTTTCTGTTTGTTCTTTAGAGCAATATGGTTTCCTTCCACCTAAAAATTTGTTTTGGATTGCAGCATAATTAAGACGATCATTTCTATACTCAGTGACATCTGTTTGCTTGTACCTGCTAGTAATTGAGTTTAATTCAACCATGGTGTGTTCCTCACACATTGCAGTATTTGACAGACTGTAATTTTGCTGTTTGGTGTTTTTTTTTTTTATTGGCTTCTTTAAGTCATTTTGATAGTGAGGTTAACTTCTTGTCTTTTATTTTTTGATGCATTTTGGTGTTACCATTTTTATTTTTTATTAATTTATTTTATTTTTTTTTAGAGATGGTGTCTCCCTATATTGCCCAGGCTTGTGGTGTTGCCACTTTTGCCTCATTGTAATCGGGATAAAGAAGATGGATTTAAGTCCCTCAAAGATAAAAACATTTTACCTTAGACAATGAATAAGACTTAGACTTTAAATGGACTCAGAAGTTGCTGAAAATATGGAAGTTACAAATGTAAGAAATATTGCTCTTGCTTTTATCTTCCCTTTGTGCAATAACTTTTTTTCTAATTACAGTACCTCTTAAAGACCCTGGTGCCCCATTTGGGACCATGGAGTGATGGAATTGAGAGCACCTAGTTTAATTGTCTCATTTTGCAACGAGAAACAGATCAGGAGAAGCTGAGTGTTGCCTAAGACTGTATAGCCAGTTATTGGCAAGACCAGAACTAACCCATTTCTGGGCACTTTCTGGTATACAACACTGCCGGAATGCTCAATCACTTTCCTGAACTTAGCACCGAGGACTGCTTTTTATTAACAAAATTGGACCCAAGATTTGTGAACAGATCATGACACATAAAACAAGTACAGGAGGTTTTTGGTTGATGATGGGCTTTTTGCATTCAGTTACTCTAAAAAGTTAATAAGGTAGAGGGACATTTGCTATTTGGGGACCACCTCTAGATCCAGAAAAACAAGGATATTCTCATACTTGGTACGTTTTGTATTGAAAGGGAGAAGGATAAATGAAAGGTTCCCCTTTTCTTGCATAGTACCAAGGAACAGGATTCTTTCTGGGAGAAGGACCAAGAATGACTGCTATGTAGTGCTGCCTTCTCAGTCTTTGAACATTTGTGTCCTCAACAATATTAACTGAGTGGCTACAGGGGCAGGTGCCATGCTGGACGGTGTAGAAACAAGGATGAATACAACAAAATCCTGCTGTCAGCAAATACATCATCTGCTTCATGGGAAGGAGAAACTGAATAATTTTGTTACTAGGGGATGCTTAGCAGCCCTCATTTCTCAAAAATTCCTCATTTTTGGCCTATTTTCACTCTTTTTTGTCCTTTGTGAACAGGGAATACCTATAATTGCAGGCTATTATTAACTTACCTATTTTTGTCTTCTTGGGGGTGAAGTTTCCTTCCTGCTTTTACTTTGCCTTTGTTGGTTTTCTTGTTTTGTTTTAATTTTTCTGCCTTTCTTTAATCTTTGTAGCTCTCCTCTCTGGTATCTTCTTTGTGTATGCTGTATCACCATGTACTTTGTGGTATACCCTGCTGCAAATGATAGACATAAGATCTGTATTCACCTAGGAGAATGAATCCAAAATGGCTGTTTTGACCATCTATGGCTGCTTATGTTACATGGTGGACATAAGATCTATATCTACCTAGAAGAATTAATCCAAAATGGCTATTTTGACCAATGATCCTTGAACTCACAAGTATTTCCACAGAAACAATGGGCTTTGAGTTAGAATTCAGAAGAGGTGCTTAATATGTGCAGAGGGTAAATAATACCATTGTAATATTTTAAAATACTATCACATCTATTCTCTCTTTATCCTTTCTGTAATCCTATGAGTTACAATGACAAGTATAATTTTCTTTGGCAGATTAAAAAATGCAACCCTAAGAAATAATTGTGCTGTACAAAGGATACAAAAAAGGTTTTTTTTTCTTTTTTTTTTGAGACGGAGTCTTGCTCTGTCCCCAGGCCGGAGTGCAGGGGCGAGATCTTGACTCACTGCAACCTCCACCTCCCGGTTCAAGGAATTCTCCTGCCTCAACTCCCAAGTAGCTGGGATTACAGGTGCATACCACCACACCTGGCTAATTTTGGTATTTTTAGTAGAGATGGGATTTCACCATGTTGGCCAGGCTGGTCTCAAACTCCTGATGTCGTAATCTGACCCCCTCAGCCTCCCAAAGTGCTGGGAGTACAGGGATGAGCCACTATGCCCAGCCAAAAAGTTTGAATGACATCAAGCTGAAAGACTAGTTGTCTAGACCTAGGCCATGTTCCTCTACTGGTTTCTGTGTCTGTGATGTTTTTATGAAGTCATGTGATACCGACTGCCCTTGATAGGAGAGGGAAAAGCTGACATGTCTACTGGTCATTTTGACCTTCCTGCACACTCCTCTCAGAGACTGCTGAACAACACTCCTGAGAGTGCAGCAGACCACCCTAATGATTGCACCCACTCTAGCTGACTGGCTGAGGCATGGACATCTGACTCTAGAGGCAAGCTCTTCCAGAAATTTGAAATCGGCATATAGGAACTACTCAATATTTGTTTGGCTCTTGAACAAATAAATTAAGCCAGGAAAGCTAGCCTCGACAGAGAGAAGACTAGCTGCTGGGCATTCCCTGGACAAGTGAATCCAGTGCCTCCTGCAGCTGGCTATACTTTTGCTGCTGAGATACTTAGTATTCATCCAATAATTTTCCTTTTCTTGCTGAAGAACCTTGTATAGATTTCAATTCTTTACACCTAAATGAGCCCCAAGACCTGATCCAGTGCTTTATGAAGGAAATAATCTTAAGATGTTTTGCTTTGGGACTTTTTAACTTTCTAAGTAAAGACCCATGTGTGTCAGTGTTTCTTTTGCTTTTTCCAGTGGTACTGATGGAGTGTTTGGATTTCCTTAGAAAAGTAGGGAGAGGAATTTTTCACCATTTAAACTTCCCCAGCATTGGGGGGTTGTTCTTCTGCTTCTCCATTTGATTCCAGATCTGTAGGAATTGGAGGGAAGAACTATGTCTTGATTCTCACATCTGGAGTATCCAGGGTGGTGCCCAAACTCCAAGGTGCCCCCAGGGGACAATGGAGATCCTCTTGAGCAGACTTACACCTTGGGATTTCTGTTGAGTATTCAGAGGGTCCCTGCTAGTCTCTTCACCACTGCTGTGCCCTGCCATCTTGGCTTATTAGAATCCTAGAAACCTCAGAATTCAACATGTCTTATAGATATTTTGTTTTCTCAAAACAACAACTTTGGAATGGATTGTCATTCACTAAACATGTATTGTGCCGCCATGGTGGACATTGTGGTTGTCTTTGCAGCATTCATTTCCACCTTTCCTGTTATAAAACATCTCTCCATTCAGTCTCTCCAGTTCTATACTCCAGTGCATAGTTCAAGGGTCTCCAAAGCTGAGAACTCTTGTTCACTGTGAGAAGTCATATTTTCTCTTCCCTGGATTTGAAGGAGAAAGTGCACAGCTCTGGTAGCTGCTGGCAGCCATCTTGCAGCAATGAGGACACCAGGGTGAGTGTGAGGCAGCACACAGGGTAGAACAGAGTGGAGAGAATTGCAGAGAAGTGGAGCCGGAGCCTTCAGTGAACAATGCCTGACACTTACCAAGCCTTCTCAGTTACAAAAACCAGTGAATTCCCACTATTATTTAAGCCAGTTTGAATTCACGTTTCTGTTATTTTCATCATAAAATATTCTGATGGATGTACAACTTTAAAATTAATTTTCTAGCCTGGGCAACACAGGGAGACCCTGTCTTTACAAAAAATTAAAAATTAGCTTGGCATGGTGGACAAGCACCTGTGGTCCTAGTTACTCGGGAGGCTCAGGTAGAGGGATTGCATGATCCCAGGGGGTTGAAGTTGCAGTGAGCCATATTTATGCCACTACACTCAAGCCTGGGTGACACATCAAGACCCTGTCTCAAAAAAAAAAAAAAAAAAAAAAAAAAACACACACCAAAAAAATCAGCTTTGTAAGCAGTTCATGATGATAATTCATATCTGTGGAATATTTTATTTCTTCAAAGCAGATTTGAACCTATGTTACCATCATATTGTTAAGTGTCAGCAGTGAGTTCTGACCAATATAGAGGCCAGACACAGACCCTACCTGGGAAATAAGTTAAGACATATTTATGTAAAGCTCACAAATGAAAGGATACTATCAAGATACACAGTAGAAAGATCAGCAGTGTTCTCCAATGACAAGCACGATGTATAAACCTCTGGGTGCTCCAAAGGGGCTTCAACATTATTGTATATAATTAAGTCTTGATTGAGTGACTTGAGTCCACATTGGAACTTCTGGACAGTTTTACTGATTAATGGGAAAAATGTCCCCACTGCCTCCAAAGCCCACCTGGGTCTTTATGATCAGATCTATGCCAGGCAGCACCTCATCAATCTTTTCTTTTTTCTTTTTTTTTTTTTGAGACGGAGTTTCGCTCTTGTTACCCAGGCTGGAGTGCAATGGTGCGATCTCGGCTCACCGCAACCTCCGCCTCCTGGGTTCAAACAATTCTCCTGCCTCAGCCTCCCGAGTAGCTGGGACTACAGGTGCGCGCCACCTTGCCCAGCTAATTTTTTTTTGTATTTTTAGTAGAAACGGGGTTTCACCATGTTGACCAGGATGGTCTCGATTTCTTGACCTCGTGATCCACCCGCCTCGGCCTCCCAAAATGCTGGGATTACAGGCGTGAGCAACCGCGCCCGGCCTTCATCAATCTTAATGTTACACAATATGGCCATTGACAGTGGATAATACCATGCACACAGGCATCAGCAAACCAACTTTTGACATCTTCATTCTCCCCAGGCTAGCGTGGTCCACATCCTTTTCTGATCTTAGGGCTGCAGAATTATCACAAGGGTCAGTCACCGGGATATCTTTGAGGGTCTTACAAGCCCTCAGACCAGCTGTAGGTTTGTCAAAGTGTTATCACAATTTTACAAATGGGAAAATAAAGGCAGTTAAATTAGAGGAGTGCAAATTATTTGCCCTCCAAGTGCACATAACTATTTGGTAGTAGGGTTGAATGAGAACCGAAGTATTTTAACTTGCAGTTCAATCTTTGCTCAACTAGAATGCATTAACGGTTCACCCCTGGGAAGTTACATAAGCAAATTTTGTTGTACGTAAAGCCCACAGTTAAAGTCAGGAACAAGATTAAATATCAGACCTGAAAAGATTAAGCTGAGATTACTTGATAGTCATTAATATTTAAGAGTTGATAATGAGACTGGCACATAGTTCCACCAGACTTTTGATAACGCAGAACAGACACACTGTGATGACTGTGAAGTAATGCTCACCAAGACAATGCTGGTTTCCTAGCAGGGTGAGGGGCTTCAGGACCCTAAGGTTTTCCATGACCCTGTCATATGTATCTTGATTAGTTGCTTTAAGGAAAAGTGAGTAATAGTCTCTTTTCTCATTGCTAATATCTCATTTTGACATGCCAATAAGGCCTGAAGAGAGTCCTCCGCCACAGTAAATTCTAAATGCTCTTGGCTAACTTAACCTTATTAGATAAACTAGAATTTGGGGCATCTTAGGTAATGGATATTTTTAGATACTTCCCATATCTCACTTTTCTTATTTATTGAAAAATATTTATTGAATACAGTCTGCCTGTTGGGCACTGTGCTAGTGCCAGATATCAAATAAAAAAACAGACAAATGTGATCTCCATACTATTGAAGCTTGTAGTTTAGTGGGGAAGGAAACACAATTAAATGTGTAATTATGAAACATGAAGGAATGTAAGGGAAAATAACTCAGTGCTGTGAAGACATACACTAGGGGGTATGTTTTGAATTGGGACATGATATAGTTTGGATATTCATCCCTGCCTAAATCTCATCTTGAATTGTACTCCCCAGTATTGGAGGTGTAGCCTGGTGGGAGGTCACATGAAGGTAGATTTCTTATGAATGGACCATGAAGGTAAATTTCTTATGAATGGTTTAGCATCATCCCCTTGGTACTGTCCTCGAGATAGTGAATTATCGAAAGATCTGGTTGTTTAAAAGTGTGTAGCACCTCCCCCCGTCTTGCTCCTGCTTTCGCTGTGTGAAGTGACTGCTCCCTTTTCACCTTCTACCATGATTGTAACCTTCCTGAGGCCTCCCCAGAAGCCAAGGAGATGTTGGCACTATACTTCCTATACAGCCTGTAGAATTGTGAGCCAATTAAACCTCTATTCTTATAAATCACCCAATCTCAAGTATTTCTTTATAGCAATGCAAGAACAGCCTAATGCAAGGCACCACTTTCTGAAGGAATGATGTTTATGCTGAAAACTGAAAGATGAGAAACAGCCAGTGAGGTAGAGTGGGAATGAGAGTTTTCTAAGCAAAAGAAAAAGAGACTACTTATCCTGATGAAGGAAAGAACTTGTCCTGCTATAATAACTGAAACTGGAGTATGTAAGTGAGGAGGAGGAAAATAAACTGGGAGAAGTAGGTAGGTGCAAGCTTATGCACTCTGGTCTTTTGAACTTTGGAATTTTGAAACATCTGGATTCAAATCTTGGCTTCCTCTCTTATTTATGATCTTGGACATGTCACTTAATTTTGCTGTGAATCAGTTTCCACTTCACTAAAATAAGAGTAAAGTCATCTATCATGCAAACTAATGCAGATTAAGTGGATTTAAATGTCTAGTCCATGGCAATGTCAATACCTTTCCTCCACCATCTGCTTCCTTTACTCTTCCTGCATTTTTACCCAGAGCCCTGGATGCGATCTGCTTGAATGATTATTTAACTTTGGTTTTCTTTGCCCTCTTCCGTTATCTTGGGTGGAAGTTGCTTACAACTCGAATAATCAAAAGCTGAATAATCTAGAGTCAACTATTATTTAAGAAATTCTAGTTATGTCATTGATATTACTTTTATTAATTATAACAAATGGATTTAGAATCAATCATTAACCTTGGTCTCCGGGTCTGACATTTTGAGATACTCAAGTTCACGTTTGCTTAATGTTTTGTTTACAAAATACCTGCAAATTAAAAAAAAAACTTGGAAGAGACTCTCTGTTTTGATGCATAATATGAAAGCTGACTGTGACTTAGCAAACCAAAAATATTTATTCAGAAAATACTTCATTTCAACTATCTGTTGTGGTGAAAGGCAGTTTTTGTTCCGGTGCAATCAGTGCAACACAGTGTGTTTTCGTTATCAACTCTGTTGGTTGAGGGTGGTTCTAGAAGAGCACTTGAGCACCGATTCCCAAATCTAACAAGTTCTCAGATTCTCAGAAGCTAGGAAGATGTCACAGGATATACCCATTCTTCCTAGTGAATGAATTAGATCAGAGTTCTGTTTCTTCTTT
This sequence comes from Callithrix jacchus, assembly GCF_049354715.1. Lineage (NCBI taxonomy): Eukaryota > Metazoa > Chordata > Mammalia > Primates > Cebidae > Callithrix > Callithrix jacchus. The sequence continues at coordinate 65,284,140 of NC_133509.1, read as the reverse complement.
TTTTTTTTTTTTTGAGATGGAATTTCACCATGTTGACCAGGATGGTCTTCATCTCTTTTTTTTTTTTTTTTTTTTTTTTTTTTGAGACGGAGTTTCGCTCTTGTTACCCAGGCTGGAGTGCAATGGCACGATCTCGGCTCACCGCAACCTCCGCCCCCTGGGTTCAGGCAATTCTCCTGCCTCAGCCTCCCGAGTAACTGCGATTACAGGCATGCACCACCATGCCCAGCTAATTTTTTGTATTTTTAGTAGAGACGGGGTTTCACCATGTTGACCAGGATGGTCTTGATCTGTTGACCTCGTGATCCACCCGCCTTGGCCTCCCAAAGTGCTGGGATTACAGGCTTGAGCCACTGCGCCCGGCCAGTTTCCATCTCTTGACCTCGTGATCCACCCACCTCGGCCTCCCAAAGTTCTGGAATTACAAGCTTGAGCCACCGCACCGGGCCCCAGAGTTCTGTTTCTTTCCTTACTAGCCTTATTATAAGGAAGCATATTGTGAATGGACTTTCTGAAGTGGTGGCCAGCACTAATAGCTTTCAAAAATTCTTCTACAGGGAATTTATGCTTCACACCATCTTAGCAGTGACCTAGGACTATCCCCTTGGCTTCTGTAAGCCTTAGTGTGAAGCAGAATACTGTGATGTCTCCTACCAACCTCACAGGGTTGTCATGGGGGTTAAACTAGATGCTACTTATAACCTAGCTGAGTGTGGAGAGCATTGATTCACAAGTCCTGCTGAATGGAAAGAACTAGAATTGCTCTTTTCCAGCCTGGTCCAGGTATATTAGCTTATTTGAGACTTGTAACAACCGTACAAAGTAGTCAGGACAGGCAATTATAAAGTGCTAGACAAACAGCCATACAAAAATGATTTTTAAAATCCACTTCTTCTGGCAGGGTGTGGTGGCTCATGTCTGTAATCCTAACACTGTCTGAGGCTGAGGCGGGTAGATCACTTAAGGTCAGGAGTTCGAAACAAGCCTGGCCAACATGGTGAAATACTGTCTCTATAAAAATACAAAAATTAGCTGGGCATGGTGGTGGGCCAGTTACTCGGGAGGCTGAGGCGGGAGAACCGCTTGACCTGGGAGGCGGAGGCTGCAGTGAGCTGAGATTGTACCACTGCACTCCAGCCTGGGCAACACAGTGAGACTCCATCTCAGAAAATAAAATAAAATAAAAATAAATCAATAAAATTCATTTTTTATACTTCTCCAAATAATTAAACTCCACAACTACTCTATAAATCATTTTGATGTGTATCAACCTGTACTGTTAAGTTCTTTTCACTATATAACCTCCGAAACCTCTCATCCTTTACCTACACTTTTTAACTTTTTACCATGAGTTGTAAAATAGCTTTCAAAGACCTAAACACACTCATTCCTTAGCCTTCTCCTTTAAAAAGTTGTAATTACAGCATATCTTGTATAGTTTTCTATTCTTTCATAGTTCCTAATTTTTTAGTTACCTCTCCAAATTTCCTGAACTGTTCCTCCTAGTTGATTGATTTATTTAGAGTTAATGTTTTTGTGGCTCCCTCTTTTTCTCCATAAAGGAGTCTTTCCTTCCCAGAAATTTGTGCTGTTGTCCTTTGTAACGGCTGTGTTGTAATACCATTACTTTTCTGGCATACTGAGCTGAATACCACTGGGCAGCTCTGGGGAGGGCCTTGTGTTGTCTAATGGAAAACTACCAGTTACTGACAGAGCCGGGCACCGTGCTGTCCCAGCCCACTCCCCACTGCAGGCTGGGAAGCCCCATTGCTGGGAGGTCTTCCTCCTACTAGTTCCTTCCCTTCTAGAGCAGGGCCACATCAACTGACTTGCGGTGGGTGAGTTCTGTCCAAGGGGCTTCACTCCCTCCCTATACACATTTACCCGAGGGTGTAATTCTGAGGGACAAGGGACAGCTGAGGCAGGTTGGGTTGCTGCTGTTGACTTGGGAGCATCTGCTCCTCCCTGCAGAGCTGCTGGTTGCACACTGTTCCCGCATGTCCTCACGTGCTGCTGTCTCCTCGTCCTGGGGCAGCACGGAGGTTACCATACAGAGTGGTTTGCTCGGTTCTCACCAAGAAGACAAAGAGAAAACCAAGTTCATCGTCTACACCTGGCCAGGGGAAAAATAAAACCAGGAAACAAAAGTCCTGAATGTCACACTTTCCTTCAAGTGGGAGTCCAAGGTTGAAATTCTCTGAGTCACACCCTGTAAATGTTTTCACCCCTAATTTTCCTGAGAACTTCTGTTGTCAGGGAGTAACAGAGAGAGAACAAAGGAGATGAAAGAAAACCAAAGTTCAAAGAAAGCTTGAGAACTTGACTCCTAGAAGTAGACTATTCAGAGACAGACGTTTAAGCATTGTTGAGAACCCCTCTGACTTTATTGAAGGCAGTGCACCAAAGTTTACCAACTCCTAAGTTACTGGCATTCGAATGTAAAAGACATATAAATTGGTTTATTTTGGACATGGCAAAATAATGAAGTGTTTTACAGGGCAAAACAAAATGCTATTCAATCTCAAGAGAAAGTAGAATAGAGTCCAAAAATGAAAATTCTTGAAGAATATAGAAATTGTCTTAATTATTGACATATACAATTTAATGGATTCATGATAAATATTAATCCAGGTTTTAAAAATGAAGTACCATTTATTAAAATTTCATTTTTGAGATAAAATATAAAATATAAAACTCATGTCTAAAAATAAAACTCTCTAACCTATAATTTGAGAGCTACCCAATCTTAATATGAATTTATTTGACAAGCTCTGTTTTCCTTGTGACAGAATGTCTCTTTTCAGTTTGAGTCATCATTGCACATTTATGAAATCTGACAATGCTGTTTTTACACAGCCTTAGACATTTGGGTCAAGGTGATGAGTGAGACATTGCACAGGTGAAGTAATTTGACAGATTGGATGTGGGTGTTGAGGAAGGGTTACCTGGAGGTGGGAGAGAGTTATAGAAATGGGGGGAAGAAGGGGCACCAAAGATGAATTTCATTGCCTTTATCATTTTGCCTGCCATTTGAGTTCTCAAGTGCCTGAGGCTGCTGAATCCAGTTCTTTATTCATTTTTGGCATTAACCTGGAAAGGGACTTTTCTTGTAGCTTAGTCCAGGGTTTGGAAATTGGGGCCACCAGTGTGCTTGATTGTAAGTTCTGTATTTCTCTTCCAAGTACATCATCTATTTTAGTTGGTAATGACAGTTATTTTGAAGAATGTAATTTCTTATTTTTTGTTTGTTAGGTTTTTTTCCGATTTTTGTTGACAAAATATCAAGGGGCAGGATTTCTGTGCTGTTTGGGCCTGAGAGCTTAAGGAAGCCACTCCATAAGAGGGACACAGGAGGCTGTTCTTCTTGGCTCTCACAGAGAATGCATTACTGGCAGCCTAACTCATATAGCACGAGGAAGGCCACAGCTGTGAATGCAATTAATGGCCCCTGCATTTGCAAAAAAAGACAGATCCATAAACTGCAATGACATCTTTCTAAATGTGTGCCATATTTGGGGTTAAAAAAATTATTTACAAGCAGGGTGGGATTGTGCTTAAAGCAGAAGGGCATGTTTTTAATGTGCCATGGTATGGGGTGGAGCATGAGAATGCCCAGTTCTACCATAAAATATTAAGATCTGCTGGTGTTATGGAACTTTTGTAGTTTCTTCTCTGGCCTCTGCAACATCCCTGTCTTCTGTTCAGATCTGGACCCAGATTCTGGCCAGCTTCTTAAACCAGAGAACTAAATGGTTCCATGTGTTACCAGCACCCAATTCTTAGAAAAGGAAAAAACCAAAGTTAAATGATTCACTTTTTCCATCAGCTTGCCATGTTCTTGGAATTTTTAGGTGTATTATCTACCGAATTGTTTACTACTATGCTCTTCTTCATAATACTGATAACTTCTTTTTAGGATGCCTTTGATCAGCGGTTCTCAAACTTTAGTGCGCATCAGAGTAACTTTGTTGAATACAGATTGCTGGGCCTCACCCCCTCTAGTTTCTGATTCAGTATGTGTGAGGTGGGGTCTTATAATTTGCATTTCTAAGAAGTTCTCAGGTGGTGCTCTGTTTCTGGTTTGGAGGCCACACTTTGAGAAACTTTGCTTTAGATATATAAGTTTCCTCTTCTAACTGGATGTCTCTCTGAGCCCTTAGTAGTCTTTTAAATGCCTACTCTCTTTTTTTTCTTTTTTGAGTCAAAGTCTTGCTTTTTCGCTTAGGCTGGAGTGCAATGGTGCAATCTTGGCTCACTGCAACCTCCACCTCCCGGGTTCAAGCCATTCTCCTGCCTCAGCCTCTCAAGTAGCTGGGATTACAGATGCATTCCACTGCAACTGGCTAATTTTTGTATTTTTAGTAGAGATGGGGTTCTGCCATGTTGGCCAGGCTATTCTCAAACTCTTGTCCTCAAGTGATCCACCCACCTTGGCCTCCCAAAGTGCTGGGATTACAGGGATGAACAATGATGCCTGGCCAAAATGCCTACTCTGAATAAGGGTTTTCAAGAGGTATAAAACTATAAATTAGAGGAACTCTAATAAGTTCATAAACAGGCAAAACCTAGCAACATTCCACTAGAAGAACTTAAGAGACCTTGTTGACTACGTGGCATTGGGGAGTTTGTTGGTGTCCTGGAAAGAGTTGGAGCTGACAGGGTTTGAGACGTTAGAGCTGAATGTCTCATCACACTTAGGTGACTTTTGATCATATCCCATAGGTTGGATCACCAAATTTCAACAACTGTTGATGAGATGTGATTTCATAGTTGAGACCATGTTTTATTTGATTGGCATAGTAGACCCGTTGTAATAAGAAGCTTTTTTACTATGAATAAAACAAAAGAGTCTTTGAGTTTCTTTCTGTTTAAATAACAGGTGGCTGGAGTTGTTACATTTGTTTTCAGTAACCCTACAGAACTGAAATATTTGTTAATTATTTTCATGTGGTCTGAGGGACAACAAGTAGATCAGACACTAAGCTTGAGCCTCCATCTCTTAATATCTGGATGGCAGTTAGGAAAGGAAGCTTGAAATTTTAGTACAGACTGCTAGATGCAAAGAGGAAAAGTTCCATATTTATCTGAAAATCCCTAGAAATGACTAGCAAAAATAACTACATCCTTTTTATTTTATTTATTTATTTTTTACTCTGGATTATATTTTCTATAGTACTTTTTCCATTGGGTCTTATTTCCTTATTTATTTGCTGATTTATTAATTTTTCTTATTTATTAAACCATCTGTCACCATTGAATGTACATGCTATGGTAGTAGGGACTTTTTCTTGTTCACTGTTGTATTCCCAGTGCCATGTATTTGTCATTTGATGGATATTTGATGAATGAATGAACGAATCTATCTTGTTCAGCAACTTATCTCATTCCCAAATTATCAACCCACCAATAGATTTGGCACTTTCTTTAAAAAAAAACAAATTACTAAACTTTATAGATCTGCAGGACTACTTTTTATCAGCAGCATGTAGGAATAACAGTGGCATTCTGAAGCAATTATGTAGGCCAACAAGTTGGGGCATTCCGGCAGAGAATGGGCAAAGGCAGCACATGGAAATCTTTGAGTTATTGAACTCCTTATAATTATTGTCAAGACTTTAAAATTAATAAAACATCTTACCTTGTTCTGCTTAGTAATACCTCTTCCTTACCTATATAGTTTCTTGATTTAATGCTCCTATTTTTGTGCTAAATCCTCTCTAATAATTACCTTAGTAGGCAGTATTACTGGCCATTAGAACTTTAAACTGAGGATATCCTCTTCATGGGTGCAGCCTGGGTTGAGAGTACCGTGCCACGTATTTGCTTGGGATTTACTCAGAAGGGCAAAGGGCATTGTTTGTTAGTAACCTGTGAGAAATTTAAAATGTCATGTTTCTTATTTTGATGATAATTTTAAAAATGTGATACAGATATATTCTGGATCATCGGGCTGACCACTTCACAACTAAGTTCTGCCATCATATTTCTTTGCCCATGTATGCATCTCTGTTTATGACAGTTGTGTTGGGGGCCATGCATTTTTATGAAACTCATGCATTTATGAGAAAGAACCAGAGGCATCTTGCTGTGCAGTGACACACTTGTGGCAAGTGAAGATCTGACCACAGAGTACAGAGACCCAATCTGAAGGAGCTTGGATCTGATCTTGTAGAAAGATTTTCTGATGGAAAACCATTGAACAGACTCAACTAAGGTGGACATAGTAAAGATGGAGTGGAGAAGAAGAAATGTTTATGATGTTCAATTAATACGACTTGGTGATTGTTCATCTCCTGAGGATGGAAGGGTAGGAGGTGGGGTTAGTGGAAGTTGTCAGTGATGACTCCCAGTGTTTCTCAAGATGAGCAGTGAAGAGATTTCTCCTAAAGAAAAGAAAGTTCTGGTGTTAACTTGAATTAATTATACAAAAATGTTACTTAAATATGTATATGTATATACACAAAATTAGGTATATATTTCTTTTATTAGTCTCATAAAATGAAGAAAACTTTCAAATTAGATATCAAACACTATGAAACCAGTTAATTATAAATTAACAACATTCATTTAATGTGACAAATGGTACTGTTTTGGTAGAACTAAGTCACTACTTGCAAACTAAATATCTAAATATAACGCAGACTGCTATAGTACGGGATATTTTGAATTAGGATGGAGGAAAGTGGTGGAAGAATTATCAATACACAGCAGTTCATGAACAGACTAAACCCTTTTAAAAGAAGTGGCCCTGCATTTCTCAAATTTGAGTGACTTGTTTTAAGACTCAGCTTGAGGCTTACTGCATTTGAAAGTCTTCTGTGACTAAACCCAGCATGATAGATGCTCCTCTTCCCGACCTGTGCAGAGTTCTGTCATTTAATTTATCTCATAACTGTATGATTCATATGTATTTGTCTATCCTTGAAAGCAATTTTTTAAATGTTCTCAAAGACCGGGACAGTGCCTAGCATGTAGCAGAAGTAAGTAAAAGTTGGCTGAGGGAAAGGTTCTTACATACATTCTGGGCTTAAAAATAAAAGATTGATTAAGCTACATAAAAAAGCCACAGGGGTATGTTAGTCAGAATCCAGTCTGAAGAGAAGAAAGATTATGAGTATTATGGGATAAGTGATTTGTATGGGCATTAGATCTTACACAATTGGGAAGGAGCTGGGAAGTGAAGGCCCTGTAGGGGAACCAGATAATAGAAGAGGTCACTAGCCAGGAACTAAGAAGCCACATCTGGTCATTGGAAACCTCCTGGGAAGGTCTATAGGAAGTTGTTTGGCCACCACCTGTGTGTCTGGTCATAGGTGTAGGGTGCTGTTGGCCAAAAAGGTCAGTGTTTGGGAAGAAGAGCTGGACAGAGGAACTCTTCTGGAATGCAAGAGAGTGAAGACCAGATGGAGCCTTCTGGGCACCTTTGCATATTTCTGTCGCTGTGTCTGATGACAGACTTTCAGAGAGTAGTGGCTAATGTTTCACGTCTGCCTTCTAAATCTCATACAAGATCCTCTTGGCCAATCAAGCCCACAGCCATAGAAAGAGGAAGATTTTGGGAAACATGATTTCAGTTTGACCGAGTTAACACAGAATAAACCACTACAGATTTCTGCTTCTGTCAGTGTGGCTCTTTAGGACAGTCTTTGAGGCATGTCCCATCTCATAAGAGATAGTAGGGTCTCCAAGGACTCTCTCCCAAAAAATACAATAACTAGGCAGAGCAGTGGGCAATGAAAGTGTGAGATGGGCTTTCCTTGAGAGCAGATGTCAATATTCATGCTGCTACTAAGGTGTTGGTGGCCAGGTGTGGAAACTGAGTTTGGAACACCCAATGTGAGCTTAGACTGTGCCATGGGGCTGAGATCATCCCAGGGTAGTACTGCCTTTTGCTGCTGGTAAAGGAAGAAGTAAAAACAAATTGTCTCTGGAGGAAATCTTCAACAATTTAGTTTGTAGATTAAGCAATCATTTCACAATCAAAAGTCACCATGCACATTGCAATGCAAGCCATGCTGAGTGAGATCAGCAAGAAAAATAAACAACAGATTTAGACCCGCCCCCCGCCTGCATAGACTTCAGTTGTTAGAATTATCAGTTGCACAATATAGGGAAGCCATGTTAAAAATATTTAAAGGGGCTGGCGTGGTGGCTCATGCCTGTAATCTCTTTAGGAGACGGAGGCAGGAGGATTGTTAGAACCTGGGAGTTTGAGACCACCCTAGACAACATAGCAAGATCCCCATCTCTACAAAAAATAAGAAAAAAAAAATAGCCAGGCATGGTGGTGCATGCCTGTTTTCCTACGTACTTGGGAGGCTGAAGCAGGAGGCTCTCTAGAGCCCAGGAGTTGGAGGTTGCAGTGAGCTATGATCTCACCACTGCACTCTAGTCTGGGCAACAGAGTGAGACTCTGTCTCTAAGAAAAAAAAAAAAACTTAAAGAAATAATGAACACAATCAAAAAGATAAGTAAGCAACAAGACAAAAAGCAGGAATAAATAGGTACACTTCAAAATAAAAGGGGATTTCTGAAAATGTAAAATATAATTGTTAAAAATTTAAAAACTCAATGAATGATTTTGACAGCAGATTTAATGCAGCCATAATCACCCCAGGAAAGGGAGAAAAGGAATTAGAAAACATGAAAAAGTAGATATATGAGGAAATTTAATATATATTTAACCAGAGTCCCAAAAAGTGAGAATAGAGAGAAAATTGTAGGCAATATTTAAAGAGATATGGGTTTTAAATTTCCTAGAACTAATCTACTCCATAGATCCTAGGAAAAACCTGTTTCAAAAAGAAGGAAGAGCTGTTGTACAACATGGTGTCTACAGTTAATAACAATGTATTGTATTCTTGAAAATTGCTGAGCACAGATTTGAAGCATTTTCATCACAAAACAATGATAGGTATGTGAGGTAATATATAAGTTAATTAGCCCAATTTAGCTATTCTGCAATGTGTACCTATTTCAAAACATGCTGTATGTGATACATACAATTTTTATATGTCAATTAAAATAAATAAAAATTTAGAAAAAAGAGGTAGAAAGCCAGAGTAGTCCTAAGACTATTTAAAAATCAAACCATCAGTGATGTCTTTTCACTAAGAAAACTCTGTGTCTTGAATGTTTTACAGATAGTTCTACCAAATTTCTATGGAGCTTGTTATACCAAACTTAATAATTCTTTGAGAGGATAGAAAACTCATTATATGAAGTCACTGCTACCTTGATACCAAATCCAAGCAATGTCAGTATGAAAAAGGGTTATTCAACACTCTTTTTCATTAACACAAATACAGACTGACTCCATCACTCTATAATGAACATCCAAATGTCTGATACAAAAGTTCAATGAAATGGCTAAAGATAAGTTAAAAACAGGAATAAAATTTACCAGCATTAAAATCAGGAGACACTGCCAAGTATATTCTGTGTACTTCTGCTTACATGAAGAAGGTACCCTCCACCAGAAGGGGAGGTTATGTATATAATTAAAATCCATTTTTTACATTGTCAAGAAGGCAAAGTGTTGTTTTTTTGTCTTATTTTACTTAAAACGTACACATACATTACATATATTCTTTTGATTGTATCAAGAATTATATATACATGTGTGTATATGTGTGTACATATTTGGGTACATGATATATATTTTTCTTCAATGGAAAGGTGATGGCATAAAAAAAAGCTTGTAATCAAACAAAATGGCCAAAGAGAAGTAAATAGGACAAAACTGCATTGGCACTGAAACTAGGAAATCATGCTAAGCATAAGCCATGCATTTTTGGGAATACCAGCCAGATAAACTACAATTTGAAAAAGACCAATGAAACCAAAAGTTGGTTTTTTGAAAAGATAAAATTGACAAACCTTTAGCCAGACTAAAAAAAAAAAAAGAAAGAGAAGACACAAATAATGGATTTAATGTAATCAATTTTCATTTTAATCTGAGACCTCAAATTATGAAACTACCAAAAAAAAAAAAAAAAAAAGATTGAGGAAACTCTCCAGGACATTGGACTGGGCAAAGATTTCTTGAGAAATACTCCACAGGCAAGCAAAGCAAAAATTGACACATGCATGAGATCACATCAAGTTAAAAAGCTTCTGTACAGCAAAGGAAACAATCAGCAAATTGAAAAGATAACCAACAGAATGGGAGAAAACATTTGCAAACTATCCACCTAACAAGAGACTAATAACCAGAATATATAAGGAGCTCACACAACTGTGTAGGAAAAAAATCTATTATAATAATCTGATTTAAAAATAAGCAAGAGGTATGAATAGACCGTTCTCAAAAGAAGATATATGAACGGCAAACAGGCACATGAAAGTGTACTCAACATCATTAATCATCAGAGAAATGCACATCAAAACTACAATGAGATATCATCTCACCCTAGTTAAAATGGCTTTTATCCAAAAGACTAGCGGTAACAAATATTGGCGAAGATGTGGAGAAAAGAGAATTCTCATGCACTGTTGGTGGGAAAGCAAATTAGTGCAACCACTATGGAAAACAGTTTGGAAGTTCCTCAAAAAACTGAAAATAGAGGTACGATATGATCTGGCAATCCCACTGCTAGGTCTATACCTAAAATAAAGGAAATCAGTATATTGAAGAGATCCACACACCCATGTTTATTGCAAGACTATTCTCAGTAGCCAAGATTTGGAAGCAACCTAGGTGTCCATCAACAGATAAATGGATAAAGAAAATGTGGTACATATACACATGGAGTACTATTCAGCCATAAAAAAGAATGAGATCCAGACATTTGTAACAACATGGATGAAACTGGAGGTCATTATGTTAAATGAAATGACCCAGGGATAGAAAGACAAACTGCATGTTCTCACTTATTTTGGGAAACTAAAAATCAAATCAATTGATCATGAACACAGAGAATAGAAGGATGGTTACCAGAGTCTGGGAAGGGTAGTGGTACTGTAGAGAGAAAGTGGGGATGGTTAATGGGTACAAAAAATAGAAAGAATGAATAAGACTGAATATTTCATAGCAGGATGACTATAGTCAACAATAACTTAATTATACATTTAAAAATAACTAAAAGAAGGCTGGGCTCAGTGTCTCACACCTGTAATCCTGGCACTTTGCTAGGCCGAGGCTGGTGGATCACCTGAGGTCAGGAGTTTGAGACCAGCCAGCCAACATGGTGAAACCCTGTCTCTACTAAAAATGCAAAAATTAGTTGTGCATGGTGGTGCACACCTGTGATCCCAGAGACTTGGAAGGCTGAGGCAGGAGAATCGCTTGAACAGAGGCGGAGGTTGCAGTGAGTTGAGATTGTGTCACTGCACTCCAGCCTGGGTTTCAGAGCAAGACTCCATCTCAAAAAATAAATAAAATTTAAAATGCTATTTGGACTAAAGTGTTGGAAGTTACAGCAAATGAGCCAGTATTCAACTGCCTGTTTATAAGATAAATGCAGTATTACAGAAAATAGGCGGAAGAAATTCTCTAAAATTATCTAACATTCCTTTGTCAGTGATTCTTAACTTCAGGTCAAAGCCGTAGTGTTTCAGAATCACTGGAAGGACTCTTCCAAAATATACACATATCGTCATGGGGTTTTGATATGAACTCTTATAGACGATGAGTCTCACAGCCACAGTTCTAACTAATCAAGGCTGAGCATGGGTGCTTTGTGGGAGAGAGAATCACAGTGGAGGGGCCTCTCCCCAACTGAAAGTGGCTTTTGAAGGCCATGTATGTCTGGATGGGAAAATGTGCAGTACTTTCTTGTCATTTTCTGCTGGGCTGATAACTTCTTTATATTTGTTCAGGATTGTTTCAACATGGGAAGAATAGCTAACCTGGAGTGGGAGATAAGGGGTCCAGATCCTCAACTTATTATCCATGTGACCTTAAGCAAATAATTTTTTCTCTCAGGATTGGTTTTTTGACTGTGAAAAGGCAAAAATAATTCTTACCTAGCAGAGTTTGTGTGGATAAAACAGGAAGTATATAATGCTTTTAATATAGAACATGATGCCTAGTAAACTCTAATTTTAAAAAACTATGGTTTAAAAAGTGACAGTGTAACTGTCATAAATCCTTATTCTTGATAGGTTTATGCCTACATATACATGTGACTACATAAAGGAAAATACTTGTTTAATGGACTTGGGTTGTTTGCATGTTCAGCAATTGTTAGCATCTGTAGTAGGGAACCATTCAGATTATTCATTAAAGAACTTGTTCAAAGAAGTTGATCTAATTTACTAGAATCCTGGCACTGCCAGAAAACTGAGAAATGGCATTGATAAATGATTCTTGAATTTCTGATTGGTGATTCTGAAATGGCGCTGGGAGGGCCTATGGCTCAAACCCCACTGACTTCAGGACTGAGGTCTGTAGCCCATTTTTTAGTATCACATGGTTGAAATTGCTTCTCTCATGAGTGTCCCTCTAGCAAACCTTTTATTTTTTATTTCACTGAGCATTCACAGGGGTGTTGTGTAATTACTGCTTTCTTTTTAATATTTTATAAGAATTGCAGAAAATAAGAGAGCTTATTGAGTTCAAATGTCCACTATAATTTTTTACAAATATATTAGTTGTGACCATGAAATTAATCAAATACAGAACCTAAAGGAAAACAAAAAGGAGGCAAGCCCAGCTAACTGTGGAAGAAGACATATGTCCTACCTCTAGCTGGAGCCCCAAAGTATTGAGTAATTAGGCCCCAAAATATTGAGATTCTCACTTTGTCCTTTACTCAAAGTCAATATATCTTCTTTTGAGATCTAGCTTCCCTGCTGTTTGGGGTTATTAAAATTATGTTGTTATATTATTGAATTGTTAATATTATTGAAGTCATCTTAAGACAGTTATAGTGCTTTAGTCCCTAGAAATTAAACATTTTTAATTTACCTACTAATGTACTCTTACATTCTTCTATTTCAGCAGAGGTTATTACAAAGTCATTACACCTACAAGAAAGATACAGTAAAGCAATTAACTTTTTTTTTTTTTTTTTTTTTTAAGAAGGAGATTCCTTTAAAGCTTTCATTCAAAAGTATACATTAAGAAGCCGGGTAGGCTGAGCAGAGTGGCTCACGCCTGTAATCTCCACACTTTGGGAGGCTGAGGCAGGAAGAGCTCTTGAAGTCAGGAGTTTGAGACCAGCTTGGGCAACATAGCAAGACCCCATCTATAAATTTTTTTTAAAAGAAGCCAGGCTTGTTGGTTCATGCTTGTAATGCCAGTTACTCTGGAGAAATCCCAGTTACTAAGGTGGGAGGATTGCTTATACCTCTATGTTCCACTGCTTCAGGCTTTGGAAATGCAGGGAACAAGACAAGTAAAGTCTCATGGAACTTACATTTTAGCAGAACAGACAATAAACAAATGAACGTGAGTGAGACATTTGGTAATGATAAATATCCTAATAAAAATAAAATAGAAGGGAGAGAGTGACTGGGTTGGGGGCCAGGTACTTTATAATAACTCAGAAAAGGTTATTCTGAGGAAGTGCATGTGAGTCATGTTTGAATAAGACAAAGGGGTTAGCCTCATGAAGATCGGGGCAAAGCATTACAGGGAGCGAACAGCGGCTGCAAAGACAAACTTATTTGGTGCAGTGAAGAGTTGCAAGGAGGGGAGTGGAGCTGAACACAGTGAGCACGGGAAGGCTGGTGGAATAGAAAGGTAGGGATGAGATAAAATTGTCTTAGCTTGTACTTGTTTTGAGGCCAGATCACAAGGGGCAGAGTGAGCATTTTGTATTCAATTTAAAATGTGACAGGAAACTGCTGGAGGCATTTGGAAAAAGGAGTGGGGAAAGGATATGATCTGATAAGTATACTTCAGGGTAATTTTATTTTTAAATATCTCAAAGCTTCAGATTAGTACAGAGAAATATCCTGTACCTTTATCCAGATAACCATTTTTAGGCTTTTTAATGTTTTATGTCTTAATACTATACATCAGTGTGTGTCAGATTCCAGTGTCCAGGCCCAGCCCATGCTGAAGTCTGAGGGGAATGCAGGGATGAGCAGAAAGAACACTTGGGGGGCTGTAGGCAGGTGAAAGATGATTTTACGCAGTAGCAGCTGTCATCAATAGCTTTCTCACACTGTCCACTTTTATCTCAGCTCTGTGCCCCAACTCTGTGGCTCCTGCTGCTCCAAAGCCCTGGCTCTCTCTTCCCTTGAGGGTCAGCATCTTAACTCTCTGGGCAGGAGCAAGCCAAACTGTGTCCTGGCTCCCTCCTGTCTGTCTGCAAGATGGACAGCTTTGGCTCTCTCTCTTTCTCTTTTTCCCTGGTCACCAGCATGCCCACCATGTGAAGCCACGTTGAGTCTAGTTGAACCCCAAGAGCCCAAGAGTCATGTCTCTCATGCACAGCGCCAACAGGGCAGTTATACCTTGTACAGACAATACCAAGCCAAGAGTGAACGTACACAAACAGGTTATATAACAAGTGGAGTTGTGTACCTGGGCACCAAACTCACTGACTCATGCAGGCCTGGATATCAGTCTTGACCTATTCCTTGACCAAAGCACATCCATATTCCTTACAGTGTGTATTTCCTAAGACTCAAGATGTCCTCTTATCTAGCCACAGTACAATTATCCAGTTCAGGAAAGTTTGCATTGAAGCATTGATAGAGTACTTCCTATCACTCCATATTCCAATTTTGTTAATTGTTCCATGTCCTTTATATAGCATATTTCCACTCCTCCCTCTTGGCAACATAATGCATTTAGTTGCCAAGTCTTTTTAGTCTCTGTCTCTCTTTTTATTTTTTGGATCCAGAGTTTCGCTCTCGTTGCCCAGGCTGGAGGGCAATGGCACAATCTTGGCTCACTGGAACCTCCACCTCCCAAGTTCAAGTGATTCTCCTGACTCCCCCTCTCTAGTAGGTGGGATTACAGCCTCCTATCACCACGTCCAGCTAATTTTTTGTATTTTCAGTAGAGACAGGATTTCACTATGTTGGCCAGGCTGGTCTCAAACTCCTGACCTCAGGCTATCTATCCGCCTTGGCCTCCCAAAGTACGGGGATTACAGGCATGAGCCACCATGCCCAGGCTTTTTAGTCTCTTTTATAGAAACTTTATAAAAAACTCTTCAGCCTTTAAAAAAAAATCTTTTATAACATTGACAATTTTGAGGAAACCAGATCAGTTTTTTTAGAAAATATTCTTCAGTTAGGTTTGTCTGTTATTTCCTCTTGACTAGATTCACATTGTTCTTTTCCAGTTGGAATGCTACACAAAGGATGTGTGCTGTGTGCTAGGACCACATCTGCTTGTCTCTAATTGGTGATGTTAATTTTGATCACCTGATCAGGACTTTCTGCAATGTCTCTAATTACCTTTCCCGTCTTCCTTGGCTCTCTCTTGACTTCACTTTTTTTTTTTTTTGAGATCGAGGCTTGCTCTGTTGCACTGGCTGGAGTGCAGTAGCACAATCTCGGCTCACTGCAACCTGCACCTCCCGGGGTCCAGCAACTCTCCTGCTTCAGGGCTCCCAAGTAGCTGGGACTACAGGCACCTGCCACTATACCCGGCTGATTTTTGTATTTTTAGTAGAGGGGAGGTTTCACCATGTTGCTCAGGTCTCGAACTCATGACCTCAAATGATCCACCCACCTTGACCTCCCAAAGGGCTTCATGTTTTTCAAATTTGCTATGTAGGTTGGGCATGGTGGCCCACACCTGTAATCCCAGCACTTTGGGAGAATGTAGGTGGGAGGATCACTTGAGCCCAGGAGTTCAAGACCAGCCTGGGCAACATGGAGAGACCCTATCTTCACAAAATAAAATAAATTTGCTGTTTAATGTCATTCTTAAGAAATATTTAAAAATTTATTATTCACATAAATTTTACTGTTCTTCTTTATATTGTACCAGCTTAAGGTGCAAATATTAGTGCTTTTTTTATTAAAAATTTTTTTTGGCAGGAGACAGTGGCTCATGCCTGTAATCCCAGCACTTTGGGAGGCCGAGGAGGGTGGATCACGAGATCAGAAGTTCAAGACCAGCGTAGCCAACATGGTGAAACCCCATCTCTACTAAAAACAAAAATTAACTGGGCATGGTGGTGTGTGTCTGTAATCCCAACTACTAGGGAGGCTGAAGCAGGAGAATTGCTTGAACCAGGACCCGGGAAGCAGAGGTTGCAGTGAGCCAAAATTGCACCACCGCACTCCAGCCTGGGCGACAGAGCAAGACTCTGTCTCAATCTCCCTTTTGTTGCCCAGGCTGAAATGCAGTGGTGATCATAGTTTGCTGCAGCCTCAAACTCCTGGACTCAAGTGATCCTCCTACCTTCGCCTCCTGAGTAACTAACAGCCACCACACCTGGCTAAATAATTTTTTTTTTCTGTAGAGATGAGGTGGTCTCTCTATGTTGTCCAGCTGGTCTTGAATTCCTGGTCTCAAATATTCCTCCCTCCTTTGCCTCCCAAAGTTCTGGGATTACAGGTGTGAGTCGCTATGCCTGGCCATAGGAGCATTTAACTTGTATGTGGAATCATCTGAAATCACACAATGCTATTTTGTAGCTCACACATGCATATAGTAGATTTCATTCTCACCAGAGCGCTGGAAACACTGCACACAAATAACTCAAGTTTTTTTTTTTTTTTTCAGCCTCCCGAAGTAGCTGGGACCACAGGCGCATGCCACCACCCCCGGCTAATTTTTTTTTTGTATTTTTAGTAGAGACGGAGTTTCACCAAGTTGGCCAGAATGGTCTCGATCTCTTGACCTTGTGATCTGCCTGTCTCGGCCTCCTAAAGTGCTGGGATTACAGGTGTGAGCCACCGCGCCCGGCCAACTCAAGTATTTTTATTTATTTTGTTTTTTGGTATGTTCACATTCTACTGACACGTTACTTTTGGGTCACTGATAAGTAAGAAAGACTGAAAGCAAAAGGAGCATGGATTGTTCTTGTTTTTAGAATCCCATTTCCTTCTTTCTGTGTTTGAAGTATGCAAGTGGAAACAGAAAGCATAGCATTTCATGGATGTCAGTGCCCCACTTAGTGTGGATGTGAACACTTGGCTTGTACTTGTTTTGAGTCTTGCTGAACTCCCATGCACTGTGGGTCTCCTGGAATTCTGTGCTCTTGGGACACTGGGAACGCTATATGCATATGGAGTGGCAAGGAACAACAGACACACATATGGTGTATAAACTTCCTTTGCTTAGACACATGCTTCATTGTCCCTTTGGACTTTATTTTAACCTTATCCCATTTAGAAAAAAGAGTACAACTTACTGCCAGTGCTCATGTAGTTTTACATAAACATGCTCTTTGAGGCTGAAACAAATCTGACTGATTTTCAGTGTGAAAATAAAATATAAAAACTGTTCTTAAGTTATTTCTAAACAGAGCTAACAGTAGAGTCATATGAATCAAGCTCATCCAACTTGTGGCCCATGGGCTGCATGTGGCCCAGGATGGCTTTGAATGTGCCAACACATATTTGTAAACTTTCTTAAAACACTATGAGATTTCTTTGAAAAAAAAAATTTTTTTTTTAACTCATCAGCTTTTGTTAGTGTTCATGTATTTTATGTGTGGCCCAAGACAATTCTTCTTCCAGTATGGCCCAGGAAAGCCAAAAGATTGGACACTTCCGGTCTGAATCATAAGAATCATCCATTGCAGAAAAATCGGATTCACCAAATGAATCTTTGACCAACAAGTTCTCGAAAACAATGTTAATATCAATTTGTAGGAGTGGTATGTTTTCTAGGATGTGACATTTTCAGCAATCGAGAATTACTGTTTGTAAATGGAAATACCACTACTAAAAACAGAATGCTATAAATAGAATGATGTCTTTTGTTTCCAAAGTCAATATACTGAAACAATGGAAAAATAATAATAAAAGTGAGATATTTCATGGCCAAGTTATCTCAGGGTAAACATTGCAGCTGCAAGCGCCACTGTTGTGTATTACTGGGCAAATGGAAAAAGGGTTAAAAAGTACGAGTGCAAAGATAAAATTATGGTTGTGCATGGTGGCTCTCACCTGTAATCCCAGCATTTTGGTAGGCAGAGGCAGGAGGATCACCTGAGGTCAGGAGTTCAAGACCAGCCTGGCCAACATGGTGAAACCCCATCTCTACTTAAAATACAAAAATTAGCTGGGTGTGGTGGCAGGTGCCTGTAATCCCAGCTACTCAAAAGGCTGAGGCATGAGAATCACTTGAATCCGGGAGGCAAAGGTTGCAGTGAGTTCAGATTATGCCACTGTGATCCAGCCTGGACAACAGAGCAAGACTCCATCACACACATACAAAAAGATAAAATTTTGAGGTGGCAATGGCAGGACACTAAACCAAGCCTGGGGTCTTTCTGAGTGTGGGCCCAGTGGAGCTGGCCCTGCCTCCACATTTGTTATCATCACTCTACTTTGGGAAAGAGCCCAACCCATTCTTAATTTACTTGTGTGGGTAAGCATTTATTTATTATTAGTATGGACTCATGGATTCCTAATTTTTCAGTGTGTTATCATCCATTAATTCCACGATTTTGATAATTAAATTGCCTTAGATTTGCCCCATCAAACTGATTCTTGTTCTTTTGAAATGCCTTTTTCTTCCTTTTGTTTGGTATATACTTATTTTCTGATACAAAAGATGTTTCAGGTTAATCGTGTCCCTTTTCTCCCCTACTCCTGGAATAAGCCTTTTCTCGAGAGAACCCTTGTTCCTTTTAGTGTGGAATGATATTTAGAAACCATGACCTGGGACTGGGCATGGTGACTCACGCCTGTAATCCCAGCACTTTGGGAGGCCAAGGCAGGGGGATCATTTGGAGCTCAGGAGTTCAAGGCCAGCCTGGCCCAAATGGTAAAAACCCGTCTCTACTATAAAACATACACACACACACACACACACACACACACACACACACACACACAGAGAGAGAGAGAGAGAGAGAGAGAGAGGGAGAGAAACAGAGGCAGAGAGAGAGAGAGAGAGAGAGAGAGAGAGAGAGAAACCATGACCCGGTGCTAGGTTTGCTTTTTGTTTCTGAGATGTCATTGCTTCTAGACCCTGTTACAAAACACAGCTGGGGGTGAAAACCTATTTTTTTTCTTAGAAACCATGAGCTCATATCAGTGCTTCCAATTTCAGTCAGCTCTGTAGGGTTCCTCTTCGCCTTTCCTCTTCCATATTTGTTTCGCTCTTCTTTCACATTAAGAACCCTAACACATTTGTTCATTGGCTCAATTCTATAGTGCATTCTACAGCCATACCACAGAAAAACAAGAGTTTAAGATTTGTTGGGGGTTCTTTCTTTCATCTAGACTCAGGGCATATAGTTATTGCACTGTGTTGGAAAATTTCTTGGACTAGTGCTTTCTGCCCTTAAATATGGTTATTTATTTGAAATGTGTTGGAGACATTTGTGTTCAATTTTATGCTTTTTCACACTCCTTATTGATTTTCTGGTTGTTATTGATTATATAATTTTTGTATTTATTTACATTTAAAATTTTGGTATTTGTTTGTGTAGAACATTGACATGTTTTCAACAAACTATACAAGAAATTATTTTAAGAGATGTCTCTTTCTTCCTCTGTACTTTCCATTGTTACCCCTGATATGGTTTGGATGTGTCTGCATCCAAATCCTATGTTGAATTGTAACTCCCATAATTGCCTCATGTTGTGGAAGGGCCCCAGTGGGAGATAACTGAGTGACTGGGGCGGTATCCCCATACTGCTCTTGTGATAGTGAATAAGTCTCATGAGATCTTATAGTTTTATAAGGGGAAACACTTTCACTTGGCTTTCATTCTCTCTTGTCTGCCACCATGTAAGACATGCCTTTCACCTCCTGCCATGATTGTGAGGCCCCCTTAGCCATGTGGAACTGTGAGTCCATTAAACATCTTTTTCTTGATAAATTACCCAATCTCAAGTATGTCTTTATCAGCAGTGTGAAAACAGATTGAAACAGTAAATTTGTACCTAAAAGTGGAATGCTGCTGTAAAGATACCCAAAAATGTGAAAGTGACTTTGGAACTGGGTAACAGGCAGAGCTTGGAACAGTTTGGAGGGCTCAAAAGAAGACAGGAAAATGTGGGAAAGTTTGAAACTTCCTAGAGACTTGTTGAATGGCTTTGACCAAAATGCTGATAATGATATGAACAATGAAATCCAGGCTGAGGTGGTCTCAGGTGGAGATGAAGAACTTGCTGGAGACTGGAATATAGGTGACTCTTGTAATGTTTTGAGACAGGTTCTTGCTCTGTCACTTAGGCTGGAGTGCAGTGAAGTGATCAGAGCTCACTGCAGCCTCAAACTCGTAGATTCAACCAATCCTACTGCCTCAGCCTCCAGAGTAGCTAGGACTATAGGCTCATGCCATTGCGCCTGGCTAACTTAGAAAAAAAAAACATTTTTGTAGAGACAGGGGTTTTGCTATGCTGCCCAGACTGGCCTAGAATTCCTGGCCTCAGTGATCTTCCTACCCTGGCCTCCTGAAGCTCTGGGATTATAGGTGTAAGCCACTGTACACAGCCCTTCCCCCCATTTCCTCATACAAAAACAAACATACTTTAAACTTTTTACAGTTGAAACTTTTTACGTTTTTAAACTTCAATTTTTTTTCACCAAAACTTATTCTGGAATATCTCCATATCACTATATAGATATCTTTATCATCTTTAAAAAATAGTTGTATAGTGAATGTGCTATAGTTTATTCAAATAATATCCTTTACTTTAGATAGTATTCTGGTATTTTGTAACTGTGAACGATGCTACAATGAATAACCTTTTGGAGATGGATTTTCATGTTGCAAGAGTTGAATCTTTAGGGTGAAAATCCAGTCAGTGGAATTGCTGGACCTAAGGGTCAATATATATGCAGTTTTGTTTGATAAGCCACACTTTTCTCCCATAGGTGTCACACTGTTTTCCCTTCCTATCAGTGCCTGTTTCCTCACAGTCTTGGCAATAGATTGTCTAGTTAAGCTTTTGAATTTTGACAATCTAATTGGAGAAAATTGTATTTTAGTATAATTTTAGTTTGTATTTATTTTGCATGATTTTGAACATAGTTTCACTTGTTTCAAGGCCATTTGTACATCATTTTCTTTATGATTTATCTGTTCATTTCTTTTGCCCATTTTTCTATAGAATTATTTCTATTTTCCCTTAATTTAGAAATTCTTTGTCTGTTAGCCCTTTAAAGATATATATATAGAGAGAGACATATATCACATATATACGTATATGTGTATGTATAGCAAAATTCAAAATTTTTTCCCAGTTAGTCATTCGTCTTGTGACTTATATTTTTGTCATGCAGTAGTTTTCTTATTTTTATGTAGTCAAAATCTTTTTATGTTTTATTTTATTGCACTTGGATTTTGAGTTATGGTTAGAGGGCCTTTTCCCACACTCAGATTTGGAAGGAATTGTCTATATTTTCTTTTAATACTTTTAGTATAGTGTATTGTTTTATATTTCAGTCTCTGATTTATAGGGAGTTTGTTTTTTTTTTTCAGTATGAGGAATGAATCTAATTTTGTCTTTTTTCAAATGGCTACCCAGTGGTACCAACAGTATTTATTCAAAATTCATCTTTGACACAGTAATTTAATAGGCCAAACTTATTACATACTAAACTTCTGTATGTAATTGAGTATCCTATTTTATTAATCTATTAAATTATAGAGGTTAATCCTCCCTCATGACCTTTTCTTTTTCCTGGTTTTCTTGCATGTTTACTTTTCCATATGAATTTTAGTATCAACTTGTTTAGTTCCAGAAAAAAAGAGCCTTGTTGGTACAAGGTGAAAAACTTTCTAGTGTTTCTCTCTTAAGTACAATTTGGCTTTAGGATTAAAGTATATGACATGTTAAGAAGGTATTCATCCCATCCTGTTTTCTTGAGAGTTTTGATTTGGAATTTGTTTTAATTTTTTTCAAAGATCATTTAAGCATGTATAAAGATAACCATATGATTTTTTTCTCCATAGACCTATTATAATGGTGGACAATATTAATAGATTTTCTAAAATTGAAATATCCTTGTAATTCTGGTATCAATTCCCTTGGCAATAGTGTGTTATATTCTTAATGTGATGTTAGGGTCTATACAATAATATTTTATTTAGGATATTTTATATTTATGTTTATAAGTGACATTAGATATTAATTTTATACTCCATTACAAGATTTACAAAAGTTCCTTTAGCTTTTATTCTCCAAAACAGTTTACCACCATTGGTGCTATCTGGTCTCTAAAGGTTTGGAAGCATTCTTCTCAGAAAACATCCGGACCTAGTTCTTTTGGTGAGGGTAGCTTTTTGTGATAATGTTTTCAAGTTTTTGCCATGAAAATGGGTGGATTTAAGCTTCCTATCTTTATTGGGGTAAATTTTAGTAAGTTATATTTTTCCAAGCAGCTTTCTATGTCACCTAGGTTTTAGAATTTATTTAGATATGTACAAAATATTCTTTTATGATTTAAAATTTTTTGTCAACAGTTATTCTTGTTATATTTTGCTGTCTTCCTTTTTGTTTTGATTGAATTACCTAGTATTTTCCCTATTTTGTTGACTTTTTAAAAAAGAATCAGGATGGGGAACGATCCAAGATGGCCGATCGATAACAGCTCGGGATTGCAGCTCTCAGTCAAAGCGCAGAGAACTAGAGGATGCCACACTTTCAGACAAATTCTGGTCGCTCACGGAGCAGAAGATCCCCAGTGTTGGGTCATCAGCACGACTCTTGTGGCCGGCGCAGCACCTTGGCATGGCAGCTCTCGGAGCAGAGTAAACAGGGCCAGCTCCCCTTCTGACCGAGGCTTGGAGGACTCACACGGGTCCCCAGCACGACTCCTGAGACCTGCGCAGTGGCTGTGACGGCACCTCAGTGCAGCAGCTCTCCGCGCAGAGTAAACGAGACTGGTTCCCCTTCTGACCAAGGTTTGGAGCCCGGGGAAGGCAGAGTCGCCCATTACGGACAAAAGAAGGAAGCCAGACAGGAGAATCCTGGGCAGAAAAGCACCATCAGTCTTAACTCTGCTGTTCTGACCATGGGAACTAACAACTTGGATGTCCAATCAAGAGACCTAATCTGAAAGTTGGTAATTTCAAAGACGACAGGAGGATAAATTTACAATGATGGGAAAAAACCAGCGTAAAAAGGCTGAGAATACTCAAAATCAGAATGCCTCTCCCTCTAAAGATGATCACAGTTCCACATCAACAATAGAACAAGGCTTGACGGAGAATGAGCCATCCCAATGACAGAATCACTCTTCAGGGAATGGATAATAAGAAACTTCTGTGAGTTAAAAGAACATGTTGTAGCCCAACGTAAAGAAACTAGAAACTTTGAAAAAAGGTTTGATGAAATCCTATTGAGAATAGACAACTTAGAGGGGGATATAAGTGAATTAATGGAACTGAAGAACACAATACAGGAACTCCGAGAAGTATGCACAGGTTTAAACACTCGAATTGTTCAAGCAGAAGAAAGGATAACAGAGGTCAAAGTCCAACTTAATGAAAGAAAACAAGAAGACAAGATTAGAGATAAAAGGATAAAAAGGAATGAGCAAAGTCTCCAAGAAATGTGGGACTATGTGAAAAGACCAAATTTACGTTTGATAGGTGTACCTGAATGCGGCGGAGAGAATGAATCCAAGCTGGAAAATACCCTTCAGGATATTATTCAGGAAAATTTTCCTGAACTAGCAAAGCAGGTCAATATTCAACCCCAGGTAATACAGAGAACACCACAAAGATATTCCTCAAGAAGAGCATTCCCAAGGCACATAATCGTTAGATTCACCAGGGTTGAAACAAAGGAGAAAATACTAAGGGCAGCCAGAGAGAAAGGTCAGGTTACCCACAAAGGCAAGCCTATCAGACTTACAGCAGATCTCTCAGCAGAAACTCTACAAGCCAGAAGAGAGTGGGGGCCAATATTCAACATCCTCAAAGAACAGAACCTTCAGCCCAGAATTTCATATCCAGCCAAACTAAGCTTCACAACTGAAGGAAAAATAAAATCTTTTATGAACAAGCAAGAACTCAGAGATTTTATTACCACCAGGCCTGCTTTACAAGAGCTTCTGAAAGAGGCATTACACACAGAAAGAAACAACCAGTATTAGCCTTACTAAAAATATACCAAAAAGTCAAGAGCACCAACATAAAGAAGAATTTTCATCAACGAATGGATCAAACAGCCAGTTAACATCAAATGGCAGTAACCCTAAATTTAAATCGACTAAATCCCCCAATCAAAAGACACAGCCAAAACCCAACGGCATGTTACATCCAGACCTGTTTCACATGCAAGGATACACAAAGACTCAAAACAAAGGAATGGAGGAAGATTTACCAACCAAATGGAGAGCAAAAATAAATAATAAATAAATAAAAAGCAGGAGTTGCAATTCTCGTAGCAGATAAAATAGATTTTGAAGCAACAAAGATATAGTGGTCAAAGGATCAATACAACAACAAGAGCTAACAATCCTAACACCCAGATACATAGAGACTTAGATTCAATGAGACAGAAAATTAATACGGATATCAAGGACTAGAACTCAGATCCGGAACAAGTAAACTTAATAAATATTTATAGAGCTCTCCACTTCAAATACATAAAATATACATTCTTGTCAATACCACATCACACCTACTCATAGGTTTAAATGAAACATTGATTGGCCATTATTAATACCCATTTTTTTTTCAGAATTAAGCAATATTTCCATTCACCCTCCCTCTCTCTCTTCCTCTTTCTTTCCTCCTTTACTCATTTTTTAAATTTCTTTCCTTCTCTCAAAAAAAGAAATCAACTTGTAAACCTCTAGATCCAGGTTGGCAATGTCTCTCTCATTGCTTGAATTCCTTCCTTCCCTTCCCTCCCTCCCTCCCTCCCTCCCTCCCTCCCTCCCTCCCTCCCTCCCCCCCTCCCCCCTTTCTCCCTTCCTTCCTTCATCCCTTCCTCCTTCCCTCCCTAAAAAAAAAAAAAAAAGAATCAGGATGTTAATATTAACAATTTGTTGTACTATTTGTCTTTTCTCCATCTCCCTAATTTCTGTTTTTATTTCTATTAATTCATTAATTGTTCTTCATTTTGGAAGTGCTTTATAGGCTTTTTCTAGCTTTTTGAGTTGAGGATTTAATTCATTTGTTTTTATTCTTTCATTTTTACTGATACTGCTGTTTAAGGCTATGTTAGTTTCTTGGGGCTGTTATAATAAATTACCACATTACTGGCTTAAAACTACAGAAATTTATTCTCGCACGGTTCTGAAGGCCAGAAGTCCAAAAATCAAGGCTTCCACTGGTCTGTACTCCCTACAGAGGCTCTAGAGGAGAATCAATTTCTTGCTTCTTCCAGCTTCTGATGGCTATTGGCATTGGTTGTCTGGTGGTCACATCACTTGAGTCTCAGTCTTGGACTTTACATTGCTTTCTCCTCTCTGCATTTGCCTCTCCCCCTCTGCCTCTCCCTCGATGGTATTTAGGGCTCATCTGGGTAATTCAGGATAAGCCCTTCCTCTCAAGATCTTTAGTCACATCTTTTGCTATGTAAGGCAATATTCACTGGTTCCATGTATTAGGAAGTGAATGTATCTTTGGGAGGCCATTTTTTTTTTCAGCTGACCACAAAGGGTACAAATTCTCCTTGATCTTTACATTAAGCATAACCTTAGATTTCGATAAGCAGTGTTTTCATTATCAATTTTCAGATATTCTATATGTGTGCATTTCTCATTTCACCCAAGACATATCATAGAAGGCTTTTAATTTTCAGCAGAAGTGGCTTTTTATTTTATAATTTCAATTTTAAAATTCTGGGTTTATTACACTGTGGTGAGATAGCATTGTTTGTGGTATTTCTGTTTTTTTTTTTAGAGACAGGGTCTCTTTTTGTCAACAAGTGAAGTGCACTGGCGAGAACATGGCAGCCTCAACCTCCTAGGTTCAAGGAGCTGATCCTCCCATTTCAGACTCTTGAGTAGCTGGGACCACAGGTGTGTGTCACTCTGCCTGGCTAATTAAAAAAGGTTTTTTCATAGAGATGTGGGCCACACCATGTTGCCCAGGCTGGTCTTGAATTCCTGGGCTCAGGTGATCCGCCTGTTTGAGCTGGGATTGTAGACATGAGCCACTGCACCTGGCCTATTGTGGTATTTCTATTCTATGGAACTTAATGATATTTTCTTGTGACATAAAATATAATTAATTTTGAGAGTATTCCATATGTACTTAAGAAAGTGCAGTAATGAGAAGAGGGGAAGAGTACAACAAGCTGTCTGATCTCTAACTGAATGTGAACTATTCTTTATTATCAGGGTATAGTATTCAAGAAATATCCATATGAATGGCCTTATGGATTATGTCATTTCCATATCCTCATCTTTCCAATATCTATCCATATTCTTATCTTTCATCCACTTGACATCTCTGTGCTGAGAATGGGTGGTGAAACATCCTATATAGTGTCTATCTATTTCTCATTCTATCTCATATAGTTTCTGCTTTGTATAGTTGGTCACTGGATTACATGGTACATGGATATTTATAACTGTTATATCTTCTTTGTGAGTTGTGGCTGTTAGCATCAAATTATCCTTTGTTTCATTTAATGCTTTTTGGCCTGAGTTCTCCCTGATATCAAGATGACAACCTCTGCTTTCTTATGATTTTTATTTGCCTGATATATTTTTGACTATTCCTGCATTTGTAGCCTTTTTGAATGACCATGTTTTAGGAGTGTCTTTTTATAAAGCACTCACTGAGTTCAGTTTTTTTTTGTTTTTGTTTTGTGTTTTTTTTTTTTTTTTAAACAGAGTCTCACTCTGTCACCCAGGCTGGAGTGCAGTGGTGCAATCTCGGCTCCCTGCAACCTCCGCCTCCCAGGTTCAAATGATTCTCCTGCCTCAGCCTCCAGAGTAGCTGGAACTACAGGTGCGTGCCACCACACCTGGCTAAGTTTTTGTGTTTTTAGTAGAGATGGGGTTTTACCTTGTTGGCTAGGCTGATTTTAAACTCCTGACCTTGGGTGATCTGCCCAGCTAGGCCTCCCAAAGTGCTGGTATTACAAGCAGGAGCCATCATGCCTGGCCCCCAGAGTTCAGTTTTAAGAACCAATTTGAAATTCTTTTTCTTTTAATGGGCAAGTTAAGCCCACTAACATTGTTGATATGACTGATATGTTTGGTCTCAACTTTCTTATATTATTTTGTGTTATAGTTACTGGATATAATTATATTTACGGTGCCCCTCTTGTATAGAGAGGTATTTAGGGAAATTAGTATTGTTATTTTTGTGGTTATCTTTGTATTTATCCTTTTAATAGTGCTTAATTACCCCTTTTTTGGTTTAATTTTTTACTAGCTGGTTAGTAAGTCTTAAATGATATCCTTAGGTTCCTATCATCTTTATAACACTCAATTATTCTACTACCCCTATTCCTCTCTTTTTCACCCAGCCAGTTGCATTCTTTCTAATTTGTCAGAATATATACTGCTCATATACTATTCTTTCAACCCTGTCCCTACTTTTATTTTATTCTTGGTTCTACAATTAGATATATTAAATGCTTACCATGTCTGTTTACTGATGTTTCTCCAGCCCTCTCTTGTGTGGATAAAGCTTATCCTGTCCTGTCTAGGACAGGAGTCAACCAAGATTTTCTATAAAGAGCCAGAGAGTAAATGTTTTAAGCTTTGTGGGCCATATATACACACTTTGCTGCTGCTGCTTCTCCTTTTCCTCCTGTCACTCCTCTTTCTTATTTTAAAACCTTTTAAAAATGTAAAACATTCGTAGCTTGTAGGCTGTGCAAAAATAGATGCTAGAAGAACTTTGCTATAAAATTCTTTTCTTCTTCGTTATTTCCTTGAGTTTCTTGAAAATACTGGCCTCTTGCTTTAAATGCTGCTTTTGTGAAGATGAATGCCAATCTAATTTTCTTATGCCTATTAGCAATCTGATTTTCTTTTTGCTTGGAAACTCTGAGGAATATTTTTAGTGTTTAAATTCTAATAGTTGTAGTAACATATATCTTAGAGTTGATCATTTTAGGTCAATAATCTCAGGTAAATATGGGCCCTTTTAATGTATAGTTTTTTAAATTTTCTTTTTCTTTTTTATAGGGATGGAGTTTCACTATGTTGTCCAGGTTGGTCTTGAACTCTTGGCATCAAGCAATCCTCCCACCTTAGCCTACCAAAGTGCTAGAATTACAGGTGTGAGCCACTGAGCCCAGGCTTTGCTTTTAATTCCAGAGAATTTTCTTGAGTTAATAGTTTTAAATATTAGTTCTGCTCTACTGTTTTGTTTTTCTTTGTCAGGAATTCCAGTTGTATATATGTTGAGCCTTCTTTGCATGTCTTCAATTTCAACCACTTTCTACTCTCTGATGCTTTTTGCTTCTTTATTTTATTATCATGATTTTTGAGAAAGAGTCTCACTCTGTCACCCAGGATGGAGTGCAGTGGTGTGATCACCACCCACTGCAGCCTCAATCTCCTGGGCTCAGGTGATTCTTCTCCCTCAGCCTCCCAGGGAACTGGGACTATAGGCACGTGCCACCATACCTGGCTAATTAAAAAAATTTTTTTTTGTACAGATGGGGGTCTTACTATTTTGCCCACGCTTGTCTTGAACTTCTGAGCTCAAGTGATTTTTTTGCCTTGGCCTCCCAAAATACTGGAATTACAGGCATAAGCCACAATGCCTGGCCTATCTTATATTCTTGTTCTTTTTTTTCCCCCTTATTCAATTTTCATTCAAATATATTTTCCCTTGGACACCTTGCAATTTATTCCTCCTTTCTGAGATAATTTTGTCTTTTTCTTTGATTTTCTTTTTTGGTCCACTTTACTCTCATTACATTTTCCCCTTGCATATATCTATAGATTTTTCTGGGCCTATTTATGTTGTTTGTTTTAAATTTATGATTCTAGACTTTTTAATATCTCCAAATCTTGTTTGACATTATTTAAACCAGTTCGAGTGTATTGTATTTTGTGGTTGGCATTTTTAGATAAATTTTCACTAGTTGAAACATTTTGTCTTTTTTGTTTGTTGTCTTTTTTGAGACAAAGTCCTATTCTGTCACTCAGGCTGGGATGCAGTGGCATGATCTTGACTCACTGCAACCTCCGCATCCCAGGTTCAGGTGATTCTCCTGCCTCAGTCTCCTGACTATGTGGGATTACAGGCACCCACCACGATGCCCAGTTAATTTTTATATTTTTAGTAGCAGTGGGGTTTCATCATGTTGGCCAGGCTGGTCTCAAACTCCTGACCTCAGGTAATCTGCCAGCCTCAGCTTCCCTAAGTACTGGGATTAAAGGTGTGAGCCACTGTGGCTAGCTGAAACATTTTGATTACATATGTTCTACTTTTTTCCTTACAATAACTTTGTATAGAATTTGTTTGATTTTATATTCCAAGGCATTTTTTGGACAGAGTTTCTGGTTCATGAGCATGCTTTTCTCTCATTTTAGTAAAATACATTATTTTTCTTCCAAGTAAGATGATGATGGTGGTAGTGGTAGTTGTGGGAGGAGTCTTGCCATGTCTTGTTTCTCTTCTTTTTCTGCGGCATCTTAAATTTTTTGCAATTGACTTTCTTATTTTCCTTCACCGCCACTCTCCCAGGGGCTGTTCTCCCTCTTTACTTATATCTCTTTTTCTCACGGAAGTAGTATTTCCTCTTCTGCCTCCTCCGTTCTACTTACTTTCAAGCCCTTCCCCTCTACTGAGTTCCATAAGCCACCATGTCATCAACCTGTGTGTGGTATTTTATCACATATGTTGTGCTTTCTCTTTCTGCAGGTAGTTTTGTTTATGCTTTAAGTTCTCACCTGTCTTCTCTTTCCTTTACAGAGTATCTTGGGCCTCCTGTGTCACTGTTCTCTACACCCACAGGCTTGCATTGGTGGTGGGACTTCAAGTTTCATTTCTCTATTTTCAGGTAATTTGAAATTCCTCCTATTCTCTGGTTCTTAGTGATTTTGGTGGCATGTATAACATTTTGTTTTATTTGTACTCCTTGTTGGTATTACAATATTTTTTGAGGGGGGATGTGTATAGAGATTTGAATTCAGATTGCCACTGTTATTTTCCAGTTAATCCTTCTGATATGTACTTTTTATGAAGATGACTCTTGATGTGGAGTGGTAAATGAATTCCAAGAGTCAAGAGTGAAGGCAATTGTGGTAGTCCAGGTGAGAGATGATGTTGGCATTAAGTTATACATTAAACTTATTGAATTTATAGTTATGATTTGTGAGATTATAGGTTAAAAGAAAATTAAGAGATATGTCAATAAAATGTAATGTGGAACTTAGACTTGAATTTTACTCTTTAAAATGTTCCATTTGGGACAACAAATTATATAGTTATTCTACTTATCAATTTTTAGAATAATGAGTCAATATGCTAGTAGTCTTCACAGGTGAATGATGAGTTGTTTATCTTTAATTTTTATGTCATTTCATTATGAACGCATGCATTTTATATTGAATAAAGAAATAATCTATAACCTTCTTGACATACCCAGCTACTATTTTAAGTTTAACATATTCTCTTCTGATTTTGTCTATTGGCTTACCTATTTTTATCTAATTGTAATTAACAGGAAGAGTTGATGTTATATTCTGCCTAATATTATGGACAACAAACTCAATGACAGTGGGAATTTTATTCTATTTTGAATATATTCCCAGCATCTCAAACAGTGACTGGCACAGAGTAGGTGTTCAATAAAATTTGCTGAATGAAGAAATGAATGACTATGATTTAAAAGTATTTCTTTTAAATATGCTAAACATTTTTTTTTTTGAGATGGGGTCTTGCTCTGTTACCCAGGGTGGAACACAGTGGCATGATCATGGCTCACTGCAATTTCTGCCTCCCAGGATGAAGTGATTCTCCCACCTCAGCCTCCCAAATAGCTGGGACCACAGGCATGCACCACCATGACCAGCTAATTTTCTGAATTTTTGGTAGACTTGGGGTTTCTGCCATGTTGCCCAGGGTGGTCTCAAACTCCTAAGCTCAAGCAACCCTCCTGCCATTGTCTCCCAAAGTGCTGAGATTACAGGTATGAGTCACTATGCCTGGCTTTAAATATGCTTTCAAGTTCATCAAACTTGTTAAAATGTTTTGGCATGGTTAAGGAGTACTGTTGTTTCTCCCCATAGCAATTATATTAATTCTTTTGAAACTCATATTTACCAGTCTTTAAAAAGTGACAATTTTGAAAAAATGCACTATTACATTTCCTGGAAATAATTTAAAAAGTTATTATTTGTGTCATGTCAATTTGGGAGGAACATAACAACGGGTGTTTTAGAGGTCTTATTTTTAGCTAGGTTCCTTTATATTTTTTGATGTTTGGAATGATAAAATGGAAGGAACAGCACAAGCTGAATGTGATTGGAAAGTGCCTGGAAGGATATTATTAGAATTCAAAATGATTTAGTCATTGAGGGAGTGTGAAATGTGGTCAGAATAAAGTGCAGTGTAGTGAATTGTTGCTAGGAGGAAAAATAAGACTGCCTTAATATATAATGGTGACTTGCGGACAAATGTGGCTAAAATTTAAATTTTAGGGATATAGTAAATCTAACTTGAATCAGCAATGCTAGTACATATAATATTAAAATACATAATGGCAGAATGTTATTTAAGCGTTGGGATCAGAGTAGTGTCTAGGAACTATGTTAACTTCTAGGACAGAGGTTACAAACTGGCACCTCGCAAAACCACCCGATGGGTTTTGGTTGGGCTGAGAGAGAGAGGAAGAGAGAATGGTAAAAGGAGAGGGAAGATGAAAGGAAGGAAGAATTTTCCAGCTTTGAAAAAGTGAGAATTTTGGCATAAAAATCCCGATTTTCAGTCTCTTGAAATGTTTGGCAACATTGTGTATTGTTCTGAGTAGCCTGTCTACGATAGTCGATAGTCGATAGTCGCGCGCTGAACAGCAGCTGCTTACTTAAATGTGGATCTGTCCTGTCCAGGCCTCCATGGTCCCATCACTTCCTAGCTCCAAACCACAAGCACCAGATATTGTTACAGTTCTTTCCCTGGCAATTGTTTTTTCCATAACAAGACCATACCTGTTTTAATTGCCTCCTATTCACTCAGTCAGTCAGTGAGGAAGTGATTCTTGACATAGGTTTATGGAAATGGCCAAACACCTGACACCCAACACTGAATAGGTAACATCAACAGTAGTTTATTAATCACATATACTCACCACCTGAGGAGGAGGACATTCTATGCCACACAAGGCCACGTCAAGGTTGTACTCAGGAATGCAGTGAACAAGGATGGGCTTTGGGAGGCAGGCTCTGTAAGATCAAAAGGGCAAGGTGTCCCTTGGTTCCAACAGGAAGGTGTGATTGGCTTGTTCGAGTAATTTCACAGGCAGTAGGGAATGGAAATTCACTATGCATAGGAAAAGAAAATCCCTTCTTTTATCTGGTTCTCTTGATAGAGAGGGTTGTTTCCTTTTTCTTTTCATATTTTACAGAACAGAGAATGAGAAAATACTTAACTTCCACAATAACATTTTTTTTTAAAACAACACATAGGAACAACAGAATTTTATTTCTCATAGTTCTGGAGGCTGGGAAATTGAAGGTGGAGGCACCAGCAGATGTGATGTCTGCTGAGGACCCATTTCCTGGTTCATAGATGGGTGCCTTGTTGCTGTGTCCTCACATGGTGGAAATGGGTGAACAAACTCTCTTGACCTAGGTTTTAAAATTGACAAGTAGGAGGAACGATCCAAGATGGCCAATCGCTAACATCCCGGGATTGCAGCTCTCAGGGAAGGCGCGGAGAACTAGAGGATGCCACACTTTCAGACAAAGTCTGGTCGCTCACGGAGCAGAAGATCCCCCAGCGGTGGAAACACACGAGTCACCAGCGCGACTCTGGTGGTCAGCGCAGTGGTTCCGCCGGCACCTCGACGCGGAAGCGCTCAGCGCAGAGTAAACGGGACAGGGTCCCCTTCTGACCGAGGTTTGGAGCCCCAGGAAAGCAGAGTCTCCTACTATGGAAACAAGAAGGAAGCCCGACAGGAGAATCCTGGGCAGAAAAGCACCATAAGTTTTAACGCCGCTGCTCTGGCCCTGGGAACTAACAACCTGGACGTCCACTCAAGAGACCTAATCTGAAAGTTGGTAATTTCAAAGACGACAGGAGGATAAATTTACAATGATGGGAAGAAACCAGCGTAAAAAAGCTGAGAATACTCAAAGTCAGAACGCCTCTCCCGCTAAAGATGATCACAGTTCCACATCAACAATGGAACAAGGCTTGATGGAGAACGAGTGCCTCCTGATGACAGAATCACTCTTCAAGGAATGGATAATAACAAACTTCGGTGAGTTAAAAGAACATGTTTTAGCCCAACGTAAAGAAACTAGGAACTCTGAAAAAAGGTTTGATGAAATCCTATTGAGAATAGACAACTTAGAGAGGAGTATGAGTGAATTAATGGAACTGAAGAATACAATACAGGAACTCCGAGAAGTATGCACAGGTTTAAACACTTGAATTGTTCAAGCAGAAGAAGGGATATCAGAGGTCAAAGTCCAACTTAATGAAATAAAACGTGAAGAAAAGATTAGATAAAAAAGGATAAAAAGGAATGAGCGAAGTCTCCAAGAAATGTGGGACTATGTGAAAAGACCAAATTTACATTTGATAGGTGTACCTGAATGTGACGGAGAGAATGAATCCAAGCTGGAAAATACCCTTCAGGATATTATTCAGGAAAATTTTCCTAAACTAGCGAAGCAGGTCAACATTCAACCCCAGGTAATACAGAGAACACCTCAAAGATATTCCTCAAGAAGAGCAACCCCAAGGCACATAATCGTTAGCTTCACCAGGGTTGAAACGAAGGAGAGGATACTAAGGGCAGCCAGAGAGAAAGGTCAGATTACCCACAAAGGCAAGCCTATCAGACTTACAGCAGATCTCTCGGCAGAAACTCTACAGGCCAGAAGAGAGTGGGGGCCAATATTCAACATCCTCAAAGAACAGAACCTTCAGCCCAGAATTTCATATCCAGCCAAACTAAGCTTCACAACTGAAGGAAAAATAAAATCTTTTATGAACAAGCAAGAACTCAGAGATTTTATTACCACCAGGCCTGCTTTACAAGAGCTTCTGAAAGAAGCATTACACACAGAAAGAAACAACCAGTATTAGCCTTTCTAAAAATACACCAAAAAGTAAAGAGCACCAACATAAAGAAGAATTTACACCAACAAATGGATAAAACAGCCAGTCAACATCAAATGGCAGTAACCCTAAATTTAAATTGACTGAATTCCCAATCAAAAGACACAGCCAAAACCCAACGGCATGTTACATCCAGACCTGTTTCACATGCAAGGATACACAAAGACTCAAAACAAAGGGATGGAGAAAGATTTATCAACCAAATGGAGAGCAAAAATAAATAATAAATAAATAAAAAGCAGGAGATGTAATTCTTGTATCGGATAAAACAGATTTTAAAGCAACAAAGATATAGTGGTAAAAGGATCAATGCAACAACAAGAGCTAACGATCCTAACACCCAGATAGGAGACATAGATTCAATGAGACAGAAAATTAATAAGGATATCAAGGACTCGAACTCAGATCCAGAACAAGTAAACTTAATAAATATTTATAGAGCTCTCCACTTCAAATACATAAAATATACATTCTTGTCAATACCACATCACACCTACCCATTAGTTTAAATGAAACATTGATTGGCCATTATTTATACCCAATTTTTTTCAAAATAAAGCAATATTTCCATTTACTCTCCCTCTTTCTCTTCCTCTTTCTTCCTCTCCTTTATTTATTTACTTATTTATTTATTTTCTTCTCTCAAAAAAAAAGAAATCAACTTGTAAACCTCTAGATCCAGGTCGGCAATGTCTCTTTCATTGCTTGATTTCCTTTCTTCCCTTCCCTCCCTCCCTCCCTCCCTCCCCGCTTCCTCCCTTCCTTCCTTCCTTCATCCCTTCCTTCCTCCCTACCGTCCTTATTCCCTTCCTTTCTGCCTTCCTCCCCCCCCAAAAAAAATAATAAAATAAAATTGACAAGTAAAAATTGTATATATTTATGGTGTACAACATGATGTTTTGATATATCGTGGAATGGCCAAATCATACTATTTAACATATGCATTATTTAACATACTTACCTTTTTTGGTGGTGAGAACACTTTAAATCTACTCTCTTAGCAATTTTCCAGTATACATTATATTGTTATTAACTATAGTCACCAAAATATACAATAGATCGCTTGAACTTATTCCTCCTAATTGAAATCCAGTGTCCTTTGGCCAATATCTCCTCAATCCCTCCATCCACTAACAACCAAATTACTATGGAACCAAACTGGAATACCATTGTCCCTCATTACTAGGAGATGGTAAGAGAAGTTTTAAATTGCCATTCAGTATGACCTAATTTTAACTCAGAATGTTATTACCATTTGTAATTTTCACATGTTCAAAAAACTCAGCAGAACTAAAATAGGAGACCTCATATTTGGATGATGGTGGCAGAGACCACTGGTTGTCTGCAAAATCCATTCTTTTATTCTTCCAGAGTGATGGGAGTATAGTCAGTTATAGAGGTGATGTGTGCCACTTCTGGAAGGCAGCTTTTTGGAGAATATGAATTCGTCCTCCGCACTCTTTTCTGTTGGCTAAATGCGGATGATGGGAAGACCACGGGGAAGCCACAGAATGAAAGGCACTGGGGTTCCCGAATCAGTGCATGGAGAAAAGCTGCCAGCTCACTTGAACTCTTATTCTGAACCGTTATACAAACAAGGCATGCATTTCTGTTGTATTGAAGCCACAATATATTTGTGTCTATGTGATTGAGCAGTCTATTTAGCCCATCCAAACTAATACAGATGCCATTTTAAACTTTAATCTTAAACACCGTAATTATTTTCTATATATTTAAAGCCCCTATTTTAAAGGTAAAACAGTGGTGGCATAAAGAGATTTATCAATTCTTTCAACAAATACTTATTGGCTATTAGGATAAATTGTTGAAAACAACCTATGAAATCATTTTTTGGGAGGACATTTATTCATATATTCTATAAATATTAATCAAGGTTTTTAATGTATACTCTAGGAACTCACAGTCTAGTGTCAGAGAAAAACACTAGAAAAAAAATTAGAGTGTAAAGTGTAAATTGCTACAGTGTTTAGTACTCATGAGAATAACATAGTATTACAAAGGCAAATAATAGGGGGATTTGACCTAGTCAGGTAAGTAGAGACGACTAACTCAGATGCAAAAAACATACATGTTTAGGCTGGTGAGAAAGAGAAGGAAACTTTTCTAACAGAGATAATAATATATACAAAGTCCTGATTTGGATGGAAAGAGTTTTGGTAAATATGGGGGATGGAGGAGACCATTGTGATTGGAGTTGGAGGAGTAGCACAGATTTAGGGCTGAACCTTGAGGACCTCTACATTTAAATTCAAAGTCAAGGCGGCTGAGGCTGTAGATTAGACAGAAAAAGTGTGCAGAGAGGTATCTTCGCTCAGGCTGCTATAACAAATAACATAGACTGGGTTATTTAGGCAACAAACACTTAATTATCACAGTCCTGGAGGATGGTAAGTCCAAGATCAAGGTGTTGTCAGCAGATTTGTTTTTTCATGAAGACCCTCTGCCTGGCTTGTGGATGGTTGCCTTCTTGCAGTATCCTGACTAGTGAAGAGAGGGAGCTATGGTGTCTTACTCTTCTCACAAGGGCACTAATCCCAACATTGGGGTTCCACCTTCAGAATCTCATCTAAACCTACTTATCTCCCAAAGGTGTCACCCCCTAACACCATCATATTGAGGGTTAGGGCTTCAACATAGGAATTTCGACAGGATACAAAGATTCAGTTTGTAACAAGAGATGTGAGAAAAACAGAAGGCAAGGGAAGAGTGTATTTCATGGAGAGAATGATCACCAGTCTGGAGGGGGTGAGTCTGGTTGTGAAGAAAGAGAGAGAGGTAGGGAGTTAGGATTGTAGATGAAGGGACATAGGAACCAAATTATTTTGTTGTTTTGTTAAGTGGTAGAGGGTTTTAAATGAATGGGAATAATCCAGTTATCGAACAGAGAATTTAAATTTTTAAGAGCAAGAGTGAATAATTTGATAGCAAGATAATCAGGTTCTTGAGAAGAATTAAAGAATGTTAACCAAAGCCCAGATGGAGAGATTAATTTTGCCCAGGAGGACAGAGAGTTTCTTTATTTTAATGGGTAAGAAGGAGGATAGATGTAGGTAAATTTATATATTTATAATCAGAAGTTAAGATAGTTTCATTTTCTCTGAAAAGTCAGATTCAAGGTCACCTGGATAGACTAAAAGAGTGGGGCATGAGGAGATTGGAGAATGTTTAAAACACAATTGAGTCTTCCAATCTATGATCATGGTATATCTCTCAATGTATTTAGATATTCTTAGTACGTCTCTTGTAAACTGCAAATAATTCGATCTTGCTTAAAGAAAAATACCAGTCTTACTACCTCTGCCTTTTAACTTAAATGCTTATTCCATTTATTTTTAGTGTAGTTATTAATTTAGTTTGGTTTAGTATCATTTTGCTATTTGCTTTCTCTTTGTTCCATCTGTTATTTATTTATTTTTTTTTTTGAGACGGAGTTTCGCTCTTGTGACCCAGGCTGGAGTGCAATGGCGCAATCTCGGCTCACTGCAACCTCCGCCTCCTGGGTTCAGGCAATTCTCCTGCCTCAGCCTCCCGAGTAGCTGGGATTACAGGCACGCGCCACCGTGCCCAGCTAATTTTTTGTATCTTTAGTATAGACGGGGTCTCACCATGTTGACCAAGATGGTCTCGATCTCTCGACCTCATGATCCACACGCCTCGGCCTCCCAAAGTGCTGGGATTACAGGCGTGAGCCACCGCGCCCAGCCTATTTATTTCTTTTCTGCATATTTTTAAAAGTATTTTAAAAATCACATCTTATCTCTTCTATTTCTTATTAGTTATACTTCTTTAATTCTTTTCCATGGATATACCATGCTTTACAGTAAGTATCTTAAACGTATCCCAGCTTCCCTGCAAATAATATTGTACCACTTTATATATAATTCACCATATGACCTACAATTTATAATTATAGAATATACTTCTGTAAGTTATAACCATTAATACCCTGTTATTATTTTGCTGTAAACAGTCACAGTCAATTATCTTTTACAGAAATTAAGACATGGGAAAAAAATCTCCTAAATTTTTCATATATTTACCATTTCTTCTGTTTTTTATTCTTTTTAGTTTCCAGCTGATATTATTTTCTTTCAGCCTGAGGAATTTCCTTTAATGTTACTTGGAGTACTACTGAAGTACTGCTGTGAATTCTCCTAACCTATATCTGGAAATGTCTTCACTTTCATTTTTGAAGGATATTTTTTACTAGATACAGAATTCTAGGCTGTTTTTTCTTTATTGTTTGAGTCACGGTCTCACTCTGTCACCCAAGCTGGAGTGGAGTGGCATGATATAGGCTCATTACAACCTCTGCCCCACGAGTTCAAGCGATTCTCCTGCCTCAGCCTCCCGAGTAGCTGCGACTAAAGGAATACGCCACCAAGCCTGGCTAATTTTTGTATTTTTAGTAGAGATGGGGTTTTGCCATGTTGGCCAGGCTGGTCTCAAACTCCTGATCACAAGTGATCCACCCACCTTGGCCTCCCAGAGTGCTGGGATTACAAGCATGAGCCACTATGGCTGGCCTCTAGGCGGTTTTTTCTTTAAGCACCTTAAGATGTTGCTTCACTTTCTTCCACTTGTTTCATTTCTGACAAGTCAGTTGAAATACTTTCATTATTCTCTGGTATGTAATATCTCTTTATTCTCTGGCTAAGATTTTTTTCTTTCAGAAATTTGATTATGGTGTACTTAGGTAGGGGTGTGTGTGTGTGTGTGTGTGTGTGTGTGTGTGTGTGTTTACTGCTTGGGATTGTTGAATTTAATTTTTTTGGTGAAATTTGGAAAGATGTTGACCTTTCTTTTGAATATTTTTCTGCCCCAGTTGCTCTCTTGTACCCCTCTGGTCCTCCAGTTATAAGTGTACAAGGCTACTGAGACACTGGTCATTTTTGTCAGCCTTTGTCCCTTTGCATTTCAGCTTGGATAGTTTCTATTGCCCATTTTCAGGTTCGTTGGTCCTTTCTTCCGCTGTAAAATGTGTTATTAAGCCATCTTGGGAGTTTAAAATACTCCAGATACTGAATTTTTAGTTGTAGATTTTCCATTTGGTTCTGTTCTTATATTTTCATTTTTGAATTAATATTTCTAGTTGTTTCCTTCATGTTTCTCTTTATAGTACAGAGCATTGTAATAGCTATTTAAATTATTTGCTGAAAATTGCTATTGTTTCTGAATCTATTTTGTTGATAATTTTTTGCTGATTAAGGTCATAATCTCCTGTTTCTTGGAATGTCTAGTAAAAAAATTATTGTACACTGAACATTATGAATGGTACATCAAGTGTGTGGAATTTGTGGTTTTCTTTAATAGAATGTTGAAGTTTGTTCTAGCAAGCAGTTAATTTACTCGTGGATCAGCTTGATTTTTGAAAATCTTGCTTTTAGTTTTACTATTGGCTCTAGAATTGCCTTTACTTTAGAGCTAGTTTAGCTCCACGTTGAAGGCCTGGTCTTGCTGGAATCCTGGTCTTTATATTGAAAGCCTGGGATGTTCAATGAGGTCTCTGCTGTGGCTAATCAGAGCTAGAATATCTCCTACCTCTGCATGAGCTCCAGTATTTGTTCAACTTACAGGTTCCAGTAATCATTCTTTTCCTGGCACATAGTTGGTCTTTCCTTGGTATTTCTTCACTGCCTAGTTTTGTAGAGCCCAATTCTATGCACGAACAGCTTATTTTTGGGCTCGAAATGCAAGGAATCCTATTCTGCTATCTGGAGTTTCTTTTCTATTCAGCTCCCTTTTCTCTGTGACCCGCCCTGAAGGCTTCAGGAGCCTCAGTTGCTTTGAATTCTAACATCTCTTTCCTCCATTTGGCAAAACCGCTGTGTTTGGGCAATCCCCTCCCATTGCACTGTGCTGTGGAATGTACCTCCAAGCAGAGAGGCAGAACAACTGTGGGTTCACCTCATTTATTTCCATTCTTGCTGGGATCACAGTCCTTTTAAGGATCACAGTTTTCTGGTACAGGTATCAGCATTTTAGGGATCATATTCCAGCCTGTTGTGCAATGTCTGAAATAGTTAATTTATATATTATGTTAAGTTTTTTTTTTTTTTTTTTTTTGAGATAGAGTCTCACTCTGTTGCCCAGGCTGGAGTGCAGTGGCACGATCTCTGCTCACTGCAACCTCCGCCTCCTGGGTTCAAGCAATTCCCCTGTCTCAGCTTCCCGAGTAGCTGGGATTACAGATGTGTACAACCATGCCCGGCTAATTTTTGTATTTTTAATAGAGACAGGGTTTCGCTATGTTGGCCAGGCTGGTCTCGAACTCCTGACGTCAGGTGATCTGCCTGCCTTGGTCTTCCAAAGTGCTGGGATTACAGTCATGAGCCACTGTGCCCAGCTATTTTGTTTAGTTTTGTATTTGTTTATGCCTGAAAGACTACCCCAGGACCAGTTCCTCAATCATGGTTGGAAGGGAGAGTCTTAGAGATTTATAGCTTTTATTTCTTTTGTCTGTAGTTATATGCCTTGATTTCATTTCTTTAATTCTTTTTTATTTTATTTATTTATGTTTTTTGAGACAGGGTCTTGCACTCTTACCCAGGCTAGAGTACAGCAGTGTGGGAGGAGAGAGAGAGAAATCAACTAGGCAGATGGTTAGGGCAAGGGTCCTCGGTAGAATTCCCTCTAACAAAAAGCAGCCCAAGAGGTCATTTCTCTTTCAGCAAAGAGCAGCCTGAGAGATCAAGCTGCAAACACACATAACGAAGCCAAGCTCGAACAGAAAGGGGCCTCCTGTGTGATGTACAGACATACAGTGGGCCCCAGTAAGCAGTCCCTCTCTTCTTGGAAATAGTCAGACAAGGAGGTGTGTGCAAGGGGAGTGCCTGCAGCAGCACCAGTAAGAACACCTGCTTTGAACCAGTCACATTCACTTTGGAGTGTTCTGCCCCCTGCCTTTTTTACACATGTGCAGTAGGAAGAGATAAACAACATGGAGTAACTCAAGCTAAGAAGCCGCATGCACACTAGAAAGGGTGGGATGGGAACTCAGAAATTTGCGCCTTATGCAAATGAAGCACCCCTCCCCTCCAGCTTCTCTGTAAAAGCCCTTGCACTTCACTGTAAAATGGCAACCTATCTTTCTGGGAACCCTCCCTGCTCCAGAGAGCTTTCTTCCTTTCGCTTATTAAACTCCAGCTCTAACCTCACCTTTGGAGTGTCTGCATCCTTGATTTTCTTGGCTGTGAGACCAAGAACTTCAGGTGACACCTTAGACAACAAGGCC
The DNA here is from genome assembly GCF_049354715.1 of Callithrix jacchus. Lineage (NCBI taxonomy): Eukaryota > Metazoa > Chordata > Mammalia > Primates > Cebidae > Callithrix > Callithrix jacchus. The sequence goes on along the minus strand of NC_133509.1, from coordinate 65,242,617 downwards.
AGTTTCAGCAAGATCACAGCTCACTGCAGCCTTGACCTTCTGGGCTCAAGTGATCCTCCCACCTCAGCCTCCCGAGTTGCTGGGACTACAGGTGCAAGCCTATATAGTGTTATAGAGATGGGGGGCTCCCTATATTGGCCAAACTGGTCTCAAACTCCTGAGCTCAAGTCGTTCTCCCACCTTGGTCTCCCAAAGTGTTAGCATTACAGGTATGAGCCACTGTGCCTGGCTAATTCAATTTTTTATAAGTTGCTTTGGAAGTCCCAAGTTATTTTGGGCATATGTTATATGCCCAACATATGAGGATGAGAGTGTTTTGTGAAGACTGCTTAATGTTTGTATATTTGGTATCCAGAATGAATGATGATATTCTACTTACATATGTTAGAAGTAAAATAAAAATTACTAAAATGTTTAATACATTTCAAATAAAAAGTATATAAACCATAAATGTGAAATGTACACATTAAACATAATAAATCTAATATAAATTATTAGCACATAAGGTAATAAAAAGAAGATATTATGCTTAAAATAACTTACACATGAAAATGAAGGTATTCTATGGTATATTTAAAATGTATGGTCAGGTGTGGTGCCTCATGCCTGCAATCCCAGCACTTTAGAAGGCAAAGGGGAGAGGATTGCTTAAGACCAGAGTTCTGGACCAGCCTGGGCAAAATAGGGAGACCCTTTCTCTAACACAAATTTAAAAAACTAGCCAGACATGATGGTGCATGCTTGTAGTCCCAGTTACTTGGGAGGCTGGGGCAAGACGATCACTTGAGCCCAGGAGATCCAGGCTGCAGTGAGCTATGATTGTGTCATTGCACTCCAGCCTGGGTGTCAGAGTGAGGCCTGTCTCTCTCTCTCTCTATATATATATATGTATACACACACATTAAAAATTATGTATGAAAACCATACACATAAAAATTAGACACATAAATTAAAAGATGAAATAATTTTGATTTTTAAAAATCTATCTTAAAATGTGAATTTTAAAAAGGAAATGTTTACATATGTTATTGTAGAGTTGTTGCCTTATTTTCTGTGCAGATTTTTCCAGCTGCTGAGAGCTTTTTATTTATGTTGCTATTTGAGAGAATGGTGAGAAATATAAGCAAGTTCCAGATATTTTTTTCTGACTTCTTCATCTTTGAATAATTTTCTCTCCTATTTCATAACTGAGGAAAAGTTTTTGAATAGTAACCGTTTTCCTTTGCAGCGACTATAATATTATTAATAGTGTGACCTCTCATTTTTCTCTCAAAAAGTAGTTTTTTACTGTCCTCATTTCCTTTACTTTTATCATGTGTGAATGTATATTCCTAGGCTGAATTCACGTATTAATTTCAGTTCTGTCATACTCTTTTTAAGAATTATTCTTGCTAGAGAAACTTTGCATAGTACAATAGTATAATTATTTATAGTTACTTGTACCTGTTGACAGTTGGAGAATTTATCACCTGACCTTTTTATGTACAATGAATCATTGATCTTGATCTCAAAATTGAGATTATTTACATTTTAAAAAATATTAAAATAATGGTAATACACTAACAAAAAAATACCAGACTGTTGGTAGACCGAATGACAGAAAATACTAGAATCCTGTTGTATTCCCTAGTATTATAATTTATATATATACACATACATTTTTTAAATTGCATTTTAGGTTCTGGGGTACATGTGCAGACATGCAGGATTGTTGCATAGGTGCATACATGGCAGTGTGGTTTGCTGCCTCCATCCCCGTCACCTATATCCGGCATTTCTCCCCATGTTATCCCTCCCCAATTCCATAACCCCTGCTGCCCCTCCTCTGGTCCCCACCAACAGACCGCAGTGTGTGATGCTTCCCTCCTGTGTCCATGTGTTCTCATCGTTCAACACCCACCTATGAATGAGAACATGCGATGTTTGATTTTCTGTTCTTGTGTCAGTTTGCTGAGCATGATGGTTTCCAGGTTCATCCATGTCCCTACAAAGGACACAAACTCATCATTTTTTATGACTGCATAGTATTCCATGGTGTATATGTGTCACATTTCCCTGTCCAGTCCATCATTGATGTGCATTTGGATTGGTTCCAAGTCTTTGCTATTCTAATCAGTGTCGCAATGAATATATGTGTGCATCTCTTTATAATAGAACAATTTATAATCCTTCGGATATATAAGCAGTAATAGAATTGCTGGATCAAATGGAATTTCTATTTCTAGGTCCTTGAGGAATCACCACACTGTCTTCCACAATGGTTGAACTAATTTACACTCCCATCAACAGTGTAAAAGTGTTCCTATTTCTCCACATCCTCTCCAGCATCTGTTATCTCCAGATTTTTTAATGATCGCCATTCTAACTGGCATGAAATGGTATCTCAATGTAGTTTTGATTTGCATTGCTCTAATGACCAGTGATGATGAGCATTTTTTTCATATGTTTGTTGTCTTCATATATGTCTTATTTTGAAAAGTGCCTGATCATATCTGTCACACACTTTTTGATGGGGTTGTTTTTTTCGTGTATATTTGTTTAAGTTCTTTGTAGATTCTGGATATTAGCCCTTTGTCAGATGGGTAGATTTCAAAAATGTTTTTCTCATTATGTTGGTTGCTGGTTCACTCTGTTCATTGTTTTCTTTGCTGCAGAGAAGCTCTGGAGTTTAATTAGATCCCATTTGTCTATTTTGGCTTTTGTTGCCAATGTTTTTGATGTTTTAGTCATGAAGTCCTTGCCTATGCCTATGTCCTGAATGGTTTTGCCTAGGTTTTCTTCTAGGGCTTTTTATTGGGTTAGGTCTTATGTTTTTTAAGTCTTTAATTCATCTGGAGTTTATTTTAGTGTAAGGTGTCAGGAAGGGGTCCAGTTTCTGCTTTCTTCACATGGCTAGCCAGTTTTCCTGACACCAGTTATTAAACAGGGAATCCTTTCCCCATTGCTTGTCTTTGTTAGGTTTGTCAAAGATCAGATGGTTATAGATGTGTGGCATTGCTTCCGAGACCTCTGTTCTGTTCCGTTGGTCTATATCTCTGTTTTTATACCAATACCATGCTGTTTTGATTACTATAGGCTTGTAGTGTAGTTTGAAGTCAGGTAATGTGATGCCTCCAGCTTTGTTCATTTTGCTCAGAATTTACTTGGCTATGTGGGCTCTCTTTTGGTTCCATATGAAATTTAAGGTGTTTTTTCCAGTTCTGTGAAGAGGGTCATAGGTAGCTTGAGGGGGATAGTGTTTCTATCAATTACTTTGGGCAGTATGGCCATTTTCACAATATTGATTCTTCCTAACTCAGAACATGGAATGTTTTCCATCTGTTTGTGTTCTCTCTTATTTCCTTGAGCAGTGGTTTATAATTCTCTTTGAAGAGGTCCTTTACATTCTTTGTTATTTGTATTCCTATGTATTTTATTCTCTTTGTAGCAACTGTCAATGGCAGTTTGTTCTTGATTTGGCTCTCTTTTAGTCTGTTATTGACGTATAGGAATGCTTGGGATTTCTGCACATTGATTTTGTATCCTGAGACTTTGTTGAAGTTGCTTATCAGTTTCAGGAGATTTTGGGCTGAGACAGTGGGTCTTCTAAATATGCAATCATGTAATTTGCAATGACACCATACATTTAAAGAGGAATAAGTGAGACATTACACTGAGAAAGGCTACTTTGGTTTACAGTGAATTCTGTTGGCAACAGTAATTGTCACAGAAGTGCTATAGAATTTAAGATCTGTAGTCCAGAAAGAGCCAGTCAAATCTTTGCTTTTCTTCCATAGTAGCTCCCTTTCTGTGTCTTAGGCAATTACAGAGTGGATAACCTGCTGAAAAATTCAGAAATCAATTTTGGTTTTTTACTAATTAGCATTATAGTTTAGAGACACTAACCAACAAATCAGATTCAAATGGTTAAGCTGATTTGCCATTAGAAGTATGAACTAATGACACTGCAGAATCAAGGCCACCATTATTTTAAATCCCAGGTCTTCCAGATGTTCACTGGTGTCCATTAGAAACTGACAGTCCATTCTTATATTATGTTGGTGAAATGAATACTGATGGATTTCCACTTTTCCTAAAGCACTGTTTGGCCATGAGCAGTGCAGGGAACAATTCTTGACTTACCTCTCAGAATGTTAGAGTATCAAATACAAGAAATGATGCCCTAGATCAAACTTTGTCTATAAATAGAATTTGTTGGTAATGGATAGATAAGAAACTTGAGGCAGACAGGTACCATATACACCAACCTCTTTGGAGGATAGTTTGACTTTATATATCAACTAATGCTCGTATTCTTTAAATCAGCATTTACATTTCTAGGAATTTAATAGATATTTTTGTACATTTGCTATAACGGAGATATTGACCTTAAGTTTCTTTTCTTAACAATTCTGGGTTGTCACTGACAGAAATAGTTTGCAATATAGCTTGTATATTTGTCCTTGCCCAAATCCCATGTTGAATTATAATCCTCAGTCTTGGAGGTGGGGCCTAATGGGAGGTGTTTGGGTCGTGGGGGTGGATCCCTCACGGCTTGGTGATGACTTCAGGAAAGTGAGTTCTCACGAGATCTGGTTGTTTAAATGTATGTGGCACCTTCCTGCCCTCTTGCTCCTGCTTTTCTCATGTGACGTGCCTATTCCCCCTTCACCTTCCACTATGATTGGAAGCTTCCTGAGGTCTCCCCAGAAGCAGATGCTGCTATGCTTCCTGTACAGCCTGCAGAAACATGAGCCAGTTACACTTCTTTTCTTATAAATCACCCAGTGTCGGGTATTTATTTATAGTTGTCCAAGAACAGCGTAATAAATTTTGCTAAGGATATGAAATATTTCATTCAATTTTTTTCTTATTTTGTTGGCTCTGTGGAGTTCTGTAATAGTTATTGCAGCATGTTTATAATAACATGAAATGTAAGCATATGAACATCAATATGAGATTGGTGAAAAAATTAGGATTTTTTTCCCATACAATAGAAAATTAGGCAGCTGTGAACAAAAATGAGGTGTTATTTGTGCTTGTATAAAACAATCTCCAAGGCATATTGCTAAGTAAAAGAGCAACTTGTAAGACAGTGTGTATGGTATGATTCAATCTGGGTTAAAAATGTGATATATACACAGGTATATGTATGCAAGTATAAATAGGCTTGGAAATGCAGAGTACTTCCAAAGGATACATAAAACACATAATAATGTTTGCCTCTGAGAGAGGAGGGTGGCTTTATTTTTATACTCTTTGGTATATCCATGTATCTTTTTTTTTTAATTTAGAAGAAAAGAGAGATACGGTTTCATATCAGTTCAGGATAGTCACGGAGGAAGAAGGCTAGAATCATGCCACATGACCTCACATGTAGGAATACAAATTTGAAGAAGTCCATATACAAGATGAGCATAGTTCTGTGACTTGAGACTTTTCAAAAAAAACATGGTTCCTGCAGGATAGGACACAAACAGGACACAATGTAATTCTGACTTTTACATGAGTTGGTGCAAGTACGTTCATCCCAAACTGGGGCTACTCTGCTGATAACATCAGGTTACCCTGTAGGTATAACAGAGCCCAAAACTGCAAGTCACGTAGCCTGGGCATGCACAATAGGAAAAAATTTGACCTCTAATAACATTCAAAGCAACCATTCCTCCCTTTGGAACCAAGAATATGACCAGAACCTGAATGTCAGAACTCCTTCAGAAGCAAAGGAAACCTGGGCCTAGAAGATCTGGTGCTAAAATCTACCTCAGCACAGCTTATGTAAATGTTCAAATTTGAAGTCCTCCAATCAGACTCTGCCAAGCCAACATTCCTAAATCATTTCCCTTTCCCTCTGATCCCTTAAAACTTAGCCCAAGTCTCAGGATATAAAATCAATGTGCAAAAATCACAAGCATTCCTATACACCAATAACAGACTTAAAGAGAGCCAAATCAAGAACAAAGTGCCATTCACAATTGCTACAAAAAGAATAAAATACCTAAGAATATAACTTACAAGGAACGTAAGGGACCTCTTCAAGGAAAACTACAAACCACTGCTCAAAGAAATCAGAGAGGATACAAACAGATGAAGAAACATTCCATGTTCATGGTTAGGAAGAATTAATATCGTGAAAATGGCTATACGGCCCAAAGTAATTTACAGAATCAATGCTATCCCCATCAAGCTACCATTGACTTTCTTCACAGAACTGGGAAAAACCACCTTGAACTTCATATGGAACCAAAAGAGAGCCCGCATAGCCAAGTCAATTCTAAGCAAAAAGAACACAGCGGGGGGCATCACACTACCGGATTTCAAACTATACTACAAGTCTACAGTAATCAAAACAGCATGGTACTGGTACCAAAACAGAGATATAGACCAATGGAACAGAACAGAGGCATCGGAGGCAACACAATATATCTACAACCATACAATCTTTGATAAACCTGACAAAAACAAGCAATGGGGAAAGGATTCCCTGTTTAATAAATGGTGTTGGGAAAAATGGCTAGCCATGTGCAGAAAGCAGAAACTGGATGCCTTCCTGACACCTTACATTAAAATTAACTCCAGATGGATTAAAGACTTAAACATAAGACCTGGCACGATAAAAACCCTAGAAGAAAATCTAGGCAAAACCATTCAGGACATAGGAGTAGGCAAGTACTTCATGACCAAAACACCAAAAGCATTGGCAGCAAAAGCCAAAATAGACAAATGGGACCTAATCAAACTCCACAGCTTCTGCACAGCAAAAGAAACAGTCACTAGAGTGAATCGACAACCAACAGAATGGGAAAAAATTTTTGCAGTTTACCCATCTGACAAAGGGCTGATATCCAGAATGCACAAAGAACTCAAACAGATTTACAGGAAAAATACAAACAAGCCCATTCAAAAATGGGCAAAGGATATGAACAGACACTTTACAAAAGAAGACATACATGAGGCCAACAAACATATGAAAAAATGCTCATCATCACTGGTCATTAGAGAGATGCAAATCAAAACCACATTGAGATACCATCTCACACCAGTTAGAATGGCGATCATTAAAAAATCTGGAGACAACAGATGCTGGAGAGGATGTGGAGAAATAGGAATATATTTACACTGTGGGTGGGAGTATAAATTAGTTCAACCATTGTGGAAGACAGTGTGGCGATTCCTCAAGGCCTTAGAAATAGAAATTCCATTTGACCCAGCAATCCCATTACTGGGTATATATCCAAAGGACTATAAATCGTTCTACTATAAGGACACATGCACATGAATGTTCATTACAGCACTGTTTACAATAGCAAAGACCTGGAACCAACCCAAATGCCCATCGATGATAGACTGGATTGGGAAAATGTGGCACATATACACAATGGAATATTATGCAGCAATCAAAAATGATGAGTTCACGTCATTTGTAGGGACATGGATGAATCTGGAGATCATCATTTTCAGCAAACTGACACAAGAACAGAAAATGAAATACCGCATATTTTCACTCATAGGCGGGTGATGAAAAATGAGAACACATGGACACAGGGAAGGGAGTACTAAACACTGGGGTCTATTGGGGGGAATAGGGGAGGTACAGCGGGGTGGGGAGCTGGGGAGGGATAGCCTGGGGAGAAGTGCCAAATGTGGGTGAAGGGGAGGAAGGCAGCAAAACACACTGCCATGTGTGTACCTATGCAACTATCTTGCATGTTCTGCACATGTACCCCAAAACCTAAAATGCAATTAAAAAAATGCTTTTATCAAAAAAAAAAAACAACTTAGCCCAGATATTAAACTGGGGAGATAGATTTGATCTCTTTCTGTCTCCTTGCTGGCCAGTTTTGCAATAATACCTTTCTTTTCTCAAAAGCTGGTGCCATAATATTGGCTTCTGTGCACTTCAGGCAGTGAGCCTATTTGCTTGATAACATAAGGACACTTTCAAAAGTCTGAGGACAATAAATAGCTACAACTGATTGAGCACATGCCGCAGGCTAAGCTTTTCACGGGTCGTTGCATTGGATCTTTATGACAGCCCCATGAAGTAGGCCTCACGGGTTCCAACAATTCTCCTGCCTCAGTCTCCAGAGTAGCTGGGATTATAGGCATGAGCCACCATGCCCAGCTAATTTTTATATTTTTAGTAGAGATGGGGTTTCACCATGTTGGTCAGGCTGGTTTCAAACTCCTGACTTTGTGATCTGCCCTCCTCAGCCTCCCAAACTGCTGGGATTACAGGCTTGAGCCACCACGCCCAGCCGGCACAGTTATTGTTATCTCCTTTTTCTGAAAAGACAGGGAAGTACAGAGAAGCTGAGTAACTTGTCCAAGATAATGCAACCAGAAGAAAGAAGGCTGGCAGTGCTCTTAATTATTCTTATTCTTCCTGTGTTAGCCAAATATATGCTAACAGATAGAAGTGTGGTTCTAATATAGCAAAGAAACATTTTAATGAGGTTAAAGGAAAGATTCTATATTAATGTTTTTTTTGGTACCACAAAGTATAAAATAAAATATTTTTGTTGCTGTCACTGAGCTTAGTGAGAATAACATGTAAGAGTGCTTGTGGTCCTGGGCTGCATTCAGTCCAAGCCCTTACCTGAAGTATAGAGAAGATGGAGGATTTACTGAATTCAGCAACTGGCACACTTAGAGCACTCTTTATAAAACATCCATCTTTTAAAAATTAAAAGATTAACCATTAGTAGCATTAAAGAAAAATTTGAAAAGAAAAATATTTATGATATTTTGCCACCACAGCTACTCATTTAAGATTTTTTCATGTTATTTCCAATAACATTTTCATGTATTTGCATTTTATTACAATTGTAATATGTGATTTTTTTTCCATTTTCTTTTCCTGTGTGCCATACACAATCATCTTCATGATCATTTTCAGAGGATGAATAATTCTCTGTCATGTGGATACACTGTAATTTATTACACCAAATTTGTGGGTAGTTAGCCTGTCTGCATTTTTCTTTCCATTATAGAAAAATGTCATTTTGATTCAATTGGGATTCTAACTTTTCTGTATTGGATATATTATGATTGTTCAAAAATAGCTCCAGGCTGGTTTTAGAATTTTTTTCAGAGCCAGTGGAATGAAAAAGGAGTGATAAGACATTTCTACATTTCTTCCTCATTAGCTAATTTTTTTTTTCTCAGTGGTTTGTACCAGGCTTAATGCAAAGGAACCTGAGGTCAATGATAAATGTCTTAAAGGCTGTCTTAATATATAAAGAAGGCCAAACCACAGCATTGCCTTTGGTGAAAGAGACAAATACAAGTTTCTTTGGAGTAACTGCAGCAGTAATGCAGGAAATTAATGATTCAGTGATGAACTATTGCGATATTTTAAACAGTTCTATATAAATCAGTAAGTAGTAAAAACGGAAAATTATTGCACTCTGAGCAAACTCAGTTAGTCCACAGTGTTTCCAAAAGCCATACCCTCTCCTGTGCATTTGGTGAACTTTAATTTCTTTTTTCAGAGTCAGCTGAGTGGTCCCCATCTTTGCGAAGATTTCCTTCCTCTATCCCAGAACAGAACCCTGTAATACACTCTCTTCGTGCCCTTCTCCTAACATTTACAACTTTGAGTACTACTACTGTGTTTTTCAGAATAAATGATGAGTTCCTTGGGTCTGAGACTTTGTCTTGCTCATCATTCTAGCTCTACCATCTACCACAGTAGCAGGCATCTAGTAATGTTTTCTTGATTACTGCATGTTGAATGCATTACAGAGTGAACAAGGATCTATTTTCTCTGTTGTATTTTGTCCAAGCAAGGAATGTGCTGACTCTGAGTTTACAGTGTCCACACACACACACACACACACACATACACACATGTGCTACAATGTCGAGTTGGAGATTCTTTAATTAATACATCCCCCTCTATGGAAGAGGAAGACAGGAGGGTATCTGGGAATGGGCCTAAGAGAGCTATCCTGCAGTGTCTGATACACATCCTTTCATAAAGGTTCACACCAGCACCTCAAACTAATCCAGTAATTCCTGGGTTACATAGCACTCCTTTTAGAGTGTATTATTTTACACATTTGGGATTCTTTTCATTTTTTTAAAGTGGCACTTCACTTCCTGCAATCTCCATACCGTTGTTAAAGCTGAAGACCATGTTTATTCATTGTATCCTTCACAGATCCAAACTGTTTGAAATAGTTTCTCTTCAAATAGTAAAAAGAGATGTAGGAGGAAAGGATCAGCAGGCTCTGTGTATGATTAACAGGAAGGAAATCCCAGATATCTAGGGACATTCTTAGTCTTATTGCCAACTTCTTCTTCTTCTTTTTTTTTTTTTAAAAAAACTCCTTTATTCATTTTTCATTTAAATTTCTAAATCTTTAATCATGTCCAGACATCTTATACTAACAAACATACTTGTCCCAACTTTGCCCTTTCAGCTTTATTTCAGAACCAAATTATTTTTCTTAGGTCAGCAGCTTTAGTCAGCATCTCTTCTTTCCCAAACGTGTGTTTAAATTTAGACTCTGCTACTGTTCTGACAAACTCCCAGTTCTTGTCACTGTAGTGTTTCAACTTGTCTTATCTTAAATAAAAACTGCTGATTGACCACTATAGTTGTAAAACCTTAGAAGGCCAAGCTATTAACTGATGTCGGAGATGTCAAACCCTCTAATTAGACACCTCAGGTCTAGCTAGATGTTTTCCAGGATATCTATTCTTAGGAGAATACCTTACTTATATAGAACCAAGATTTAGATCCTTAAAGTTAGCCAGTAATTTGGGTGAGGCAACATCTCTAAGGTGCCAACTCATGCCACATGTATATACAAGTTACCAATGGTACAATACACAGAGATTTACCAGAGTCATCAAAGTCCAGTACTAGATCGTGCCACTGCACTCCAGCCTGGGCGACAGAGCAAGACTCCATCTCAAAAAAAAAAAAAAAAAAAAAAAGAAGTCCAGTGCTACCCCGTATCTGTGAAATTCTCTCCAAATGTGACTAGATTTTAGTAAGCACTCTGGCTTTCAGGCAGCAATGAAGACTTTCTAAAAGACAACTACAAGTGAGCCTAATGTCAATTATGTTAAAATTATGTAATAATTAATTAAAAGGATGATTTTTTTGGAGCACATAGGGAAGCTGCATGATGTGTAAGAACATATCATCATGTCAAATCAATCTAATCATCCTTTCGACAGGGCTGCTAAACTGTAGTTAAGAGGAGTGCCCTATATATATAAGGATTTTATTAAGACTTTTATCTATTTTCTGTGATATCCTTTGAAATAACTTGGAGATAAATAGGCTAGAAAACTGTAAGTTTAATGACTCAAAATTAACAATTTTATGAAAACATGCATTTTAGTAGATCAACATTAGTTCGAGAGAAGTTATTTAATACCAGGTTACAGGATTGAACACTTGTTCTAGTCAACATTTTTCTAAAATATAACCCATATATTGGCTGCCTCATTATTCTTCTGTTCTATTATGTTTGCCTGCCAATGCATTACCTCTTGGAATCTCACTAAAGAATCCATTCATGCAAATAGGATTACCTCAAACTAAAAATCTTCTGGATAGCAGGAGAAACAATCAACAGAATGAGAAACAACCTACAGAATGGGATAATATTTGCAAACCATATATGTATTTATTTAAAAAAAAGAATTCAAACAACTAAATAGTAAGAGAACAAATAGCCTAATTAAAAATGAGGAAAGGTCCTGAATAAACATTTCTCAGAAGAAAACAGAAATACCCAATAGGTATATGGAAAAATATTTAACATCGCTAATCATCAGGGGAATGCAAATTAAAACTACAATGAGATACCACCTCATACCTGTTAAAATAGCTATTATTCAAAAGACGAAAGATAATAAATGTTGGCAAGGATGCAGAGAAAAGGGGACCCTTATATACTGTTGGTGGGAATGTAAGTTAATGTTGCTATTATGGAAAATAGTATGAAGTTCCTCCAAAAATTAAAAGTAGAACTGCCTTATGAACCAGCAATCCCACTTCTGGGTATATATTAAAAGGAAATGAAATCAGTAGGTCAAGGAAGCATCTGCACCCAAGGTTCATTGTAGCATTATTCACAATAGCCTCAGTGAATGGAAGCAGCCTAAGTGTCCATCAACAGATGAATGGATAATGAAAAAGAGGTAAATATACACAATGCAATACTATTCTACCTTAAAAATGAAGGAGATAGTGTCACACGTGACAACATGGTTGAACCTTGAGGACAAGTTAGGTGAAATAAGCCAGGCGCAGAAAGACAAATACGACATGATCTCACTTATATGTAGAGTATAAAAAAAGTTCAATTCATATAAACAGTACATAAAATGGTGGTTACCAAAAACTGGAGGTTTGGGGGTTAGGGAGATATTGGTCAAAGGACACAAAATTTCAGTGAGACAAGAGGAATAAGTTCAAGAGATTGATTGGCTACTGTTAATAACAATATATTTTATGTTTGAAAATCACTAAAATGGTAGATCTCACCACAAAAAATGATATGTGATCAACAAAGATTTTTTTGAAACTTTTATAAGTCAAGGGAGAGATTTTATGTTATATCCTCATAAGCTGACAACTTAACCCTTCCATCAGATGCCTGTGTTTTATTGTCCTTTGGCTGCTGTGCCACCACTGAGGGTTCTTTTCCATTTCCCTGATACTTTTTCCATCATTTTTGGCTCTTGTTTCTCCTCTTTCCTCAATTTTCTTTATAAAGTAGAACAATTTAACTTGAATCTAGTTTCTACTTTCAGCTCCTACCTCCAAGTTTACATACTCAACACCATCAGGGCACTAGTCAAAACAAGAAACTATCTAGCTGAATAGGACCAATCCTCTTTGGAAACAGGCAGGAGTATAAATAGAAAGATTTAAGATCTGTGACTTCGATGACAAAAACGAGAACATAGGTAGAAAAGACTGATGAGGACAGTGAGGGGCTCAAAACCATGATATTCTTGTTGTCTGTTGCTGTGTAACGGACATCCTAAAAATGTAGTGGCTTAAAACAACAACCGATTATTTCTCCATGGTTCTGAGAGTTGACTGTGTTCACCTGGGCAGTTCTCTCTTGGGGATTTCTCATTCATTGGCACTCAAATAGTGGGTGGGTCTGGAGCCACCTGAAGACTTGACTGGACATATTCACTCATTTGTCTGATACCTCAGTTCTCTTTCATACATTTCTTTATCAGAAGAGTGGGCTGGACTTTTTACATGGGGTTCAAGGATCAAAGAGGAATGTGCCAAGAGCACATGTTGTAAGGCAGAAATTGCAAGGCTTTTTATAACCCATTCATGGATGTCCCAGAACTTAATTTTCACTGCACTCTATTGGTCAAGACAAATCATTAAAGCCAGCCCAGATTCAAGGAATGGAAAATTAAACTCCACCTTTTGATATGAGGAATAGCATGCATTTGCAAGTAGGGGAGGTGTTGATGGTGCCATCTTTGATATTCATCCACTGTCTGCCTTCTTGCCACTACAATTTGCATCCGTCCTGTGTGCAAAATTATACCACTCCCTCCTAAGATCCCCAGTGTTATTTCAGCATTGAGTCAAAGTCCAGGATCTTGTCATCTAATCAGATACAGGTATAGTTCTTTTGGTACCACACCTTGAATATGGGTTCTCTCTCTTTTTTTTAATTAAAAAAAATTTTAAATTGTACTTTAGATTCTGGGGTACATGTGCAGATCATGCAGGATTGTTGCATAGGTACATACATGGCAAGGTGGTTTGCTGCCTTCCTCCCCCCATCAACTAAATCTAGTATTTCTCCCCACGTTATCCCTACCCACTCTCCTCACCCCCTGCTGTCCCTCCCCTCCCCTACTCCCCTGCAACTGACCACAGTGTATGATGCTCCCCTCCCTGTGTCCATGTGTTCTCATTGTTCAACACCTGCCTATGAGTGAGAACATGCGGTGTTTGATTTTCTGTTCTTGTGCCAGTTTGCCGAGAATGATGGTTTCCAGATTCATCCATGTCCCTCTGAAGGACATTAACTCTTCAGTTTTTATGGCTGTGTAGTATTCCATGGTGTATATGTGCCACATTTTCTTTATCCAGTCTATTGTTGATGTACATTTGGGTTGATTCCAGGTCTTTGCTATTGTGAACAGTACTGCAATGAACATATGTAGGCATGTGTCTTTATAATAGAACAATTGATAATTCTTTGGGTATATTCCCAGTAATGGGATTGCTGGGTCAAATGGAATTTCTATTTCTAGGTCCTTGAGGAATTGCCACACTGTCTTCCACAATGGTTGCACTAATTTTCACTCCCACCAACAGTGTAAAAGTGTTCCTATTTCTCCACATCCTCTCCAGCATCTGTTGTCTCCAGATATCTTAAGGATTGCCATTCTAAGTGGCGTGAGATGGTATCTCAATGTGGTTTTGATTTGCATTTCTCTAATGAGCAGTGATGATGAGCATTTTTTTCATATGTTTGTTGGCCTCATATATGTCTTCTTTTGAAAAATGTCTGTTCATATCCTTTGCCCACTTTTGAATAGGATTGTTTGTTTTTTTCTTGTAAATCTGTTTTAGTTCTTTGTAGATTCTGGATATTTGCCCTTTGTCAGATGGGTAGCTTGCAAAAATTTTTTTCCATTCTGTTGGTTGCTGGTTCACTCTAATGATTGTTTTCTTTGCTGTAGAGAAGCTCTGGAGTTTAATTAGATCCCATTTGTCTATTTTGGCTTTTGTTGCCATTGCTTTTGGTTTTTAGTCATGAAGTCTTTGCCTATGCCTATGTCCTGAATGGTTTTGCCTAGGTTTTCATCAGGAAGGGGTCCAGTTTCTGCTTTCTGCACATGGCTAGCCAGTTTTCCCAAAACCATTTATTAAACAGGGAATCCTTTCCCCACTGGTTGTTTTTCTCAGGTTTGTCAAAGATCAGATGATTGTAGATGTGTGGTGTTGCTTCTGAGGCCTCTGTTCTGTTCTGCTGGTCTATATCTCTGTTTTGGTACCAGTACCATGCTGTTTGGTTCTTGGCTTTTTATCCAATTTGCCAGTCTGTGTCTTTTGATTGGGGCATTTAGTCCGTTTACATTTAATGTTAATATTGTTATGTGTGAATTTGATCCTACCATTTTATTACTGGTTGGTTGTTTTGCCCTTTGGTTGGCATAATTTCTTCATTGCATCTTTGGTCTTTACCATTTGGTTTTTTATTGAAGTGGCTGGTACTGGTTTTTCCTTTTGTGTTTAGTACATTCCTCAGGAGCTCTTGTAGGGCAGATCTGGTAGTGACAAAATCTCTCAGCAATTGCTTGTCCATATAGGATTTTATTTCTCCGTCACTTATGAAGCTTAGTTTGTATGGATGTGAAATTCTGGGTTGAAAGTTCTTTTCTTTAAGGATGTTGAATATTGGCCCCCACTCTCTTCTCACTTGCAGGGTTTCTGCCAAAAGATCCCCTGTGAGTATGATGGGCTTCCCTTTGTGAGTGACCCAACCTTTCTCTCTGGCTGCCCTTAGTATTTTTTCCTTTGTTTCAACCCTGGTGAATCTGATGATCATGTGCCTTGGGGTTGCTATTCTAGAGGAGTATTGTTGTAGTGTTCTCTGTATTTCCTGTATTTGAATGTTGGCCTGCCTTGCAAGGTTGAGGAAGTTCTCCTGGATAATATTCTGAAGAGTGTTTTCCAGCTTGGATTCATTCTACCCATCATCTTCCGGTACACCGATCAAGCATAGGTTATGTCTTTTCACATAATCCCATATTTCTTGAAGGATTTGTTCATTTGTTTTCACTCTTTGTTCTCTTTTCTTGCCTTCTCATTTTGTTTCATTGACTTGATTTTCAATCTCCGATATCCTTTTTCTGCTTGATCTATTTGGCTATTGAAACTTGTGTATGCTTCATGAAGTTCTTGTGCTGTGTTTTTCAACTCCATCAAGTCGTTTATGTTTTTCTCTAAGTTGGTTATTCTAGTTAGCATTTTGTCTAACCTTTTTCGAGGTTTTTAGTTTCTTTGCATTGGGTTAGAAAATGTTCCTTTAACTCAGAGAAGTTTCTTATTATCTATCTTCTGAAGCCTGCTTCTGCCAATTTGTCAAATTCGTTCTCTGTCCAACTTTGTTCCCTTGCTGATGAGGAGTTGTGATCTTGTTGTGGGGGAGAAGCATTCGCTGCTGCATCTTTTATTTACTCAGGAAAGTTAGGCCAGCTTCTGCAATGGAGGCTGCCCCTCCCACCACCGAGCTGGATCATTCCAGGTCTCTCTCTAGGTGCAAAACTCTGGCATGAGAGTTTTTTTTTTCAGTCTGCTGTGCTTTGTTAAGGTGTGGGGGACCCATCCTGCTGTATGGGCTGTTTCCTTGTTTTCAGTTCCCCTTTCCTCTGGGGGGAGGATAGATCTGTCCAGTCAGCTTTCTGGCTCTCCCATTAGCCAGTGCTTCCACCTAGATCTATGCTGACAGCCCCTGCAGTGGCCAAAGTTGCTGTTCTGCCCTGTTCAGGCAGCTCACTGAGGCTTTTCAGCTCAGCGAAGATCTCCTGTTCTGTGGGTTATAGAGGGCTTGGGTGGTGCACTATATCCAAGCCGAAGTCCCAGAGCAGGAGATCCCCCAGTCCTCCAGTCAGTTGCACACACCTCCTGCGTGGGGCAGTGCCCTGCCTTGCCTCAACTTGCCCTATTTGGTTTATACTCACTGTCCAACCAGACCCACAAAATGAACCTGGTACCTCGTTTGGAATTGTGGAGACCACTCGGTTTCTGCGTCTCTCTCACCGGGAGCTGTTTTCTGGAGCTGCCTCTTGTTTGGCCATCTTGGGATCTATAGTTTCTCTTAATGGGAAGACCTTGAGCCAAAGTGACCAGTTTGTTTGCTCTCTGTATGCCCAAGATGCAATGGTGATGCAGGGGACCATGAATACAAGAAACATTCCTGTGCAAAAGGGAAGAAACTGACACATAGCATTACATGAAACATATCTCACCTGTTCTTTTAAGTGGGTCCAATCTTGGTCCCTGGGAATGATTCACCATGGCTGTTGGCTCTGGACTCCGAGTCACTCTTCCTCTCCCATAAGAAATAGCTCATGTTTGCAACTGAGTAATTTTCTCGGCCTGTTTCCTCCTAGAAGTTTGGGAGTCCAAAGATTTGTTTTTGTGTGTGCGTGTGTGTATATATACATATGCACACACACAAAACACACACACACACACATATATATATATACACAAAAAATATACATATACACACAAAAAAATGCACACACACACATATATATAATAAATGGAATTAGAAGGCATATGGTCTTCTGTTACTTGTTCTTTTTTCATTTCCCTACAAGCATTTGAGAGTTCTCAATGCTCCATATTATCATCAATCATTTATATGGCCAAACTTTAAAAATGATCCCAATCTAAGGGTACAAAAATAATATATCATTGTGGGTTTAATCTGCACTTCTCTGATTACCATAAATAATAATGAATTTGGGCATCCTTTTAATGTTTCTGAATCACAAAGATTTATTGTTCTGTGAAATGCCTGTATATGCCTTTTGCTTAGTTTTCTTTATTGGCATACTTTAATAGGTTTTCAGAAGTTCTTTAAATAGTCTGGAATATAATCCATTTTAGGTTTTATGTGTTGAAAAGACATTTTCCTATTTTTTATTTTATCTTTTTGTATATATATGTATATATATATAAAGAAAATGTGATATATATATATACATATACATGTATATATATATGAAGAAAATGTGATATATATGTAAACATATATATCACATATATATATCACATTTTCTTTATATACTTGTTAATTGATGGGCATTTGGGATGGTTCCATATTTTTGCAATTGCATACTGTGCTGCTATAAACATGAGTATGCAAGTGTATTTTTCATATAATGACTTCTTTTCCTCTGGGTAGATACCCAGTGGTGTGATTGCTGGATCAAATGGTAGATCTACTTTTAGTTCTTTAATGAATCACCACAGTTTTCCATAGTGGTTGTACTAGTTTACATTCCCACCAGCAGTGTAAGTGTTCCCTTTTCACCACATCCAAGCTAACTTCTATTATTTTTTTATTTTTAAATTATGGCCATTATTGCAGGAGTAAGGTGGTATCCCATTGTGGTTATAATTTGCATGTTTCTGATAATTAGTAGTGTTGGGCATTTTTTCATATATTTGTTGGCCATTTGTTTATCTTCTTTTGTTAGTTGTCTATTTATGTCCTTAGCCCTCTTTCTGATATGATTATTTGTTTTTTTCTTACTGATTTGCATTTCTTATAGATTCCAGATATTTGTAAGATATATAGTTTGCAAAGATTTTCTCCCACTCTGTGAGTTGTCAGTTTACTCTGATGAATATATCTTTTGCTGTGTAGAAGCTTTTTAGTTTAATTAAGTCCCATCTATTTATCTTTGTTTTTATTGCCTTTGCTTTTGGGGTCTTAGTTATGAATTCTTTGCCAGGTTGATGTCCAAAAGAGTTTTTCCAATGTTGTCTTCTAGAATTTTTATGGTTTCAGGTCTTAGATAACTCTTTGACCCATCTAGAGTTGATTTTTCTATGAGGTGAGAGATGAAGATCCAGTTTCATTCTTCTACATGTAGCTTGCCAATTATTTCAGCATCATTTGTTGAATAGGATATCCTTTCCCCTACTTTATGTTTTTGTTTGCTTTGTCAAAGATCAGTTGTTTGCTTTTATTTCTGGGTTTTTGGTGATTATAGCCTTGTAGTATTTGAAGTCAGGTAAGGTGATGCCTCCAGATTTGTTCTTTTTTTTTTTTGAGACAGAGTCTCACTCTGTTGCCCAGGCTGGAGTGCAGTGGCACAATCTCAGCTCACTGCAACCTCTGCCTCCTGGGTTCAAGTGATTCTCATTCCTCAGACTCCCAAGTAGCTGGGGTTACAGGTGTGTGCCACCAATCCTAGTTAATTTTTGTATTTTTTAAAATAGAGATGAGGTTCCACCATATTGGCCAGGCTGGCAGATTTGTTCTTTTTGTTTAGTTTGTTTTGACTATGCAGGCCCTTTTTTGGTTCCATGTAAATATTAGAATTACTTTTTCTAGTTCTGTGAAGAATGATGATGATATTTTGATGGGAATTGCATTAAGTTGTAGATTGCTTTTGGCAGCATGTTCATTTTTGCAATATTGATTCTACTCATCCATGAGCACAGGATGTGTTTCTATTTGTGTCATCTATGATTTCATTCAGTGGTGTTTTATAGTTTTTCTTCTAGAAGACTTTTCCCTTCTTGGTTAGGTATATTCCTAATTTTTTTATTTTTTTGTTTATTTTTGCAGCTATTGTATAAGGGGTTGCATTCTGGATTTGATTCTCAGCTTGATTGCTGTTGGTGTATAGCAGTGCTATTGATTTTTGTACATTGATTTTGTATCCTGAAACTTTACTGAATTCATTTTTCAGACCTAGGAGCTTTTTGAATGGGGCTTTAAGGATTTCTAGGTACACAATCATATCATTGGTGAATAGAGACAGTTTGGCTTCCTCTTTACCGATTTGAATGCCCTGTATTTCTTTCTTTTGACTGATTGCTCTGGCTAGGACTTCCAGCACTGTGTTGAATAGAAGTGGTGAAAGTGGGCATCCTTGTCTTCTTCCAGTTCTGAGGGGGAATGCTTTCAACTTTTTCCTGTTAAGTATAATGTTGGCTGTGGTTTTGTCATAGGTGGCTTTAATTATCTTAAAGTATATCCTTTCTATGCCGATTTTGCAAAAAGTTTTGGTCATAAAGGATGCTGGATTTTGTCAAATGCTTTTTCTGCATCTATTGAGATGATCATGTAATTTTTGTTTTAATTCTGTGTATGTGATGTATCACATTTATTTACTTACATATATTAAGCCATCCCTGCATCCCTGGTATGAAACCCATTTGAGCATGGTGGATTATCTTTTTGATATGCTCTTAGATTCAATTAGCTGGTATTTTCTTGAGGATTTTGCATCTATGTTCATCAGAGGTATTGGTCTGTAGTTTTCTTTTTTTATTGTGTCTTTTCCTGGTTTTGGTATTAGGGTGATAGTGGCTTCATAGAGTGATTTAGGGAGAATTCCCTCTTTCTCTACCTTTGGAAAAGTTTCAGTGACATTTACTGACTTCTATTTTTAAAAAATTTTAAGTTCTGTGATACATGTGCAGAACGTTCAGGTTTGTTACATAGGTATTCATGTGCCATGGTGGTTTACTGGTGGTTGACTAAATCTGTCATTTAGGTTTTAAGCCCCACATGCATTAGATGTTTGTCCTAATGCTCTCCTTCCCCTTGCCCCCAACCCCTTGACAGGAACTGGTGTGTGATATTTCCCTTCCTGTGTCCATGAGTTCTCATCGTTGAACTCCCACTTATGAGTGAGAACATGTGGTGTTTGGTTCTCTATTCCTGTGTTAGTTTGTTAAGAATGATGACTTCCAGCTTCATCCATGTTCCTGCAAAGGACATGGACTCATTGGTTTTTATGGCTGCATTATATTCCATGGTGTATATGTGCCACATTTTCTTTATCCAGTCTATCATTGATGGGCATTTGGGTTGGTTTCAAGTCTTTGCTACTATAAATAGTACTGCAATAAACATACATGTGCATGTGTCTTTATAACAGAATGATTTATAATCCTTTGGGTGTATATCCAGTAATGGGATTGCTGGGTCAAATGGTATTTCTGGTTCTACATCCTTGAGGAATTGCCACACTGTCTTCCACAATGGTTGAACTAATTTACATTCCCACCAATGGTGTAAAAGTGTTCCTATTTCTCCACAGCTTCACCGGCATCTTTTGTTTCCTGACTTTTTAATGATCTCCATTCTAACTGGCGTGAGATGGTATCTCATTGTGGTTTGCATTTCTCTAATGACCAGTGATGATCAGCTTTTTCTAAAGTTTGTTGGCCACATAAATATCTTCTTTTGGCTATTCATATTCTTTGCCTACTTTTTGATGGGATTTTTTTTCTTGTAATTTTTTTTAAGTTCCTTATAGATTCTTGATTTTAAATCTTTGTCAGATGGATAGATAGAAATAATTTTCTCCCATTCTCTTTTCTTTTTTTTTTGTTATGTCTTTTGGTGGTTTTTGGTATTAGGGCAATAGTGGCTTCATAAAATGACTTAGAGAGGATTCCTTCTTTCTCTATATTTGGAATAGTTTCAATAGGATTGTAGCCAATTCTTCTTTGACTGTCTGGTAGAATTCAAATGTGAATCTGTCTGGTCCTGGACTGTTTTGTTGGCAGTTTTAAAATTACCCTTTCAATCTCACTGCTTGTTATTGGTCTGTTCACAGTTTCTATTTCTTCCTGGTTTAATTTAGGAGAATTGTATATTATTAGGAATTTATCCATCTCCTATAGATTTTTTAAGTTTGTATGCATAAAGGCCTTGAATTATCTTTCATATTTCTGTGGTATCAGTTGTAATATCTCCTATTTTTTTGAGACGGAGTTTCGCTCTTGTTATCCAGGCTGGAGTGCAATGGCGTGATCTCAGCTCACCGCAACCTCTGCCGCCTGGGTTCAGGCAATTCTCCTGCCTCAGCCTCCCGAGTAGCTGGGATTACAGGCACGCGCCACCATGCCCAGCTAATTTTTTGTATCTTTAGTAGAGACGGGGTTTCACCATTTTGACCAGGATGGTCTCGATCTCTTGACCTCGTGATCCACCCGCCTCGGCCTCCCAAAGTGCTGGGATTACAGGTGTGAGCCACCGCGCCCGGCCTCCTATTTTTTTCTAATTGAGCTTATTTGAATCTCTTCTCTTCTTTTCTTGGTTAATCTCACTAATGGTCAATCAATTTTTTAAATTATATTTTTAAGTTCTGGGGTACATGTGCAGATCATGCAGGATTGTTACATAGGTATACACATGCCATGGTGGTTGGCTGCATCCATCCCCCCGTCATCTACATTAAGTATTTCTCCTAATGCTATCCTTCCCCAATCCTCCCACCCCTGCTATTCCTCCCCTAGCACTCCCACCCCCTAACAGGCCCCAGTGTGATGTTCCCCTCCCTGTGTCCATGTGTTCTCATTGTTCAACTCCCACTTATGAGTTAGAACATGTGGTGTTTGGTTTTCTGTACTTGTGTCAGTTTGCTGAGAATGATGGTTTCCAGATTCATCCATGTCCCTGCAAAGGACATGAACTCATCCTTTTTTATGGCTGCATAGTATTCCATGGTGTATATGTGCCACATTTTCTTTATCCAGTCTATCGTCGATGGGCATTTGGGTTTGTCCCAGGTCTTTGCTATTGTTAACAGTGCCACTATGAACATACATGTGCTTGTGTCTTTATAATAGAATGATTTATAATCCTTTGGGTATGTACCCAGTAATGGGATTGCTGGGTCAAATGGAATTTCTACTTCTAGGTCCTGGAAGAAGCGTCACACTGTCTTCAACAATGGTTGAACTAGTTTACACTCCCACCAACAGTGTAAAAGTGTTCCTATTTCTCTACATCTTCTCCAGCATCTGTTGTGTCATGACTTTTTTAATGATCACCATTCTAACTGGCATGAGATGGTATCTCAATGTGGTTTTGATTCACATTTCTCTAATGACCAGTGATGATGAGCTTTTTTTCATATGTTTATTGGCCACATAAATGTCTTCTTTTGAAAAGTGTCTGATCATATGTGTCACCCACTTTTTGACGGGGTTTTTTTTTCTTGTATATTTGTTTAAGTTCTTTGTAGATTCTGGATATTAGCCCTTTGTCAGATAGGTATATTGCAAAAATCTTTTCCCATTCTGTTGGTTGCTGGTTCACTCTAATGATAGTTTCTTTTGCTGTGCAGAAGTTCTTAAGTTTAATTAGATCCCATTTGTCTATTTTGGCTTTTGACACCATTGCTTTTGGTGTTTTAGTCATGAAGGCCTTGCCTATGTCTATGTCCTGAATGGTATTGCTTAGGTTTTCTTCTAGGGTTTTTATGGTGTTAGGTCTTATGTTTAAATCTTTAATCCATCTGGAGTTAATTTTTGTGTAAGGTGTCAGGAAGGGGTCCAGTTTCAGCTTTCTGCACATGGCTAGTTAGTTTTCCCAAAACCATTTATTGAATTGGGAATCCTTTCCCTGCTGGTTGTTTTTGTCAGGTTTGTCAAAGAACAGATGGTTGTAGATGTGTGGCATTATTTCCGACACATAGACTCAAAATAAAGGGATGGAAGAAGATTTACCAAGCAAATAGAAAGAGAGAGAGAAAAAAAAGCTAGGATTGTAATCCTAGTCTCATAAAACGGACTTTAAACCAACAAAGATCAAAAGAGACAAAGAAGGGCATTGCATAATGGTAAAAGGATCAATGCAACAAGAAGAGCTAACTATCCTAAATATGTATGCACGTAATACAGGAGCACTCAGATACATAAAGCAAGTTCTTAATGACCTACAAAGAGACTTAGACTCCCCCACAATAATAGTGGGAGACTTAAACACTCCACTGTCAATATTAGACAGATCTTTAAGTTATTTTTAAAAGTACAATTAAGTTTTTATTGCCTATAGTCAACCTGTTGTGCTATCAAATAGCAGGTCTTATTCATCTATATATATATATTTTTGTATCCATTAATTACCCCCACCTCCCTCCAACCCTTCACTACCCTTCCTAACCTCTGGTAACATCATTTTATATGTCCTTTTAACATGATCAGTAATTCAGCTTTGCCTTAAATCAAGTTTCCATTCATGGGTCTCTTTCTTTTATTTTCTTTTGTATTTTTTGAGACAGGGTCTTGCTTCGTTGCCCACGCTAGAGTACAGTGGTACAATCATAGCTCACTGCAGCCTCGACCTCCTGGGCTTGGCTCAAGTAATCCTCCCACCTTAGCCTCCCATGTAGCTGGGACTACAGGTGCATATCATCATGCCCAGGCTGACTTTTGTATTTTCAGTAGAGACAGGGTTTCACCATGTTGCGCAGGCTGATCTTGAACTCCTGGCCTCCAGTGATCCACCTTTCTTGGCTTCCCAAAGTGCTGGGATGATAGGCATGAACTAGCATCCCTGGCCTCATGAATCTCTTTCTAAGCTCTCTGTTCTGTTAGATATTTGGGACTAGTACTACATTGGTCTCTTTGAATACTATCATATTGTTTCATTTACTATATCTTTATAATAAATCTTGATATCTAGTGGGTCCCCCAGCGTTGGCTCTCCAGGACTGCCCTGGATCTTTTTGACCCTTTGTGCTTTTATACAAATTATAGATTCAACTCATTGGGTTCCATAAAAACAATGTAAAACAGACAACCCCCATTCATAGTGTGATTGAAACTACAGGCTTTACTAAAACATTGTCACTGTCACTCCCCTCATGCCCTCATTTCCTTCCTAACTCGATTTTGATTCCAGGTATAATCAATTCTTTGCTAATACCTTAAATTCCCTAAACTGCCTTGTCCCTCTCTTCCTTCTTTATACTTCTCCCACATAACTGCTTAATTACTCTGTACCTCTACCCTATCAGCTAAAATTGCTGGAGAAAGACAAATAACTATACTGAGTGGTTTCATTTAAAATTCATGACCATGGATCTCAGATGGTCACTCAAAACTGTCTAAATGTTCAGTTACACTTGCCATTCTCTAAAAGTACTACTATCATACCTTTCCCTGTTCTCAAACCTCCTATTCCTGAGCCTCCTGTCCTGACTCTCAGCTGATGCTCTTGCTTCATACTTCACTGAAAGTCAGAGCAAAGATCAGAAGCTCACTCATTATCTCATCTCCAGCACCCACAGTGTCTGTCCTCCCTGCTGTGCTAAGAATAAACTCTCCCTCTCAAAGGCCAATTCCTTCAGTTGTGTTCTGGATCTCATCTGTCATTTTTCAAGACACCTCCTTTTTTATACTCTCTCTTCTATGTCATCCCTTGTTCACCTCCCATGAATTAACTTCCATCAACATAAAAGCAGACACTATTATCAAACTAACAAATAGGCAAAACCTCTTAGGATCTCTTTTTTCAGCTAATATATACCAGCAGAAGTAGTATGATGCAATGGTTATGAGCATAAACTCTGATAGAAGATTCTTCAGTTTCAAATTTCTCTGCCACTAACCCCCATCGTGGTCCTGGGCAAGCTCCCTTGTTCAGTAGAGGAGCCACTGGCCACATGTGGCCATTTACATTTTAGTTTATATTAATTAAAATAAAATAAAATTAAAGATTCAGTTCTTCCTTTGGACTAGTCACATTTCAAGTGGGGCTAGGGTCTACCACATTGGATGGTACAAATATAGAACTACTCCATTATTGCAGGAAGATCCACTGGACACGACTGGTCTAGAGTAGGTGCATTCCCCTTCCCAGTTTTATTCTATCATGTTACCATTTTAATATCATAGCACTTATTGCTCTCTGATATATTTTGTGTTTACCTGTTTATTTGCTATTTATTGCCTATCTTTTCCTATTATAATACAAGCTCCATGAGAGCAGGTTCTGCTTCTCTGTTTGATTCCCAGTGTCTAGAACAGTGCCTTATGCTACTGAGTTAAACAACTATTTATTCAGTGATGACTGATCAGACATTTAGAAAGCTTTGGGCTAAGAAGAGAAATGTTTACCTAGATACAGTGTACTCATTTTCATGTTGCTCCTGGATATTAACTGTGGTATATTGATAGTGAGGGATAAAGTGATTACTAATATTTTGAGGTTGGTGGACTTCAGAAAAAAGGAAAAACAACTGTACTGAGACTCAGAGACTGGGCCTTGATCTTTACATGCTACATCAGCTGTGGAATATTATGAACAAGGCTAGGCATGACTGAAATATTTGAAAGTTTAAAAATTTGAGGACACGTGAACCATTGTTTGGGAATTACAGACAATGTGGGCTTGCTTGTTTTGAAGTAGGCTGCCTCACATTCTTGAGAATGATTATTGCAATATTGCTTATGATAGCAAACAATTGGAGACAACTTAAGTGTTTGTCAACACAGGAACAGATAAATACATTATGATACAGTTGTACAGTGAAGCATTATGGAACAGTAAAATGACCAAACCATATCTCTATTTTATCAGTGTAAGTAGACCTCAAAAACCTAGCAATGAGTTGAAAAGAGCAATTAGTAGATGAATAAATGTGCTGTAAACATTTATATAAAATTTAAAAACATAGAAAGTTGCCTCTATGATCACATAGATGAGTAATTCAAGTTTTAAAAATCTTGATGCTAAGGACCCATTTGGATGGGTACCTGTAGGACGAGAGGGCCTGGGATGGGTACAATGAACTTCAACAGCATCTGCAAAGTTTTGTTTCCTTAGAAACCTTGAAATCTAACATGAGACTATATTAATATTTAAACAATCAGAATGTTTCTTGTTATTCTCTAGAATTTGCTGTATATTTGAAACATTTTAGAATTAAAAAAAAGTAAGCTGTATCTGCATCAAGTGATGACACATTCATTCAACTTTCATTTAACAGGATTTCTTGAGAACCAACTGTGTGTGTTACTGTGCTGGTTGCTAAGGGTTCCAGAGAAGTCATGTAGGACATAGGCCTTGCTGCCTAGAAGCCTGCTGTCTTAGTTAAAATGATAATATATCCTTACACTGAGCAGTTAAGCCCTAGAAGGGAGCATATAACAATGTATCAAAACAAGGAGTTTTAAAGAAGCTTGGAAATCCAAGTTTCAAGGTGGAGAAAACCTGGAGGACAGGTAATTTGAAGAGTGAATTTGAATAGACAGAAGGAAAGAAAGTTAAGTTTTCAGGCTGGAGAAGTACCATATGGAAAATTTGAAAGGGATTGGTAAAAATTATCCTGTAGAAGTTAAGAGGTTTTTTGGGGCGGTCTTCTTGGAGAAAAAATTAAATAGATAATATGAGACACTGAGATGCTTAATACCATATCTGTGAATACAAACATCCAACAGGTAAGTGGGGAAACATTCATAGCTAGGAGGAATTGGAGTGACTTGGTTGATTTGATTTCTTTGAATTCAACTGACTGTGTTGTACAGAATAGACTGGAATAAAGGAAGATGAGAAGCAGGAAACTCAGCTAAGTGGCTATTTCATCAATCTAACAGTTAGAAAATGTGGACTTGAAGTCAAGTGGTAGTAACGAGAATGGAGGGAAACAAAAAACACCTAATGTTTCCAAGCAGGGCAGGTATTATTGGCCACATTTTACAAAGGCACAGGGAGAGTAGGCAGTTTTTCCAAAGATACTATACATATTAAGTGCCAGAGGCTAGAATCAAATTCAGGTCTTTTTTTCCTCCAAAGTTTGTGAGTTGAGATTTTGAAAAATGGATCAAAAGGACTTGAGGAGCAATTGGATTTAGAGAAAGAAGAATGAAAGAACAATGAGGTTTTTGTTGCCAGTGAAGTACCTCATGGAAACTGGACATTTGCAAGGGTAAGCTGGTTTGGTGGAGAACAAAATGCATTCAGTGTGGAAGATGGAAAGATTGAGTTGTTGGTGGGCCATCCCAGTGCAGACGGTTTGTAGACTCTTGGAGCACTGGTGGCTTAAGCTCTCAGATTTAAAGTGTTGAAAGTTATTACCACAGAGTGGTAATTTAATTCTGAAGACAGAAGTTCCCAGAATGAATGCATGGACATAAAGAGAAGGGCAGAGTGTATGAGGAATGGCCACAGTTATGACTTTTCACTTGGTAAAATGGAAGTGCCAACAGGAAAGCAAGAGAGGACAATTGGATAGAGGAGAAAAACAAGGTTTGCTTGTTTGTTTGTTTTGTTGTTTTGTTATGTGCCAGTGAAGCTTGTTCATTGAAGAAGGTTATAGAAAGAAGTAGGTGGTTGAATATGTCAAATACAAAAATACCTCATGTTCTTGTGGATTGATTTATTGTGCTTTATAGATGTTGCATTTTATTGCAAATTGAAGGTTTGTGGCAGCCCTGTGTGGAGTAAGGAGCAAGTCTGTTGGTGCCATTTTCCCAACAGCATGTTCTCATTTTGTGTCTCTGTGTCACATCTTGGTAACTTTTGCAATATTTAAAAATTTTACATTAATAATATGTCTGTTTTGTGATCTGTTATCAGTAATCTTTGATGTTACTATTGTAGTTATTTTGAGGAACCACAAACTGTGTCCATAAGGTGAACTTAATAAATGTGTGTGTTCTGACTGCTCCATTGACCAGCCATTCCTCCAAGTCTCTCCCACTCCTCAGGCCTCCCTATTCCCTGAAACACAAAAATGTTGAAATTAAACCAAGTAATAAACCTACAATGGTCTCTAAGTGTTCAAGTGGAAGAGAGAGAGTCACATATCTCTCACTTTAAATCAAAAGGTAGAAATGATTCAACTTAATGAGGAAGGTATGCCAAAAGCCAAGACAGGCCAAAAGCTAGGCCTCTTGCACCAGTTAGTCAAGTTGTGAATGCAAAGGAAAAGTTTTTTTTTTTTTTTTGAAGAAAATTAAAAGTGTCACTCTAGTGAATGCAGGAATGATGAGAAAGGGAAACAGTCTTATTGCTGATATGGAGAACATTTTAGCCTCCAGTTTTAGTATCCCATTTTAGTCTAATACTAAAGCTAGCCACAACATTCCCTAAGCCAAAGCCTAATCTAGAGCAAGGCTCCAGGTCTCTTCAAGTCTGTGAAAGCCAAGAGAGGTGAGGAGAAAAATTGGAAGCTAGCAGAGGTTGGTTCATGAGGTTTAAGGAAAGAAGCCATGCCCATAACATAAAAATGCAAGATGAAGCAGCAAGTGCTCATGTGGAAGCTTCACCAAGTTAGCCAGAAGATCTAACTAAGATAACTGATAAAGGTGGCTACACTAAACAACAGATTTTCAATGTAAATCCAAAAGCCTTCTAGTGGAGGAAGATGCCATCTAGGACTTTCACAGCCAGCGAGGAGACATCAATGCCTGGCTTCAAAGCTTCATAGGACAGGCTGACTCCCTTGTTTGGGCTAATGAAGCTGGTGACTCTAAGTTGAAGCCAGTGCTCATTTTCTATTCTGAGAATTCTAGGGCCCTTAAGAATTGTACTAAATCTATTCTATATATGCTTTATCAATGGAACAACAAAGCCTGGTTGGCAACACATTTGTTTTTAGCATGGTTTACTGAATATTTTAAGCCCACTGTTAAGACCTACTACTCTGAAAAATATTTCAAAATATTACTGCGCATTGACAATGCACCTAGTCACCCAAGAGTGCCAATGGAAATATACAAGAAGATTAATGTTGTTTTCATGTCTGCTAGCACAATATCCATTTTTCAGCCATGGGTCAAGGAGTAAGTTCAACTTTCAAATCTTATTGTTTAAAAAATACATTTTTTAAGGCTTTAGATGTCATAGATAGTGGTTGTCTGATGGATCTGGGCGAAGTAAACTGGAAAACTTCTGGGAAAGATTTTCCATTATAGATGCCATTAAGGACATTGATGATTCATGGGAGAAGGTTAAAATATCAATGTGAACAGAAGTTTGGAAGAAGTTGGTTTCAACTCTCATGAATGACTGTGAGGGGCTCAAGACTTCAGTGGTGGAAGTAACAGTAGATGTGTTGGAAATAGCAAGAGAACTAGAATTAGAAGTGGATCCTGAAGATGAGACTGACTGTTACAATCTTCTAGTCAAATGTAAAGGGATAAAGAGTTGCTTTTTATAGATGAGCAAAGACAGTGGTGTCTTGAGATGGAATCTACCCCTGGTAAAGATACTATGAACATTGTTGAAGTGGCAACAAAAGACTCAGAATTATACATACACTTAGCTGATGAAGCGGTGGCAGGGCTTGAACGGATTGTGTCCCATTTTGAAAGAAATTTGACTTTGGGTGAAATGCTATCAAACTACAGAGAAATATTTGTAGAAGGAAGAGTCAATTGATTTGGCAAAGTTCAATGTTGTTTTAGTTTTAAAAATTTTCACAGACACCCTAGCCTTCAGCAACTGCCACTGTGATTAGTCAGCAGCCATCCATACACATTAAGGATGTGGAAAAAAGCCATCTACCCTTTCTATCAGTAAAGCGATTATGACTCACTGAAGGCTCAAATATTCATTAACACTTTTTAGCAATAAAGTATTTTCAATCAAGACATGTATGTTTTTAAAGACATAATGCTATTACACATTTATAGACTATAGTGTAGGGTAAACATAACTTTTACATGTGCTGGAAAACCAAAAAATATGTGTGACTCACTCGCTTTATTGTGATATTTATTTTATTGCAGTGGTTTGGAACCAAACCCAAATATCTCTGAGGTGTCCATGTACAATAAATAGTGTTGGTTAAAGAGGATGACAACTGATGCTGGAAAGTTGTAATATTCTGTGATTGTACAAAAATGCCACAGGGTTAAGAAGAGATCTAGAAAGTGTGCTTCCTAGACTTTTCTTTCATATACCAGTAATAGTTCAAAAAAAGATTTGGGGGAACTAAATAAGACCATTAAAACATCACAATCTTTCAACAATCTAATTTTTATAAAAGAAAGAAAATCTTTTTTCACATGAATTTAGAAGGCCATAATCATAGGATAAAGGATGTCTCGTCCTGCCGGCAGCATTTGTGATGTGAACGGATTCTAAGTCTATCCCTTCTGGAGCAGATTTGAGAACTTGCATTTGGAAGCCATTGGGCCAATATATGTGGTGCATCCTCTGACTACCTCTCCCAGTAAATCTAGTATGTTATTGTCTTTATTTATTATTATTATATTGAGACAGGGTCGCACTCTGTCGCCCAGGCTGGAGTGCAATGGCACGATCTTGGCTCATTGCAACCTCTGCTTCCTGAGTTCAAGCTATTCTCCTGCCTCAGCCTCCTGGGTAGCTGGGACTACAGGTGTGCGCCACCATGCCCAGCTAATTTTTGTACTTTTAGTAGAGATGGGGTTTCATTATGTTGGCCAGGCTGGTCTAGAACTTCTTACCTCAAGTGATCCACCTGCCTTGGCCTTCCAAAGTGCTGGGATTACAGGCATGAGCCACAGTGCCAGCCTTGTCTTTAAAACTAACTTTTGTTTATAAAACATCCTTCCTCAGGGCCCCAAAGATGAGGTTTCAGGAAGTTTGGTAGATCCTTATATATATAATGGAGCAGGTTAAAAATAACCACATGGTGGAGAATTGCTTGTGGAACATTCTTCTTGGTGAGAGCAGCATGTGTGCTGAGGAGAGAGGGAGATTGTGAACGTAATAATAGCTCTGTGAAATTATAGCTAAATTATCACATGTGGCCAGGAGAAAAACCATGAATTATGTATTAGTTGGCATTTAGAGGTATATTCAGTAACCAATCCAGGAGTCTGATTATTTTCTAAGTCCAATTATCCTGGTGATGTAGACAATCCTAACGGTGCAGAGGTGCTACTGAAATTCTAGAATCTTCTGTCTTTTTATGCTGCCTGCCCCATCCATGATGGAGATTTATCAGCATTTGAGTTTGCATGAACTGGGCAAACTCAAAACTGGGCAGACCTCAAGGAAGTGGGCTGGCTTGGAGCTAGATCAGATTCAGAAATAAAATAAAAAGGCACTTTATGTGGACATACTGTGTGATGGTAAAAGAAAATAAAAATAAATAAATAAAAAGACACTGTGCTGTGGTCCATTGCAGCACAGGCTTAAACAGGTTGTTTATAAATGGAACCTGAAAATTTATTGTACAGAAACAGTTTTTTTGCTGACATAGGGAAGAATAAGCGACTAATTATGCAGGCTCAACTAACAACAACAAAAATGTATTATGCATTAAAATCTGTTTTGCTTTTTAAAAATAAATAGCTCTTAAGCAGACACAGAAATTAACAGAGTTCAGTGTCAAAAGATTAAAATTTCCCACAGACTCACCACAAAATATTATCCTTTATCTATAGCATATGTTTCAATTGGTTCTGCAATTATATTCAGTAGTTATTTTTTTCCCACCAACTGTTCTTTTAATTTTGAAAATATTGTCTTTGTTCAATATTTTTTCATTTGTGTGCTCTACAAGAAGTGGGTATTTCTAAGTTCTGGGGAGAATCTTCTACAGATTAAAAGAACACTATGATAATGCTAATGAAAACACTATGATGAAAAACATTTCCACAGAAAGTACTCTATGTCATCAGATAGTCTCTAAGAATAAAATCAACAACATCACTTATAAAACATATTTTAAAAGGCACTACTTATAGTTTTACCCCTGTTATTGTACATTATAAATAAATACGGAAAAGAGCAAATAGCATGCATATACAGTTTAATGAATAATTATAAGGCAACTGCCCAGGTAACTATGATTGACGTTAGGAAATTGAACATTGCCAGCCCCAAAGGAAGTCCTTCCCAGTCACTTCCCTCATTGTCCTTTAGAGGCAACAGATGTCTTACATTTTAAAATCATAATTTCTTGCTTTTAAAAAAGTTAAGCTACCCATCTAAGCATCCCTAAACAATATAGTTTAGTTTTGTCTGCTTTTGAATTTATATCTCTAGCTGCTTTTAAGATTTTCTTTTTGTCTTTGGTTTTCAGCAGCTTTTCTAAGATACATTTTGGAATTGTTTGCCCCTCCTGAATCTGCTGCTGGTTTTGGAAAATTCTGTGCCACTATGTCTTCAAATATTGCTTCTACTTCATTCTCTCTTTCCCTTTGTTCTGAACTCTGATTATATTAGACCTTTGTTTCTTTATGTGATTTTCTGTATTTTCCACTCTTTTACTTCTCCATTTGCCATTCAGGATTTTATTCCTGACCTATCATCTTCTAAGTTATTGTTTCTCTTCAGCTTTATCTAATTTGCTCTTAAACCACTCATTGAATTCTTCATTTCAGATATTGTCATTTTTAGCTTTAGAATTTCCATTGATTCTTTTAACATCATTTTCTTTTCTACTGGAATCTCTCATTTTGTCATCTACATTTATATTTTATAACCTTAATATCCAGATTGTTTGTGGGTGTATTTCTATTTGCTGCTTTAAAAAAATTCTACATTTTTGTTCAAAAAAAATTGTTTTTTCTTTTCAAATTACTGGTTAGTTTTGATTGGGTTCTGTGAAGTATATGTGGAAAATTGTAGGGATTATTTCAGGCTTTGGCTGATTTTTATCTTCTAGAGAGAAGTTAACTGTTTGCTTTGTCAGTTAGGCTAGGGACTGAAATTTAATTTGGTTAAATATTGAGGTGATTGAAAGCTAGAGTCTGGCTGGGCATGGTGGCTCTTGCCTGTAATCCTAGCACTTTGGGAGGCCAAGGCAGGTGGATCACTTGAGGTCAGGAGTTCGAGACCAGCCTGGCCAACATGGCAAAACTTCCTCTCTACTAAAAATACAAAAATTAGCCAGGCATGGTGGCAGTTGTTTGTAATTCCAGCTACTCTGGAAGCTGAGGCAGGAGAATTGCTTGAACCCAGGAGGCAGTAGAGGTTGCAGTGAGCCGAGATTGCACCACTGCACTCCAGCATGGGTGGCAGAGTGAGACTCCATATCAAAAAAAAAAAAAAAGAAAAAAAAAAAAAAAGAAAAAAGAAAGGAATAAGAAAACAAAACAAAACAAAAGGACTCTAGTCCTCGTGAGGGGTCCATTTCCAGTTTATCCTTACTTCTGAGGCAAGACTGTTTGGGATTCTCACCAAAAGCTAGAGCCTCTCCTCTGCAGGCTGTGAACTTCAGTACGCAGTCCTATGAATTCTGCCCAGCTTCTTAGTCTCTTAGCTACTACTTACTGTTTACATTCCCAGCCTCTCAGCTCTCATCTTCAGGTTGGCATATACTTTGAGGGCAAAACTGTTTCAAATTTTGGGCTTACTTCTCTGTGCTATCTTGCTTTTGTAGTGTTCCAAAAACCTTTTTCTTAATTGTGATTGTCAAATGATCCTTTATTAAGGTATTTTTATATTTCAATACTCTTTAATTAGTTGGGCATTCCACTGTCCCACTGATGTCATCTATGATATCCTGAGAGTGGTGGCCATCACCACTGCAGCCCACAGACTGGGCAGTGCCCAGGATCTCTTTAACAGTTCTGGAGAGCTCTCAGGCTAAAGATCGATGCCCTATCTATCTATCAGTGTTGACAATCTCATCAAAAGTGGTATTTCCATTGTGTTTAATGTTTGTCTGTTTCTTTTAGTCTCTTGGAAGTTCCTTGAGGCCTTTGATGATCAGTACAGAGGCAGAAGTTACCACCTCAATCTGGGCCAGTCTGTTCTGAATGGTCAGTTTCACTATAATCCTAAATGCTTCCAGTCACTGGTTGCCTTGATGTTATCACCAACCTTTTTTGGAGACAGACATGACAGACAATGAGATCTGGCTCTGTTGCCCAGGCTGGAGTGCAGTGGCACAATCATAGCTCACTGCAGCCTTGAACTTCTGGGCTCAAGCAATCCACCCACCACAGCCTTCTGAGTAGCCAATACAGTCATGTACCACCATGCCTCACTAATTTTTTTTTATTTTTTGAAGAGACAGGGTCTTGTTATGTTGCCCAGGCTGATCTCAAACTCCTGGCCTCAAGTGATTCTCATGCCACAGCCTCTGAAAATGTGAGATTATAGGTGTGAGTCACTGAACCTGGGCCTTCAATTTTATTTTTCTAAGTGATTTTTTTGGTATGGCTATTCAATTCAATATCTCCAGCACTAGCTATTGAAAAATCTACCACTATGCCCTGAATAGGCAGTGTCACTTCTGTGATCTATCACTCTGCCTTATGTTCCATTTGTCTGTTCATAGACTAATGTCACACTATGTACATTACTACGGATTTAAAAATAAGTGTTGAGATCTGGTAGATCTCAAATTCACCTACCTGCTCTTCTTCAAAGTTTTTCACTATTTTTGGCTCTTTGTACCTCCATATAAATTTTAGAATTAGCTTGCCAAGTTTTACCAAAAAGATCAAAGTAAAGCAAATCAAAACCAAAACAGACTTATTTCTTATTGATATTGTACTAAATTGCCACTTCATAATATTGAGTTTTTTAAAGCATTGATATTAGATATTTCACCACTATGCAGATCTTCTTTACTGACTTTCAATAAGGTTTTATAATTTTTTTCCATAGACGTATTTCATATCTTTTGTTAGCTTTATTCCTAGATATTACATATTTTTATGACTATATCTGAATTTAGTACATTGATTTGATATTCTTTGCAACCCTTATACAACCCTCTCCCCAATACAATGCAAAATAAAAAGCACTCTTATTTTATTCCTGATCTCAAGGTGAAATTTATTTATTTATGTAGAGATGGGGCCTTGCTATGTTGCCCAGGCTGAACTCAAACTCCTGGGCTCAAGTGAACCTTCTATCTAAGCCTCCTGAGTAACTGGGAATACCTGTCAGGGAAAATTTTTAAGATTGAGAAGTTCTCCTCTAGCCTTAGGTTGCTAAGGTGTTTTGTTGTTTGTTTGTTGAATTTTCTATCACACTATTCTTGTTTCTGTTGTTTTTTTCCCTCTAACTGTTAATGCAGTGAATTACAGTAATTGATTGTCTAAAGTTAAACTTATCTTAAATTCCTGAAGTAGATCAATCTGATATTGAAGTAAGTTTGCTAACTATTTGTTCAGAATTTTTCCATGTACATTCATAAGTAAAGTTGGTGTGTAATTTTCCTATTTCATAACATCTTCATTAGAGTTTCTACTAAGGTTATGCAAGCTTCATAAAATAATTTGGGGAGTGTTCCTGCTTTTCTATTTTCTAGAATAGCATGTGTAAAATTATTTCTTATTTGAATGTTGGCAGATACTCTGTTGCAGCCATCTAAGCTTATTAGTTGCTTTTGTGGAAAGATCTTTGACTTCTCATTCAGTTTCTTATGGTCATATGACTATTGAGGTTTTCAGTTTCCTCTTGAGTTAATTGTATGTTCTGTTTTTTCTAGAAACTAATTTCATCTAAATTTTCTAATATATTAGTAAAAATTATTCATAATAAATTTTAATCTTTTTTTATTTGAAGGATATACATTTACTTTCTTTTTTCATTCTTAATATTTGTTATATGCATGATCTCTTTTTTCCCCTAGATTAATCTCATTAGAGGTTTATCAATTTAATTATAATTTTGCTTTGTTAATCATTTTCTCTATTGCATATTTGCTTTCTATTTTATTAATTTCTACTCTGAACTTTATTATTTTCCTGCTTCTATTTCCTTTGGGTTTATTTTGCTGTTCTTTTAAAAATTTGTTAAAATTGATTCCTATTTCATTAGTTTTTACCTTTATTTTTAATATTGAATAATTATTTAGTGCTATAAACTTTAAGCACTATTTAAATTGAATCCTATGGCTTTTACATATGGTATTTTCAAATGCTATAGTAATATCCAAACTTTTTCTAAACTGATTGCATCAGTGTATGTGCTGGCCAGGAGTACATGAAAGTTCTGGTGGCTCTAGTCAATACTTGATATCACCACTCTTTAATTTTAGCCATTTTTTTGTAGGCATTTAGTAGTATTTCATCAATGGCTTATTTAAATAGCTAAGTTTCATAAGTCAGTTGGGTATTTGGAGATCTTTTTTTATGCTTTTTCAAGTTCATTGCCTAATATTTAATGTAGCTATTTGGCCATTTTTTATTGAGTTGTAGGAGCTTTTTGTATTTTGGATGTGAGTCTCTTGTCAAATCCAGTCTACTGTATGCTTTTCACCCTCATGATAGAGACTTTTAATAACAAAAGTTATCAATTTTAATACAATCCATTAATAATTTTTCTCTTTATGGTATTTTTAAATGTTTTTTATTGTTGCCTATCCAAAGGCAATGAAGTCATTTTCCTATATTAACTTCTAGATACCTTAGAACTATGATAGGCCTGCAAGGGGTTTTGAAATATATTGTGAAATAAGAGCAAATCTGTTTTTTCTATTTTGTTTTCCAATTGAACCAATACCATTTATTGAAAATCCATTCTTTCCCCATTACTATGCAGTGCCACATTTCTTGTAAATTAAGTATCTATAAATGCATTGTCTGTCTTTGGGCTCTCTCTTCTCTTTGACTGGTCTTATTTGTGTGTATATATATTATATATATTTTATTCAGTTTAATATTATATATAATATATATTTTTGCCAGTATAACACTGTCCTAATTACTTCTACTAAGTTTTAATATCTAGCTGAGTAAGCCTCCCCATCTTAATCTTCTTCTTTCTCAAGCTTGTCTTGGCTGTTCTTGGCTCTTTATATTTTTATATGATTTTAAAATTGGCTTATCAATTGTCAAACACACAGACACATTTTGATTGAGATATTATTGAATATCTACATAAATTTAGGGGCATTTACATTAACTAAGCATAATGTACCTACATACTACTTAACATTTACACTGTTGAGAATTCTAATCCACGAACACAGTAAATATCATTATTTATTTAGGTTTTCTTTAACTTTTCCAGTTATTGGCTACAAAAATACAATTTTTTGCAACAATCTTGATCAATTCACATAATAATTCTAATAGTTTATAAATTGGGGTTATGCAGCCTTATAAAATTCACTTATTAACTCAATTTATCTAGAACCTTTTGGATTTTCCATGGATACAGTCATGGTGTCTGAATGGTAGCTTATTTCTTCCATACATTTACTTCTTTTCCCATTTTACTTCACAGCCTGGGGTCTCCAGTGCAATGCTGAATTGCAGTGGTGATGACAGGCATCTTTAACTTGTTACTAATCTTTCAACATTTTACTATTCAGTACAATATTTGATGTAAATATTGGGAAGATACCATTTATCCTATGTAGGAAATTCCGTTCTATTTCTAGTTTGCTAAGAGCTTAATTTGTTTGCAGATTTAAATAATAAGTTGTTTTTTAAAAAAAATTTCAATAACTTTGGGGATACAAGTGGTTTTTTTTGTTACATGGATGATTTATATACTGGTGAATTCTGAGATTTTGGTGTACGCATCACCCAAGTAGTGTACATTGTACCTAATGTATAGTTTTTTGTCCCTAGCTCCCCTTTCATCCTCCCTCTTCTGAGTCTCAAAAGCCATTATATCATTCTGTATGCCTTTGTGTGCTCATAGCTCAGCTCCCACTTGTAAGTGAGAACATGTGGTTTTGGTTTTTCACTTCCATGTTGTTTCACTTAGAATAATGGCCTCCAGCTCCAACCAAGTTGCTGCAAAAGACGCCATTTCATTCCTTTTATTTTTATTTTTATTTATTTATTTATTTAATTTTTAATTTTTTATTGCATTTTCGGTTTTGGGGTACATGAGCAGAACATGCAAGACAGTTGCGTAGGTACAAACATGGCAGTGTGTTTTGCTTCCTTTCTCCCCTTCACCCACATTTGGCATTTCTCCCCAGGCTATCCCTCCCCACCTGCCCCTCCCACTGGCCCTCCCCTTTTCCCCCCAATAGCCCCCAGTGTTTAGTACTCCCCTCCCTGTGTCCATGTGTTCTCATTTTTCATCATCCGCCTATGAGTGAGAATATGCGGTGTTTCATTTTCTGTTCTTGTGTCAGTTTGCTGAGGATGATGTTCTCCAGATTCATCCATGTCCCTACAAACGACACGAACTCATCATTTCTGATTGCTGCATAATATTCCATGGTGTATATGTGCCACATTTTTCCAATCCAGTCTATCATCAATGGGCATTTGGGTTGATTCCAGGTCTTTGCTATTGTAAACAGTGCTGCAATGAACATTCGTGTACATGTGTCCTTATACTAGAACGATTTATAGTCCTTTGGATATATACCCAGTAATGGGATTGCTGGGTCAAATGGAATTTCTATTTCTAAGGCCTTGAGGAATCGCCACACCGTCTTCCACAATGGTTGGACTAATTTACACTCCCACCAACAGTGTAAAAGTATTCCTTTTTCTCCACATCCTCTCCAGCATCTGTTGTCTCCAGATTTTTTAATGATCGCCATTCTAACTGGCGTGAGATGGTATCTCAATGTGGTTTTGATTTGCATCTCTCTGATGACCAGTGACGATGAGCATTTTTTCATATGATTGTTGGCCTCATATATGTCTTCTTTCGTAAAGTGTCTGTTCATATCCTTTGCCCACTTTTGAATGGGCTTGTTTTTTTCCTGTAAATCTGTTTGAGTTCTTTGGAAATTCTGGATAACAGCCCTTTGTCAGATGGGTAAACTGCAAAATTTTTTTCCCATTCTGTTGGTTGCCGATTCACTCTAGTGACTGTTTCTTTTGCTGTGCAGAAGCTGTGGAGTTTGGTCAGGTCCCATTTGTCTATTTTGGCTTTTGTTGCCAATGCTTTTGGTGTTTTGTTCATGAAGTCCTTGCCTACTCCTATGTTCCTGGATAGTTTTGCCTAGATTTCCTTCTAGGGTTTTTATGGTGCCAGGTCTTATGTTTAAGTCTTTAATCCATCTGGAGTTAATTTTAGTGTAAGGTGTCAGGAAGGGGTCCAGTTTCTGCTTTCTGCACATAGCTAGCCAGTTTTCCCAACACCATTTGTTAAACAGGGAATCCTTTCCCCATTGCTTGTTTTTGTCCGGTTTATCAAAGATTGTATAGTTGTAGATATGTTGTGTTGCCTCCAGTGCCTCTGTTTTGTTCCATTGGTCTATATCTCTGTTTTGGTACCAGTACCATGCTGTTTTGATTACTGTAGCCTTGTAGTATAGTTTGAAATCCGGTAGTGTGATGCCACCCGCTGTGTTCTTTTTGCTTAGAATTCACTTGGCTATGCGGGCTCTGTTTTGGTTCCATATGAAGTTCATGGTGGTTTTTTCCAGTTCTGTGAAGAAAGTCAATGGTAGCTTGATGGGGATAGCGTTGATTCTGTAAATTACTTTGGGCAGTATAGCCATTTTCACGATATTAATTCTTCCTAACCATGAACATGGAATGTTTCTACATCTGTTTGTGTCCTCGTTGATTTCGTTGAGCAGTGGTTTGTAGTTCTCCTTGAAGAGGTCCCTTACGTTCCTTGTGAGTTGTATTCCAAGGTATTTTATCCTTTTTGTAGAAATTGGGAATGGCAGTTTGTTCTTGATTTGGCTTTCTTTAAGTCTGTTATTGGTGTAGACGAATGCTTGTGACTTTTGCACATTGATTTTATATCCTGAGACTTTGCTGAAGTTGCTTATCAGTTTCAGGAGTTTTTGGGCTGAGGCGATGGGGTCTTCTAGGTATACTATCATGTCGTCTGCAAATAGAGACAATTTGGCTTCCACCTTTCCTATTTGAATATCCTTTATTTCTTTTTCTTGCCTGATTGCTCGGCTAGAACTTCCAGTACTATATTGAATAGGAGTGGTGAAAGAGGGCATCCTTGTCTAGTGCCGGATTTCAAAGGGAATGCCTCCAGTTTTTGCCCATTCAGTATGATATTGGCTGTTGGTTTGTCATAAATAGCTTTTATTACTTTGAGATATGTTCCATCGATACCGAGTTTATTGAGGGTTTTTAGCATAAAGGGCTGTTGAATTTTGTCAAATGCCTTCTCTGCATCAATTGAGATAATCATGTGGTTTTTGTTTTTGGTTCTGTTTATGTGGTGAATTACATTTATAGACTTGCGTATGTTGAACCAGCCTTGCATCCCTGCGATGAATCCTACTTGATCATGATGAATAAGTTTTTTGATTTGCTGTTGCAATCGGCTTGCCAATATTTTATTGAAGATTTTTGCATCTATGTTCATCATGGATATTGGCCTGTAGTTTTCTTTTCTTGTTGGGTCTCTGCTGGGTTTTGGTATCAGGATGATGTTGGTCTCATAAAATGATTTGGGAAGGATTCCCTCTTTTTGGATTATTTGGAATAGTTTTAGAAGGAATGGTACCAGCTCCTCTTTGTGTGTCTGGTAGAATTCGGCTGTGAACCCGTCTGGACCTGGGCTTTTTTTGTGTGGTAGGCTCTTAATTGCTGCCTCGACTTCTGCCCTTGTTATTGGTCTATTCATAGTTTCAGCTTCCTCCTGGTTTAGGCTTGGGAGGTCACAGGAGTCCAGGAATTTATCCATTTCTTCCAGGTTTACTAGTTTATGTGCATAGAGTTGTTTGTAATATTCTCTGATGATGGTTTTAATTTCTGTGGAATCTGTGGTGATTTCCCCTTTATCATTTTTTATTGCATCTATTTGGTTGTTCTCTCTTTTATTTTTAATCAATCTGGCTAGTGGTCTATTTTGTTGATCTTTTCAAAAAACCAGCTCTTGGATTTATTGATTTTTTGAAGGGTTTTCGTGTCTCAATCTCCTTCAGTTCAGCTCTGATCTTAGATATTTCTTGTCTTCTGCTGGGTTTTGAGTTTTTTTGATCTTGCTCCTCTAGCTCTTTCAATTTTGATGATAGGGTGTCAATTTTGGATATCTCCATTCTCCTCATATGGGCACTTATTGCTATATACTTTCCTCTAGAGACTGCTTTAAATGTGTCCCAGAGATTCTGGCATGTTGTGTCTTCGTTCTCATTGGTTTCGAAGAACTTCTTTATTTCTGCCTTCATTTCATTGTTTACGCAGTCAAATTTCAAGAGCCAGTTGTTCAGTTTCCATGAAGCTGTGCGGTTCTGGGTTGGTTTCTGAATTCTGAGTTCTAACTTGATGCACTATGGTCTGAGAGGTTGTTTGTTATGATTTCAATTGTTTTGCATTTGCTGAGCAGTGCTTTACTTCCAATTATGTGGTCAATTTTAGAGTAGGTGTGATGTGGTGCTGAGAAGACTGTATATTCTGTGGATTTGGGGTGGAGAGTTCTGTAAATGTCTATCAGGTTTGCTTGCTCCAGGTCTGAGTTCAAGCCCTGGATATCCTTGTTGATTTTCTGTCTGGTTGATCTGTCTAATATTGACAGTGGAGTGTTAAAGTCTCCCACTATTATTGTGTGGGAGTCTAAGTCTCTTTGTAGGTCATTGAGAACTTGCCTTATATATCTGGGTGCTCCTGCATTGGGTCCACATATGTTTAGGATCGTTAGCTCTTCTTGTTGTATCGATCCTTTTACCATTATGTAATGGCCTTCTTTGTCTTTTTTGATCTTTGTTGCTTTAAAGTCTATTTTATCAGAGATGAGAATTGCAACTCCTGCTTTTTTTTGCTCTTCATTTGCTTGGTAAATCTTCCTCCATCCCTTTATTTTGATCCTTTGTGTATCCTTGCATGTGAGATGGGTTTCCTGGATACAGCACACTGATGGGTTTTGGCTTTTTATCCAATTTGCCAGTCTGTGTCTTTTGATTGGTGCATTTAGTCCATTTACATTTAGGGTTAATATTGTTATGTGTGAATTTGATACTGCCATTTTGATGCTAAGTGGCCGTTTTGCCCATTAGTTGTTGTAGATTCTTCATTATGTTGATGCTCTTTAGCATTTACTGTGATTTTGGAATGGCTGGTACTGGTTGTTCCTTTCTATGTGTAGTGCCTCTTTCAGGAGCTCTTGTAAAGGAGGCCTCGTGGTGACAAAATCTCTGAGTACTTTCTTGTTCACAAAGGATTTTATTTTTCCTTCACTTCTGAAGCTCAGTTTGGCTGGATATGAAATTCTGGGTTGAAAGTTCTTTTCTTTAAGAATGTTGAATATTGGCCCCCACTCTCTTCTGGCTTGTAGTGTTTCTGCCGAGAGATCTGCTGTGAGTCTGATGGGCTTCCCTTTGTGGGTGACCCGACCTTTCTCTCTGGCTGCCCTTAGTATTTTCTCCTTCATTTCAACCTTGTTGAATCTGATGATTATGTGCCTTGGGGTTGCTCTTCTTGCGGAATATCTTTGTGGTGTTCTCTGTATTTCCTGCATTTGAGTGTAGGCCTGTCTTGCTAGGTGGGGGAAATTTTCCTGGATGATGTCCTGAAGAGTATTTCCCAGCTTGTATTCATTCTCTTCGTCCCCTTCTGGCACACCTATGAAATATAGGTTAGGTCTTTTCACATAGTCCCACATTTCTTGGAGACTTTGTTCATTCCTTTTTGCGCTTTTTTCTCTGATTTTGGTTTCTCGTTTTATTTCATTGAGTTGATCTTTGACTTCAGATATTCTTTCTTCTGCTTGGTCAATTCGGCTATTGAAACATGTGCATGTTTCACGAAGTTCTCGTATTGTGTTTTTCAGCTCCTTTAATTCATTCATATTCCTCTCTAAGTTATCCATTCTTGTTATCATTTCCTCAAATCTTTTTTCATATCTTTTTTCAAGGTTCTTAGTTTCTTTGTATTGATTTAATACATGTTCTTTTAGCTCACAAAAGTTTCTCATTATCCACCTTCTGAAGTCTAATTCCGTCATTTCATCACAGTCATTCTCCGTCCAGCTTTGTTCCCTTGCTGGTGAGGAGTTTCGGTCCTTTCTAGTAGGTGAGGTGTTCTGGTTTTGGGTGTTTTTCTCCTTTTTGCGCTGGTTTCTTCCCATCTTTGTGGATTTATCCACTTGTCGTCTGCGTAGTTGTTGACTTTTCGATTGGGTCTCTGAGTGGTCACCCAGATTGTTGGTGATGAAGTATTTCTGTTACTTGGTATTCCTTCTACCAGTCTAGCCCCTTCGCTGTACGACTGCTGAGGTCCACTCCAGGCCCTGCTTGTCTGGGGTGCACCTATAGCAGCTGCAGAACAGTGAGGGATGCTACCAGTTTCTTTTTCTGCTATCTTTGTCCCAGGCTGATGCCTGCCAGATGTCAGTCTTTTGGATATAGAGGGGTCAGGGAGCTGCTTGAGGAGACAGTCTGTACTTTATAGGAGCTCAATTGCTGAGCTGTGAGCTCTGTTGTTCATTCAGGGCTGTTAGGCTGCTATGTTTGATTCTGCTGCAACATAGCTCATTAAAAAACCCTTTTTTTTCTCAAATGCTCTGTCTTGAGGGGTTGGTACTTTAATTTTGGATGTCCGTTGAGGTGTCTTGCCCAGCTAGGAGGCAGTCTGATCACTTTTTGCCTGCTGAGGCTCTGCCCTGCTGTTGTGAGGTTTGCCCTGTTTCTGCAGGCTCTGCTCTGCTGCTGTGGTCTCCTCCATGGGCTACGCCCTGTGGCGGAGTCTCTCTGTTATAGCGGGTTGCCTCATCAATGGCAGGATGCGTCAGCAGTAGGTGTGTATCTCAGTAGGGGCGGGTTGCCTTGGCAACGGCAGGCTGCGTCAGCAGTGGGCGTGTATCTCAGTAGGGGCGGGTTGCCTCGGTAATGGTGGACACCCCTCCCCCACGGAGCGTCTCAGGGACCAACTCCACGGGGAGCGTTTGGAATCGCCGTTTTGTTCGTCCCACTATGCTACCTCAAACGCTGTGTCCCTTCAATCCCCGGGGTGGCCCACTGTCAAAGTCCCATTCAGTCTCAAGTTCAGCCCTCTCAAGTCTCCGGTTGCTGGTTCAACA
The DNA here is from genome assembly GCF_049354715.1 of Callithrix jacchus. Taxonomy (NCBI): domain Eukaryota; kingdom Metazoa; phylum Chordata; class Mammalia; order Primates; family Cebidae; genus Callithrix; species Callithrix jacchus. The sequence goes on along the minus strand of NC_133509.1, from coordinate 65,198,317 downwards.
GGGCACCCGGACAAGTGCGCCCTGTGGGGAGTGCTGGGTAGGGCCGGCCGCCACCGCCCCGGCTGCCGGCTTTGCCAGGCTGAGCCTCTGCCTGGCGTCCCGTGTCTCCTTTATACTTGGGAATTTCCCCGTTCTGTGGGCAACAAAGATCAGTCTGAAAATGCAGCTCCGACTCACCTCTCCGCGGATTGACCGAAAGCTTCAATCCTAGGTTGTTCTCACAGCGCCATCTTGAGTCCTCCCCCTATTTCATTCCTTTTTATGGCTGAGTAATATTCCATGGTGTCTATATACCACAGTTTCTTTATCTGCTCATTAGTTGATGGGCACTTAAGTTGGTTCCATATCTTTGCAATTGTGAATTGTTCTGCTATAAACATATGTGTGTGCATGTGTCTTTTTCATATAATGGCTCCTTTTCCTTTGGATAGATACCCAGTAGTGGGATTACTGAATCAAATGTTAGATCTACTTTTAGTTCTTTAAGGAATTTCCATACTGTTTTTCATAGAGGAAATAGTAATTTACATTCCTACAGCAATGTATAAGCCTTCCCTTTTCTCCACATCCATACCAATATCTATTGTTTTTTAACTTTTATTATGGCCATTCTTGCAGGAGTAACGAGGGTATCTCATTGTGGTTTTAATTTGCATTTCCTTGACTCTCAGTGATTTTGAACATTTTTCATATGTTTGTTGGCCATTTATATGCCTTCTTTGGGGAAATGTCTATTCATGTCCTTTGCCCACCTTTTGATGTGATTATTTTTTTTCTTGCTGATTTGTTTGTGTTATTTGTAGATTCTGAATACTAGTCCTTTGTCAGATGTACAGTTTGCAAATATTTTCTTCATTCTGTGGGCTGTTTACTCTGATGATTATTTCTTTTGCTGTGCAGAAGAAGCTTTTTAGTTTAATTAGGCTTAATTATTTAATTTTGTTTTTGTTGCCTTTGCTTTTGGGGTCTTAGTCATGAATTCTTTGCCAGACTGATATCTAGAAGAGTTTTTCCAACATTATCTTCTAGAATTTTTATGGTTTCAGGTCTTAGATTTAAGTCTTTTATCCATCTTCGGTTGATTTTTTTTTTATAAGATGAGAGATAGGGATCCAGTTTTATTCTACATGTGGCTTGCTAGTCCCACACCATTTATTAAATAGGGTGTTCATCCCCCAATTTATGTTTTTTTTTTTTGAGACGGAGTTTCACTCTTGTTACCCAGGCTGGAGTGCAATGGTGCGATCTTGGCTCACCGCAACCCCCGCCTCCTGGGTTCAGGCAATTCTCCTGCCTCAGCCTCCCGGGTAGCTGGGATTACAGGCATGCGCCACCATGCCCAGCGGATTTTTTGTTTTTAGTAGAGACGAGGTTTCACCATGTTGACCAGGATGGTCTGGATCTTTTGACCTCATGATCTACCCGCCTTGGCCTCCCAAAGTGCTGGGATTACAGGCTTGAGCCACCGTGCCCGGCCCTCCCAATTTATGTTTTTGTATGCTTTGTTGAAGATCAGTCAGTTGTAAATATTTGGCTTTATTTCTAGGTTCTCTATCCTGTTCCATTGGCCTACTTTTAAACCAGTACCATTGCTATTTTGTAGTATAATTTGAAGTCTAGTAATGTGATACCTCCAGATTTGTTCTTTTAGGTTAGGATTGCTTTGGCTATTTGGTCTCTTTTTGGTTCCATGTGAATTTTAGGATTGTTTTTTCTAATTCTGTGAAAAATAATGTTCATCTTTGATGGGGATTGCATTGACTCTGTAGATTGCTTTGGGCCATATGGTCATTTTCATAATATTGATTCTTCTAATTCATGAACATGGGTTACATTTCCATTTTTTTGTGTCATCTATGATTCCCTTTGGCAGTGTTTTTTAGTTTTTCTTGTTGTAATCTTTCACCTCCTTGGTTAAGTATATTCCTAGGTGTTTTTTGTTTTGTTTTGTTTTGCACTTGTTTTAAAAGGAATTGAGTTCTTGATTTAATTCTCATCTTGGTCACTGTTGGTATATACGCATGCAACTGATTTAAGTACATTCATTTTGTAACCTGAGACTTTATTGAATTTGTTTATTTCATCTAGGCATCTTTTTGAGGAGTCTTTAGGGTTTTCTAGGTATGTGATCATATTGTCTGCAAGCAGTGATAGTTTGACTTCCTCTTTTCCAATTGGGATGCCCTTTCTTTCTTTTGCTTCACTTCTCTGGGTAGGACTTCCAGAACAGTGTTGAATAAGAATGGTGACAGTGGGCATACTTTTCTTGTTCCTGTTCTCAGTGGGAATGCTTTCAACTTTTCCCCATTTAATATGATGTTGGCTCTGAGTTTGTCATACATGGCTTTTATTATTTTGAGGTAAGTCCCTTTTATGCCTAGTTTTTATCATAAAGTGATGCTGGATGTTGTCAAATGCTTTTTCTGCATCTACTGAGATGATGCTATGGTTTGTTTTAATTCTGTTTATGTGATGTATTACGTTTATTGACTTGCATATGTTAAACCAACCCAGCATCTCTGGGATGAAACCTACTTGGATTATGTATTATCTTTTTAATTTTCTGTTGGATTCAGCTAGCTAGTATGAATCAACGTTAATGTTTGTCAAGTGCTTTTTCTATGTCTTTTGAAATAATCATTTGTTTTTCCTCCTTTATTCTATAAATGTGGTAAATTCCACATAGAATATATCTGGGTGGTTCTTTTTAGCTTATCCCTACTATAGACAGAAACTATATTTTATATGATTCCTATATGGCAAAATCTGTTTAATTCCCTTTGTGATATGGCCAGGGTTTACTTTTGTAAATATTCTGAGGAAATTTGATAAAAACATGCATTCTGCAACTGTTCAGTTCTGTGTTTTATGTATACCAATTATGTCAAGTTTATTTATCATATTATTCAATTTATCTATTTATTTGTTTATTTAATTATTTCGAGATGGAGTCTTGCTCTGTCACCCAGGCTGGAGTGCAGTGGTATGATCTCGGCTCACTACAGTCTCTGCCTCCTGGGTTCAAACAATTGTCTGCCTCAGCCTCTTGAGTAGCTGGGATTACAGACACCTGCCACATCCCTGGCTAATTTTTGTATTTTTAGTAGAGATGGGATTTCACTATCTTGACCAGGCTGGTCTTGAACTCCTGGCCCTGTGATCCACCCACCTTGGCATCCCAAAGTGTTGGGATTACAGGTGTGAGCCACCGTGCCTGGCCCTAAATATTTATATTTGTATTGATTGGTTTGTATATTTATTCAGAGATTAATTGAAAGGTATGTGTTAACATCTTTCATTCAGATGATAGGTTTTTCTGTTCCCTTTTTCTTCCCTTAATTTTAGCTTTATACCTTTTTGGAACAAATGATACAGTACATGCAAATTTAAATAGTTTTATGTTTCCTATTATACTTACTGGTGCTTTTTAAAAGCAGTTTTATTGAGATATAATTCATATAACATGAAATTAATCTTTTTAAAATTGTGCAAGTCAATGGTTTTAGTATGTACACAGAGTTGTGCAACCATTAGCAAAATCTAATTTTAAACATTTTTATCATCCCAAGGAGCAACTTCATACCCACTAACAACCACTTCCTATCCTTTTCCCCACACCTTCTCACCTACAACCCTTGGAAACCACTAATCTACTTTCTGGCTCTATAAACTTGACTATTCTGTACATTCATATAAATGGAATAATGTAATATATGGTCTTTTGTGACTAGTTTCTTTTACTTAGCATAGACCCATACGTTGAATATATACATAGACATGAATTCAAAAAGTGCCTCATCTCAGATTACTTTGAAGGAACTGAACATGATTTTACTGGAAAGATTAGATGTCTCAAAAATAGGAGTAACTGTGTTGTAGATGCTGATATTTTAAAAGTTGGAATAAAATTGAAATGTGAAAATGAAAATTTCATGTATTTTAAATCTATGTTTAATTAAAATAAAGTGTTATAAATACATATAGGATAGTGTTATCTAGTTAAATATTTTAGTTGAGCAAAATGTCTTTGGGATTCTCATTATTTGAAAAATGGAAATCACCTTGTATTGGAGCATATCAGCATATCTAACATGCCTATTAACTAGGTCAACTCTCTACATAATTCTTTTCAATAATACACGGTAAAAAATATTGTAGGAGTGAACCCTGTATATGTGAAGGGGACACTCACATACTCTAAAAACTCTAGGCTAAGAGCCACTGTTTTAGTAACTCCTCACATAGGATTCAACATTTATTATTGATGAACCCAGAGCTAAATGTTTTCATGCATTTTCTGGTTTAATCATCACAGTACCTCAATTAAGTAGATAGTTTACCTCCATTTTACATACAGAGAAAAAAATGTTTAAAGAGGTTAAATAACTTGCAAAAGATTCTATAATCACTTAATCATTACGGAAATGGAAATCAAAACTACAATGAGATACCATCTTAAATTCAAAAAGATGGCTACTGTCAAAAAAAACAAAATAACAGTTGCTGGCGAGGATATGGAGAAATTGGAACCCTTGTGTACTATTGGTGGGGTTGTAAAATGACATAGCCACTGTGGAAAACAAATATAGCAACTCCTCAAAAATTGAAAATAGAATTAGTATATGATCCAGCAATTTCATTTCTAGGCATATGCGCCAAAAATTTGAAAACAGGGTCTCAAAGAGATATTTGCACTCCTATGTCTATTCACAATGGACTTATTCACAATAGCATTATTCACAATAGCTAAAATGTGTAAGCTAAATGTTCATTGACAGATGAATAGATAAGCAAATGTGGCATAGGTATACAATGGAATATTATTCAGCATTAAAAAGAAAGAAAATCCTGATATATGGTATAACATGGATGAGCCTTGAGGACATAAGTCTTAGTAAAATTAGCTAGTCATAAAAACCAAGGAGTACTGTATAATTCCAGTTATATCAGGTACTCAGATTAGTAAAAGTCATAGAAACAGACAGTAGAATGATGGTTGCTAGAAGCTGGGATATGGATAAAATGGGAATTGTTTAATGGGTATAGACTTTCAGTTTTAAAAAATGAAAAGAGCTATAAAGATGAATGGTGGTGAGGGTTGCACATTATGAATGTATTTAATACCATTGAATTATAAATACACTTAAAAATAAGATGTAAATTTTGTGTTATGTGTATTTTAACACAGCAAAAAATCCTATTTTTTTTAAAAAAACCTGCCTAGTCAATAGGCAGTGCCAGGATTTGAACCCTGATCTTATGCTGTTCCTTGCCTCTTTGTCTTTGCTCAAGCTGCCTCCTCTGCCCAGATGTCCTTCCGGGCCTGAGCTCATCTGGCTAACACCTTTCTTCCTTTAGGACCCGGGTAAAACGTTCCCTGCTTAACCTCCTTCTCACACTGGCTAAATGTCTTGTGTACTTCCATAATTGTGCTCACAACATTATATCTGTGCCCTTCATATTAAAAAACCAAACGTATGAGATATCAGAAAATAACTTCACTTATTTTTCCTTCAATGTGCCTGCTCCAGTTCATTCTGTAGGGCTGTTCCTTCCTAACGTTAGATGAAATCACAGGTAATTCTTTGTCTTTTCTATTTATTTTCAGGCAATGAAAATTCTTGTCTCTTTAGTTTTTCAAATGGTTCACTAATTAAAATGCCCATAGAATTAACAGTAACAATTTAAAAATTGTTTAATAGCTTTATTGTTCCATAGCTTTCTTGAGGTATATAGCATAAAATGGTAAGTGTGCAATTTTATGATGTTTAGTAAATTTATAAAGTTGTGCAACCATCAACATAAACCAGTTTTAGAAGAGTTCCATCACCCCCAAAAGTGCCCTCATACCCATTTGCAGTCAATCTCCAACCTCCAGCTCTAGACACTCATCTACTTTTTGTTTCTATTTTTACCTTTTCTAGAACTTTTATATAAATGGAACCATAGAAATGACATATATTGTGTTTTGTGTCTGACTTCTTTTACTTAGCACAATGATTTTGGGATCCAACAGTTGCTATGGTTTGATGTTTGTGTCCCTCCAAAATTCGTGTATTGAAACTTGACTTCCAAGGTAATTATATTAAGAGATTGGGCCCTTTGGGGCATGATTAATGCCCTTATAAAAGAGGCTTTAGAGAGCTGCCTGTCTCATCTCTGCCACAATGTGAGGACACAGCGCTCATCCCTCCAGAGGATGCACCAACAAGATGCTGTCTTGAAGCAGACAGCAAACACTCATCAGATGCCAAATCTACTGGCACCCAGCCCCCAGAATTGTGAGAAATAAATGTTTATTATTTATAAATAATCCAGGCTGTGGTATTTGGTTATAGCAGCAGAAATGGACTAAGATATCCATATATTATATACCAGTAGTTTGCTCCTTTCTGTTGCTGAATAGTATTCCATTGTATACCACATTGTGTTTAACCCTTCACCAGTTTATGCATATTTGGATTATTTCCAGTTTGGGGCTTGCTACTATGCCCGGTTATGTAAAAGTCTTTGTGTGATATGGTAAGTTCAACTCTGTAAAAAACTGCCAAACCATTTTCTAAACCTGCTGTACCATTTTACATTCTCTCTGGCAATGTAGGAGTGTTCTCCACATCCTTACCAACTATAGTTATTGTCTTCTTTATAGCCATTCTAATGAATATGTAATGGTAGTTCATTGTGGTTTTATTAGTATTTTTTGAGTGGCAGATGATGTTGAGCATGTTTTCCTATACACATTAGCCACTCCTATACCTTTCCTAGTGATGGATCATTTCACATAATTTGCCCATTTGTTAATTGTGTTTTTCTTTTGAATTATAAGTATGCACGCGCACACACACACACATACACACACACACACACACACACACATTCATTGGTTAAATGTCTTTCATCGGATGTAGGATTTTCAAATATTATTTCTTGAATTTTTGTGGTCTTAATGGTATCTTTTGTAAATTTGATTAAGTCTAATTCATTATTTCTTTCCTTTACAGATCATGCTCTCGGTGTCATATCTAAGAAACTGAGGAACCATCAAAGGGGTAAAAAGAAAACCAGAAAACGTGTCATGGAACCCCAGAGAAAGAAAAGTATTAGGAGAAGGGGAATAAGCACTGGTGTCAAAACCTGCAGAATGTCCAAAAAGGATGAATAAGGCAAAAAGGCCACTAAATTTGGAGAATAATAATAATGATGATGACTGGTTATTGATATTTATTGACAGCTTATTTTATACCAGGCCCTATACTAAGTATGATGTCACTTCTAGTTTCAGTAAAGAGGTAGAGGAATTTCAGTATTATTAGTATTATCAGCATTTCCCACTGTGCCTCTAAAAATATTGGTCTCAGAGTGTAACATAAGATTTGGAGATGGGAAATCCTCTTTAGGCTTGGGTTCTACAACGTTTTGGTTTTGGGCAAACTACTTACCTTTCCTGAACCTCTTATCTCCTTTGTAAGAATCACCATTACCAATTTGTAGTTAGGGCTGTCGCAGGAGATGATATATGCAAAGCACCCAGCATATTGCCTGGTCTATAATGCATGGTCAAATATATTAATTTTTAAAATCCTAAATATTTTACTCATAAAAAAGTAACTTTCCTCTTTTCCCATCATCCAAATAATGTCACTAATGTTTTTGTTTGTTTGTTTTGAGACAGAGTTTCGCTCGTTGCCCAGGCTACAGTGCAATGGCACAACCTCGGCTAACTGCAACCTTCGCCTCCTGGGTGCTAGTGATTCTCCTGCTTCAGCCTCCTTAGTAGCTGGAATAACAGGCACCTGCCACCAGGCCCAGCTAATTTTTTTTGTATTTTTAGTAGAGACGGGGTTTCACTATGTTGATCAGACTCTCGAACTCCTGACCTCAGGCCGTCTACCTGCTCAGCCTCCCAAAATGCTGGCATTACAGGCGTGAGACACTGTGCCCGGCTACTGATGTATCTTTTCTAAGATATGATTTACATATCATACAATTCTCCTATTTAAAATGTACAATTCAGTGGTGTTTAATGTATTCACAGTATTTTGCAACCTCACCACAGTTTAGATTAGAACATTTTCATCACTACCCAAAAGAAATGCTGTAGCCATTAGCAGACTCTGTGACTCCCAAATCCCCTATCCCAAGGCAGTAACTAATCTACTTTCTGTCTTTATAGATTTGCTTATTCTGGATATTTCATATAAATGGAATCATATAATATGTAATCTTTTGTGGCTGGCTTCTTTTAAAGAAAATCAGAGCCAGACAATAGGTTCAAGCTGTGAAAAGAGATTTTATTCAGGAACTATAACAACAGAGAAAAAGAGACCTCAGCATAGAATGGCACTTAATTCCAAATACAAGGACAAGTAGAGCCGGTTGAGAGTGAGGGGTGGAAGAAACTTACTTAAGGAGACATCAAGGGTAGGGGGAATCCTTTCTAAACCTACCTAAGGGGATTCTTGCAGAAGGCAGGCTAGGGTGATGATCAGATGTCATGTACAGGATGATGGAAGATGAGGAATTTGGTCACATATTGAGGATAATCAGATTTTGAGGGTGGGAGATACTGCTAAATTGACTTAACAGGATTCTTGCTAAATCTGGGCTATGCAGTCCTGAGTACAAGACCCAAGGCTGAGGCCTAGCTGAGAAAAAGGCTTAGAGGAGTCTGACTAAAGTTTGGTCAAGGAGAGGGTCTTTGTTACTTCTTTCACTTAGCATACTATTTCAAGTTTCATCTGTGGTGTAGCATGTATCACCACTTCATTCCTTTTTATTGCTGAATATTATCCCATTGTATAGATAGAACAGGTTTTGTTTATCTATTATTTGTCCATTGAATGGACATTTGGGTTGTCTCTGTTTTTTGGCTACTCTGAATGATGCTGCTATGAACATGTATGTACAAGTCTTTGTATGAACATAAGTCTTCATTTCTCTTGGGTATGTATCTGAGTGTGGAATTGCTGGGTCATGTCACTATTTTATGTTTAACTTTTTCAGGAACTACCACACTGTTTTCCAAAGAGCCGTACCATTTCGCAATTTCACCGGCAATGTATAAGGATTCCAATTTCACCACATTTTCCCCAATGTTTATGATTGTTTGTCTTTTTGAGTACAGCTGTCCTGAGTGTGAAGTGGTACCTCACAGTGGTTTTGATTTGCATTTCCTGATGGCTAAAAAGGCTGAGCATTAATCAATACTTCTTTAAACCCAATGAAGTGTAGATAAGACCTGGGAGATTTAAAGGATAGAAAACAATCAGCAAATGACTTATTAGCAGTTGCTGTTGGAGCCTGTTACTTGTGTCTTCAGGATCTTTCTGGGATAGGTACACATAGTGGATTTACTCATTTTCTTCAGCCTCTATAGTCTCATCAATATATGTACTAGGTCATTTTTTTAATCTAATACACACACTAGTCACCTGTCATTACATTCTTCATATGCTGCCTAAAGTTATGAAAATGAAGAAGACAAGTAGAGAGTTTGGTATCCTAGTAAGAGACTCCACAGAAATTCATAACTTGATTTGAGAAAATAGGTGCAATGCTGTATTACTGTAGAATCACAGATCAAAAGCCCTTCTTCATGGTCATTGGTAAAAGAAAATTCTTCTGTTTGTGTAGACAGGGCCAGCAAGCTTTGTTGTAAAAAGCTCAATCGCATATAGTTTTAGTTATGTGAGTCATAGAGTTTCTGTTTCAATTACTCAACCCTGCAGTTGTGGTGCAAAAGCAGCCACAGACAATAAATAAACAAACAAGTATGATTGTATTCCAATAAAACTTTATTTACAAAAAATAGGTGTTGTGCTGAATTTGGCCCTCAGGTTCTAGTTTGGTGGTCCCTGGTGTAGATGAACAGAGAGATGCTTGAGATTTATTTCTATAGAAATCTGAAAAGTGGAGAAGGGAGGATGCTTTTTATTTTTCCTACACAGATGTTTTACAATTGTACTTGGCTTCTCACTATCCTGGGTGGGTCAATTGATTGATTTTGCAGAGATTATTTGTCTCTTTCTTTAATTTTTTTTTTATTGCTAGGACAGCATCTTAGAGTCATTTAAAACTAAATCAGAGAGAATTTCTAAGCCACCTTTAGGGACAACTTATTCTCATTATTAACTACTTCAAAAAAATCTGAGACCAACAGGAATATTTATTTGCCTATTAATTTCATCAGTTATTTTCACTCAGTTTAAACTCTTTCATATGCTTCTCTTGTTTCTATTACAGTGAAAGTGCCTATAAAATGATACTAATTATTGATATAACTAGTAACTGGACAGACAACTAGGAAAATTTTTTAAAATATCTCAAAATTCAAAGTCTAGACTACTACAGATATTGCCTTTAAAAACACTCTTTAAGAAGCTCAACTAAATCAAAATTTAGACTGAAGCAGAAGCATGAAGAGAATAACCTTTTGGTTGAAGAGTCAAGGCAAGGCTGGGATGGGCTGAGAAATGCAGATCCACATCTATTACCTGCCCTAGGATCCCAGGATCTGTCATTTGCAGCTTAAGGAGTCCTAGCCAATACAGGGGACTTCTCCTTGGAGTTGAGATTTGAAGGATGATGGCTGGGTACTAGCTGGACAAGGAGGGACCAGAGCCCAGGCAGAAGGAAGGGCCTGTGCAAGGACATGGACATAAGTGAGAAAATTGAGTGTTCTGGTAATGGCAAGGACTTTATTTTTGCCAGAAGCTAAAGTAAAAAGGGACAGAGGGGTTGGGCATGGTGGCTCATGTCTGTAATCCCAGTACTTTGGGAGGCTGAGGCAGGCAGATCACCTGAGGTCAGGAGTTTGAGAGCAGCCTGGCCAACATGGTGAAATGCTGTCTCTACTAAAAATACAAAAATTAGCTGGGCATGGTGGCACACACCTGTAATCCCAGCTACTGGGGAGACTGAGGCTAGAGAATTGCTTCAACCTGGGTTGCACCACTGCAATGTATCCTGGTAGAGGAGGGAAGGGGAGGGGAGGGAGGGAGGGAGGAGGGAAGGGGAGGGGAGGGAGGGAGGGAGAAGGGAAGGGGAGGGGAGGGAGGGAGGGAGAAGGGAAGGGGAGGGGAGGGGAGGGAGGGAGGGAGGAGGGAAGGGTAGGGGAGGGAGGGAGGGAGGAAGGGAGGAGGGAAGGGGAGGGGAGGGAGGGAGGGAGGGAGGAAGGAAGGAAGGAAGGGACAGGTAAGAGAAGAGACTCTACACACAGACCACTCTACTAAAAATAAAAAAAAAATTAGCGTGCATGGTGGTGGGTGCCTGCAATCCCAGCTAGTTGAGAGGCTGAGGCAGGAGAGTTGCTTGAACCTGGGAGGAGGAAGTTGCAGTGAGCTGAGATCATGTGACTGCACTCCAGCCTGGGTGACAGAGAGAGATTACGTCTCAAAACAAAAAAGAAGTGTAGGGGGGCTATCCAGTTGGATTATGTAGGAAGCAGTTGGATAATCAGAGGTAAGTGATGGTTGTTGAAGAGAATGCTCAGAAAGTGTTTGTATGGTGAGAGGAGAAGAGGTACTGGCTCTTGAAGACACAGCTATTCAAATTGTGGTCAGAAGCAGCCAGAGAGGGAAAAGAAATAACCAGGAAGACGTAAGTAAAGTCAAGGGATGGAATAATTCTAAGGAGGATGGAGGGGTTAAGGGCATCTGATATGCCAAAGATAACAAATTCTATAAGGGCAGAAAAGAGTGCATTGAATTTGGCCACTAATGGATAAATGGTGCTTAAAAGAGTTTCAGGTGGTTACATGAAGTAAAGCCCTGATTGCAGTGCTTGAATTAGGTTGTGGGTGATGAATAATACCTCCAGGCAGCCAGTTGAGAACACTGTATTTATGTTTCACTGTGAAGGCGGAGAGAAAAGATAGCCTAGAAGTTGGGACTACACAGGCCTAGGAATGGCAGCTGTTTTTCAATTATGGAAGAAGTGAAGCATGTTCATAAGCTATGTGGGAAAGAGTCACTGACTCTTGAAAAGAATATGATAATGAAAAGAGGAAGAAAGGATGAGGAAAGGATAAAGAGAAGGAATATTGACGGAACAAAGACCGAAAGAATAGAAGGGAAGATAGGATCCCGGAACAGGTAAATGGGTGAGGTACCTGCCTTGGTACCTGTTCGTCACATTGTCTGTATATCTGGTGCATATTTGGGCATGCTAAATAAGTAGAAAATGCAGTGCTGATGACCATGGTGAAGCTCACTGTAGCTAGAGAAACATGAAACAAGTATTAAACAGTGCTAAGCAACAATAACGCATGACGAAGTACAAGAGTTTTGACAAGAATGGCAAGATTATTGGCACCCTAACCCTTGCTGGTCTCTTCTTGACCCATGACAAACAACAATAACTAATCACTGTGTCTTTTCTGTGCTCTGTGTTGGATGCAAAATTCATAACAGGCCTTTAGGCAGCCTCTATCAGTTTATGAGAGTTGGAGCTTGAGTTGAAAGCTATTTGCTGTCCTTGGATTATGTAAAAAGTCGTTAAGTATTATAAGAATTTTATAGAAAGTTATATTCTTTCTCAGTAAATTGTTTACCTTTCAAGGAAACAGATATGTTCTTTTTTTTTTTTTTTTTTTTAGTAGTGCCCACACCATTACAATCAGAGGCTCAGTTAAGGCTTATTGAATTCATTGTTTTATTTTTTGAGTCAGGGTCTCTCTGCCCAGGCTGGAGTGCAGTGAAGCAAACATGGCTCAATGTAATCTTGACCTCCTGGGCTCAAGCAATCCTCCTGCCTCAGCCTCCAGAGTGGCTTGGGCCACAGGTGTGTGTCACCACACCTGGCTAAATTTTTTGTTTTTAGTAGAGGGCAGAGGGCTCTCCCTGTGTTTCCCAGGCTGGTCTCGAATTCCTGGGCTCAAGTGATCCTCCTGCCTCACCATCCCAAAGTGCTGGGTTTAGAGGCATGAGCCACTGTCCCCAACCTCATTTCATAATTTTTAATAAATCTTATAAGAAAATAAGTCAACTTAATATATGTAAACACATTATTGTTTATAGCACTTCTCTAAGACGTCTATAAAGAAGTTTATATTCTGGCATCTGACAACTTTTTCTACCCTTGCAATTTAAACTCATTTTCTCTTGCTTTCTTTGTTCTTATGGAAGATAGAAAACAGCTGGTGAGCATCCTCAGCTAATCCTTATTAAATGCCTTCTTAAAAACAATCCTTTAGCTTGAGAACATTAAATAACCAGTCACAAAAGGATGAATACTGTATGATTCCACTTATATGAAGTACTTAGAGTAGTCAAATTCATCGAGATGGAAAGTAGAATTGTGGTTGCCAGGGGCTGGAGGAAGGGAAAGAAGAGTCATTGTTTAATGGTCACAGAGTTTTAATATTTCAAGATGAAAAGGGATGTGGATGGATGGTAACACAACAATGTGAACGTGCGTAATGCCACTGAATTGTACACTTAAAAATGATTACGATGCTCAAAAAACAATCCTATAGGTATTAGAGAGGCATATCTTTACCCTTTCGGGATATGGGAGAAATCATTACCCAGTAACTGCATCTGCTACGGAATTGTTTGCTCTGTTCCATTTGTTATTCATCCTTTCTTTGCGGCTTCTCTTTCCATTCTTCCAGAAAGTTTTGTTGCTCTTCTCTGGACCGTCTTCAAGCCTTCTACAAACCAGATGTAGTTTTGGAAAGCGGGCAAAGCCAGTGTAGTGAGGAGGCCATCTCAGAGGTGTTAGGGTTTTGTGTGGCATTAAGGTTGCTGTCTTTGACAAACTTACGGTTTTCCTCATCCGTAGGTATGGCTTCTGTTCTTTCCATCTATAAAGGTGGGTGGGTAAACTAGATGAATTTTAATGGAATTTATAGCTCACCATTATCTTTGGCTTTTTTCATTGTGAATTTAGGTGTTTTTCAAAATTATGATTTCAATACAAGCTCAAAGCACCAAACTTGTGGACTTGTTTTTCTGCTTTCTCCATCTCTTTTTTTATACTGAATTTCACTCTGTTGGAATGTTTCTAAAAGTAAATATCCTTGCTTTTTGGTTAAGAATTGTGATTCCTGAATGGACCACCTGAATATAATGGGCCGGTATGTCTTAATTAGTGCGCTTTCTTTCCCCACCCCTGTAACACGGAGCTGAAAGTCTTTACTTTCCTAATTTGTAACTTACAATTAAATGTTATGTGTTGCAGGCTCTATTAGGACTGCCTCATCAGTAAAGTAGTTCAGCCTGGCTTCATTTTAAATATCTTTCCTTTGCTCTTACCTAGCAGAGAAAGCCTTTGAAAACCTGGAAATTTGGAATCCTTCCTCCGTTAATGTGTTATTATTGTCCAGTTACCTTAAAAAAAATCAGATAGCACAGGTGTTCTCATCAGCTCTTGTCCCCACAATTTGATGATACCACTATTGGTTTCACTGGGTGTTTGCTCTTAGTCATCAGTTGTTTCAGTGAGGTGAAGAGGAGGAGGGTAGGAGGGATTTAGCAGAATAATAGTGTTTAAGATTTACCCAACATCTAAAAAAGCTAGAAAAAAAATCAAGAAACCCAACCTAAGCATTCTCATTTTCTAAGAAAGCATTAATGTGAAACTGACACTGTGCTAGTTAGTAATTGCATGGTGTGTGTCTCTCATTTCTGTTACCACCACCTAAAAAGCACTCACATGCCCTCTCCCAGCCAATAACTTCCCCAAGGTGACTGCTGCTGTGATTTTGTGTTGTGACTGTGCAGTCTATGGACTTACACTACAGTAAACTGTGGCTCCATTTTTGGTGGACCAATCACATCACATGACATAAGTGACTTTGGATCTGTTATTTAATATTCAGGAGTGCTGAATGGGAACACTAGAGGGACTGAGGAAGAAGTCAGATGTGACATCCGTGGTGGGTCCAAGTTTTATCCTACATTAAAAGAAGTTAGGTACTCCTACTACTGATTTATAGAAGTTGATGTTGGTCTGGAACTTGATGCCATGCTGGCGCCATGCTGTCTGCTGGCCTTTCAAAGGGAATTCTGGCTGCCTTAATTTGGCTTCATATTTCTTGAATGACCCATGTGTTTTGGACCAAATGCTGTCTGTGCAGCAGAGTTCAGTGGCACCATTTAGCTCTGCATTACCGGGAAGTGCTGCTGGCCCAGTCCTATCATGATCTGGGTGCTATGTGACCATAACCAGACTTAGGCTTCAGTCCTTGTTACCAAGCTGATGTTCTGAATGGGTCTGGATCAGTGGTTAGTCTTGTAGTCTGTATACAGTCAATTAAAACAGGGCAGTTGCAGAGTGCCTTGACAATCTCAGTCGTCTAATGAGAAATCTGCTTCCTCAGTGTCTGGAAATGTACAGTCAAACTTGTATCCCCAAGGGATATGGCATAGCACTTACTAAATATAATCTATTACACCATAATATTGTTAGATGAAGTTGGCAAAGCACTCTCACATGAAATCAGACAATGGTGGAAATTTTTATGCTGGCAAATGTATTATAGAGGCCATTCCTCAGCCTCTAGCACATTGCATGGCAATGAATTATATACTGAGAATAGGTGTGAATTAGTGTGCAAACACGTGAACAAATTTAATTAGTAGCTCTCAGATTCTAATTCTGGAAATTGTGTTGAAACTTTCATAGTCTTGGCATTCCTTGCCATTTTCCTCTGCCTGTTATATAACTAAGATCACCCCAACTATTTTGTAGTCTGAAGCTACAGCACGTTTCTCAACCACTGATATTGAGAAGCTAAAGTCTAGGAGAGTTTTTCCCGGGATTTTAAAGAGGAAAGGAGGACAACCTCCAGTGTGTGCTGAAAACTTAGATGAAGAGAGGGCTCTGTCTCTCAACACCACAGCAAACAGCAAATTAGGTCTGAGAATTCAAGAGAGGAGAAATTCAGCAGTAGCTCACAAATGGAAACCACCAGCTCAAAATGCACTACCATATGTTAATCACTGCTAAAATGAACCCTATTAACATATCAAAGAATATATTGTTGTTTTCAGAAGGTTGTAGAGATTATCGCAGATTTTGAAGTGGCTGGGGAGAAAGGATACAGGAACAGTTTTCTCTCGGTGTGAAAGGGCACAGCCACTTAAAAGGTGTCAGAAAAACAATATGCGCAGAAGAGCAGTCCTTGGGGGAAATCCTGGAGCCTCAGCAGCAATGTGGGAAGAAATAAGGACCAAAACAAATGTCACAGTTGTGACTCTTCCCTACCCTTTGTATTTGTTTTGGTCCTTATTTCTTCCAACAAAGCATGTGGAAGGGACAAAAGAAGAGAACATTAATCGTGAACACTGGAGAAGAAAGGGAGAGGATGATCTCAGAGTAATAGAAAACAGCCTTTTAAACACCGTCAGAACATGGAATCCTTGTAGAAGGTATGTCTGCTTTAGCCTGGAGGACGATCTTTTTTTTTCTTCTTTTTTGATTCAATCAATGTGATCACAGAGTCAACACAGTTTTGATAGAGTGAGAAGAGGAGGTGGAGCCTACTTGTTTGTTTGTTTGTTTTTACGTTATTTCATCCTTAAGGGTAAACAAAACCCTTATATGTGCTACTAAGGCTCTTTTAAAAATCAAAAGCGAGTGGAAAGTTCAGGTGATAGGGAAACAGTTGGGTACTGTATCTGCAAAGCCCCTAGCCTCAGCAGGCACATCCTGGGTTCCATTTCTCTGGTGTCCCTCCCTCAGCCCTGCTTCGCTGTTTGAAGTGGCTGGGCACATTGCCTCCACCTGGAAGCTGATAAGACACACTCACTGCACACTGTCAAGGTTTTCCAAGAAAAACAGCAAAGAATGCACTTGTGTTGAGGTACAGGAGTTGCTGACCGGCAGGGTCTCTAAAGAATCAACAGGCCCACATATCTGCCTCTTCTCATGTTCCCAAGCTGATTCTCAGCTCAAAACTAATACAATCAATGAATTTTTGTAAATCAACAAGTGCAAAGCTTCAGCTCATTCTCTAAATCCTGATGTGCCAATTTAAGAACAATTCCCTCTGCTCAGAAAATTACCCTGAAGAATATTTGTAGGAAAGGCATTACCCAGAAAGTGATTGTCATTTTGTGTATGTTTGTTCGTATTAATGATAATTCAGCTAATATTGTTGGGCTCCACTATGAGCTTGGCTCTGTGCTTGGCAGTGGGATCAGAGCAGTGAACAAGTCTCTACGCTGGGGATGTTTCAATATTTAAGGAAAGAACTTGGTTATTTTTGAGGTGGTATTGCATAGAAAAATTGAACATTGAAAACACGGGTTTAAAAACAAATGGCATTAAACACTACATATAACTTCTCAAAGATTTTTGCTTTTTGTCCTTTCGTAAGGGAAGAGCTTTCAATATCTAAATTACTGAGTGGCCATAATTCAAGAGAAGAAAACTTCAACTGAAGAAGCTTGTGATTTTAGTAGGAGAATTTTTTTATAGTTACCTGTCTCACAAAGAACATCCGTGGGATGCCTTCTTATTTGAAGGAAGTTTAACTGTCTCTTAGAGCTTTTATGTTTTTACATCGAAGAGCGTATATTTGAAGAAGTTTCTATCCTTATATTTCAAGCCGATTTACATCAAAGCATAAGCTTTATGCACTGTTCAAGACCTTCCCATTAGATTGTGTCCTATTATTTTGCATAATAGTAACCATACTTCAGTGCCGCATTGATTCTCTAACCATTTCCTTTGGGATAATCGGAAACATCTCTTTTGAGATTGAGTCAGGAATGTAGAAGTAGAACTAACCAGGTTCCTGTGGCGTGTACCCGTTTCAAACCACTGTGTTCTTGGAGCTTTCTCCATAGCTTTTTGTGGAATGTCCGTTTACTGGAAATAATCGCCTCAAAACAACTAGCTCTATCTTGCTGAGTTTTACCCGAGGGTTTACCTTTTTTCTCATCTTCTCTTTCCTCTTGCCTTCTCATACCTCAGGATTTATGTTCTCTTTCTTTGTGACACTTACTTGATGAATGTGACTGTAAAGACACTGTTAACCTCTCCTCTCGCCCCCGCCTTCCCCACTCATCTTTGTGTCCTGGATAAGGAGAGCTTTGATTTGAGGAAATCATAAGTGAGCAGTGAGTGAGCAGGCTGGAGTTCCTTGGGAGCCAGAGCCATGCATCAGCTCCAACAAGCCTGGCCACTCAGGTGCAGCAATCTCCAATCCCGAGCTCATTTTTATGTCCCCAGCAAACACGCATAATCTTAGGCAAACAAACAATCCTGCCAAAAAGGGCATCCAACAGTTCCTTAAGACAGAGCAACAATTCTTGGCTCCTGGATCAGTAAAATTATCTATTTTCAAAACAATCCTTTTTAAAAAAGAAACCAACAAAGAGGATAGTGTTGTTTATGTAACTTTTTTGTAAGGTTATAAAAAGTTTTTTTTTTTCCTCTCTCTCTCTCTCTCTCTGGGTACAAAATGGGTACGGTACATGTTCCCAAGCCTAGAGCGGTTGTTTGGGAAAGCAGTGATATCTCTTGAGATTTTATTTTGCTAATGACTTTAGCCTTTCTCCCTTGTGGAAAAAAAAAAAAATGTTGTTGTTTTCAACGTTCTGCTCTGCAAGTTCTTAGGAATGGTTGTTGCGCACCGGGTAAATTGAATCATTTCTCTTGCCCCTGAGAGCTGTTCTCAGGCCCTGTGAGGTGAATGGGCAGGGGTGATCTAGCACGGCAGCCATGGAGCCCCTTTGTTGCAGGTGGGAGGAGGTGGCGGGGTCCTTGCAGCAGTGACTCTAGCTCCTGACTGGTGCCTCTGGCCTCTCTGGCTGTCCACCATGACTTTTTTTTTTAACCTGCTAAACAGAATTTGTCTTTGCATTTTTTTTTCTTGTGACCTGCTGGCCATCAGCTTCCACTCATTGCTTGTCATTAAGTTGGAATTAGCATCACTGGAGCCAAGCTAGAAAGAGGGCAACATATAATATGTGTCAGAAGAGTGGGGGGCTTCCCTCAGCCTTCAAGAAACCTGAAAAATGAAACTGAAAATTTAAAAATCCACAAATAAGGCATTCAAAAACCTTATATGCTCAGAGGGCTACTGTAGAGAGAAAAGCAAAGATGAAAGAAAGCAAAGGGCACCCTGCCATCTTAAACAAGGAAGGGAAAATAAATTAATGTGAAGGAATCTTTGTAGAAGGAAGACTGTCCAAACACAGGAATACAAGGCAGAATTGAGGTCCAGGTTATACGGAGTTGATCAGTGAATTCTCACTTAGCATAAGTACCAGTGGCACTGCTTGGTGATGCGAGATGTGGGAGATGGTGGGGTCTGTCTACTGCACCACTAGGGGTTCTAGTGTAACTTTTTTGTAAGGTTATAAAAAGTTTTTTTTTTAACCTTACAAAAGGTGAGGGTCGTCCCCAGCATGCTCCTCCCTGGAACTCTGTCTTCTTCATGGCTCGTGTCATTGGCTATGTCATTTGATGGGGACAGAAATAAAAACGAGGGAGTTATTTGAGTTTCAGATCAGCTGTACCCACTAGCTATATTTCATTTGTTTGTTTCTCAGGGAGTAATTTAGGACCTCCATTGTGATTGTTCGTTTTACTAGTTATCAGTGAGAAGCATTTCACATCAAATTTCAGCTACATACCATGCTCCCATCTCTACTTAGGCTTGGACTGGATCTGGTCTTGGGCCCCTTTGGGATGTGAGTGTGTTTCGTTTCTCTGTGTTTCTTGGTTTAATGAGAATTTTCAGATATGTCTTAACTTTACTCATTAACTCAGGGACAACCTTCAGGACACAGTGAAAAATAAGGATATTGGGCCAAAGGTCACCTGGTTGTTCAGAATTTCTGGGAAATACCAAAAATGTTACTTCTTTTGACTGTACAAGTAGAGTTTTAAATTTTATTTATTTTAATTTTAAATTACATCTTCCTCTTAATAGCCACTGCTTTGATTTTGGAGGATACTTCTCGGAGACTTCTCACGCATCAACCATTTATTAATTTAGTACCTACTAAATGCTATAAAAGAGCAGAGTGTGGAGAGGCCCTGGTTGATGGGGCCCATAGACTTGGGCAGGCTTCCCTGAAGTGGGCTTTGACAAATGAGTAGGAGCTTTCCTGATGGAAACAGAAGAGGAGGACATTTCAAGCATAGTAGAGTCCCAGAACTATATGAATAAAGGACTTGGGAGGGGCAGCGACAGCTCCTGAGTCAGGCGAACCAGCCAGATGGTGGAGCAAGAGGTAAGCATTGAAGTTAGAAAGACAGATTAGGGTCAGGCTTTGTATGCCAAGAAAAGAATTAAAATTCTGTCCTTCCAGCATTGAACATCCATCTAAAAATTTATTTATTTATTTATTTATTTATTGCATTTTAGGTTTGGGGGTACATGTGAAGAACATGCAAGATTGTTGCATAGGTACACACATGGCAGTATGATTTGCTGCCTTCCTCCCCATCACCTATATCTGGCATTTGTCCCCATGCTATCTCTCCCCAACTCCCCACCCCCTGCTGTCCCTTCCCTATTTCCCCCTGACAGACCCCAGTGTGCTCCCTCCCTGTGTCCATGTGTTCTCATTGTTCAACACCCACCTTTGAGTGAGAACATGTGGTGTTTGGTTTTCTGTTCTTGTGTCAGTTTGCTGAGAATGATGGTTTCCAGGTTCATCCATGTCCCTGCAAAGGATATGAATTCATTGTTTTTGATGGCTACATAATATTCCATGGTGTATATGTGCCACATTTTCCCTGTCCAGTCTATCATCAGTGGGCATTTGGGTTGGTTCCAGGTCTTTGCTATTGTAAACTGTGCTACAGTGAACATTTGTGAGCATGTGTCCTTATAGTAGAACAATTTATAATCCTTTGGATAAATAACCAGTAATGGGATTGCTGGGTCAAATGGAATTTCTATTTCTAGGTCCTTGAGGAATCGCCACACTGTCTTCCACAATGGTATACCAACAGTATAAAAGTGTTCCTATTTCTCCACATCCTCTAAAGCATCTGTTGTCTCCAGGTTTTTTAATGATCGCCATTCTAACTGGCGTGAGATGGTATCTCAATGTAGTTTTGATTTGCATTTCTTTAATGACCAGTTATGATGAGCATTTTTTCATATGTTTGCTGGCCTCATGTATGTCTTCTTTTGTAAAGTGTCTGTTCATATCCTTTGCCCACTTTTGAATGGACTTGTTTGTTTTCTTTTCTTGTAAATCTGTTTGAGTTCTTTGTAAATTCTGGATATCAGCCCTTTGTCAGATGGGTAGACTGCAAAATTTTTTGCCCATTCTGTTGGTTGCTGATTCACTCTAATGACTGTTTCTTTTGCTGTGCAGAAGCTATGGAGTTTGATTAGGTCCCATTTATCTATTTTGACTTTTGTTGCCAATGCTTTTGGTGTTTTAGTCATGAAGTACTTGCCTACACCTATGTTCTGAATGGTTTTGCCTAGATTTTCTTCTAGGGTTTTTATGGTGTTAAGTCTTATGTTTAAGTCTTTAATCCATCTGAAGTTAATTTTAGCATAAGATGTCAGGAAGGGGTCCAGTTTTGCTCTCTGCACATGGCTAGCCAGTTTTCCCAACACCATTTATTAAACAGGGACTCCTTTCCCCATTGCTTGTCTTTGTCAGGTTTGTCAAAGATCGGATGGTTGTAGATGTGTGGTGTTGCCTCGGAGGCCTCTGTTCTGTTCCATTGGTCTATATCTCTGTTTTTATACCAGTACCATGCTGTTTTGATTACTGTAGCCTTGTAGTATAGTTTGAAGTCTGGTAGTGTGATGCCTCCTGCTTTGTTCTTTTTGCTTAGAATTGACTTGGCTATGCAGGCTCTCTTTTGGTTCCCTATGAAGCTTAAGTTGGTTTTTTCCAGTTCTGTGAAGAAGGTCATTAGTAGCTTGATGGGGATAGCATTGAATCTGTAAATTACTCTGGGCAGTATGACCATTTTCACAATATTGATTCTTCCTAACCATGAACATGGAATGTTTCTCCATCTGTTTGTGTCCTCTCTTATTTCGTTGAGCAGTGGTTTGTAGTTCTCCTTGAAGAGGTCGTTTACATTCCTTGTTAATTGTATTCCTAGGTATTTTATTCTCTTTGTAGCAATTGTGAATGGCAGTTCGATCTTGGTTTGGCTCTCTTTAAGTCTGTTACTGGTGTATAGGAATGCTTGTAATTTGTGCACATTGATTTTGTATCCTGAGACTTTGTTGAAGTTGCTTATCAGTTTTAGGAGGTTTTGGGCTGAGACGATGGGGTCTTCTAGATATACAATCATGTCATCTGCAAATAGAGACAATTTGACTTCTTCCTTTCCTATTTGAATACCCTTTATTTCTTTTTCTTGTCTGATTGCTCTGGCTAGAACTTCCAGTACTATATTGAATAGGAGTGGTGAGAGAGGGCATTCTTGTCTAGTGCCAGATTTCAAAGGGAATGCTTCCAGTTTTTTCCCATTCAGTGTGATATTGGCTGTTGGTTTGTCGTAAATAGCTTTTATTATTTTGAGATACATTTCATCAATACCTAGGTTATTGAGGATTTTTAGCATAAAGGCCTGTTGAATTTTGTCAAAGGCCTTCTCTGCATCAATTGAGATAATCTTTGGTTCTGTTTATGTGGTGAATTATGTTTATAGACTTGCGTATGTTGAACCAGGCTTGTATCCTTGGGATGAATCCTACTTGATCATGGTGGATAAGCTTTTTGATGTGCTGTTGCAATCGATTTGTCAGTATTTTATTGAAGATTTTTGCATCTATGTTCATCATGGGTTTTCTTTTCTTGTTGAGTCTCTGCCGGGTTTTGGTATCAGGATGATATTGGTCTCATAAAATGATTTGGGAAGGATTCCCTCTTTTTGGATTGTTTGGAATAGTTTCAGAAGGAGTGGTACCAGCTCCTTTTTGTGTGTCTGGTAGAATTCGGCTGTGAACCCATCTGGACCTGGGCATTTTTTGGGTGGTAGGTTCTTAATTGCTGCCTCAACTTCAGACCTTGTTAATTGGTCTATTCAGGGTTTTGACTTCTTCCTGGTTTAGGCTTGGAAGGTTGCAAGTGTCCACAAATTTATCCATTTCTTCCAGGTTTACTAGTTTATGTGCATAGAGTTGTTTGTAATAATCTCTGATGATAATTTGTATTTCTGTGGAATCTGTGGTGATATGCCCTTTATCGTTTTTAATTGCATCTATTTGATTATTTGCTCTTTTCTTTTTCCATAACCTGGCTAGTGGTCTATTTTGTTGATCTTTTTGTAAAGCCAGCTCCTGGATTGATTGATTTTGAAGGGTTTTCTCTGTCTCTATCTCCTTTAGTTCTGCTCTGATCTTAGTTATTTCTTGTCTTCTGCTAGGTTTTGAGTTTTTTTTTTTTATCTTGCTCCTCTAGCTCTATTTTGATGATAGGGTGTCGATTTTGGATCTCTCCTTGCTTCTCATGTGGGCATTTATTGCTATATATTTTCCTCTAGAGACTGCTTTAAATGTGACCCAGAGATTCTGGCATGTTGTGTCTTATTCTTTGTTGGTTTTGAAGAACTTGTTTATTTCTGCCTTCATTTCATTGTCTATCCAGTCAACATTCAAGAGCCAGTAGTTCAGTTTCCATGAAGCTGTGTGGTTCTGAGTTAGCTTCTGAATTCTGAGGTCTAACTTGATTGCACTGTGGTCTGAGAGACTGTTTGTTATGATTTCTGTTCTTTTGCATTTGCTGAAGAGTGATTTACTTCCAATTATGTGGTCAATTTTAGAGTAGGTGCAATGTGGTGCTGAGAAGAATGTATATTCTGTGGATTTGGGGTGGAGAGTTTTGTAAATGTCTATGAGGTTTGCTTGGTCCAGGTCTGAGTTCAAGTCCTTGTGAATTTTCTGTCTTGTTGATCTGTCTAATATTGACAATGGGGTGTTAAAGTCTCCCACTATTATTGTGTGGGAATCTAAGTCTCTTTGTAAGTCGTTAAGAACTTGCCTTATGTACCTAAGTGCTCCTGTATTGGGTGTGTATATATTTGGGATCGTTAGCTCTTCTTGTTGCATTGATCCTTTTACCATTATGTAATGTCCTTCTTTGTCTCTTTTGATCTTTGTTGGTTTAAAGTCTATTTTATCAGAGATGAGAATTGTAATTCCTTTTTTTTTTTTTTTTTTGCTCTCCATTTGCTTGGTGAATCTTCCTCCATCCCTTTATTTTGAGCCTTTGTGTATCCTTGCATGTGTGATGGGTTTTCTGGATACAGCACACTGATGGGTTTTGGCTTTTTATCCAATTTGCCAGTCGGTGTGTTTTGATTGGGGCATTTGGCCCATTTACATTTAGGGTTAATATTGTTATGTGTGAATTTGATACTGCCATTTTGATGCTAGATGACTGTTTAGCCTATTAGTTGATGCAGTTTCTTCATTGTGCTGATGCTCTTTACCATTTGGTATGTTTTTGGAGTGGCTGGTGCTGGTTGTTCCTTTCTCTATTTAGTGCTTCTTTCAGGAGCTCTTGTAAAGCAGGCCTGGTGGGTCCAGGTGCCATTTTAGCTGGTGATTGGAGCTCCAGGAAGGCAGAGTCTCCCATTCATCTCATTAAAAAAGGGAACTGAAACAGGGCACCAGGCCAGGAGATTCCTGGGCAAAAAAGTGACACAAATCTCAGCGCCCCTGTTTCAGCCAGGGCAGTGGGTCACTGTATGGGAAATCACACAGATCCCAGCACCTTTTCAACAGGCAACTGGAACACCTGGGAGACAGTTGAATGTTCAACTGAAAAAAAAAAAAAGGCTCGAGGCAGGGAACCTGGTGATCAGGCTCGGCTGGTCCCACCTCCACAAAAAAACGGCAATCAGAAACACTTTGGATTGAGAGTTTCACAGCAAGCACAGGTGAACCCAGGATGGTCCAGCTCTGTGGGGGAGGGGCATCTGCCATTACCGAGGCAGTCCACCACTACAGAGGTAGTTTGCCATTGCTGAGGCAGCCCATCATTACAGAGAGTCCACCATTATAGAGGTGGGCCACCATTGCCGAGGCAGTTCTAACTGTACCCGTTTAAACAACACTGCAGGAAAGTTCATAGGGCAGCTGGGCAGAGCCCACAGCAGCTCAGCAAAGCCTCTGCAGGCAGACAGTGACTAGGCTACCTCCTTGTTGGGCAGGGCAGCCCTGAAATAAGGCAGCACACAACAGAAACTCATAAATAAAGCCCTAACTCCCTAGGACAGAGCACCCGGGGGGGGGGGGGAAGGAGGGGTGGGGTTTATGAGTTCTGCTGCAGCAGACTTACACATACCTGCCCAGCAGCTCTGAATGAACAACAGAGCTCACAGCTCAACACTTGAACTCCTACAAAGGACAGACTGTCTGCTCAAGCAGCTCCCTGACCTCCGTATATCCAAAGAATCACCTCATAAAGGAGAGCTCAGACTGACATCTGACAGGTATCCTTCTGGGACAAAGATAGCAGAAGAAGAAACTGGCAGCAACCCTTACCATTCTGCAGCTGCTGCAGATGATCCCCAGGCAAGCAGGGCCTGGAGTGGACCTCAGCCGTCCTACAGCAGAGGGGCCTGACTGGTAGAAGGAAAACTAAGAAACAGAAAGAAATACCTTCATCATCAACAAACTGGACTCCCACTCAGAGACCCAATCTGAAAGTCAAAAACTACAAAGACGACAGGTGGATAAATCCACAAAGATGGGAAGAAACCAGTGCAAAAAGGATGAAAACACCTGAAACCAGAATGCCTCTCCTCCGACAAGGGATCACAACTCCTCACTAGCAAGGGAACAAGAATGGATGGAGAATGAGTGTGATGAATTGACAGAATCAGGCTTCAGAAGGTGGGTAATAAGAAACTTCTGTGAGCTCAAAGAACATGTTCTAACCCAATGCAAAGAAACTAAGAACCATGAAAAAAGATTTGACAAAATGATAACAAGAATGGACAACTTAGAGAGGAATATAAGTGAACTGATGGAGCTGAAAAACATAACATGAGAGCTTCACGAAGCATACACAAATTTCAACAGCTGAATTGACCAAGCAGAAGAAAGGCTATCAGAGGTCAAAGATCAACTCAATGAAATAAAACAAGAAGGCAAGATTAGAGAAAAAAGGCTTAAAAGGAATGAACAAAGTGTCCAAGAAATATGGGACTATGTGAAAAGACCTACTACGTTTCATAGGTGTACCTGAATGTGATGGAGAGAATGAATCCAAGCTGGAAAAAACTCTTCAGGATATTATCCAGGAAAACTTCCCCAACCTATCAAGGCAGGCCAATATTCAAGTCCAGGAAATACAGAGAACACCACAAAGATATTCCTCAAGAACAGCAACCCCAAGGCATATAATCGTCAGATTCACCAGGGTTGAAATGAAGGAGAAAATGCTAAGGGCAGCCAAGGAGAAAGGTTGGGTTACTCACAAAGGGAAGGCCATCAGACTCACCACAGCAGATCTCTCAGCAGAAACCCTACAAGCCAGAAGACAGTGGGGGCCAATATTCAACATCCTTAAAGAAAAGAACTTTCAACCCAGAATTTCATATCCAGCCAAACTAAGCTTCATAAGTGAAGGAAAAATAAAATCCTTTGTGAACAAGCAAGTACTCAGAGATTTCATCTGGCAACCCCTGGGGCTTTTCTGCCTGGGAATCTCCTAGTCTAGGGGCAATAAAAATCCATCTGGAAATGCGGTGTCCACTCATCCTCCGTGCTTTCACTGGGAGTTGCAGACCTGAGCTGCTCCTAATCAGCCATCTTCCCATCTAAAATTCTTAATCGGGGTCATGATATGGAAGGTAGAGTGAACATTTTGCATTCTTCTTGGCTGGCCAGCAAAGAATAATGCTGGAGAGATGGTGTAGAACTTGCTTTCTGTGTTAGAGGAGTTCCCCACTTTATAGTGCAAGTTGGCCCCTGCAGCTCAGGATTGGGCATGTGAGCTGGGCTCTGCCAATCAGATGTCTCCACTCCACTTCAGACCGAGTAGTGACATGAAGAAATAGGGACCTCAAGCAAGATCCATTTCTGGAGATGGAGCCATCAGTTCTAGAAACAGCACAGAACACACACCTTAGGGTCAGGGTTAAATGTCCACTGGTTCAGGGTGGTGGTGAAAGCTTGTGTGTCTCTGCCCAGCAGGAGCAAAGTTGCCTTTCCCTCACTGTCTCCTCTGCATGACTTCGGGCATTGCTGCTGGCCATATAGCCTCCAAACCTGGCTTTTAAGCTCTCCAACAGATCCAATGAGCTGCCTAATGTTTTTAAAAAAACATTATCTCATGTCTTTTAAGGTTTAACTTACTGACAGTAAGACGTACCCTTTTAAAGTTTATAGTTCAATGAGTTTTGACATGTATAGTTGTGTGATCACCACCATAAAATATAGACGATTTCCATTAGGCCAGAAAGTTCCCTTATGCCCCTTTGAAGTTGACCCCTTCCCTATTCCCAACTCCCAGCAGCCTCTAATTTGAATTTTTGTTCCTGGAGTTTTGCCTTTTCCAATCACTCATACAAATGGATCATGTGGCATGAACCTTTTGTGTCTGAAATTTTTTTCATTTAGCACAATGCTTTTGAAATTAATTCATGTTGTTATATATATCAGTTTATTTATTGTTATTGTTATTAGGTTGTCTGGTTTTATCACAACTTGTTTATATATTCACTAGTTGATGGACATTTGGTTTCTTTCCAGTTTTTGGCTATTGTGCATAACACTATTAAGCTGTGAACATTCATACAAGATTTTTTTTCTTCCTTTGGTAAATACCTACAGATGAGATCACTGGGTCATATGGTAAGTGTAAAACTTTATAAGAAACTGCCAAACTGTTTTCCAAAGTGATTATAACCTTTTGCATTCCCACTAGCAATGTATGTAAGTTCCATCTGCTCTGCAGTCCTCAACAGCAATTGGGACTGTCAGTCATATAATTCTAGTCATTTTAGTAGGTGTGTAGTGATATGTCATGGTGGTTTTAATTTGCATTTCCCTAAAAGCTATTAATATTGAACATCTTTTCATGTGCTTATTTGAATTTATATATCATTTTTGGTGAAATGTGTGTTTAAATATTTTGCCCAGTTTTTATTGTGTTGCATATTTATCATTGTATTATAAGAATTCTTTATCCTAATATGTCTATGATCAGATATTCTTCCTAGTATTTTTCCAAATCTGTGGCTTGTCTTTTTTATTTTCTTAACACTACTTTTCAAAGAGCTGAATTTTTAATTTTGAAGAGGTATAATTAACTTTTTATAGTTCATGATTTTTTTATGTCCTAAGAAGTCTTTGCAGAAAGTTACAAGTTATGAAATATATTGGATAGGCTGATCTATGAATATGATTTATTTATTAGGGTCTCTAGTTTCTCTCAGTAATGTTTTATAATATTCAATGTACATATCTTACACATGTTTTTGTTAGATTTATTCCTAAGTATGTCATGTTTTATAAGACTTGTAAATGGTATTGTTTTTATGTTTAAATTTCCAACTGTTTTTGTTTAGGATATACAATTGATTTCAAACAAATCATCCATCCTTCATTTAAGGCCTGAAGTTGTTCCTTATTTTTCCTTATTAGTCTTTCAATATTTGTAGGATCTGTGGTGACATTTCCTCTTTTATTTCTGTTATTGATAGTTTGTATCTTCCTTCATTTTTCTTGATCAGTCTGGCAAAATATTAATAAATTTTATTGAACTTTTCAAAGAACTTGCTTTTGGTTTCATGAATTTTCTGGATTTTCTGTGTCCCATTTCCTGGTTTCCACTCTTATTTTATCATTTCCTCCCTTCTGCTTATTTTTATTTCACCTGGTCTTCTTTTCCTAGTGTTTTTAGACTTGCTCTTAGCCAAAAGGCTAAGAAGCAATATTTTCCTAATTCTTAAATGTAAAAGATTAGATAATTGATTAAAAACCTTTTTTCTTCTTTTTTAAAGAGATAAGTCTTCACTCTGTTGCCCAGGCTAGAGTGCAGTGGCATGATCATATCTCACTGCAACCTTGAACTCCTGGGCTCAAGTGATCCTCTCACCTCAGTCTCCCGAATAGTTGGAACTATAGTCATACACCACCAAATCTGGCTAATTTTTATCTTTATTTTGTAGAGGTATAGTCTTGCCATGTTGCCCAGACTTGTCTTCACCCAAGTGATTATCCTGCCTTAGCATCCCAAAGTGCTGGGATTAATGCTATACATTTTTCTCCAGGTACTGCACAAAATTATGATATGTTGTATTTTCATTTTTATTCCATTGAAAATACTTACTAATTTCTTTTTTGTCTCCAAGGTCATATAGAAATGGATTGTTTAGTTTCCAAATCTTTGGGGGCTCTTCCAAATATATTTGTTATTGGTATCTCATTTAATCTACTCTGTTCCAAGAACATACTTTGTATAATTTCAGTCCTTTAAAATTTCTTGATTTGTTTTATGGCCCAAACACTATCCTTATGAGTGTTCCATGTGAACTAAAAAAAAAAGTTTATTCTGCTGCTTTGGGGTGGAGGATTCTATTAATATCAGTTAGGTCAAGTTAGTTGATGGTGTTGTTCAGGTCATCAATATCACTGCAAATTTCTTTTGGTACTTTTGCTATCAAATGCTAGGAAAAGAGTGTGTTGAAGTCTCCAGATATTGTTGTGGATTTGTCTATTTTTCCTTTGATTTTTATCAGTTGTCTTTTATATATTTAGAAGGTTTTGTTATTAGGTACAAAGACATTTAGAATTCTTACATCTTCTTGGTGAATTGACCCTTTTATCTATATTTAATGCTTCTTTTTATTTCTGGAAATATTATTTGTTCTGCTGTCTATTTGACGTTAATATAGTCTTTCTAGGTCCTTTTTGTTTAGTGTTTGTAGAGTATATCTTTTTCCATTCTTTAACATTTAACATATATATATATGCATATATATCTGTATATTAAAGTAGCCTCCTTGTAGATAGATTTTTCTTTCAATCTGACAACCTCTATCTTTTAATTGTTAGATCATTTAATTTCATGTGATCATTCATGTGGTTAATTTACATCTATCTATCTTGCTAGTTTTCCACTTCTCCCATATTCTTTTTATTCTCCTCTTTCCCTGTATCCTTTTGAAGTTATTGTGTATTTTCAATAATTCCATTTTATTTCTATTATTTGCTTATTAGTTACACTTTTTTTAAGAAGTTTTTGCTCTTGGGTTCACAGTGTAAATCTTTAACTTGTCATACTTAACTTTAAAATATATTATGCCAATGTACTTTTATTTCCTCCTTTCCATTCTTTGTGCTATAGTTTTGCTTTTTACTTCCAAACATGTTATAACCTCAAAATATATAATTATTGTTTTGTCTTAAACAGTCAATATTCTTTTAAAATGAGCAAAAATGTGTGTAATCATCTTCAGGATTCTTCAGTTCTTTTTATAAATCAAAATTTCTACCCAGTTTCATAGTCTTCCTGTTGTTGATATCCTTGTAGTGCACTAGTGCTGACAATTCATTTTTTTCTTCTGAAAAAGCCTCTATGTCATTATTTTTAAAAGATTTTTGCTGGGTATATAATTCTGTGTTAACCCCTCCTTTTTTTCCTTTCAGTAATAAACAATGCCACTTCTATTATCTTCTGATGTTCATATGTTTTGACAAAAAGTTTGCTGTATATCTTATCTTTCTTCCTTATGTTTCTCTGGATGCTGTCTAGCTTATCTCTTGATATTAACTCATAGTAGTTTGATGTGTCTGCTGGGTGTGGGGAGTGTGTATCTTAAATTTACTGTTTCTCTTTGGGGTTCTCTGAGCTTCTTAGTTCTGTGGTTCACTAATTTGAAAAATTCAAGGCCATTGTCTTTTCAGACATTTTCTTCTGCCCCAATTCTCTATCTCCTTTTCTTTTACATCTTCAATTAATCCTGTACTCTTATTTTCTATGCTTTTTTCCTCCTGATGCTTCAGTTTGCGTAATTTCTACTTGCCTGTTTCAAGTTACTTGATTCTTTTCTCTTCAGTGTTTAGTCTGCTGATAAATCTATTAAAGGAATATTTCCTCTCCAACATTGTGCTTTTATTTCCAGAATCTTCATTTGAATTTAAAAAATTAATTTCTATTGATCTGCTGAAAGTTTTCATCTGCTTATGAATGTTGCTCACTTTTTCTACTAGCTTTTAACAGATTAATTGTGGCTGTTTTAAAATTCCATTCTGGGCCAGATGTGATGACTCATACCTGTAATCCCAGAAATTTGGGAGCCTGAGGCAGGAAGATTGTTTGAGCCCAGGAGTTGGAGACCAGTCTGGTCAACATAGGGAGACCCCATTTCTACAAAAAAAATAAAATAAAATTAGCTAGGTGTGGTGGCATGCACCTGTAGTGCCAGCTACCCAAGAGGCTGAGATGGGAAGATTGCTTGAGCCCAGGAGGTCGAGGCTTCAGTGAGCCATGATTGCACCATTGCAATCCAGTCTGGATGACAGAGTGAGACCCTGTCTCACAAAAACAAAAGAAAAAAGAAAAAAAATTCTAGTCTGATAGTTTCAACATCTGGAACATTTATGGGTCTGGTTCTGTTGACTGCTTTGTGTCTTAAAAATGTTGTTTTTACATTTTTGCCTTTTGTGATACTTGTATAATTTTTCAGTGGATGCTGAATACTGTGTATAGAACAGAAGAAACTGAAATAAATCAGAACTGGGCATGCTTTTTATTCTGTCAGGCCATTATAGTGGAGAGTTGAGTCAATCTGGGCAGTAGTTTAGCTGGGATTGAGTTTTGTTTTTGTTTGGTTACCTTAAGTGCACCACAGACTTCAACTTCTTGTGAGTGGCTGTTACCTTATACTTTGTGAGTAGTCCAGAATGCTGAAGATTTTTTCTCAGCTTACACATAATAACCGCAGTTTTTAGCAGGTCCTTGTAATGTGATAGGCTCAACAAAAGATAAAGTTTTGTAAACTAAATTGTTACTTTTTTATATTCTTAGGGTGGGAACAACATTCTTTTGTGGTTTTCTATGTCAGAAGTGGTTTTCTACATCTACTACACTTGTTATTCTTTTAATAATCCCTTTTCTGTTTAAATCAGTTTTATACCACTAACAGAGGAGGCAAAGTATGGTAATAGTTAAGGGCATACAAAATAGGTTTCAGACACAACTAGTTTTGAATTCTGCTCTGCCACTTACTTTATCACTAACTTTACTAGTTGGATAACTGAGCTGTTATTTAACTCCATCATTCAGTTTCCTCATTTGTAAGGTAATGATAGCATGAATTAAAATTTGTAACACAATATTAGCAATTTTTTAACACAACACAATACCGGGCTCTAGAAAATGCTCTGTGATTGGTATCTATTATCAGGTTTGAATATTATATGAATGAAAAAGCCTGGTGACACATTGATGGGTACCCTGTAGAAAGGAGAGACTAGAGGCTGGAAGACCAGTTAGCAAATAAATTCTGGAGATCACGTGAGAATCATAAAGTCTTGAAATATGCCACAACAAAGCAGATAGAAGAGGCTGACCTAAAACAGCTTATGTATAAACAGTAGTCCCCTCGTGTCATGTCACGTGCTTGTTATTCCATCATCCCAGTTCTTCTCTATCTTCTCTGTCAACTTGTGTTCAGTCTAGTTTTACACAACAGTAAGTGTTTGGCTGTCTTTCTCTCCCTACTACCTGTGAATCCTTTGAGAGATGGGCTGTGTCTGATTCTCATTAGTGTATCTCTGATGCTTCACAGAGAGTTCAGCACATAGTAGGCATCAGTAAGTTCACTGACTTAAACTCGACAGGAAAGTTATGTTTTTTTTTGCTACTACATCACTGTTCAAATTGTCTGTAGCTAAATGTACAATTGTTCCTATGTTAGTAGCTCTGACAAGCTGAGTAACTCCTCTGTTCTGATTCCAGCCAACACTGGGTTTTCTGGTGATCTTGTCCTATCCCTTGTTGGTCTGTAGCAGGAGACGAGACCAGAACAGGGCAAACTGTGAAATGTGTTGGGGACCTAGACCTCTACCAAACAGCCAGAATGTTCCACTGCTTTGATTTGTTTGGGAGCTTTACATTCTCTTGCCTCTGTCTATATCAGATACCCTAAAGATGCTTTCTTGATTTAGGTTCCAATTTCATTGTCTATTAGTATGCAAGTAATCAATAGGGTACCTGAGGGGCAGAATTTAGTTACCTGTGCTGCCAGCGAGTAACCATAGGAACCCCCTGTTGGTCTGTGCCTTCTGGCTTTTTGGGTTTATAGCTTATAGACCCATGCCAGTTCTGCAAAAGTCCTTATGTAACCATATGAAAGAAAAAATTATATTCAGCAGAATTCCTTTCAGCAAGAGGAATGTTTTTGTTTATAAGAATTTTCTTGATAAACCTTTTTGGTGTGAAAATTGATACCTCAAGGGACTTCACTGGGAAGAGAACAAATCTGAGTGAAAAGGTGGAAGATTTGTCTCTGGCCCCTGCAGGAAACTCAGAACCTGGAGCTGGAGAGATGACGGAAGGTGGCTTTCTTTGTAATGTGACTCCTCTTGAGTCTTCCTTCTTATCTCCCACATCATCAGTAAAGTCACCAACTTGGTATCATGCTTGGAGTGAGAGGCTCAAAAGTAAAACTTAATATAGGAAATAATTGAAAGCAGATGTTTAAACAAAAACTTGAATGTGAATGTTCATAGCAGCACCATTCACAATAGCCAAAAGGTGAAAGCAACCCAACTGTCCATCAGTGGACGAATGGACCCACAAATATGGTACATCCATACAATGGAATATTATAATGTCACTGAAAGGAAGGAGTACTGTACATACTACATGTGGATAAACCTTGAAAGCACTATACCAAGTGAAAGGAACCAGACACAAAAGCCAGCGATCATTATCATTCCATTCATATGGAATACCCAGAGGAGGCAAATCTTTTTTTTTTTTTGAGGCAGTCTCACTCTATCACCCAGGTTGGGGTACAGCAGTGTGATCTCAGCTCATTGCAACCTCTACCTCCTGGGTTCGAGCAATTCTCCTGCCTCAGCCTCCCGAGTAGCTGGGATTACAGGCGCAGGCTACCATGTCTGGCTAATTTTTATATTTTTAGTGTATACAGGATTTCACCATGTTGCCCAGGCTGGTCTCAAACTCCTGACCTTAAATGATCTGCCTGCCTTGGCCTCCCAAAGTGCTGGGATTACAGGTGTGAGCCACCACACCTGGCCTAGAGGAGGCAAATCTATAAAGACTGAAAGCAGATGAGTGGCTGCCTGTGGGAAATGTGTAGTGTCTGCTTGTGGTTGTGCTGTTTCTGTTTCTGTTTTTCTGATGAAAAAGCTCGGGGAACTAGACTGTGGAGATGACTGTATAACATTGCAAATGTTACTGAATTGTGTACTTTAAAACAATACATTTTATGTTGTATATTTTACCACCATAAAAAAAAAAAACATGTAGGTGCTGGGATCTGAACATATATGGGTTGAAGAGGGAAGCCAGGGCAGACAAGAGAACATGGAATTAGTGAAAGGAAGTAAACTGCAGGAACACCCAGAAAGAGCGAACCCACTTTCCACTATCTCAGTCAACAGCAGTGGGCTTTGAGCTAAGATGAGCCAGATCTGTTGGACACCCAGAGAAAAGGGAGAACATTGCAAAATATTTTTTTAATGTGCAAGTAGAGGCAATGTCTGAATAATGCATAATATAGTAAAATCCAGAGTGCATAGATGTTTATAGACTTACTGTGTCAATGTAAGTTTACAGTATTGTTAAGATGATTTTTATAGTGTCGGGTGATCACTTGATCTAACCATTATAGATTGTGGGTGTTGTTTAAATCTGTTCAGTGGTAAAAATGTCATATCAAAGTTCAGTTTTGTGAATGTAGAAATATGTCCTGATATCAATTTTCGTCACCATTACTATCATCTGAAGTATGGATATGCAAATTTATTTAATAAGAATGAACCGAGTAGAAAGCTTCCCTTGAAACTGACCATGGAGGATGATGCTGGGCACCTTAAAAACAGTAGAGAAGCAGGGGAAGGAGAGGGGCCTTCGTCTTCCGAATGCCCATTTGGGATCCTGGCTCACAAACAACACTGGAATGTGTGACCAGGGAGCATTGCTGAACAGTGGTGCAGAAAGAGGGCCTGCACCTGACCCTGATGAAGAGCACAGAACTGCTAGGATTTGCCTTTCTTCTTGTCATTAGCCCCAGTGTATCTATTGGGATCCTGAGGGCCAATTTATTCTGGTGCTGAGGTCATGGTGACTTCAATGGTCTTAAGAAGTCTCACAATATTTCTTTCAAGTTTCATCTCCTTCAAGTCTTTGCTTAGCCCTGACCTTTCAATAAACCCTGCCCTGGACTACTTAATACTACTTTTCCTGACACATTTTCCAGCCCCAACCTTGTAGAACTTTTTCTCATAGAATTTATACTTTTTTTTTTTTTTAATTGGACAGAGTCTCTCATTCTGTCACCCAGGCTGGAGTGCTGTGGGATGATTTCAGCTCACTGTAACCTCTGCTTCCTGGGTTCATGTGATTCTCATGCCTCAGCCTCCCTGGAAGCTGGGATTACAGGCATGAGCCACCACACCCAGCTAATTGTGGTATTTATTTTTTTTTAGTAGAGATGGGGTTTTACTATGTTGGCCAGGCTAGTCTCAAACTCCTGGCCTCAAGTGATCTGCCTGCCTCAGCCTCCCAAAGTGCTAGGATTACAGGTATGAGCCACCGTGCCTGGCCAGAATTTATAATCTTTTAACATAATAGGTAACTTGTCAACTTTATTACTTATTTTCTGTCTCCCCTCTCTAGAATGCAAACTTGAGGGGTGATCTGCTTGCCCATTCGTTGTGAGAAATTAACATCCTTTTCTAGGTAATTATATTGGCCTTCTGACAACTTGAACATGACTTTACTCACCTAATGTCATTCAGCCAGTAGTGATCAGGCATAGCTGAAGCTCTCCATTGTTCTCAAGGTAATTCCTACTGGATATCTAATTCAAAGATACCTGACTTCTATGCAAATCTTCTCAATAAAAAATAGCTTTTATTTTGCATGTTAGTGTTGATTTTTAACTTCAGTGAAACAGTTAAAAGTGCAGTGTGGGCTGGGCATAGTGGCTCACAGCTGTAATTTCTAGCACTTTGGGAGGCCGAGGCAGGTGGATCACGAGGTCAGGAATTCAAGACCAGACTGGCCAACATGGTGAAACCCCATCTCTACTAAAAAATACAAAAATTAGCTGGGCATGGTGACTCATGCTTGTAATCCCAGCTACTTGGGAGGCTGAGGTAGGAGAATTGCTTGAACTGGGACCCAGGAGGCGGAGGTTACAGTGAGCCGAGATTGTGCCACTGCAGTCAAGCCTGGGCTACAGAGTGAGACTCCATCTCAGAAAAAAAAAAAAAGAAAAAGAAATTAAGTGTGTACAATTTTTTAGCCACATTGGAAACACTAGATCGTGATGTTCCCAATTGTTAGAGCTGGTTTAGCTAGTAAGAGTCACTTAAAAAAGTTTCCCCTACATAATTTAACATTCAAATTTTAGCTTAAAAGTAATTCATGGCCAGGCACAGTGGCTCACCCTTGTAATCCCAGCACTTTGGGATGTCGAGGTGGGCAGATCACATGAGGTCAGGAGTTCGAGACAAGACTGACTAACATGGTGAAACCCCATCTCTACTAAAAGTACAAAAATTAACCAGGCGTAGTGGTGGGTACTTGTAATCCTAACTATTCTGGAGGCTGAGGCAGGAGAATCTCTTGAACCTGGGAGATGGAGGTTATAGTGAGCAGAGATTGCACCATTGCACTCCAACCTGGGTGACAGAGTGAGACCCTGTCTCAAAAAAAAAAAAAAAAAAAAAAAGTAACTCATGTGCTTATTATAGCCAACGTAGGCTCTGTTCTAGAATAACCGAGAGTGGGGGTGGGGGTATTTAAGAGAACACCCAGGAATGCCACACAACCCAGTGACATCTTCAAACAACATCCTTAAGAGGACAAAGAGAATAGCCACATTGTTATAGAAACAAATAGGTCAGTTCTGGTCCTGCTTGGTGGCTGAGAACTTTGATGATTTTGGCCATTTTTTTTTTTCCCCATCACGGAATTTACACTTCAAATGGATTATCTGGTCTGAAGAAGACTGTGGTGGTCAAGAAAAGCCAGGCATAAGATAGACAGTTTGAGGCACATTTACTTTTCACCTGGCAATGGATATGTTTGGGAGATGTATAATATGAAATTCATGGTTCTGATATATGGTCCCATGGCTTGTTCATTCATTCAGCCCTCTCTCCCTTTCTCTTTCTCTCTTCCTCTGTCATTCAAACATTTTGAGACTCTTTCATGTATCAGGCATCATGCTGAGATGAATAAAACTTTGACACTATCTAGAGTAGCTCAGAGTTTAGTTCATACCTTGTGGTTTAATGAGTAGCTAAGTTTATGTATTACAGACCTTTGTTTTTATTAATTTTTTATTGGATTTTAGGTTTTGGGGTACATGAGCAGAGCATGCAAGACAGTTGCGTAGGAACACACATGGCAGCGTGCTTTTCTTTCCTTCTCCCCTTCACCCACATTTGGCATTTCTCCCCAGGCTATCCCTCCCCACCTCCCCCTCCCACTGGCCCTCCGCTTTTCCCCCAAATAGACCCCAGTGTTTAGTACTCCCCTCTCTGTGTCCATGTGTTCTCAATTTTCATCACCCGCCTATGAGTGAGAATATGCGGTGTTTCATTTTCTGTTCTTGTGTCAGTTTGCTGAGGATGACGTTCTCCAGATTCATCCATGTCCCTACAAACGGCACAAACTCATCATTTCTGATTGCTGCATAATATTCCATGGTGTATATGTGCCACATTTTTCCAATCCAGTCTATTATCAATGGGCATTTTGGTTGATTCCAGGTCTTTGCTATTGTAAACAGTGCTGCAATGAACATTCGTGTACATGTGTCCTTGTAGTAGAACGATTTATAGTCTTTTGGATATATACCCAGTAATGGGATTGCTAGGTCAAATGGAATTTCTATTTCTAAGGCCTTGAGGAATCGCCACACTGTCTTCCACAATGGTTGAACTAATTTACACTCCCACCAACAGTGTAAAAGTGTTCCTTTTTCTCCACATCCTCTCCAGCATCTGTTGTCTCCAGATTTTTTAATGATCGCCATTCTAACTGGCGTGAGATGGTATCTCAATGTGGTTTTGATTTGCATCTCTCTGATGACCAGTGACGATGAGCATTTTTTCATATGATTGTTGGCCTCATATATGTCTTCTTTTGTAAAGTGTCTGTTCATATCCTTTGCCCACTTTTGAATGGGCTTGTTTGTTTTATTCCTGTAAATCCGTTTGAGTTCTTTGGAAATTCTGGATAACAGCCCTTTGTCAGATGGGTAAACTGCAAAAATTTTTTCCCATTCTGTTGGTTGCCGATCCACTCTAGTGACTGTTTCTTTTGCCGTGCAGAAGCTGTGGAGTTTCATTAGGTCCCATTTGTCTATTTTGGCTTTTGTTGCCAATGCTTTTGGTGTTTTGTTCATGAAGTCCTTGCCTACTCCTATGTCCTGGATAGTTTTGCCTAGATTTCCTTCTAGGGTTTTTATGGTGCCAGGTCTTATGTTTAAGTCTTTAATCCATCTGGAGTTAATTTTAGTGTAAGGTGTCAGGAAGGGGTCCAGTTTCTGCTTTCTGCACATGGCTAGCCAGTTTTCCCAACACCATTTGTTAAACAGTGAATCCTTTCCCCCTTGCTTGTTTTTGTCAGGTTTATCAAAGATTGTATAGTTGTAGATATGTTGTGTTGCCTCCGGTGCCTCTGTTTTGTTCCATTGGTCTATATCTCTGTTTTGGTACCAGTACCATGCTGTTTTGATTACTGTAGCCTTGTAGTATAGTTTGAAATCCGGTAGTGTGATGCCG
Organism: Callithrix jacchus; assembly: GCF_049354715.1. Classification (NCBI taxonomy): domain Eukaryota; kingdom Metazoa; phylum Chordata; class Mammalia; order Primates; family Cebidae; genus Callithrix; species Callithrix jacchus. Next base: position 65,159,421 of record NC_133509.1, on the reverse strand, counting down.
CCCGCTGTGTTCTTTTTGCTTAAAATTGACTTGGCTATGCGGGCTCTCTTTTGGTTCCATATGAAATTCATGGTGGTTTTTTCCAGTTCTGTGAAGAAAGTCAATGGTAGCTTGATGGGGATAGCGTTGATTCTGTAAATTACTTTGGGCAGTATAGCCATTTTCACGATGTTAATTCTTCCTAACCATGAACATGGAATGTTTCTCCATCTGTTTGTGTCCTCTCTGATTTCGTTGAGCAGTGGTTTGTAGTTCTCCTTGAAGAGGTCTCTTACGTTCCTTGTGAGTTGTATTCCAAGGTATTTTATTCTTTTTGTGGCAATTGCGAATGGCAGTTCGCTCTTGATTTGGCTTTCTTTAAGTCTGTTATTGGTGTAGACGAATGCTTGTGATTTTTGCACATTGATTTTATATCCTGAGACTTTGCTGAAGTTGCTTATCAGTTTCAGGAGTTTTTGGGCTGAGGTGATGGGGTCTTCTAGGTATACTATCATGTCGTCTGCAAATAGAGACAATTTGGCTTCCTCCTTTCCTATTTGAATACCCTTTATTTCTTTTTCTTGCCTGATTGCTCTGGCTAGAACTTCCAGAACTATATTGAATAGGAGTGGTGAAAGAGGGCATCCTTGTCTAGTGCCAGATTTCAAAGGGAATGGTTCCAGTTTTTGCCCATTCAGTATGATATGGGCTGTTGGTTTGTCATAAATAGCTTTTATTACTTTGAGATACGTTCCATTGATACCGAGTTTATTGAGGGTTTTTAGCATAAAGGGCTGTTGAATTTTGTCTAATGCCTTCTCTGCGTCAATTGAGATAATCATGTGGTTTTTGTTTTTGGTTCTGTTTATATGGTGAATTATGTTTATAGACTTGCGTATGTTGAACCAGCCTTGCATTGCCGGGATGAATCCTACTTGATCATGGTGAATAAGTTTTTTGATTTGCTGTTGCATTCGGCTTGCCAATATTTTATTGAAGATTTTTGCATCTATGTTCATCATGGATATTGGCCTGAAGTTTTCTTTTCTTGTTGCGTCTCTGCCGGGTTTTGGTATCAGGATGATGTTGGTCTCGTAAAATGATTTGGGAAGTATTCCCTCTTTTTGGATTGTTTGAAATAGTTTTAGAAGGAATGGTACCAGCTCCTCTTTGTGTGTCTGGTAGAATTCGGCTGTGAACCCATCTGGACCTGGGCTTTTTTTGTGTGGTAGGCTCTTAATTGCTGCCTCGACTTCTGACCTTGTTATTGGTCTATTCATAGTTTCAGCTTCCTCCTGGTTTAGGCTTGGGAGGATGCAGGAGTCCAGGAATTTATCCATTTCTTCCAGGTTTACTAGTTTATGTGCATAGAGTTGTTTGTAATATTCTCTGATGATGGTTTGAATTTCTGTGGAATCTGTGGTGATTTCCCCTTTATCATTTTTTATTGCATCTGTTTGGTTGTTCTCTCTTATCTTTTTAATCAATCTGGCAAGTGGTTTGTCTATTTTGTTGATCTTTTCAAAAAACCAGCTCTTGGATTTATTGATTTTTTGAAGGGTTTTTCGTGTCTCAATCTCCTTCAGTTCGGCTCTGATCTTAGTTATTTCTTGTCTTCTGCTGGGTTTTGAGTTTTTTTGATCTTGCTCCTCTAGCTCTTTCAATTTTGATGATAGAGTGTCAATTTTGGATCTCTCCATTCTCCTCATATGGGCACTTATTGCTATATACTTTCCTCTAGAGACTGCTTTAAATGTGTCCCAGAGGTTCTGGCATGTTGTGTCTTCATTCTCATTGGTTTCGAAGAACTTCTTTATTCTGACTTCATTTCATTGTTTACCCAGTCAACATTCAAGAGCCAGTTGTTCAGTTTCCATGAAGCTGTGCGGTTCTGGGTTGGTTTCTGTATTCTGAGTTCTAACTTGATTGCACTGTGGTATGAGAGGTTGTTTGTTATGATTTCAGTTGTTTTGCATTTGTTGAGCAGTGCTTTACTTCCAATTATGTGGTCAATTTTAGAGTAGGTGTGATGTGGTGCTGAGAAGAATGTATATTCTGTGGATTTGGGGTGGAGAGTTCTGTAAATGTCTATCAGTTTACTTGTTCCAGGTCTGAGTTCAAGCCCTGGATATCCTTGTTGATTTTCTGTCTGGTTGATCTGTCTAATATTGACAGTGAAGTGTTAAAGTCTCCCACTATTATTGTGTGGGAGTCTAAGTCTCTTTGTAAGTCATTAAGAACTTGCCTTATGTGTCTGGGTGCTCCTGCATTGGGTCCATATATGTTTAGGATCGTTAGCTCTTCTTGTTTTATCGATCCTTTTGCCATTATGTAATGGCCTTCTTTGTCTCTTTTGATCTTTGTTGCTTTAAAGTCTATTTTATCAGAGATGAGAATTGCAACTCCTGCTTTTTTTTGCTCTCCATTTGCTTGGTAAATCTTCCTCCATCCCTTTATTTTGAGCCTTTGTGTATCCTTGCATGTGAGATGGGTTTCCTGTATACAGCACACTGATGGGTTTTGGATTTTTATCCAATTTGCCAGTCTGTGTCTTTTGGTTGGTGCATTTAGTCCATTTACATTTAGGGTTAATATTGTTATGTGTGAATTTGATACTGCCATTTTGATGCTAAGTGGCCGTTTTGCCAGTTAGTTGTTGTAGATTCTTCATTATGTTGATGCTCTTTAGCATTTACTGTGATTTTGGAATGGCTGGTACTGGTTGTTCCTTTCTATGTGTAGTGCCTCTTTCAGGAGCTCTTGTAGAGCATGCCTGGTGGTGACAAAATCTCTGAGTACTTGCTTGTTCGCAAAGGATTTTATTTTTCCTTCACTTCTGAAGCTCAGTTTGGCTGGATATGAAATTCTGGGTTGAAAGTTCTTTTCGTTAAGAATGTTGAATATTGGCCCCCACTCTCTTCTGGCTTGTAGTGTTTCTGCCGAGAGATCTGCTGTGAGTCTGATGGGCTTCCCTTTGTGGGTAACTCAACCTTTCTCTCTGGCTGCCCTTAGTATTTTCTCCTTTATTTCAACCTTGTTGAATCTGACGATTATGTGCCTTGGGGTTGCTCTTCTTGCAGAATATTTTTGTTGTGTTCTCTGTATTTCCTGCATTTGAGTGTTGGCCTGTCTTGCTAGGTGGGGGAAGTTTTCCTGGATGATGTCCTGAAGAGTATTTTCCAGCTTGGATTCATTCTCTTCGTCCCCTTCTGGTACACCTATCAAACGTAGGTTAGGTCTTTTCACATAGTCCCACATTTCTTGGACACTTTGTTCATTCCTTTTTGCGCTTTTTTTCTCTAATCTTGGTTTCTCGTTTTATTTCATTGAGTTGATCTTCGACTTCAGATATTCTTTCTTCTACTTGGTCAATTCGGCTATTGAAACTTGTGCATGCTTCGCGAAGTTCTCATATTGTGTTTTTCAGCTCCTTTAATTCATTCATATTCCTCTCTAAGTTATCCATTCTTGTTATTTCCTCATATCTTTTTTTAAGTTCCTTAGTTTCTTTGCATTGATTTAATACATGTTCTTTTAGCTCACAAAAGTTTCTCATTATCCACCTTCTGAAGTCTAATTCCGTCATTTCGTCACAGTCATTCTCCGTCCAGCTTTGCTCCCTTGCTGGTGAGGAGTTTTGGTCCTTTCTAGTAGGTGAGGTGTTCTGGTTCGGGTGTTTTACTCCTTTTTTCGCTGGTTTCTTCCCATCTTTGTGGGTTTATCTGTTTGTCGTCTGCGTAGTTGCTGACTTTTCGATTGGGTCTCTGAGTGGACACCCAGATTGTTGATGATGAAGTATTTCTGTTACTTGGTTTTCCTTCTACCAGCCTAGCCCCTTCGCTGTACAACTGCTGAGGTCCACTCTAGGCCCTGCTTGTCTGGGGTGCACCTCTAGCAGCTGTGGCACAGTGAGGGATGCTACCAGTTTCTTTTTCTGCTATCTTTGTCCCAGGATGATGCCTGCCAAATGTCAGTCTTTTGGATATAGAGGGGTCAGGGAGCTGCTTGAGGAGACAGTCTGTTCTTTTTAGGAGCTCAATTGCTGAGCTGTGAGCTCTGTTGTTCATTCAGGGCTGTTAGGCTGCTATGTTTGATTCTGCTGCAACAGAGCTCATTAAAAAAACCCTTTTTTTCTCAAATGCTCTGTGTTGGGGGGTTCAGGCATTATTTTTCGATGTCCGTTGAGGTGTTCTGCCCAGCTAGGAGGCAGACTAGCCACTATTTGCCTGCCAAGTCTCCGCCCTGTTGTTGTGTGATTCGCCCTGTTCCTGCAGGCTCTGCTGTGGTCTCCGCCACGCCCTGCGGCGGAGTCTCTTCATTGTAGCGTGTTGCCTCGGCAATGGCAGGCTGTGTCAGCAGTGGGCGTGTATCTCAGTAGGGACGGGTTGCCTCAGCAACGGGAGGCTGCGTCAGCAGTGGGTGTGTATCTCAGTAGGGACGGGTTGCCTCGGCAACAGCTGGCTGCGTCAGCAGTGGGCGTGTATCTCAGTTGGGGCGGGTTGCCTCGGTAGTGGTGGACGCCCCTCCCCCACAGAGCGACCAGGACCGTCTGCTCGGGATAGTTTGAAATCGCGGTTTTGTTCATCCCACTGGGTACCCTGAATGCTCTGTCCCTGCAATCCTCTGGGCTGGCCTGCTGTCCAAGTCTCGTTCAGTCTCAAGTCCAGCCCTCTCAAGTCTCAGGTTGCCGGTTCAACAGGGCACCCGGACAAGCACGCCCTGTGGGGATTGCTGGGTAGGGCCGGCCGCCGTCGCCCCAGCTGCTGGCTTCGCCAGGCAGACTTACTGCCTGGCGTCCCGTGTCTCCCTTACACTTGGGAGTTTCCCCGTTCTGTGGGCAACAAAGATCAGTCTGGAAATGCAACTCCAACTCACCTCTTTGCGGATTCAACGAGAGCTCCAATCCTGGGTTGTTCTCACAGCGCCATCTTGAGTCCTCTCCTCACAGACCTTTGTTTAGATTCTGTCACAGATGTTCCAAGATTGGACGTGATAAGGAGAATACTTTACCTTAGGAATAACACATGTTATTCCTAATAACACTTAGTCTCACACCTGAAGAAACATTTTTTTCTTAAAAATCAAGTTTTAAATACGTTAAGACCTTTCTAATAACAGCAGCAAACCAGAGGGGTCAGAGATTTTCCTATCCCCAAAGCCATCCCAAGTCACGAGAAAAGTAAAAGGCATGATGATTGGTTAATGCCAGCAGTGTGCCTTGGAAGTGGGAAAGCAGAATTGTGTTCAAATTAGGAGACAGTAAAAACTCTGATGGAAACCTTGAATAGCATGGGATATTCTGCAGAGCCTGGACAGGAGGCCAGACCACGATTGCCTTTGTGTGGTGGTCAGTTGGCAAAAGCCAACAATGTTCTCAATATGGCAGTGGAAGGCTCCAGCTAATGTAATAGTTTGTTATCAGTGCTTTTTGCTTTCCCATTCCCAGGAGTGGTAGAATCTCATTGTCAGATAAGAAACAGGTTCATGAGTGTGTATAAATTGATGGAGACATGGAGGCTAGGAAGGAGTGCTCATGATATTGGGATGAGGACGAAGAATACCAACAAGGCAGCAGCAGCATGGAAAAGTCAAGCCAGAAGTGATCTCGGGAAGTGTCGCTGTCTGCAGCTGTTGTTTGCTTCCTTCTTTGGTGCTGCTGAGTCTCAAGACTGTATTAGAAGTGACCATTCCCAAAATATTTCCATAAAACAAAAACTGACCCTGGTTGATAGGTTTAACAGTATAATTGGGCTGAGCATGGTAGCTCACACCTGTAATCCCAATGCTTTGGGAGGCTGAGGCAGTAGGATTCCTTGAGGGCAAGAGTTCAAGACTAGTCTGGAAAACATAATGAGATTTCGTCTCTACAGAAAATAAAGATAAAAAATTTAGCTGGGCCTGGTGGTGCATGCCTGTAGTACCAGCTACTTGGGAGGCTGAAATGGGAGGATCACTTGAGCCCAGGAATTTGAGGGTGTAGATTGCTTACTGAGTCACTGCATTCCAGCCTAGGTGACAGAGAAAGACCCTGTCTCAATAAAATCCCCAAAAACCAAAAAAGCCAAAATAGGGTAATTGTTCTGATGGTTGTTAGCTGCATGATCAGAGACTTACTCTGACTAAGTCAAAGATTGGATGGCTTCACTGTGAGGATTCACATAGACCCAGATTACAGTCATCTTGCCAACAGTTCCCATCTTGCCATGGGAACCCAGAACAGTCCTGTGGACAGAACTCACGAGTCCTGAAAGATCAGTGAGGATGCTGTGGTTTTGACGTCGCCCCTCAGAATGAGGATTTCCCTAAATCAACTCAATTCTCTACTATTAGCTGGACCTAGTATCTCTGAGTCCTGTCAGTTTTGATTGCTCTCAATGGCATTCTGCTTTACACCTGCTCCTAACTGCTCCTCCTCTCTGCATACACTGTCCCCAGACTTGAGAGAGAGGATCTACTGGCTCAGCCACTGCCAAATAGGAGACTCTCCTCTTGGACTGAGACTGTCCCATGCCAGTTGACAGGTTTAGGTGCCACTGGGTGCAATTGCCAATGGCTACAATGGTAGGTGATGAGCTTCAGAACACACTTAGGGGCACGAGGCCTGCAAGCGTGAGTCTCTAAGTGAGGATCAAATGAGAGAGGCACTCAAAGTTCTTGCTGGGGCAGTTTTACTGTGACTGGAAGACAATGAGCCTAGTGTCACGCGCAGGCTGACACTAGGTGAAGTATATTCCATGCAAAGGATCAAGGGCGGCCTTGATGTCAGACTCCACCTCCCATCATCAACCAGCTATGATAGGAGCACAGAGCTCACAGAACACTCCACTTGTCTCCCTGCACACGTCTGAGTCTTTGTCCAGGTAACCCAAATGCTGCTAAGTAGACAGGTAATGTGGTTAAGAACGATCCTTGGGAGTCACAGTCTTGGCTTCCAACTCCAGCATTACCACTTTCTTTCTAGACTAGTAGTGGTGGAAAAACCTCTCCATACCTTGGTTCTCCTCACTGGTGAACTGGGTGTGTGAGTGCTTACCTTGTGGGGTTTTTGTGGAGGCAGAGGGAGGAGAGTATGGAGCTGGAATGCTCAGGCTTTGCCAGCTCAGTGTATGATGTCCACTGCTTAATGCCTCTATTTCCCCTGAGGGCAGAGATGGGGCCCTCAGTCCTCCCTGTTCTTGTGGCTATTTTGGAGTCCCCCAGTGAGGCCTGGGCTTCCCCTCCACTTTGTCCAGGCTGCTTCCTGTGACACTCATTCTTTTGATGTGGTTATTTTGGTGTCTTCCTTCCTTCCAGTTTGCTGGCAACCTTATCACTGAACTCCTCTCCAACCAGAAGGAATTTTTTTCTATTATGACCAGTTCTGGTGTGAGGTGGGCGGAACCCACAGTGGCAGCGTGGCTTCCATTTTAACCACCCTGCCTCCTTCCAACAGGGCACTTCCATGAGAATGGCTTGGGCTTTAGTGACACAGTCTGTTTTCACCCCAGAGCCCTTCCTTTCCAGGATCTCCAGAGAGTCCCCAGAAGGCTGATTTTCCTACATATTTTCCTCACTTAATATTGATATTCCTCCTTAAGCATCTCCATGGCTCTCACTCTTATTTATATCCCATGTCTGAACAGACTGTGGACAGGGAGTCCGTTCTCTTTCATGCGGCTCAGGGGAATCGAGGTGCTAGATACAGGCAAGGGGGAAGTGGCTGTGTTGTGTACATGGAACTCTTTCAGGGTGGTGCTTCAGTGCTACTGTCGGAATGCTTAAATCCTCTCCCCTGCCCAGCTGCAACCCCTGGGCACATGTGTAAAGTGCTTGGCACATGGGAGATGTTTGTCAAATGATTGCTACAACCATTATTTCCATCTCTGCCCAAGGCTGCTTTGAAATTTTTGTTCTCTGGTCCTGTCTCTCTCATCATCTTTCTAATCTACCTACCTACCTATCTAGTATAAATATTCAGAATATATATTCAGAATATATACACACACATATTATATATACATCATTTGTACATATACATTTTAAATGTGTGTATACACACATTATATATACATACTCAGTTCTTTGAGTAATTGCTACTTTTGCTGGTGACTGATAAGGCTTTTTAGGTGGTCTGTGTTCAGTTTTCATTGCTTTAGCAACTCTTATATGAGGCAGAAATTAGTTGAGGAGAAATTCCATGTAAGACCTTTGTTATTTATTTTGTGTGTGTATATATATATGTAGCTGATGTGACTTACAGAACTGTGTACCCTACAGTTATGAGTAGGCAGAACTTTTTCAGGGCATTTTGATTTTCTATTTTCCTTTGTACACAGCTGAAATCTCTACTGAAACTTAAAGGACATGAAATCCTGAGCCCTGCTGTGGCCTCTGCATGTCCAGTGACCACGGGCCAATTCTGTTGGTACAATGGACACCAGAAAAACAGCCAGGCAAAAGGAAGGCTTGCATTTAATCCAAAGAAGGCAAAAAGATGCAATCTGATATGTAGTTTTCCTGTGCTGACAAAGCATTCCTAGTGTCTGCTTCCTGATGGGGTCCTGCGCGCCCTTCATCTGGGAGGATGCTGGTGGGACCTCATACACAAGACCTGTGTATTGCACGAAGTCACCCATGGATTCTGTTCACACATGCTATACTACACAGGTTATGCTTTTCAGTAAGTGGAGCTCGTAAACACTACGTCGGGACCCTCAGTGGCTCCATAAAAACAAAGACTTTTAAAGAACTGGTGAGGCTTCCTCTGCAGGAAGTCTCTGCCGCCACACACATGCCAGCAGTTTGAGAACCACCTGCTTGCTGATGATGGTCATTTCCTTCCAACCAAATTGCTACCATTACAGTGATGACAAGATGCAGTGCCTGAAGTTGGACTTGCAATTGAGGTGGAATTTCCTGAGCTTTCTTATTGTCTGGCCTGGCTGTCCTAAGACGGCTGCAGCTGTTTCAAGCAGCAAATATAACCCTGACCCTGAAGGACTGCTGGCCTGGATGGAGGCCTGTTTGGTGGAAGGTGATGGGGGAGTTAGAACAGTTGGCCTGGGAGCTCCATTACCGAGCTTCTCTAAGTTTCAGAAGCTTTTATCTCAGAGAAGTCCAAGGCAATGGCTCCCAAACCTGGTTTAATGTCAGTCTTGATGCTCTCTATTCACTTATTACCATCCCTTCTTTTTCTTTTCTTTCAAAATGAAATAATGTCCTTATAATTAAAAAAAAAAAAAAGACATAGTTCCTACCAGCGGATATAAGGACTTGAACCAGGGGTCAAATGATATGAGGCTACAGCTCCCCAGTCAGTGTGCATAGGGCCACCTGGGTGAGAAGGCAAATAAAACTGGACTATTTGAAAGGAGTTGAGAAAAACTCCTTCAATGTTGCTTCTCCCTCAAAATCAACTTTCTGGATCTATATGGGATAAATCTATCAGACTATGGAGTTTCCTACTGATATGAAAGGTCGAGTGTGTGAGCAAGTAGAGGGGAATAAAAAGGCGATTCCCTGAAGAGGACAAAGAACAAAGGCCCCTTTGAGGCAGGAGTTTATTTTTACTTTTTGAAAAATATTTTTATTTTTACCAGCTTCAGATTCAGAGTGATCTCCTTCATCCTCACCTTTGCATTGCTTTTCTTCTAAACACAAGCAGCTCATTAGAAACCTGAGCATGAAGTACTCTAGAGCCCCAGGATTGTCTCTGGGCCAACATCCACTCTGATATCAGCATCAGGGTTGTTGGCCACCAAACATTTCTCTGGAATTCTGGGAGCCTGGGTGCCAGGGCTTGTAAGCCTGAATCTTGGTGTTTGTTGAGACCTGAGGCAGCCTCTTGATGTTGTATCAGGATTCAGAGTCTGTGCCAAGGCAGATGCATGGGGTGGATGCTGGCACACTTGGCCATGAGGGAGCCAGGAGAAAGGTGACAGCTGGCAGGCATCCCCCATGCAGACCACACAGGGGTGATCATGTCAGGCGCTGTGGCAGGCAGGCAGCAGAGCAAATCACACATGACACTGAGGATCAAGAAAACTGGTTGACTTATTTCCTCCTTTCCTGTTACTACAGCCTGGAGACAACTGGGAACATTTTGTGGCACTCAGAGAGGAGATATTTGAACCACTGCCTGCACAAAGGCTAGTGAGAGAGACTTGCCTTCCCGAGTGGAGAAATGTGATTGCATACTCGGGGCTGTACCTTTGACCCCAACTTTTAGCAGCCTGGGAAAGGTACAGAATGGGACACAGAATCTTGCTTTGCTATCACAGAATCTCACATCTACACTCTAGAGCTTGCATTGTGACCATAGCAGGCTTCTTGAGTAACAATGGCACAGAGCTCTGAGGCATTAGAAAGGTCTAGGCACATTTCTGATGTAACCACATAGACTCTAATGGTTGCACTGTCAAGAGTCCGGTACCCAGATTCACTCTACTCCAAGAACCACTCCAAGTGGACCCACAGCACCTTGGGGCAATAAGGCCTCTGCTGGGAACTGTTAGCAGCTCCAATTGGATCACAGAGCCCTGCCCTCATGGCACTTACATGCAGGCATAGGGAGAGCTACTGTGCATTGAGCTTCAAATCTTGTCTCTAGCCCTTTTACGGATTAGGTCATTTTACATGCATAGCAACCTATTGAGGTTGGACAATTATGTCCCCTTTTCTAGAGATGAGGGGATTGAAGTTTACAGAGATTAAGCACCCTGCTCAGGGCTACACAGCTAATAAGAGATGAGGCTGGGACTGCATTCAGACAGTCCTACTCCAGGTGCTCAGCTGTGAACTAATATTTTAAAATATTGACACTAGTAATGACCCTTCTAGTAATGAATATCCACTCTAAGGTTTTCACTGATGGCAAGATGTAGAAAACTAGGTGGTTCTCTACAACATATTTTTTTTTTTTTAATTTTTTATTGGATTTTAGGTTTTGGGGGACATGAGCAGAGCATGCAAGACAGTTGCGTAGGTACACACATGGCAGTGTGCTTTGCTTTCCTTCTCCCCTTCATCCACATTTGGCATTTCTCCTCAGGCTATCCCTCCCCACCTCCCCCTCCCACTGGCCCTCCCCTTTTCCCCCAATAGACTCCAGTGTTTAGTACTCCCCTTTCTGTGTCCATGTGTTCTCATTTTTCATCACCCGCCTATGAGTGAGAATATGCGGTGTTTCATTTCTTTTTTTTTTTTTTTTGAGATGGAGTCTCACACTGTCGCTCAGGCTGGCGTGCAGTGAGGCGATCTCAGCTCACTGCAACCTCTGCCTCCCAGTTCAAGTGATTCTTCTTCCTCAGTGTCCCAAGTAGCTGGGATTACAGGTGCATGCCACCATGCCCAGCTAATTTTTTTGCATTTTTAGTAGAGATGGGGTTTCACTATGTTGGCCAGGCTGGTCTCGAATGCCTGACCTCGGATCCACCCGCCTTGGCCTCCCAAAGTGCTGGGTTTACAGGCATGAGCCACCACGCCTGGCCCTCTACAATGTGTTCTATGACACATCCAGTTGCACCTTTTCTTGATTCTTATCCAGAATGTCTGGACCTCAGGAATTACAGGAACAGACTGCAAATCAAATGACTCTACCTTGCTACTTTAAGGGAAAGATGCCCGAAAATAATTTCAAGAAGGGAGTAAACAACCATGTTAAATACTACAGAGAGATACAATAAGATGGGCACTTAGGAGATTTGAGCAGATTTGCAGCAAGATTTAGTGAGCTACAATTATTGTCCCCTTAATAATGGGAGGTGTTTTTTTATATACATGATCCTAAATTAAAAAATATATAAAAGTATACAAAGAAGAGCCTCCAGGTCTGCCTCCCATCCCTGCACCCCAGGCACCTAACCCCTTTCCAGGAACATAATATTATCAGTGTATTAGGTATACCTCCTGAGATACTCTATTCATATATTAAAAGTATGTAAGCTTTTTTTTTCTTTTTTTACACAGATGGTACCACACCACATCTAGTGTTCTGCACCTTTTTACTTTTTAAATTGAACAATACATCTGTAGTCTTGTAGTGTTATACATCCCATAACCCTAAGCAAGAGTTCCCTCATTGCTTTTGGTAGCTGCACAGGGTTCCATAGTACAGATGTGTTGTAATTTATTTAATGAAAGTATGTTTTTCTGTTGTTGTTTTTTTCTTTTTTTGAGATAGAGTTTCACTCTGTTGCCCAGGCTGGAGTGCAGTGCAACCTCCACTTCCTGGATTCAAGCAATTCTCCTGCCTCAGCCTCCCAAGTAGCTCGGATTTAAGGCATATGCCCAGCTGATTTGTGTGTGTGTGTGTTCGTGTGTGTTTTAATAGAGACTGGGTTTTGCCGTGTGAGCCAGACTTATCTCGAACTTCTGACCTCAGGTGATCCACCCACCTCGGCCTCCTAAAGTGCTGGAATTGCAGGCATGAGCCACCTCACCCAGCTGTGAAGGTATGTTTTGAACTAATGCTGAAAAAGCACCACTATCTAGTAAAGGTACTAGAAATGGCATGTTTCTCTTTCAAAGACAGCTCTATTCATTCCCTTAGGCTTTCACAAGATAGCTCACTGGAGAAGCAGATAGGGCTGAGGACCATTTGTGTACTAAGGGGTTCTTGTCCTAGGTCTAACTGCATCTGATAAGAATTAGACCACTGCTGAGAGGTTTTCTTACATCCTACAACCTTACTATGATTTAGAAACTTCAGTTATGAAAATGGTGTGTCTTTTTATACATCGACCAGAAGCAGCTACAATGTGGGCTCCGATATTTTGGAAAATGTGGCAAGTTGTAAATCTGTCTTTTCATCTTTGTAATTCTAGAGTCCCTAAAGTGTCTTGTACATAAGAGGCATTTAATAAATATTTGCTTACTTGAATGAATGAATGAATGAGGCCATATGGTCACAATGGATTTTTGAATTAGTCAGCAAATAGGGATTTATGATCAGAATCTGCCCTAATTTATCACCTGTTCTTCCATCAAACATTTGCTCTAAGTACCAGCGTCTGCTAATCAGTCTTGGATATTAAGCAGATATACACCTTGAAAAGTCATCAGGCTGAAATAACTTGGTGGGAGTATTTCTTGGTCACTCAATTTTCTGCCCACAAACTCCTCATTTCAAAAGGAAAAGGTTCTAGATTCAGATCTGACCAGTTCAAATTCCACCACTTATTAACCGAATGGCCTTCGGCAGTGGCTGAATTTTGGACTTGCATTTCCTCATCAGTAAAGCAGAGATAGTATTATCTATTTTCTTTATTAGGATTAAATGAGCTAATATATAGAGCACCTAACAAAGCCCCTGACAGGTGACAGAAGTGCAAACTGTTAATTTCCTCTTCTTTGTAATTTCCTTCTGCCTCTTGTAAGATATGACCCATGTGATTGATCATTGCTGATTTCTTGGTATATGTTAACTTATAAATTATAAGTTTAGGCTGGGTGTGGTAGCTAAACCTGTAATCCCAGCAATTTTGGAGGCTGAGGTGTGAGGGTTGCTTGAGCCCAGGAATTCAAGACTAGCCTGGGCAACATGTCAAAACCCTGTCTCACAAAATAAAAAAAAATTAGCTGAGCATTGTGGTGCATGCCTGTAGTCCCAACTACATGGGAAGCTGAGGTGGGAGGACAGCTTGAGCCTGGGAGGTTGAGGCTGGGGTGAGCCTTTATTGTACCACTGCAGTCCGGGTTGGTAACAGAGTGAGACCCTATTCCTCACTTGCACCCATCCCAAATTACAAGTTTATAAATCAGTTTTCTGTGAGTTTGTTTGCAGTCTGAGAATATTAATGATAGTGGGGCTTTTGAGGATTATCTAATCTGAGGCAAAGTAGGGGATACATGATAAGAAGTTCATTTGTATATGAACTGTGTAATTTTAAAAATTAACAGAATTAATAATCCAAACACATTTTCACAGCATAATACAAAAGGTAGTCCAAAACCAACTTAATCAAATTTTTTTTTTTTTTTTTTGAGACGGAGTTTCGCTCTTGTTACCCAGGCTGGAGTGCAATGGCGCGATCTCAGCTCACCGCAACTTCCACCTCCTGGGTTCAGGCAATTCTCCTGCCTAAGCCTCCTGAGTAGCTGGGATTACAGGCACGCACCACCATGCCCAGCTAATTTTTTTTTTTTTTTTTTTTTAGTAGAGATGGGGTTTCACAATATTGACCAGGATGGTCTCAATCTCTTGACCTCGTGATCCACCCGCCTTGGCCTCCCAAAGTGCTGGGATTACAGGCTTGAGTCACTGCACCTGGCCCAACTTAATCAATTTTTACCTGAGAAAGCTTCATAGTTATAGAGCTAATATAATTAATTGGTCAAATATAATAAAAAAGAGAATTCTGGTGTCTAACAGACTAGGGAGTTCTTGAACTGTGGTTTTTATTCTGTGGGTACATCTCAGTTCTGAATCTGTGTCTGTCACTAGACATAGACGTGTATTGGCATCAGAGTAGCAGTTCCGTGGAATGTTTTCTCAGGATGAGTTAGACTGATTATTGTCCAGAATTTGGCAAGTATCTCATGACTTGTTGTTTTGCAGATGAAAATTCTTTCAAACTTTCTTAATCCAAAAAGGGAATTTATTGACTTGGGTAATAGAAAGGAGCAGTGTAGGTCAGTGTAAGTTTTTAGTGACAAAAAATATTTAGGAGGTATTTTTGTTTAAAAAGTTGACTTTTGGTTTATTAAAGCTAAACTGAAAAAACTCAGTTATTCATAGGCAAGTTTCAATTTATAAACATTATTCTAATATAACTAGCACATTTTTCATCTAAGACATTGAATTTTTCAATTTCTAGGACTTCAATTTGGGTCTTATATCTTCTACATTTCTATTTTAAACTGTTCACATTTTTCTGCCTTCTTGAATAAATGGAATATATTTATAATACTTAAAGTCCTTATTGACAAGAAATTCTAACATCTGTGACATTTCTGGAACTGATACTATTGAGAATTTTCCCCTTTATTATGAGTTTGATTGTCCTGTTTCTCATTTGGTAAGTTTTAATTTGGTTCCAGACATTGTGATGTTTACCTTGTTGGGTGATAGATATTTTTGTATTCCTCTGTTCTTGAGCTTTTTGGGACATGGTTAAGTTACTTGGAAACAGTTTAATCTTTTTGTGTCTTGCTTTCAAGGTTGTTAAGTGGGACTAGAATGGTATCTAGGGCTAATTTTTTCCCATTACTGAGGCAGAACTTTTGAGTCCTCTGCGGAACACCCTGTGAGTTAAGAGGTTTTCCACTCTGGTTGTGGGGAGCAGACACTATTCCGGGTTCCACATGAGCACAGAGGGTTGTTCACTTCTCTTTTAATCCTTTTGGGGGTTCTTTCTTTGGCCTTTGGTAGTTCCTCACACACATGCACTGATGAGCTAAATATTCAAGGGAGAACCTTCTATACATCTCCGGAGCCTTCTTCCGGGTACCTCTTCTCTCTGGTACTCTGCCCTGTGAATTCTAGCTTCCTTGACCTCCCTGGATGCCCCACTCTGTCCCCTCCACTCAGGAAGACTCTGGGCTAGTCTTGCCTGTGCTGCAGCCTGAAAAACCTCTCCAGGAAGTGAGCTGAAGAAATCACAGGGCTCACTTTTTTTCTCCTCTCTGGGAGATCACTGTCCTATGCTTCCAGATGTCCATCATCTAAAAGCCATTGTTTCTTATTTTTGTTTGCATTTCTTTGGCTCTTTTAGGATATTTAAATCATCTATTGAATTTTGCATCTGTCTCAAGGTTTTTTCTGCCTCTGCGGCTGCAACTCTCTGGTTACACTAATGGATAGACCCAGGGTATTCAAATGGTGTCGCTAGGACATGTCTGGGCTGCACATTCTCAGACTTCTTGGCGTGATATCCACTGTCTCATGTTTAAGGCCCTCCAGATTAACTTTAGCAGAAGAGAGAGTGGTCCTCTTGTACCTCATAAGCAATGACCTCAGCAGAAGCCTAATTACCTCTTATTGGCTGGGTTTGGTTATATTTCTATTGCCCAACCACTTATTGTTGTCAGAAATGGCATCAGCTCCACCTGAGACAAGGGGATGACAGTCAGGAAAGAAAGATTGGGATGACAAAAATCAGGGAAAATGATGCTGGCAAGCAAATCCACATACTGTTGTTACAGTCAGCCATAATCCCAGTAGGTCGTAGAGTTCAGGATGCTGACTCTGGATTCTTTGGGTACCATGCCAACTTTGTACATACAGCTTGCTTTAGTGCAATCAGCTGTTCCTTTTAAAGCTGAGCCACATTGATGCGCTGATGCTTGAGAATCTAAAAAACATCCTGAGGTTTCTATTGTAAAAGCATCTACAGATATTTAAAGACCGATACATACTCACCAACATTCAGAAATCTCTTTGGATTCAGTTTATGAAATCCCATAATTCTGTTGAGCCTGGGGCAATTCAACAAATTCAAGTTGAACAGTCCCTAGTTGTCTCTGCTTAATCCATGTTTATTTTGATGTGGTCATTTAAAGAAATCAGAAATCCAGTTTCTAATTTTCTTGATACATATATCATAGTAGTACAGTCTTTTCAGTTTCTGGAGTCAGGTTGTCCTGTGCCTTGTGATTTAAAAAAAAAACTCAAATTTCATCAGATGTCCACAGTCTGATCTGGATGTATTTAAGTGAATTCAAATCTGCACATCCTGCTTCAGCTTCTTTTGACAAGTACTTAAAGATTGCAAACTTTAAAGGTATTAGTTGAAAATTCATAATTTTGAACACACCAGGATGTGAGTCTGACTTGCAGGTTGTCACTGTATAAAACCATTTGCTCAGTGATGAAATGGATGTTTCTGTTTTAGGAAAAACATGTTTTGACTTGTGTTTCCTCTTAGTCCTTCTTTACCTTTACCTTTTTTCCCTACCATACAGTCACATTTTATGCCAAGTGAATTGACCTTTCCCATGTTTGTGCCAAAACTACTCCAATTTTTTTCCAGCAGTGTCTAAGCCTGCTAGTCCCCATGGGAAAGCTCATTGGATAAGGCGCTCGTGTTGTTGAGCATCCTGAGCTGGCTGGTTCAGGTGGGCTGCATTGCCTCCAGGGCCCTGTCAGATGCTCCTAGTCTGTTTAACTGTCCTTATACACAGAAGGAAGCAGAGAAGTAAAGTGACCAGCTCAGGTTGATTGGTTAGTAGAGTCCTGGCAAGGCTCCCAGCCCCTTGCCTCCCCAGCCAGGGAATTCTGAGCAGTGGAAAGGGGATGGATTTGGAGCAGACCAATGTATATTCGCTCTTTGGCTCCACCATGTACCAGCTATGACCTTGAGCACGGTACTTATCCTCTCTGAGCTTGTTTCCATCTATAAAGTTGGAGCTGTAGTACCTATGTGGCTGTGCTGTTGTGAGGATGAAGTGATATAATTTTGGGAATTGCCTGGTGGCGGAATTCCCTTTCTTACTGCTCTCCACCATGCTCTGAGTGTTCTCAGGGCAGGGATCAGTTCCTCCAAGGAGAGTCACCCTTTGAAAAGCAGATCAAACTAGCTTCTGAATTAGCCAAACTGTGGGCCTGCTGGTACAGGACTGCTGAGCTGCCCAGCCTGAGTGAGCAGGCAGTGTTGTGGACGGTCATGCTGGATGACCCACACCAGGATAGACAGGGCTCAACTTCAGACAGTTTGAGAAAGCCCAGGGCTTCACGATAAAGATACTTTAAGGATCAAGAATTTTTATAGGTCCCGTGGAAAAGTTTTGCTCTCAGAACCTTGGCAATGACCTTCTTTATATCTACAAGACAAAATGTTTATGTGAACTTAAGACAACCTTGCAAAAAATTCTATACATTTATTTATAAGGCTATTTCTTCCTTTCTTTCTTTTTTTTAAAGACGGAGTCTCATTCTGCCCTCCAGGCTAGTGTGCAGTGGTGCAATCTCTACTCACTGTAATCTCCACCTGCTGGGTTCAAGCAATTCTCCTGCCTCAGTCTCCCGAGTAACTGGGATTATAGGTGCACACCACCATGCCTGGCTATTTTTGCACTTCTAGTAGAGATGGGGTTTCTCCATGTTGGTCAGGCTGATCTCAAACTCCTGACCTCAAGTGATCTGCCTGCCTTGGCCTCCCAAAGTGCTGGGATTACTGGCATGAGCCACGATGCCCCACCCATTAATAAGACTATTTCTTTTCAACTTATTTTTAAATGCAAAGACTAAATGAAAAGAGACCATCTCCTTTGTCTTTTGTAGAGTTTCTACCTGATAAAAAATTTCTCAACAAATGTTAAATAGTTGAAGTAGAACTTCTCCATTTGCAGTTTAACTTCTCAACCTTGTCTTCACACAACGTTCTCTCCTGGAGCCCTGGGCACCAACTGCTTTGTCACTTTGGCAGATGATGTGGCCTCTGCTTTGTTAGGCAAGACTGAGTATATGTGACTCCTACCTCTGCTCTTCACTTTGCGGTAGCTCCTTCCTGTCCTTCCTTTCTCTGTTTCATTCAGCTAAAGAACTTGCAGCACTGGCCAAACTCCCTTCCTCAGGGAATGTGCCTGGCCAGAAGCAGTCTCCTGGCCCAAAGTCACACCTGCTTCCTAGGGACAGCCTGCATCAGTGACTGCTTGGCAAGGGGTATGAAGGACCGACCTCTTCACTCCAATTCAGGATGAGTCAGAAAGGCCATCCTAGTTCCAGGGCTCCCTGCTGGGGGGCTGGGCTTTTGCTACCCACTCCTGCTTCCACCCCTTCTCCCACGCGTGCTGGTCCCCTTCCTCATGCTGATAACCTTCCCTAATAAATAACCTTTTTGCATGCTAAACATGGTCAGAGCCTACCTTCTGGGGAGCTAACCTGTGACATCTATGTTCTAGATTTTGGTTATTGATTTATTTTAAAATTTAAGTAAATTTAAAATTTGAGACCTTCTTAAAGGTTCAGAATATGGTATACTTTACTAAATATTCTGAATGTACTTGAAAAGGATGTGTATTCTGTGTTGGGTGGAGTTTTATAAAGAGATTATCTTGTATTATTTAGGTGGACCCAATGTAACTACAAGGGTCCTTTAAAAGTGGAAAAGGTAGGTAGAAAAATTGTTGTCAGAGTGCTACTTGCGTGTATTAGTCCATTCTCATGCTGCTAATAAAGATACACCCAAGACTGGGTAATTTATGAAGGAAAGAGGTTTAGTGGACTCACAATTTCACATGGCTTGGGAGGCCTCACAATCATGGTGGAAGGCAAAGAAAGAACAAGGCATTCCTTACATGGCGGCAGGCAAGAGAGCTTGTGCAGGGGAACTCCCATTTATGAAACCATCAGATCTTGTAAGACTTAGTCACTACCATGGGAATAGCATGGGAAAAACTCACCCCCACAATTTAATTACCTCCCACCAGGTACCTTCCATGACACATGAGAATTATGGGAGCTACAATTAAAGATGAGATTTGAGTGGGGACACAGCCAAACCATATCACTGTGAGAAATACTTGACTGGCTATTGCTGGCTCACAACATGGAGAAGGCAAGCATCACATTGTTTCCAAGTAATTTGACTACATCCCATACCAAAGCTTAAGAATAACTATAGGAATACAAAAATATCCAGTACCCAACAAGGTAAAATTAACATTTAAAATCTAATCAAAACTTCACAGGAATGCAACACAGCCCTTTCTGGATTTTGACCTGGTGAGAACCATTTTGGACTTCTGACCTCTAGAACTGTAAGATATTACATTTGTGGTATTTTAAGCCACTACATTTGTGATAATTTGTTATAGCACCAATAGGAGACTAATACAGACATTGTAGGATTTGTCTTTGAAGTTCAATTTGGGTCTTTATCATATCTTTCATAGCTCTACTCAACAAAGGTAAGTCTTCTCCTAATGTCTTGAATATATGAAATAGCTATAATAAATACTTTACTATCCTCACCTACTAATTATAGCATATGTGATATTTTTGGTTAAGTTTAAATAAATTTTTTAAACTTTATTATGTTTTGTGTTTACCTATTGCTTTGCATTTCTGGTATGTTTTGATTAGATTTTAAATGCAAATTTTACCTTTTTGGGTGCTAGATATTTTTGTATTCCTATAGTTGTTCTTGAACTTTGGTCAGGGATGTAGTTAAGTTACTTAGAGTTTGATGCTTTTGGGCATTGCTTTCAAACTTTGTTAGGTTTTGGTATCAAGATGACGCTGGCCTCATAAAATGAGATAGGGATAAGTCTCTCTTCTTCTGTTGTTTGGCATAGTTTCAGAAGGATGGTACCAGCTCCTCTTTGAACTTCTGGTAGAATTCGGCTGTGAATCTGTCTGGTCCTGGGCTTTTTTTTTTTTTTTTTTTGGTTGGTAGGCTGTTAATTACTGCCTGAATTTCAGAATTTCTTATTGGTCTATTCAGGGATTTGATTTCTTCCTAGATTCTTCTAGATTTTCTAGTTTATTTGCATAGAGGTGTTTATAGTATTCTCTGATGGTGGTTTGTATTTCTGTGGGATCAATGGTGATATCCCCTTTATCACTTTTTATTGCATTGATTTGATTCTTCTCTCTTTTCATCTTTTTTAATCTGGCTAGCAGTCTGTATATTTTGGTTATCTTTTCAAAAAAACCAGTTCCTGGATTCATTGATTTTTCTGGAGGATTTTTCATGTCTCTATTTCCTTCAGTTCTGCTCTGATCTTAGTTATTTCCTGTCTTCTGCTAGCCTTTGGATTTGTTTGCTCTTGCTTCTCTAGTTCTTTTAATTATGATGTTAGGGTGTCAATTCTAGATCTTTTCCACTTTCTCTTGTGGGCATTCCTCTCTAAACATTGCTTTAGCTGTGTCCCAGAGATTCTGGTATGTTGTGTCTTTGTTCTCATTGGTTTCAAAGAACTTATTTATTTCTGCCTTAATTTCATTATTTACCCAGTAGTCATTCAGGAGCATGTTGTTCAGTTTCCATGTAGTTGTGTGGTTTTCAGTGAGTCTCTTAATCCCGAGTTCTAATTTGATTGCACTGTGGTCTGAGAGACTGTTGTGATTTCTGTTCTTTTGCATTTGTTGAGGAGTGTTTTACTTCCAATTATGTGGTCAATTTTAAAACAAGTCCAATGTGGTGCTGAAAAGGATGTATATTCTGTTGAGTTGGGGTGGAGAGTTCTGTAGATGTCTACTACAGCTGACTTCAAGTGCTGAATATACTTGTTAATTTTCTGTCTCGTTTATCTGTCTAATATTGACAGTGGGATGTTAAAGTCTCCCACTATTGCTGTGTGGGAGTCTAAGTCTCTTTGTAGGTCCCTAAGCACTTGCTTTATGTATCTGGGTGCTCCTGTAGTGGGTGCAGATATATTTAGGATAGTTAGCTCTTCTTGTTGCATTGATCCCTTTACCATTATGTAATGACTTTCATTGTCATTTTTGATCTTTGTTGGTTTAAAGTCTGTTTTATCAGAAAGTAAGATTGGAAACCCTGCTTTTTTTTTGCCTTTCCATTTGTTTGGTAAATCTTCCTCCATTCCTTTATTTTGAACCTATGTGTGTCTCTGCAGGTGAGATGGGTCTCCTGAACACAGTATACCAATGGGTTGTCACTGTTTATCCCATTTGCCAGTCTGTGTCTTTTAATTGGGGCATTTAGTCTGTTTACATTTAAGGTTAATTTTTTTTTTTAAGGATGTAAAATTCATAATATCCCCCTTTTAATTATTTCATTTATTTTTTATTGTTTGTTTTTAGAGACAGGGTCTTACTATGTTGCCCATACAGGCTTTTTTTTTTTTTTTTTTTCTTACAGCCAACTGATTTTCTATATGTTAATTTTTAAATATTGGCTATAGAGTTCTTTTTCTTTAGAAAGGAAAGAAGAAAAGAAAGAGAAAAAAAGGAGTGAAGGAGAGGAATAAAAAGGAATAAAAAGAGGGAGAGAGAACCGGAATATTGCTGTATTCCAAAAATGGGTATTAATAGCGGTTGATCAATATTTTGTATATTTAAAGTGGAGAATGTATATTTTGTGTGTTTAAAATGGAGAGCTCTATAAATATTTATTAAGTTTACTTGTTCTGTATCTGAGTTCAAGTCCTGGTTGTCCTCATCAATTTTCTGTCTCATTGAGTCTAAATCTCTTTATGGGTCTTATGTATCTGGGTGTTAGGATCGTTAGCTCTTATTGTTGCATTGATCCTTTTACCACTATATCTTTGTTGCTTTGAAATCTATTTTATCAGATGCGAGAATTGCAACTCCTGCTTTTTATTTATTTATTTATTTTTGCTCTCCATTTGATTGGTAAGTCTTTCTCCATTCCTTTGGAGTCTCTGTGTATCTTTGGATGTGAAATTGGTCTGGATGCAGCATACTGTTAGGTTTTGGCTATATCTTTTGATTGGGGGATTTAGTCGACTTAAATTTAGGGTTACTGCCATTTGATGTTAACTGGCTATTTTATCCAGTTAATGTTGTTATGTGTGAATTTGATCCTGTCATTATGATGCTAAATGGTTATTTTGTCTGTTAGTTGAAACCTGCAGTTTCTTCATAGTGTTGATGGTCTTTACAATTTGGTATGTTTTTGCAGTGGCTGATACTGGTTTTTCCTTTCCATGTTTAGTGCTTCCTTCAGGAGCTCTTGTAAGGCAGGCCTGGTGGTGAAAAAATCTCTCAGCATTTGCCGGTCTGTAAAGGATTTTATTTCTCCTTCACCTATGAAGCTTAGTTTGACTAGACATGAAATTCTGGGTTGAATATTCTTTTCTTTAAGAATATTGAATATTGACCCCCACTCTCTTCTGGCTTATATAGGGTTTCTGCAGAGACATCTGCTAGTCTGATGGGCTTTCCTTTGTGGGAAACCCAACCTTTCTCTCTGGCTGCCCTTAACATTTTTTCCTTCATTTCAACCTTGGTGAATCTGATGATTATGTGTCTTGGGGTTGCTATTCTCAAGGAGTACCTTGTGGTGTTCTCTGTATATCCTGAATTTGAATGTTAGCCTGTCTTGCAATGTTGGGGAAATTCTTCTGGATAATGTCCTGAAGAGTGTTTTCCAACTTGGTTCCATTCTCCTTTTCACTTTCAGGTACACGGATCAAATGTAAGTTTGGCCTTTTCACAGAGGCCCATATTTCTTGGCGGCTTTGTTCATTCCTTTTTCATTCTTTTTTTTTCTAATCTTATCTTCATGCTTTATTTCATTAAGTTGATCTTCAGTCTCTGATATCCTTTCTTCCACTTGATTGTTATTGATACCTGTATATGCTTCATGAAGTTCTCTTGCTGTGTTTTTCAGCTCCAATAGGTCATTTATGTTCTTCTCTACACTGGTTATTCTAGTTAGCAATTCCTCTAACCTTTTTTCAAGGTTCTAAGCTTCCTTGCATTGGGTTAGGACATGTTCTGTTAGCTTGGAAGAGCTTGTTATTACCTACCTTCTGAAGCCTACTTTTGTCAATTCATCAAAATCATTCTGTGTCCAGTTTTGCTCCCTTGCTGGAAAGGAGTTGTGATATTTTGGAGAAGAAGAGACATTCTGGTTTTTGGAATCATCAGCCTTTTTGCACTGGGTTTTCCTCATCTTCACGGATTTATCTACCTTTGGTCTTTGCTGTTGGGGACCTTTGGATAGGGTTTTTGTGTCGACATCCTTTTTGTTGATGTTGATGCTATTCCTTTCTGTTTGTTAGTTTTTCTTCTAACAGTCAGGCCCCTCTTCTGCAGGTCTGCTGGAGTTTGCTGGAGGTCCACTCCAGACCCTGTTTGCCTCACCAGTGGAGGCTGCAGAACAGCAAAGATTACTGCCTGTTCCTTCCTCTGGAAGCTTTGTCCCAGAGGGGAACATGCCAGATGCCAGCCAGAGATCTCCTGTATGAGGTCTCTGTTGACCCCTGCAGGGAGGTGTCTTCCAGTTAGGAGGCATGGGGGTTAGGGACCCACTTGAGGAGGCAGTCTGACCCGTAGCAGAGCTCGAGTGCTGTGCCGAGAGATCCACTGCTCTCTTCAGAGACGGCAAGCAGGAATGTTTAAGTCTGCTGAAACTGTGCCCACAGCAGCCCCTTCCCCCAGATGCTCTGTCCCAGGGAGATGGGAGTTTTATGTATAAGCCTCTGGCTGGGACTACTGCCTTTCTTTCAGAGATAACCTGCCTAGAGAGGAGGAATCTAGAGAGGCAGTCTGACTACAATGGCTTTGTGGAGCTGCAGTGGGCTCCACCCAGTTCAAACTTCCCAGGGCTTTGTTTACATTGTGAGGGGAGGAAAACTGCCTACTCAAGCCTCAGTAATGGCAGATGGCCCTCCCCCCACCAAATGGCTTCAGACTGCTGTGCTGGCAGCAAGAATTTCAAGCTAGTGGATCATAGCTTGCTGGGTTCCATAGGGATGGGATCCACGGAGCTAGACCACTTGGCTCCCTGGCTTCAGCCCCCTTTCCAGGGGAGTGAATAGTTCTGCCTTGCTGGTGTTCCAGGCACCACTGGGGTATGAAAAAAAAACTGCTGAAGCTAGCTCAGTGTCTGCCCAAATAGGCATCCAGTTTTGTGTCTGAAACCCAGGGCCCTGGTTGCATAGGCACGCAAGGGAATTTCCTGGTCTGCGAGTTGCAAAGACTGTGGGAAAAATGTAGGATGTGGGGCTGGAGTGCACCCATCCCTCACGGCACAGTCCCTCACAGCTTCCCTTGACTAGGGGAGGGAGTTCCTCAACCCCTTGCACTTCCTGGGTGAGGTGATGCCCCACCCTGCTTCAGCTTACCCGCCATGGGCTACACCCACTGTCTAACCAGTCCCAACGAGATGAGCCAGGTACCTCATTTGGAAATGCAGAAATCACCTGCCTTCTGCATTATTTTTGCTGGGAGCTACAGACCAGAGCTGTTCCTATTTGGCTATTTTGCCAGCCACCTCCAACCTTAATTTTTATAATTTGTTTTTGAATTCTAAATGGGCCTTAAAATTCTGTAGTTGTGTCAACACATTTTATATGTAGTATTTTTGTTGTTCATTTCAAATTATTAATTCATTTAAAAATATTTTCTAATTTATAACTTAATAGGTTAATTAGAACTGTGTCTCAACTAAGCCCAATATGGGCTTTTGAATTGAAAAAGTCTGTTATTGGCTGGGCCCGGTGGCTCAAGCCTGTAATCCCTGCACTTTGGGAGGCTGAGGCGGGTGGATCATGAGGTCAAGAGATTGAGACCATCCTGGCCAACATGGTGAAACCCCGTCTCTACTAAAATTACAAAAATTAGCTGGGCATGGTGGTGCACGCCTGTAATCCCAGCTACTCCAGAGGCTGAGGCAGGAGAATTGCTTGAACCCGGGAGGCAGAGTTTGCAGTGAGCCGAGATTGTGCCACTGCACTCCAGCCTGGCGCCTGGTAACAAAGTGAGACTCTGTCTCAAAAAAAAAAAAAAAAAAAAAAAGAAAAAGAAGAAGAAAAAGTCTGTTATTGATTTCTAACTTACACTGTGATTCAGGTATGCTCAAAATTATTTCAATTATTTGGCTTGCTTCATGGTAAGATCAGATTTTAAAAATATTCCATACATGCTTCAGATTATATGTTCTATAATTGTGAGTACAAGTTCATCGTAGTCAATTAGGCAAAGTTTGATCATTGTACTTCTAGAACTTTTTAATCACCCAAAATGAAACATTGTACCTATTAAGCAGCCACTTCTCACCATCTGTTCCCCTAACCCCTGCAACCACAACGCTGCTTTCTGTCTTCATGCATTTGTCTGTTCTGGACATTTCATATAAATGGAATAATATAATATGTAGCTTTTATGTCCAGTTTCTTTCATTTTGCTTTCAAGGTTCATCTATGTTGTAGCATATGTCAGTACTTCACTCTTTTATGGCTGAAAAATAGTCCACTGAATGGATATACCACATCTTATTCACTCAATGATGGATATTTGGGTTGTTTCCACCTTTTGGCTATTGTGAATAACACACTGGTGTACAAATTTTTTTCAAACATTCATTTTCAGTTCTTTTGAGAAGATACCTAGCAATAGAATTGCTGGGTCATACAGTGTGATATTGTGATTTTTAATAAGAAATATAGATGTGGTCTTTGTTCCCATTTCCTGGCACACAGCTCCAAAAACTCTTGTAATATCCAAAGTAATATGTCTTTTTGTAAGGTTATGTATGAGATGCCTGATAGCTGGGGGCTCCTTGAGAGACACAGGACAGGGGCTGGTTGCTAGGGAACTCACCATGCCATTAGAGAGTTGGAACTTTCAGCCCTACTCCCTGATCTCTAGAGACAGAAGAGGGACTGAAGGTTGAGTTGATGATCAGCAATAGCTGCTGATTTCATCAGTCATGCCTATATTAGTGAAGCCTCCATTAAAAACCCACACATAAAGGGTTTGAAGAGCTTCTGGGCTGCTGAACATGGGGACGTGGCTAGAAGGATGGTGCCCCACACAGGGCATGGAAGCTCCACACCCCTTCCCATATACCTTGCTCTATGATTCTTTTCCATCTGGCTGTCCATCTATATATATATTTAATATCTTTTATAATAAATAAATAAGTAAAGTGTTTCCTGAGTTCTGTGAACCATTCTAGCAAATAATTGAACCCAAGGAAGGAGTCTTTGGAAGGCTCAATTTATAGCTTTTGGTAAGAAGTAAGGTCACAATCTGGGACTTGTAATTGGCATTTGAAGTATGTGTGCATGCATGCACATGTGTTGGAGGACAGTCTTTTGGGACTCAGCTCTTAACCTGTGGAATCTGACCCCCATTCTAGGTAGATAATGTTAGAATTGACACTGGTGTCTGCTGGAGCAATGTTTGGTGTGTTGGGAAAAATCCCCGTACATCTCATGTCAGAAGTGAAGTACTGTGTTGAGTGGTGACTGTGTAGTAGGTGACATAAGTAATTTTGCGTATGGCTTGTTGAGGAAATGTCAAACTGGATTTTAAAATTTTTTCCTGTTTTGTGGTCTTATTAGGTATAGATTTTAAGTTGTTGGCCAGGCGTGGTGGCTCACACCTGTAATCCCAGCACTTTGGGAGGCTGAGATGGGTGGATCGCTTGAGGTCAGGAGTTCGAGATCAGCCTAGAACTCCTGCCTAGAGACCATGGTGAAACCCCATCTGTACTATAAATATAAGAATTAGCTGGATGTGGTGGTGCACACCTGTAATCCCAGCTACTCAGGAGGCTAAGACGTGAGAATTGCTTGAACCAGGAGGCAGAGGTTGCATACAGTGAGCTGAGATCCCGCTACTGCCCTCCAGTCTGGGCAACAGAGTGAGACTCTGTCTCAAAATAACAAAAATAAAAAATGAAATAAAATAGTCATATCTTCCTGGTAAATTGAAGCCTGGATGCCTATAAAATGATCTTTATCTCTAAAATTGCATTTTACTTAAAAACTGTACTTTGATATAACACTGAAACAAGAAAACCATACTAACTTTCTTTTGGTTATATATAGCTTTCATTCTTTTATATATAACCTGTATTCTTAAATATTTTAAATGTCTCCTGTAAACAGAACATATTGGATTAAGAAATATTCTGATTATCTTTTAATTAAGTTATTTAGTGTACTTATAACTGCTGGTGTATTGGGGTTTATATCATAGTTCCTGACATTTCTTTTTGTCCTTCTCATTCTGTGTTCATCTCTCTCCTCATATTTTTGGGGCATTTTTATTAGTCCGCTCTCCATCTTCCATTTTATACACACCAGTTTACACAATTCATACTATTTTCTTTCGATTGTTACCTTGAAAATGACAAATGCATACCTTATGTGTGAAATTTTAATATTTCCAGAGTGGGCAACATGGAGAAACCTCATCTCTGTAAAAAAGACAAAAATTAGTATGGCATGGTGTTGCATGCCTGTGTATCAGCTACTCAGGAGGCTGACGTGGGATGATCACCTGAGCCTGAGGTTAAGGCTATGGTGAACTGTGATGCCACTGTACTCCAGCCTGGATGACAGAGCAAGCCCTGTCTCATACATACATATAAACGTACATATGTACAAACACATAAAGTTAATGAGTACTTAACAGATGGCAGAATGGGTTTATCTGTTTTGAAAAATTATTAGGTATCATCTCAAGTGTTTTCACTGCCACATTTTATCCCATCAGGGACCTATGACACTGTCTGGCCAAACCTGTGGTTGGTTATCCCCCAAAAGTAGTGGCAGATAAGTTCTTGCAAGTACTACCCGCAACTGTTCTGAGATGGGCTGGTTGGGATTCCAAAATCAGTCCAAAGCATTTATTAGGAAACTTCTAGGATGCTACACTGGTGCTTGTGATGGAGTAAGAAAAAAAGATGTTCTACTATGTCTGCAACAAGGGGATTGCGATACGGAGTTTGCGTGGGGTTTAAGGAATACAGCTGACAGTGAAGGCTAGTTTCTACATTTTATCTTGCAGTGTTTTGGGCAACAATATAAACAAACTTATCAGTGCCTGGGAATATCCAAGCTTGTAGGGGAAAACATAAAGCTAGCCAGGTCACATGTGGTCAAGGCATTTTGTGTGTCCTGTGTCAGGGCAAAGAAAAATTGGGATTTGGGAGACCCCACACTTTCGGATTGTTAATAATTCTTCCAGTTTGTGTGGCAATGTATTTACATTCTTTTGTTAAAGCTGTAAGTTATTGTTTCAAAATAACGTTCTTTTAGTTTTATGTAAGTTTTATTTTCATTCCTTTTCACAACTGGAATAACTTTTCTCCCACTTTAGAAATGACTTCGGTGAGATTCTGCTGGTGGCAAACTCTTTTTTCTTTCCTGTGTGTACTTTGTCCTCTTTCCTAAGAGTATTTTGCTAGACATTAACATAAGCTTGTTAATATAAGCTGGCAGTTGACTTTCATCAGTTTCAAAGATGCCATTCCACAATCTTGTCTCACAGCTGCACCTGAGAAGTCAGCTCTCTCCTCCTCCCCCCACTTCCATTCCTCTTCCCTCCTTAGAAGTGAATCCTATTTTTCTTGAACTGTTTTTATAAGAGTTGTTTTTGGTATTCTGCAGTTGCATGATATCAAGGGTGAATTTTTTATCCTGCTAGGAGTTAATGTGTAAAGAGGTCTATTTTGAAAAATTATTAGGTATCATCTCCTCAAGTATTATCACTGCCACCTTTTACCTCTTTGCTCCTTTGAGAACTCCAGATGACTCTTAGACCTTCCCATTCTTTAGACAAGGTCTTGCTGTTTCCCAGGCTGGAGTGGTGGGACCACAGGCACATACTACTATTGTAGGAGGCGGGGTGAGGGGCTCCCTTTATTGCCCAGTCTGGTTGATCTTCCCATTCTTCATCTATTTTGATCTCCCTTTGCTCCCATTATCTTTTTGTGTTACATTCTGGGTAGTTTCTTTTGCTCCATCTTCTGGTTCAGATTTTCTTCTTAGTCACATTTCATCTGTTGCTAAACCTATCCACCGAGCTAAATTTTAGGTATTTTAAACTTCTAGGTTTTTTCAAATACGCTTTCATATTTTTCTATCCTTGGGTATTTTCTAACATCTTTTATACTTGTACACTCACAGAATCTTTCTCCAGTTAGTTTTCTTTTTTTCCTTTTTTTTTTTGAGACAGAGTTTCGCTCTTGTGGCCCAGGCTGGAGTGCAGTGGCGTGATCTTGGCTCACTGCAACCTTCACCTCCACCTTCCCAGGTTCAAGCCATTCTCCTGTCCCAGTCTCCTGAGTAGTTGGGACTGCAGGCGCCGCCACCACGCCCAGCTAATTTTTGTATTTTTAGTAGAGACAGGGTTTCATCATGTTGGCCAGGCTAGTCTTGAACTCCTGACCTAAGACAATCCACCCGCCTTGGCCTCCCAAAGTGCTGGGATTACAGGCGTGAGCCATGCCGCCTGACCCAATGTTTTCTTCATAAAAAGGATCTTGACTTTTTATACTTAAACTTCTTTTTTTTCTTTTTCCTCTCTAGCCCTATGTCATAATGTATTTCTTGAAAAGAGGTATTTTTGACATGCTCATGTATGGAAAATTTAGTTATGTCTCAAAGACTCAGTGTAACATTTAAACAAATTAATGTGCAGGAAAAGTCTGAAATTACATTTCAAATACTATTAGTACACTGTCAGGAGCAGTGCAGAAGTTTTGCAAGCATGATGAACACTGAAAGTAAATATGTGATGCACATTGCTGGCACTAGAAGAGGAAATGATGGTATCATATTCAGTGTGAGCTATTCTCTGCCATTTTGTGTTTGTCCTGAACACATTTCCACAGTGCCTATTTTTTTTAAACAGCCAAGTATTTGATTATATTTGCTATAACATTTTTTCCAGGCTGTAATTATTGGTGCTATCAAACTTTAGTACCATGATTACTTATTTGTGTCTGAAGTTAAAAAAATACAATCTGGACCGTGACTAGAGATTCCTTCATTCAGCTCATACTCCAGTGAGGTAGAGAGGCTTACTGTTTTGGGATTGTGTTCTTTCTAGGCTCCTTTTTTAGGGATATGACTTTAGCTGGCTGCACAGGATAAATGTTATTTATGTTACTTATAAGAACTGCTTGATGTATACCCAGTACTTCTATTCCTCCACATACTTCAAATTTTGTCTCAGGAATAAGTCACATTAATAGACCTTTATCATACATCTAGGATTATTTTTCTTGACCTGTAAATCTTGTATGTATTGTCAGCATATTGTCTGTAACATTACAGATTCCTGTTGATAATAAGATTCATTAGGAGGGAAAGCTCCCTGGCCTTTATAATAGGAAGCATTTTTTTTTCCTTCCCTTTCAAGCAGTTGACTTGCTTTTTATCTTATGGACATGCTGAACAGTATGATTGATCTATACTTGTCAGTATTGCACACCAAAGCAGCTTGGAATCAATATTATTTAGAACTTCATGCAATGAACGTTTTTGTATTTGTCCATTCCAAATCATGTTGGTGTTGCCTTGATCACCATTACGTGAAGGAGGGACTTCATGTGATAAAATGTACATATGTGTGCCAGGAGGAGAAGAGACATTAAAGTGGCTTAAAATCTCCATCTAAAATCTAGAGGCAACATGGATACCTAAAAAACTATGAGAAAGTAGTTGTACAATTAAAATGCATACAAGTAGGGGACTCATGAACCAATCAAATAAAATCTGTATATGATAATCTTAAAATGTCACCAACTTCAATCATAACCTATTAGTTATTATTAGTATTTTAATATGATAGTCAGATGGAGCTTTCCTTACTTCCAAAGTACTTTCTCATTTATGAAACAGGAGAGAAAATGAACGATGTTGAAATTTTATTTCTGAAATGTTTTATTCTTTTAAACAATACATATTACATTAAGTATAGAATTTCCTTAAAAATTAGCAAATAACTCTCAATTTCACTGTTAGGACACTGTTACAGACAAGAAAACCTAACTTTTCTTTTTACATTTATCCACATTCCAAATAGATTATCATAGTAAGGTTCTTCTGTGTTACTTTTGTCCAAGTTGTGACAACTACAACAAAATAAAACACAAAATCATACATAAAACTTTAAAAAAAGATCACAAAAGAAGCATTCAAACATACTTGTAAACCATTTAAGAAATTACACTTCCTAATGTTTATCACTAACTCAAATAACATTTGTAGATATTTAAAAACTGAAGGCTGGGCACAGTGGCTCATGCCTGTAATCCTAGCTACTTGGGAGGCTGAGGCGGGAAGATCACTTGAGGCCAGGAGTTCAAGACCAACCTGGGCAACATAGCGAGAGACCGTCTCTACCAAGAAAAAGAAAAGAAAATAGAATTGCAATAAACATCATCATAGCAAAGAAATGTAAACATTATTAGGTAATGTTAACTGATGGAAAACAAAAACCCTGGGAATGAAAAAAAAATCAGTATTAACTTTGTGAAAATGTAAAGAGAAATGTCATGAGAGACAGACTACTGACAGTTCTCATATATTTTTCTATTTCTAAAGGATCATTAAAAGCCACAGAAAAGGCTTTCAGCTCTGGAAGGATGTGTAAACTCCTATTGGAAACAATATTATCAAGGTTTTCTTCTTAGTTGTCCACGGCAATGCCTATCTTGGTATAGCTGTATGGCTTTTGGTTTCAGCTGGTTCAGGTAAGTGGTTTTCTTTCCCTCTTTTGAACAATACCAATAGCAACGTGGGGTATGTTAACAGAAACAAACAACAAAGGTGTACTTTACCTGTTTAATGAACTGTGTAGCATTAAAAAGCTCACTGCAGCCATATAAAATGTGCTTGCCTTGTTTCCCCTACAAAAATCAGTCAGAACTTAGATACAAGTAAGTAACAAGAAATATATTCAATATTCCCAAGAAAAGAGATTAATATGCTACTTTTTTGGTAATTCTTGACAGTCTTCCTTGGGGATAGTGTTGGATTTTAGTATACACGTCTACCTAAAATTGCATGAAATAAAGAAGAACAAAGTGGTGAAATGAGCATGGTTTTTTTGTCCCCCAAAATAGGTATTATGGCACACTATTGGTGCCATTTCCTATTACACTTAAAATAGAAGGAATCTGATGACTGTCATATTTCACAGGAGCAACAGTTACCCATACAATCTTAGAACATTCTTCCAATGTAGGATATGTACTACTTGAAGAATACATTTGAGTTTCTTTATGCTGAAAGTGGGCTATGGTGCAGGTAGCATGGATTGTGCTTTTAGTCTCACTTGAGCAACACAGTGTTTGTAAGTTAATACATCTCATTCCACATTGTCAAAATCAGGAATAAAATCAGTTACAATGTTGGAAGCCAATCACAACAGCCAAATCTCTACTAACAATTTGCTAATTTCTTGTATGTATTGTGAACTTGAAGGTAAATTTGTAACACAACTCTGTGATGTATAAGCTGATCAAACATTGTTGGCTAAATACATGTCCTAATGGCCATCTCTGAAAATAAATAAAAGCTATAACTCAGATTTTTTTCCAAAATAAAATGGTATATATAATAGTCATATAATTGGGATTCTTGTGGCTAATAGGCATTAATAAAGGTAGAGGTTACAGTATACAAGAAGAAAGCAAGCACAGGGAAACATTAGAGGGGTCCAGAACTTCTAGACATAGCTCCCAGGGGAACCCAATTCTTGTTCAAGGAGAGGTCTTTTATGTCTCTCTGGTCAGGTAGGCAAAATCAGGCTCAACTGCAGAAACCAAGGGAACATGACAAAAACTAGGTGCAAAATGTAAAATCAATCTTTACATTTTCTATTAAACAATGCTGGCAAGCCAGCGCAAGTTGCCCTCTGGTTTATCTTAGTCTGTAGCCCAGGACTGGAATTCATCACTACTTAACTTCATTCAGGTTTGGCTAAATATCAGCACCATGGATCCCAGCATTCTTAAGAGATTACCATAGGGGTACAGTAGCCTAGCTGAGATTAATTCTGACGCGTACAGTCCCTACCTTGGACCAAGCTTTCTTAACCAAATTACTCATCATCATTCTTTTCTAATCATTTTTAGCCATCCAATTAAGTGTAGGTGTAATGTTAAAGAAACCTAGTTTATCAAACATTCCAGTTCAAACCTGTTCTTAATCATGTACAAGGTTGATGACTCCTTTACTTCCTCTCTCAGTTAGAAACTGAACTTTATGGGCTGGGCGCAGTGGCTCACACCTGTAATCCCAGCACTTTGGGAGGCCAAGGTGGGAAGATCACGATGTCAGAAGTTCGAGCCCAGCCTGGGCTAAATCACTAAAAATACAAAAATTAGCTGCCAGGCATGGTGGCACGCACCTGTAATCCCAGCTACTCAGGGGGCTGAGGCAAGAGAATCGCTTGAACCCAGGAGGCAGAGTTGCAGTGAGCCAAGATCACGCCACTGCACTCCAGCCTGGGCAACAGAGCAAGACTCTGTCTCAAAAAAAAAGAAATTTAAACTTTATGAAATGTACCAATATATTGATTCAATGTAAAATTACTTAGTGTAGTTCTTTCTCCAACCAATCATCTTTCATCAAGAGAATACCTTGTGGTGGTTTTAAATCAAGATCCCAACTCATCAAGATTAGTATTATCAAATGTTTCAATAAAATTGGTCAAATTATTTTTACCAATTATACTAGAGTTATACAAAATAGATGTATAGCAGTATTTTCTGGCACTTGCCCCTTATGTTATGGGCTGGTATAAACCAAGGACCATGTTAATTAATTCTGTATTGCAAGTCTCATGTAGGCATAGTCATTCTTATGTTGTTTCATACAGACTGTACTGACACAGGTTTCTAATTATGTGAGGAAGGCTGTCACAGACCTACTTACTAGCTCATTTCCTTCTTAATACGGCTGAATGGTAGGGAAAGATTAGGATTATTCAGGACAAAAAAAAACAAAAAACCTAAGACTAAAAGGGATTCAAAAATCCTCTCAGGACAATTAAACTAGGGGGCTTAGTAGCTACTAAACATTTAATGGATCTTAAGGGCATCTATGAGTAACATAATGAAAAATATAATATAATGGTCAAAGACTAGCTGCTTTGCCCCTATGATCAGAAAGAAGACAAGGATGTCTGCTCTTGCCTCTTCTATTGAACAATGCATTGAAGGTTTTAGCCAAAGCAGTTGCAGAAAAAAGAAACATTCCAGATAGAAAAGAAGTAAAACTCGATGGGAGGACTCAAGATGGCGCTGTGAGAACAACCCAGGATTCAAGCTCTCACTGGACGCACGGAGAGGGTGAGTCGGGGAAGCATTTCCAGACGGATCTTAGTTGCCCACAGAACGGGGAAATTCCCAGGTATAAAAGAGAGGCGGGACGCCAGGCAGAGGTCTCCGCTGGCGTAGCCGGCAGCCGGTGCGGCTCTGACCCGAGCCGGAGCGCAGAGGCGCTCCACAGAGCTCCATACAAAAGCGCACTGTTACGGGTGCCCTGTTGAACCGGCAAACTAACACCCGAGAGGGCTGAACTTGAGACTGAACGGGTCTTGAACTGTGACCCAGCCCAGGAAATCCCAGGGACTCAGCGTTTGGGGGAGCGCAGTGCGACAAACAAAACGGCGATTCCAAACGCTCCCGGTGAATAGGTTTTTTTTTTAAAGTGCAGCTCCGCGGGGGAGGGGCGTCAGCCATTACCGAGGCAATCAGCCCCTACTGAGGTACACGCCCATTGCTGAGGCAGCCTGCCGTTGCCGAGGCAACCCGCTACAACAGAGAGACTCCGCCGCAGGGCGTAGCCCGAGGCAACAGGGCGGAGACCACAGCAGAAGGGCCGAGCCAGCAGGAAAAGGGCGAACTTCACACCGGCAGGGCGGAGCCGCGGCAGGCAAAAAGTGACTAGACTGCCTCCTAGCTGGGCAGGACAGTGAGGTGGACACTCACAAGGAAAGCCCCAACCCCCCCCCGACAGAGCATCTGAGGAAAAAAAAAAAAGGGGTTTTCTTACGAGTTAGGTTGCAGCAGAACTAAACATAGCAGCCTAGCAGCCCTGAATGAACAACAGAGCTCACAGCTCAGCAATTGAGCTCCTACAGACTGTCTCCTCAAGCAACTCCCTGACCCCTCTATATCCATAAGACTGACATTCGGCAGACATCATCCTGGGACAAAGATAGCAGAAAAAGAAACTGGTAGCATCCCTCGCTGTTCCGCAGCCGCTACAGGTGCACCCCAGACAAGCAGGGCCTGGAGTGGACCTCAGCGGTCGTACAGCGAAGGGGCTAGACTGGTAGAAGGAAAACCAAGTAATAGAAATACTCCATCATAAACAATCTGGGCGTCCACTCAGAGATCCAATCAAAAAGTCAGTAACTACACAGACGACAGGTGGATAAATCCACAAAGATGGGAAGAAACCAGCGCAAAAAGGAGGAAAACACCCGAAACCAGAACACCTCGCCACCTAGAAAGGACCAAAACTCCTCACCAGCAAGGGAACAAAGCTGGACGGAGAATGACTGTGACGAAATGACGGAATGAGACTTCAGAAGGTGGATAATGAGAAACTTTTGTGAGCTAAGAGAACATGTTTTAAATCAACGTAAAGAAACTAAGAACCTTGAAAAAGATTTGAAAAAAGATTTGAGGAAATGATAACAAGAATGGATACCTTAGAGAGGAATATGAATGAATTAAAGGAGATGAAAAACACAATACGTGAACTTCGCGAAACATGCACAAGTTTCAATAGCCGAATTGACCAAGCAGAAGAAAGAATATCAGAAGTCGAGGATCAACTCAATGAAATAAAACGAGAAACCAAGATCAGAGAAAAAAGTGCAAAAAGGAATGAACAAAGTCTCCAAGAAATGTGGGACGATGTGAAGAAACCTAACCTACGTTTCATAGGCGTACCAGAATGTGATGAAGAGAATGAATCCAAGCTGGAAAATACTCTTCAGGGCATTATCCAGGAAAATTTCCCCCACCTGGCAAGACAGGCCAACACTCTATTGCAGGAAATACAGAGAACACCACAGAGATATTCTGCAAGAAGAGCAACCCCAAGGCACATAATCGTCAGATTCAACAAGGTTGAAATAAAGGAGAAAATACTAAGGGCAGCCAGAGAGAAAGGTCGGGTCACCCACAAAGGGAAGCCCATCAGACTCACAGCAGATCTCTTGGCAGAAAGTCTACAAGCCAGAAGAGAGTGGGGGCCAATATTCAACATCCTTAAAGCAAAGAACTTTCAACCCAGAATTTCATATCCAGCCAAACTGAGCTTCAGAAGTGAAGGAAAAATAAAATCCTTTGCAAACAAGCAAGCACTCAGAGATTTTGTCACCACCAGCCCTGCTATACAAGAGCTCCTGAAAGAGGCACTACACATAGAAAGGAACAACCAGTACCAGCCATTCCAAAATCACACTAAACGCTAAAGAGCATCAACATAATGAAGACTCTACAACAACTAACAGGCAAAACAGCCAGCTAGCATCAAAATGGCAGTGTCAAACTCATACATAACAATATTAACCCTAAATGTAAATGGACTAAATGCACCAATCAAAAGACACAGACTGGCAAATTGGATAAAAAGCCAAAACCCAGCAGTGTGCTGTATCCAGGAAACCCATCTCACATGCAAGGATACACAAAGGCTCAAAATAAAGGAATGGAGGAAGATTTACCAAGCTAATGGAGAGCAAAAGAAAGCAGGAGTTGCAATCTTCATCTCTGATAAAATAGACTTTAAAGCAACAAAGATCAAAAGAGACAAAGAAGGCCATTACATAATGGTAAAAGGATCGATACAACAAGAAGAGCTAACGATCCTAAACATATATGGACCCAATACAGGAGCACCCAGATACATAAGGCAAGTTCTTAATGACTTACAAAGAGACTTAGACTCCCACACAATAATAGTGGGAGACTTTAACACTCCACTGTCAATATTAGACAGATCAACCAGACAGAAAATCAACAAGGATATCCAGGGCTTGAACTCAGACCTGGAGCAAGCAAACCTGATAGACATTTACAGCACTCTCCACCCCAAATCCACAGAATATACATTCTTCTCAGCACCACATCATACCTACTCTAAAATTGACCACATAATTGGAAGTAAAGCACTGCTCAGCAAATGCAAAACAACTGAAATCATAACAAACAGCCTCTCAGACCATAGTGCAATCAAGTTAGAACTCAGAATTCAGAAACCGACCCAGAACCGCACAGCTTCATGGAAACTGAACAACTGGCTCCTGAATGTTGACTGGATAAACAACGAAATGAAGGCAGAAATAAAGAAGTTCTTCGAAACCAATGAGAACGAAGACACAACATGCCAGAATCTCTGGGACACATTTAAAGCAGTCTCTAGAGGAAAGTATATAGCAATAAGTGCCCATATGAGGAGAATGGAGAGATCCAAAATTGACACCCTATCGTCAAAATTGAAAGAGCTAGAGGAGCAAGATCAAAAAAACTCAAAACCCAGCAGAAGACAAGAAATAACTAAGATCAGAGCTGAACTGAAGGAGATTGAGACATGAAAAACCCTCCAAAAAATCAATAAATCCAAGAGGTGGTTTTTTGAAAAGATCAACAAAATAGACAGACCACTAGCCAGATTGATTAAAAATAAAAGAGAGAACAACCAAATCGATGCTATAAAAAATGATAAAGGGGAAATCACCACAGATTCCACAGAAATTCATACCATCATCAGAGAATATTACAAACAACTCTATGCACATAAACTAGTAAACCTGGAAGAAATGGATAAATTCCTGGACTCCTGTGTCCTCCCAAGCCTAAACCAGGAGGAGGCTGAAACTATGAATAGACCAATAACAAGGGCAGATGCCGAGGCAGCAATTAAGAGCCTACCACACAAAAAAAGCCCAGGTCCAGACGGGTTCACAGCCGAATTCTACCAGACACACAAAGAGGAGCTGGTACCATTTCTTCTGAAACTATTCCAAATAATCCAAAAAGAAGGAATCCTACCCAAATCATTCTACGAGACCAATATCATCCTGATACCAAAACCCTGCAGAGACCCAACAAGAAAAGAAAACTTCAGGCCAATATCCATGATGAACATAGATGCAAAAATCTTCAATAAAATATTGGCAAGCCGATTGCCACGGCAAATCAAAAAACTTATTCATCATGATCAAGTAGGATTCATCCCGGGGATGCAAGGCTGGTTCAACATACACAAGTCTATAAACGTAATTCACCACATAAACAGAACCAAAAACAAAAACCACATGATCATCTCAATTGACGCAGAGAAGGCATAAGACAAAATCCAACAGCCCTTTATGCTAAAAATCCTCAATAAACTCGGTATCGATGGAACGTATCTAAAAGTAATAAAAGCTACTTATGACAAACCAACAGCCAATATCATACTGAATGGGCAAAAACTGGAAGCATTTCCTTTGAAATCCGGCACTAGACAAGGATGCCCTCTTTCACCACTCCTATTCAATATAGTACTGGAAGTTCTAGCCAGAGCAATCAGGCAAGAAAAAGAAATAAAGGGTAT
Source organism: Callithrix jacchus (assembly GCF_049354715.1). NCBI lineage: Eukaryota > Metazoa > Chordata > Mammalia > Primates > Cebidae > Callithrix > Callithrix jacchus. Next base: position 65,120,505 of record NC_133509.1, on the reverse strand, counting down.
TCAAATAGGAAAGGTGGAAGCCAAATTGTCTCTATTTGCGGACGACATGATAATATACCTAGAAGACCCCATCGCCTCAGCCCAAAAACTCCTGAAACTGATAAGCAACTTCAGCAAAGTCTCAGGATATAAAATCAATGTGCAAAAATCACAAGCCTTCCTCTACACCAATAACAGACTTAAAGAGAGCCAAATCAAGAATGAACTGCCATTCACAATTGCTACAAAAAGAATAAAATACCTTGGAATACAACTCACAAGGAACGTAAGGGACCTCTTCAGGGAAAACTACAAACCACTGCTCAACGAAATCAGAGAGGACACAAACAGATGGAGAAACATTCCATGTTCATGGTTAGGAAGAATTAATATTGTGAAAATGGCTATACTGCCCAAAGTAATTTACAGAATCAACGCTATCCCCATCAAGCTACCATTGACTTTCTTCACAGAACTGGAAAAAACCACCTTGAACTTCATATGGAACCAAAAGAGAGCCCGCATAGCCAAGTCAATTCTAAGCAAAAAGAACACAGCGGGGGGCATCACACTACCGGATTTCAAACTATACTATAAGGCTACAGTAATCAAAACAGCATGGTACTGGTACCAAAACAGAGATATAGATCAATGGAACAGAACAGAGGCATCAGAGGCAACACAACATAGCTACAACCATACAATCTTTGATAAACCTGACAAAAACAAGCAAGGGGGAAAGGATTCCCAACAAATGGTGTTGGGAAAACTGGCTAGCCATGTGTAGAAAGCAGAAACTGGACCCCTTCCTGACACCTTACACCAAAATTAACTCCAGATGGATTAAAGACTTAAACATAAGATCCGGCACCATAAAAACCCTAGAAGGAAATCTAGGCAAAACCATCCAGGACATAGGAGTAGGCAAGGACTTCATGAACAAAACACCAAAAGCATTGGCAACAAAAGCCAAAATTGACAAATGGGAACTAATCAAACTCCACAGCTTCTGCACAGCAAAAGAAACAGTCTCTAGTGTGAATCGGCAACCAACAGAATGGGGAAAAATTTTTGCAGTTTACCCATCTGACAAAGGGCTGGTATCCAGAATTTACAAAGAACTCAAACAGATTTACAGGAAAAAAACAAACAAGCCCATTCAAAAGTGGGCAAAGGATATGAACAGACACTTTACGAAAGAAGACATATATGAGGCCAACAATCATATGAAAAAATGCTCATCGTCACTGGTCATCAGAGATGCAAATCAAAACCACATTGAGATACCATCTCACGCCAGTTAGAATGGCGATCATTAAAAAATCTGGAGACAACAGATGCTGGAGAGGATGTGGAGAAAAAGGAACACTTTTACACTGTTGGTGGGAGTGTAAATTAGTCCAACCATTGTGGAAGACGGTGTGGCGATTCCTCAAGGCTTTAGAAATAGAAATCCCATTTGACCCAGCAATCCCATTACTGGGTATATATCCAAAGGACTATAAATCGTTCTACTACAAGGACACATGCACACGAATGTTCATTGCAGCACTGTTTACAATAGCAAAGACCTGGAATCAACCCAAATGCCCATCGATGATAGACTGGATTGGGAAAATGTGGCACATATACACCATGGAATATTATGCAGCAATCAGAAATGATGAGTTCGTGTGGTTTATAGGGACATGGATGAATCTGGAGAACATCATTCTCAGCAAACTGACAGAAGAACAGAAAATGAAACACCGCATATTCTCACTCATAGGCGGGTGATGAAAAATGAGAACACATGGACACAGAGAGGGGAGTACTAAACACTGGGGTCTATAGGGGGAAAAGGGGAGGGCCAGTGGGAGGGGGAGGTGAGGAGGGATTGCCAGGGGAGAAATACCAAATGTGGGTGAAGGGGAGTAAGCAAACAAAACACACTGCCCTGTGTGTACCTATGCAACTGTATTGCATGCTCTGCACATGTACCCCAAAACCTAAAATGCAATTAAAAAAAAAAAAAAAAGAGAAGTAAAACTCTCTTTATAGATAACATGATCTTGTACATAAAATTTCTAAAAATTTATTAAAAACAATAAGAACTAATAAACTTAGCAAGGCTGTAAAACGTAAGATCAACATAAAAATTAGTTGAATTTTTATATAGTTGGAAATAAAAAAAATGAACTTAAGAAAATGCCTTTCAGAAGAGCATAAAAATATACTCTGAAGACTACAAAATATTGAAAGAAATGAAAGATATAAATGAAAAACCATGACGATAATACATTTAACTGTCTGAGGAATGATGTAATAGACTGTTTTTATTTTCCCCTATCTAAGCCTGGAATTAATGTCTTTTTTTTTTTTTTTCTGTGACAGTTTCACTCTTGTTACCCAGGCTGGAGTGCAATGGCGCGTACTTGGCTCACCGCAACCTCCGCCTCCTGGGTTCAGGCAATTCTCCTGCCTCAGCCTCCTGAGTAGCTGGGATTACAGGCACGCGCCACCATGCCCAGCTAATTTTTGTATTTTTAGTAGAGATGGGGTTTCACCATGTTGACCAGGATGGTCTCGATCTCTTGACCTCGTGATCCACCCGCCTCGGCCTCTCAAAGTGCTGGGATTACAGGCATGAGCCACCGTGCCCGGCCCGGAATTAATGTTTATTTGCATCTTTCCCCACATGTGGACAAGACAGTCCTGTAAACTTGCAGTTATCCACCCCAACTTCATGTGACTGGGAATGGATGAAGGGGAAAAGCACGGCCAGTCTCACATTGCTGTCGGTGCCATTGGTAAGTCCTCTTGCCAAATTTGATGGTGCCCTAACCATCAAGAGGGGTAAAGGTCTGGGTAAAAAACTGATGATAGGAGAAAGGAGGAAAATTCTTTATTCTCAAAAGGGAGCCAATAAGTAAATAATGCAAAAAGAGAAAGTTAACATTATCTTGGTATCTTGCAAGAGGCTGAGAGCAAGAGAATATTCTAAGATTGGGTTGCAGGAGATTTAAGAAGAATTTAATCTGCAGAATTTTATCTGAATCATGATGATGCTAATAACATCTTGAGGATAAACACAGAATAACTCTAATGCTTGTCTTTTGGCTCCCATTAGTTTTATCTACTGTAGAGGACCACTTTTGGGAAGGAAAGTTAGGACACTGTTGTCTCTCAAATGCAAACAAATGATTTTGTTCAACAACGAAGTCACAGACTACCACGTGACTATTAAACACAGTTATAATTTGTCAAGAAAGGTGTCCAGAAACACAGACATAAAATAACTGCTGCATTTCCAACTAGTCATGTTCTAATGCCTGTGTATCTTGTTTCTGTGGGTGGAAGGCACTAACTGAAGTTAAAAAAATTCTTGGTACTGAAACCAAGTAAAGGATAACTTGGTGGTCTTACACACTTGCCGCGGACAGCCCTGATTTTTTGCCAAGAATAATTACAGAGTTAAGTATTTTTGGGAATAATTACTACTCATATGACACTGCCTGGGGAACTGAAAACTCTTGTCTTTCCTTCCCTACCATGTTTCAAAAGGTTCTTGAAAGATTTTGGATCCAAAAGATATATACCAACTATATTCAAGCAATAAAAACTCAATGGCAACAACATATTTGGTGGTTAAACCAATCTGGGCAGAAACACTGGCACAGTTCTATGATTCCTATGGTAAGCCCAATTTGCCTTTAATGAAAAGAGACATCCTGAGAGAGACAACTTAATGACCTGTATTGGTTGTTTACAAGAAATGTTATTTCAGGAGGAAGGGAAATGGTGGCAAGAAGCCTGGAAAAATGATACAACTCAACAGTTACATAAAGATGGGAAGACACATGCACACGGACTCAAGAAGGATTAAGTATGCTCCTCAATTAAAAGCCAAAGTAGTGCAAGGAAAACGGCCTGGTATCTTGGCAGAGTAAGCAAAAAGAATGAATATATGGGAAACGTATGGTGTCTCAGTCAATTACAACATTTTAGTATCAGAGAAGAGCTAATTTTGTCGAGAAAGATGAAAAAAAAATTTAGTAAGCAAACCAAATCATAATGTAATTGCTATTTGGTACAATACTGGTATCATTGGTGAGATTCATATGAACAATTCCTATGACCAAATGAATGAGCAAATGTATTAGGAAACTGAATTAAAACCCCTACAAGGTCTTCTGGTAAAAGACCAGATTATCAGAGAAATGAACTAGATTTAGTTAATAATTATTATACAATTTCATAAAATTCAACATTCTGTGGTAGAAAGAGGTAAAACTGTCAAGCTGGTACATTATTAAGAACAAGTTTTCACTGGACTATCTGGGTAAACTTCACTTTTTAAAAAAGTTATAATCTACTTCAGTCATTATACAAATGGTTAGTATTTTGGTGTTTATTTTCTCGTTTTTCTGTTATATAATGTAAAAGATGCCAAAAGAAGAATGATGACAAGTGATTAAAAAAGCTTAACCAAGGGTAAGAGCGTGTGGAATGCAAAAGTGTCTATTGCAACCATGTGTTTATCCCTGGGAACACCTGGAACCAGTCATGTTGCTAACCGTTGGCCAAACCTGAATGAAATGTTCTAACTAGTGATGAATATTGTCTTGTGCTAGGGGGTCAAGACTAGGGGGCAACTTGTACTAGCTTGTCAGCACTGTTTATAGAGATGGTTTGCATCTGTCTGGTTCTTGTCATGTTCCCTTGGTTTCTGCTTTTAAGCCTGGTCATGCAACCTAATTTTGGCTATGAAACTAGAGAAATATTAATCTGGCACAAGACAAGGATGCCCTCTCTGACCAGTCCTATTCAACATAGTATTCACAGTTCTGGCCAGGGCAATCAGGCAAGAGAAAGAAAGGATATCCAAATAGGAAGACAGGAAATTGAACTGTCCCTGTATGCAGATAACGTGATTTTTTACTTAGAAAAGCCCACGGTCTCAGCCCAAAAGCTTCTTAAGCTGATAAACAAGTTCAGCAAGATCGCAGGATACAAAATCAATGTGCACAAATCCCTAGCATTCCTATACACCAGTAACAGTCAAGCCGAGAGCCAAATCAGGAACAAGCTTCCAATCACAATTGCCACAAAAAGAATAAAGCTAACTAGGGAAGTGAAAGATCTCTACAAGGAGAACTATAAACCACTGCTCAAAGAAATCAGAGATGACAAAAACAAATGGAAAAACATCCATGCTCATGGATAGGAAGAAGAATATTGTTAAAATGGCCATACTGCCCAAAGCCATTTATAGATTCAATGCTATTCCTATTAAACTACCATTGCCATTCTTCATAGAACTAGAGAAAACTATTTTAAAATTTATATGGAACCAAAAAAGCCAAAATAGCCAGGGCAATCCTAAGAAAAAGAACAAACCTAGAGACATCATGTTACCCAACTTCAAACTATACTATAGGGCTCTACAGTAGCCAAAACAGCATGGTACTGGTACCAAAACAGACCTATGGACCAATCAAACAAAACAGAACCAAGAAATAAGACTGCATACCTACAACTATCTGATCTTCGACAAACCTGACGAAAACAAGAAATGGAGAAAGGACTCCCTATTCAATAAACAGTGCTAAGAAAACTGGGTAGCCATATGCAGAAAACTCAAACTGGACCCCTTCCTTACACCATATACAAAAATCAACTCAAGATGAATTAAAGACTTAAACCCAAAACTATAAAAACCCTAGAAGACAACCTAGGCAGTATCATTCGGACATAGGAATGGGCAAAGATTTTATGACGAAGACACCAAAAGCAACTGCAATAAAAGCAAAAATTGACAAATGGGATCTAATTAAATTAAAGAGCTTCTACGCAGCCAAAGAAACTATCATCAGAAAATCTATAGGATGGTAGAAAGTTTGTGCAAACTATGCATCCAGCAAAAGTCTAATATCCAGCATCTATAAGGAACTTAAATTTACAGGAAAAAACTACCCCCGGCGAGGCGTGGTGGCTCACATCTGTAATCCCAGCACTTTAGGAGGCTGAGGTGGGTGGATCACTTGAGGTCAGAAGCTCGAGACCAGCCTGGCCAACATGGTGAAACCCCATCTCTACTAAAAATACAAAAATTACCTGGATGTGGTGGTGTGTGCCTGTAATCCCAGCTACTTGGGAGGCTGAGGCAGGAGAATTGCTTGAACCTAGGAGGCAGAGGTTGCTGTGAGCTGGGATGGTGCCATTGCATGCCAGCCTGGGTGACAGAGCAAGACTCTATCTCAAAAACAAAACAAATCCATAAAAAAGTGGGCAAAGGATATGAACAGATATTTTTCAAAAGAAGATGCAGATGTGGCCGACAATCATGAAAAAAGGTCAACATCACTGATCATTAGAGAAATGCAAATAAAACCACAATGAGATACCATCTTACACCAGTCAGAATGATTATTTTTTAAGATGCTGGTGAGGTTTGGGAGAAAAAGGAACACTCTTACACATCCCCTTTTGGAACACTGGTGGGACTGTAAATTAGTTCGGCCATTGAGGAAGACAGTATGGTGATTCCTCAAAGACTTAAAGACGGAAATGCCATTCAACCCTGCAATTCCATTACTGGGTATATACCCAAAAGAATATAAATCATTCTATTATAAAGATGCATACACATGTATGTTCATTGCAGCACTATTCACAATAGCAAAGACATGGAATCAACCTAGATGTCCACCCATGTTAGACTAGATAAAGAAAATGTGGTACATATACACCATGGAATACCATGCAGGCATAAAAAAGAATAAGATCATGCCCTTTGCAGGTACATGAATGGAGCTGCAAGCCATTATCATTAGCAAACTAATGCAGGAACAGAAAAACAAATACTGCATGTTCTATAAGTGGGAGCTAAATGATGAGAACGCATGGACACATTAGAGGGGAACACCACACACTGAGGCCTTTTGGAAGGTGGAGGGTGAGATGAGGGAAAGGATCAGAAAAAATAACTAATGGGTACTAGGCTTAATGCCTGAGTGATGAAATAATCTATACAACGAACCCCATGATACAACTTTACCTGTGTAACAAAACTGCACTTGTACCCCTGAACTTAAAAAAATAAAACACCTTCTTTGTACAAGACTAGGGCTCTTCTGAAACCAAGGTATCTCACACACATCTTGGTGGTTCATAATGCAAAGTCTCCTGTGAAACTAAGATAGAATCCCAAGAATAGTTACTTGTTTTGGAGCTCTGTGACATCTACCTGTGGTTTTTTTGTTTTCAGTGTACCATAACCCTCTACCATTATTAAAGCAATACATGAAATAAGGATATAAAGAATGATTATTATTTAATGTTAAGTGGATAAATGAAGATCACAAAATGACATTCTAAAAACAGCAAATTCTGTTGCCCCTAAATTTTTAATAGTGTTTTTCCTCTTCAAATTATACCCCTTCCTTCCTTGTTGCTTAGCTGTCTGCCACTCCCTGCACTCCCCTTCATTTGCTAACTCTATAGCTCCTGTTTGCTCAAAAAAAAAAACCAAACCAGACACTTCAAGTTTGTTAGACATATGTTGCTGATTTAAGTTAACAGGATAGGAGTAAAGTGCATATTATTCAGATCAATGAGTTTTGTGAATGATTTCACTGAGAGAGTCTTTTTTTTTTTTTTTGGAAGAGTTCGCTTGAGGTCTCTAAGCATTTGAAGTTACATTGGCAGGTGGCTGCAAAGTGCATTATATTAATAAGACACATTGTTCTCTAGATTAAGTACAATTTAAGGCCAGAAATGAGTGTGATGGAAATAGGAAAACAATGAACATTTAAAAATCATATATGCGTGATTTTAAAACTACCATTTAGAAAATAAGTTATAGAAGGATAGTGTTCTACCTATAAAACCATCTAATAGAATAAAAAGGCTAAATAAAATGTACCTTTATGTAGTCAACAAGATTTTGATATTCAATGTAGTTGCCTCCTCCCACCACAAAAACAATGGCCTAAAATGCAAACAGAAAAAAAAAAAAAACCCAACACGGTTTTTAGTCTGAGACCTATTCTAAAATTAAGGTTAAAAAATGCTAGCCAAAAATCATATTCTAAGCACCCGATGCTATTTTAATTAAGAAGTTTCTTTTGAAAAAGTCTATAAATTTCAAATGTCTTTTGAGTTGTATGAAGAAGAGATTTTTCAGAAACAATTTAGAGAAAAATAACTGTATTCTTCAATTAGGTAATACCAAATCTAAAGGGCTTTCTCCAAAGGACATTTTTGAATTTAGGGTTATTTATTGTAGGCAGGAAAAATTAGAAAACCTAGCATTTATATAATTTCCAATATATGTTATTTACTGTCTTTTTTACTGAGACGCTTCTTTGTATTTCAAATGAAAATACAGTCATGGTATCGTCACAAATGTTTGGAATCCAATTTCAGAAAGTTTCCACGCATGTAAAACTCTCACTGCAATCTTAAAGATTTCATTTCCTGTGAATTGTCAGTTATTTTTAAGCTTCAAATATTATAAATATAAGCAGCTCTATAAATTAGAAAAATATAATTGCTAGACTAAATTTTAAAAAAAGAATCTTGGGTTTCTTTTTAAGAAACACAACAGGATTTATCAAAATTACCATACGTTAATCATCACAAAGCCATGTTTCAGACAAAGATAGTCTTCAAGACTGCTTGGTCACCTTTCATCTTTCCTTTGTAGGACAGAGAATTTTTATAAGAAACTTACCTCTTGGAATGGATTTTTGTTTCTGGGAACTGAGCTGCAATAAAGAAAAACTGTACTGAAAGTTTCACCCATGGCTTTTATTATGGATAAAACAGGTAAGGAAAATATACACACATGCACTATTAGATAGGTATTCACATTTCTACCTCCTTCACCTTCTTAGAGGAGTGAGTCCTTTAATTTTGCAGAGCTGGGTAGTGAACTGAGATTGATAGAAAGAAGCTAGAAGAGGGAGATATCTCAGAGTCTAAAAGGAAATGGGGCAACCTATTACTTTAAAATAAAATTCTAGATGACTGAGCAGCAGCTCCCATGAGGAGGAGTGGAAATCTGGGTATTAGGTGAATGGATAAAGAATATATTTTATGTGGCAAATTTTTACCACACTCAATATTATATAAAGTTTGTGGGTATCTACATTTGTGGAAAAACTATAAATTACGTTTAGGAAGAATAAAAGGAAGCAAAGAGGGAATGGAAGGAAGGATCTGAATTTTGCTGTAGCTTATTTCTTAATAAAGATCCCTTAGACACCAAAGTATTTAAAATATATATATAATAAAGACATTTTTCAAAGCTTTTGCGAGTCTAGACTTAGATTTGTTTTGAGTGCTAAAACAGGCTGTACAGTATGACTTACAAGGACAACTTAGATTTTCCCCAAAAGTAATTTTTGAAAATCTCAACTGAGAAAAGAGGGCGATTACAACTTTACTTAATTGTTCAGAGGCTGACTACACAGTTCTGTCATCTTTTCCTTATTTTTATGGCCTGTCTGAATATTCCATAGAAGAAAGTACAAGTCCACCTGACTGAAATGCCTCTTTAAAGTTCCTTTAAGAGAAGACATGGATGAGGAGGGGTAAGACTGAAATAGAATAGTCTTACTAGTTATTAATCACCGAGATTTAACTATGATGGGATAGCTCAGGAGAAGGCTCTGTTTAAAATGAAACTCTAAGCTTATCTGTCTTATCAATGCTAATGTTCCTTCTCATTACCATGCATAAACTGCATTTAGGATTAAACATTTCTTAGTAAATTACCAAGAAGCCAAATACAGTCTCCCTTGGTATCCATGAAGTTCCATGAAGTTCTACCTTGGGTTCCAGGACCCCCAGTAGAACCAAAGTCCACAGATGCTCGAGCACCTTATGTAAAATGGTGTAGTGTTTGCATGTAACCTACACACATCTTCCCATATATTTTAATCTCTAGATTACCTGTAATACCTAATACAGTATAAACGCTATGTAAACAATATAACAAACTATTAGTTTACATTGTATTAGGTATTGCTTAGAGAATAAACATAAGGAAAAAAAAAAGCCTGTACATGTTCATGTCTGTTTTTCCCCCCAAATATTTTGAACCCTGGTTGGCTGAATCCATGGATGAGGAACCCATACATACTGAGGGCTGTGTATCTACTTGTTAGCTAAATGAAAGGAAGGAAAAAATGCACGCTGGAGAATCATCAATATAGGAAGGTCGCTAATCCACTGTTGTAAAGTATACAATCAGTGGTTTTTAATATATTTACAGTTTTACAACCATCACTGTCTAATTTCAGAACATTTTTATCACCCCTAGGAGAAGCCCCGTACCCATTAGTAGTCAATCCTCATCCCCCTTTCCATAATCCGTTCTTTGTCAGATTCTCTCTTGCCAACAGCAGCTGCTATTAGCAGTTCTTATGCAATTTTGGTAGCATTTCTGGTAAATTCAGGAAAGGATAACATTTCAAGTTATCAAGCAATTTAATCTAGTGACTGGATTATTTTCATACCGTCTACAAAGATATGAAAGCTTGAGATAGAGCAAATGTAAAGTTCTTAAGATCCCAAACATAAGGCACAGGCAAGAAACTAGCTTCAACTAAGTTTCAGTGCTACAGGCAAATCATTCCAGGCAGTTATTATTTCCTCCCCAATTCTGCCTATTCTTTTTCTGTATCTTGTAGGCTATTTTTCAGACCACCGTTAATCATGAAAATTAATATCCATGAGAGTATCTTACCATCCAAAGTCTATGATAAAATGCAGAATTTATAGAATGTTTCATTGCCACAAGGTGTTATACAGCAATGGTTCCCAGAGACTTTAATTTTATGGAGCAGTTAAATAAAAAACAACCAAACAACTGGTATCCAATCTAAAGCTCCTATTTTTTCAATTGGTTCAATAATATTCATTTAAAAACAGATGTTATCCAAATTTCCCTCACCCACAATTAGTTTCTAATACCTCCACCATTTCATAAAAAAACCAGTAGACATCTAAATGGATTTGGGTGTGTATATATTAGGAAGGAAAAACATGTAAATGCTAAATATCATTACTAGAGATATCTCTGGATGAGATTATACATACTGCTTTCTTACAGGTTTCCATATAGTATGGATTTTTAATAATAAGCAGTACTATTTTATAATAAATCAATTATATCCATTATTGAGGGGAAAAATCCACAATAAGTTGAAGACAAAAGCTGCTTACCTGTCATTGCCCCGCAGCATTTTGGGATCAAAATATCTATAGTCATCAGTTTCCTATTAAAAAAAAAAATAGAACTTAACCATGACTGTGGAATTTCTCTTTAGAAGGTCAGTTTGGCTTAGAGTATCCTATTTTAATGAATCTATCAATTTTGTGGAATGTACAACCATCACCCCAATACTTAATGAGCACTTACTATGTATGCGATAACCTTTATTCTGAGCACTTTAGATGAAGTTACTCAATCCCAAAAACGGTCTATCAGGTTGTAACTGTTCCCTCATTTTTTTAGACTGGCAGTTTGGGGTACGGAAAAGTTATGTAACTTTAGGAAAGTTACATAACTAGTCATATGACTAATAAGTATGGGAACTATAGGGTTTAAACCCAGGCAGTCTAGTTTCAATGCCCAAGTTCTTAACTACCATGCAAGAGAAACTAATTCTTTTCTGGAGCATTGACAGTCCTACCAAAACCTGGCTCATGACAAATACATTACACATGTTGCCACTATTTAGTCCTGTACCCAATGGTGGACACTGCTAATCAATCATAGCATTCTCAGTAAATCCAAACATAGTGTAAGGATCTTTCAACACTTTGCTCCAAGAAACCGCTACCAGTCAGACTTACAAGGCAAGATAACCTATCTGATATCTTGCCTTAACTTTAATTTATTCGATTAAGAAATGAAAGAACATTTAATAAATGAACTGATAAAAATACATATAGAATTAGATTACAGCAAGAAAAAGTTACTTTTTCTAATTAAGTAAAAAGAATCTGTCTGCAGTAATATGCCTTGAGTTATAAAGTGAAAATCAAGGGAACTATCTATATACTTTCTTAGCTTAGAGAAACATTTCAGTAAGATCCACAATATAGTCATCCCTGTGTTTATGGCAGAGAAATGTGGATGTAGGTTGGAATGAGCACCAGGCAGGAATATAGCAGTAGTAGGTTTTGGGTTCCAATTCTGTTACTAAAAGTAGTGTGACCTGGAAGTTACAACATTTCTTGGTTGCCTCTCCTACATTGTTAAGATGACTTATGTTTCTTTAACTCTATAGTTCTGTGATTCCATGAATGGAATAATCAATACAGCATAATGGTAAAAGAAAAACTTGGCCTTTGGTTAAAATCCCAGGTCTGCCATTATTAGCTATGTGTCCTTGGGCAAGTAAACCTGACTTCATTACACTACAGTGTCCTCATCTATAAAAAGAAAATGGTAATAATACTAGTACTTTTCTCAGAAAGTCCTAATGAGATAATAGGGGAAAAATGCCTTTTTTTTTTTTTTTGAGACAGAGTCTCATTCTGTCACCCTGGGTGGATGGAGTGCCATGGGTGTGATCTCGGCTCACTGCAAACTCTGCCTCCCAGGTTCGATTCTCTTGCCTCAGCCTCTAGAGAGTTGGGATTACAGGTGTGTGCCACCAAGCCCCCTGTAATTTTTTTGTATTTTTTGTAGAGAGGGAGTTTCACCATGTTGGCCAGGCTGATTTTGAACTCCTGACCTCAACTGATCTGCCTGCTTCAGCCTCCCAAAGTGCTAGGATTACAGGTGTGAGCCACTGAAAAATGCTTTGAATGATTTCTGGCGCATGATAAGTACTCAATAAATGTTAGCTATCATCATTATTATTGTCATTATTTTTCATCTCAACTTCAAGATTAGGGATTCTAACAAAATATCATAAATTCTGTTTTCTTTTTTTGAGATGGGGTCTCATTCTGTCACCCAGGATGGACTGCAGTGGCACAACCTTGGCTCACTGCAGCCTCAACCTCCTGAGCTCAAGTGATCCTCCCACTTCAGCCTTCTGAGTAGCTGAGACTACAGGTGCACATCACCATACCCAGGTAATATTTTCTACTTTTTGTAGAGATGATGTTTCATTATGTGGCCCAGGCTGGTCTCAAACTCCTGAGCTCAAGTGATCCACCAGCATTGGCCACCCAAAGTGCTGGGATTACAGGTGTGAGCCACTGCACCTGGTCGATACAAAAATTTCTTAACCCCCTGTATATTTAGTATCTGTCTAAATTTTTGCATTTACTTATATTTTTAATCTTTATAGTTGCTTGGCATACTATCTCCTGGAAGTTTACTGCCTATTATGAAGCAGTATTCTCTAAGATAATTAGTCATAAATGTATTCCTCTCTTAGTCTTTTTTCATGTATTCTAGGATGTAGTGATAAAGTCTATCATTATTTCATTGTATACCACTTTATCTGTATTGATTCCCAGATGGAAGAATCTACTCCTTTTTAGCTTATCATTATAAACAATTCTCCCATTCTTTTCATAATATTAATTGCCCTTTTGAGATGTTTTATTACACCCTACCTTTGTTTTCACACCACTGAATTTTAAAACTTGTTTTTGTTAGTTTCTTCTTAGGTTATTACAGTCATGTTCGACAATTACAAAAAAAGGTCACACTCATCTGAAGATTCTGTTCGCACTCTTTCTCAGCATTGGAATCCTAAGCCTCACTGCCAAGTCTATAGGGATTTAGATCAACTCAAACCAGGGTTTTGATGTGGGTACCATCATACTGTTTTTGATTCCAGATTCTTGTGGTAATAACCACCTTTTGGTTGTGACAGTAACAGGATGGGATGTTTTATGAAACAGATTGTGATGATTTTTACATTCCTTTCTTGAATTACAAACAGCTTAGAAACTGTTGGGTGGAATATGGGAGGGATAGCATGGGGAGAAATGCCAGATATGGGTGAAGGGGAGGAAGGCAGCAAATCACACTGCCTGCCACGTGTGAACCTATGCAACTGTCTTGCATGTTCTGCACATATACCCCAAAACCTAAAATGCAATTAAAAAATAAATAAATAAAAAATAATAAAAAAAAGAAACCCATTCTTTAAGTCAACACTAACAATACAGACCCATTTGTCTATTCATCCAGTGATTTCATTGTCAATTTACTTCTTCAGCCCCCCGAAATTTAGTGCCCTTTAAACAGATGCACTTATAATTTTTACTATGCACTTCTTGCCTAATTTAACTTTTATAAAATTAAATTGGTTTGGTACTCTTCATACTATATCAACTGATGCTCACTGGTTCTTTTTTCATTTACAGAAATTTGTTCCTTAGGATATATTTTACATTTAATTATACATACAGGATATAATCTACATTACATTTGAATGAGAGCTGGCTAGAATGGGTATAGCAGCTGAGAAAACCAATTCCAAGAATCTGTGATAATGGCTAAAAAAGGCTTCTTGAAAACATGGACTCTTCCTTTCCCTCATGTATTCTGCTGTGATTAAGCTCACAAGAAACTCAATCTGATTTTATTCTCTTTCATACTAGTCAGTTTGATACATTCAGGAATTTACACAAAGTATAATGTTACACGGTACTCACAGGGTTTGACTTCATCTCCATAAGATTGTCCAAAATACGAGTAACAGGTAGATTCTGTGAAGAGATGAGTATTTTGTTAAATATTGGAATAACAAACCAAAGTTCCTCTCTATTAAAACAACCTGATTATTCTACAGTTAAGTAAGCTTACCTTTCAATTAAACATATTATAAAATTAAGTAGTCTGTGAACGGTAAAGGTGATGTCAAAGATGTAAATACCTTTGGCACTACTCAAGTTTCCATAGGAAAATATAATTCTAAATAAAATGCTCCTTTAAATGTGTACGTGTAGTACACATGTATTTAGTATAAATACATGTTTCTGGGCTTTTTACTTTGTTGAGCGTTTGCTTTTAATACTAGTAACTGCAAGCTTTTGTTCTGATCAAAGAAGAATCCCTTTTTTTTTTGAGATGGAGTCTTGCTGTCACCCAGGCTGGAGTGCAGTGGTGCCACCTTGGCTCACTGCAGCCTCTGCCTTCTGGGTTCAAGTGATACTCCTGCCTCAGCCTTCCAAGTAGCTGGGATTACAGGCTCATGCCACGATGCCCAGCTAATTTTTATATTTTTAGTAGAGAAGGGGTTTCGCCATGTTGGCCAAGCTGGTCTCGAATCCCTGACCTCAAGTGATCCATCCACCTTGGCCTCCCAAAGTGCTAGGATTTCAGGCATGAGCCACTATGCCCGGCTAGAATCCCACTGTATTTTTTTTTTTGAGATGGAGTTTCACTCTTGTTACCCAGGCTGGAGTGCAATGGCGCGATCTCGGCTCACTGCAACCTCCGCCTCCTGGGTTCAGACAATTCTCCTGCCTCAGCCTCCTGAGTAGCTGGGATTACAGGCACGCGCCACCATGCCCAGCTAATTTTTTTTGTATTTTTAGTAGAGACGGGGTTTCACCATGTTGACCAGGATGGTCTTGATATCTTGACCTTGTGATCCACCCGCCTCGGCCTCCCAAAGTGCTGGGAATACAGGCTTGAGCCACTGCGCCCGACCTCCACTGTATTTTTTTCATTTCCTCTTTGTGGATTATAAAAGTTTTCTTTAAAAATAAAGTAACTTCTAAAGTTTGTGAAAATGCATGAGATTAAATGATGTAAGAGTTCATTTCCAATAAAAAGCTATTTTTTGTACTTTGGAAAATGGGGATATGGATACATGAACAACTTTATTGATCATTTTTATTTTGCTTGGGATAAATACCAAGTTTTCAATGTTGCACTACATTGTCTTACAGAACAGATTCCAGTGTGAACATAAAATGTACAACACAGGTGCTGGTAAAAAGTTGTCTCTTGACATGTTTACAGGTTATGGCATTAAGAAATACTGTTACATTTCAGTCTGACAAGTTTTATTATTTTGAACATAACACGTCAAGTTTAGAAAATTTAGTAGGTGACTATTATGTCTATTAAAAAGTACATTCCCAGTGAAGTGTTATGCTGTTCATTTTGAACTGGTATTTCCTTTGTGTATTATACAGGATGTTTTGAAAAGAATAGTCTTGATTCTATTGTACTTTCTGTATTTTAGAGACTTCATACAACAAAAACATTCAATCTGACTTTATAGATCAGATACAAATCTATAGATAATACATTACTATCTTATAAGGATTTTTCATTTTCTTAGATCATAAAACATTTTACTGTTATTAAAATGGACTATTACTAAGGATACTGTTGCCTTCCCTAGGCTGGTAAAGTAAAAACCTTTTTAAGATGGTCTTAGGCAAGTAAAATTAAAATTAAAGCTGTTTCATTACTCTTGGATATTTGTGCTGGCTAGGTACTTTCAAATATAAATACAAGCACCAAATGTTCAAGTGGTCTGAATATACTTCCTGAATACTATTTAGATTTTTTTTTTTTAAAAGGTGCCTCAAAATGTTACCTTTTAAGTTTTGTTTCAGATAAGATTGAGTATGTTCACTTAAGAGTAAGTCTAAACCAATTTCTCTAAAGAGTAACTGGGTGCAGATTTAAATATGCTTTAAATAAAGCAGATTTTAAAATGCTTTATCCATAGGAAAAACTATAGTTATGCATTCCAAGTAATACTGACAAAATATGAAGTACTTTGCAACATAACAAGAAGAAATGATTAAAAAATTCTAGAAACACAGAACATTATAAATTGTTTTGTAACATTTTACTAAAATTGACAACTTTATATCAATTTCTCTTTTTACACTGAATTCTGTGTTAGCTTCCTGCACTGTACTCTTAGATCTATGCAATGGAGAAAAGTCCTAAAAGACTGTATGTAATGATAAACCATAGGGTTATATTATTTTTATTATATTTGACAAAATAATTGGAAGTTTGAATATTCACCAATATTTCATGATAAATATTTAGTATAAAATGAGATTTTCCTAAGGATACAATTAAATTTTACTTTGTGTTTTATAGTTCTGCTATATCTGAAGACAAGTCTGCCAATGAATAGGTCATAAATAACATGAGAAAAACTTCCTTTTTTTTTTGAGACGGAGTTTCGCTCTTGTTTGCACTCCAGGCTGGAGTGCAATGGCGCGATCTCGGCTCACCGCAACCTCTGCCTCCTGGGTTCAGGCAATTCTCCTGCCTCAGCCTCCCGAGTAGCTGGGATTACAGGCACGTGCCACCGTGCCCAGCTAATTTTTTGTATTTTTAGTAGAGACGGGGTTTCACCATGTTGACCAGGATGGTCTCGATCTCTTGAACTCGTGATCCACCCACCTTGGCCTCGCAAAGGAGAAAAACTTCTTTCTAGCAAAATTGTTCAAAAATTAAACAGCCCAGAGACAATTCTTTCTTTTGTTTTTGTCTAGTTCTTACAACCAAATAACACACCAAAATCATCCACTACTCCCATACAATACAATATTCACACAGTCCCACATATTAAAGGAAGCTTCAGGTACAGAGAATAATTTTAAAAAATACATAATGTCTTTCAAACGTAGGAGAGAGTACTTCAGGAAACAGCTTTTGAGATCTTTTGCCAGCTAATGCTCTAGCTAGCCTCCATTCTTTGCCTAGGTAAAGGCCTGAATTGACTTAATCATTCAAAAAAAGCAACTATGTATTTAGAATAATTTACATACCAGGTTAACCAAGTTTTGCTGGTTAAAAAAACCAGATTTTAGCAGCTAACATACTAGCACATGGAAAAATCAGAAAAAACCAAACAAAACAAAAAAACAAAAAAAAAAAACCATACAATATTCTTTGCTCAACAAAGTGTGTTATCTTATTTGTCTTTAGAAACACAAAAAGTTTGTGTGCTTCAGTAAAAAGAGTATAAAAATTTTATCAAATGAAAAACTCAATTGTTTTAAGAATTCCCAACCAGATTCTTTGTTCTTAGAAATTGTTGTTTGGAGACAAGAGACCTCAACAAACGGCTCCCTGACACCACAGCCAGGTAAATCCATGAAGATGGAAAAAAACCAGCACAAAAAAGATGAAACTATCAAAGACCAGAAGAACTCTTCTCATTTAAGAGATCACAACTCCTCAACAACACAGGAACACAACATGACCGAGAAAGAGTGCGACAAACTGAAACAGACTTCAGAAGGTGGATAATAACAAACTTTTCTGAGCTAAAAGGAACGCGTTCTAACTCAATGCAAAGAAACCAAAAACGCTGAAACAAGGTTAGACAAAATGCTAACTAGAATAACCAGCTTAGAGAATAACATAAACGACTTGATGGAGTTGAAAAACAGCATGAGAACTACGTGAAGCAAACACAAGTTTTAATAGCCAAATCAATCAAGCAGAAGAAAGGATATCAGAGGTTGAAGATCAACTCAATAAAATAAAAATAGGCAAGAGAAAATAAAGACAAGAGAAAAAAGAGTGAAAAGAAGTAAACAAAGCCTCCAGGAAATATGGGATTATGTGAAAAGACCTAATCTACGCTTGATCGGTGTACCTGAATATGATGGGGAGAATGAATCCAAGCTGGAAAACATGCTCCAGGATATTATCCAGGAGAACTTCCCAAACCTAGCAAGGCAGTCCAACATTCAAATTCATGAAATACAGAGAACTCCACAAAGATATTCCTCAAGAAGAACAACCCCAAGGCACATAATCGTCATATTCACCAGGGCTGAAATGAAGGAAAAAATGCTAAGGGCAGCCAGAGAGAAAGGTCAGGTCACCCACAGAGAGAAGCCAAACAGACTCATAGCAGATCTCTTAGCAGAAACTCTACAAGCCAGAAGAGAGTGGGGACCAATATTCAACATCCTTAAAGAAAACAACTTTCAACCCAGAATTTCATATCCAACCAAACTAAGGTTCGTAAGTGAAGGAGAAATAAAATCCTTTATGGACAAGCAATTACTGAGAGATTTTGTTACCACCAGACCTGCCCCAGAAACATTAAGCATGAAAAGGAACAAGTACCAGCCGCTGGAAAAGCAAACCAGTTGACAAAGACCAAAAATGCAATGAAGAAAATGAGTCAAGTAACGGGAAAGGAAACCAGCCAGTAACAAAATGTCAGGATCCAATTCACACATAACAATAGTAACATTGAACGTAAATGGCCTAAATGCCCCAATCAAAAGACACAGACTGGCACACTGGATAAAAAGTAAAGACCCATTGGTGTGCTGTATTCAGGAAACCCATCTTACATATAAAGACACACATAGACTCAAAATAAAGGGATGGAAGAAGATTGACCAAGCAAATGGAGAACAAACAAAAAGCAGGGGTTGCAATCCTAGTTTCTGATAAAATGGACTTCAAACCAACGAAGATCAAGAGAGACAAAGAAGGACACTACATAATGGTAAAAGGATCAATCCAACAATAAGAACGAACTCTACTAAATATATATGCACCCAACACAGGAGCATCCAGATACACAAAGCAAGTTCTTAACGACCTAAAACGAGATTTAGACTCCCACACATTAATAGTGAGAGACTGCAACAATCCACTGTTAATATTAGACAAATCAACGAGATAGAAAATTAACAAGGACATCCAGGACTTGAATGCAGAGCTGGACCAAGCAGACCTAATAGACATATACAGAACACTCCACCCCAAACCCACAGAATATACATTTTTCTCAGCACCACACTCAAAAATTGACCACATAATTGGAAGCAAATCACTCCTCAGCAAATGCAAAAGAATGGAAATCATAACAAACAGTCTATCAGACCACAGCGCAATCAGACTAGAACTCAGGATTAAGAAACACACTCAAACCTGCACAAACACTTGGAAACTGAATAACTTACTTCTGAGTATCGACTGGATAAACAATGAAATGAAGACAGGAATAAAGATGTGCTTCGAAACCAATCAGAATGAAGACACAACTTACCAGAATCTCTGGGACACCTTTAAAGCAGTGTTGAGAGGGAAATTTATAGCAATAAATGCCCACATGAGATAAAAGGAAAGATCTAAAATTGATACCCTATCATTGTAATTGAAAGAGCTAGAGGAGGAAGATAAAAAAAAAACTCAAAAGCTAGCAGAAGACAAGAAATAACTAAGATCAGAGCCGAACTGAAGGAGATAGAGACACACAAAAAAAACCCCTTCAAAAATCAATAAATCCAGGAGCTGGTTTTTTGAAAAGATCAACAAAATAGACCTCTAGCCAGACTAATAAAAAAGAGAGAAGAATGAAATAGATGCAATAAAAAACAATAAAGGGTACATCACCTCTGATCCCACAGAAATACAAACTACCATCAGAGATTACTACAAACAACTCCATGCATATAAACCAGCAAACCAGGAAGAAATGGATAAATTCCTGGACACTAGTACTCTACCAAGACTAAACTAGGAGGAAGCTGAAACCCTGAATAGACCAATAACAAGGACTGAGGTAGAGGAAGCAATCAATAGCCAGCCAACCAAAAAAAGTCCAGGTCCAGACGGGTTCATAGCTGAATTCTATCAGACGTACAAAGAGGAGCTGGCTCCATTCCTTCTAAAACTGTATCAAACAATACAAAAAGAGGGATCATCCCTACTCATTTTATGAGACCAACGTTATCCTGATACCAAAACCAGGCAGAGACTCAACTAAAAATGACAACTTCAGGCCAATATCCATGATGAATATCAATGCAAAAATCTTCAATAAAATACTGGCAAACCAACTGCAACAGCACATCAAAAAGCTTATCCATCACAATCAAGTAGGCTTTATCCTGGGGATGCAAGGCTGGTTCAACATACGCAAACCCATAAAGGTAATCCATCACATAAACGGAACCAAAGACAAAAACCACATGATTATCTCAATAAATGCAGAGAAGCCCTTCGACAAAATTCAATAGCCCTTCATGCTAAAAACTCTCAATAAACTAGGTATCAACGGAATGTATCATAAAATGATAAAAGCCGTTTATGACAAACCTACAGACAATATCATACTGAATAGGCAAAAGCTGGAAGAATTCTGTTTGAAATCAGGCACTAGACAAGGATGCCCTCTGTCACCACTCCTACTCAATATGGTATTGGAAGTTCTAGCCAGAGCAATCTGGCAAGAAAAAGAAAGGGTATTCAAATAGGAAAGAAGGAAGTCAAACTGTCTACTTGCAGATGACATGATTGTATATCTAGAAGACCCCACTGTCTCAGCCCCAAATCTTCTCAAACTGATAAGCAACTTCAGCAAAGTCTCAGGATACAAAATCAAAGTGCAGAAATCACAAGCATTCCTATATACCAATAACAGACAAACAGAGAGCTAAATCAAGAACAAACTCCCATTCACAACTGCTACAAAGAGAATAAAATACATAGGAATACAACTAACAAAGGATGTAAAGGACCTCTTCAAGGAGAACTACTAACTGCTGCTCAACAAAATAAAAGAGGATACAAACAGATGGAGAAACATTCCATGCTCATGGTTAGGAAGAATTAGTATCATGAAAATGGCCATACTGCCTAAAGTAATCTATAGATTCAACGCTATCCCCATCAAGCTACCAATGACCTTCTTCACAGAACTGGAAAAAAACCACTTTAAACTTCGTATGTAATCACAAGAGAGCCCACAAAGCCAAGACAATCCTAAGCAAAAAGAACAAAGCTGGAGGCATCACACTGCTGGACTTCAAACTATACTGCAAGGCTACAGTAATCAAAACAACATGGTACTGGTACCAAAACAGAGACATAGACAAATGGAACAGAACAGAGGTCCCAGAAGCAACACCACACATCTACAACCATCTGATCTTTGACAAACCTCACAAAAACAAGTAATGTGGAAAGGACTCCATGTTTAACAAATGATGTTGGGAAAACTGGCTAGCAATGTGCAGAAAGCAGAAACTGGACCCCTTCCTGACACTTTACACTAAAATTAACTCCAGATGGATTACAGATTTAAACATAAAACCTAACACCATAAAAACACTATAAGAAAATGTAGGCAAAACCATCCAGGACATAGGCATAGGTAAGGACTTCATGACTAAAACACCAAAAGCAATGGCAACAAAAGCCAAGATAGGCAAATGGGATCTAATTAAATTCAGAGCTTCTGTACAGCAAAAGAAACTATTATTAGAGCGAACTGGCAACCAACAGAAAGGGAAAAAATTTTTCCAACCTACTCATCTGACAAGGGGCTAATATCCAGAATCTACAAAGAACGAAAACAGATATACAAGAAAAAAAAAAACCCCATTCAAAAGTGGGAGAAGGATATGAACAGACACTTTTCAAAAGCAGACATACATGAGGCCAACAAACATGAAGAAATGCTCACTATCACTGGTCATTAGAGAAATGCAAATCAAAACCACATTGAGATACCATCTCATGCCAGTTAGAATGGCAGTCATTAAAAAAATCTGGAGACAACAGATGCTGGACACAATGTGGAGAAATAGAAACACTTTTACACTCTTGGTGGGAGTGTAAATTAGTTCAATCATTGTGGAAGACAGTATGGCGGTTTCTCAAGGATCTAGAAATAGAAATTCCATTTGACCCAGCAATCCTATTACTGGGTATATACCCAAAGAAATACAAATCATTCTACCATAAAGACACATGCACACATATGTTAATTGCAGCCCTGTGTACAATAGCAAAGACCTAGAACCAACCCAAATGCCCATCAATGATAGACTGGACAAAGAAAATGTGGTACATATATACCATGGAATACTACACAGCCATAAAAAACGATGAGTTAATGTCCTTTGTAGGGACTTGGATGAACTGACACAACAGAAAACCAAATACCACATGTTCTGACTCATAGGTGGGTGCTGAACAATGAAAACACGTGGACTCAGGGAGAGGAGCATCATACACTTGGGGCAGTTGGGGAGAGGGTAGGGGAGGGACAGTGGAGGGTGGGAGAGATAACATGGGAGAAATGCTGAATATAGTATACACCTAAAGTAAAATTAAAAAAAAATTGTTGTTTAGAAATAAAATGGAAAACAGTATTGTATTGTAGCAACTATATTTTTACTAGAAAGCCATTATAGATACAGATTTGAGATAGTGTCCTGTATATAGGAATATCCTAAAGTTCTTCAAATTTCAAATAAATGAACTAGAAACTTTATCCGAAAAAAGTATTATTTCTAAAAATCCTAACTCATTTTATGACTTTAGTCATGTTTTACAATTTTAGTCACTGGAAAAGCTTAGGCAAAAACAATGTCAACTTTATCTCTGATGGTGTATTAAAAAACAAATAAAATATGCACAGAAATAAACATCTGAGAAATATGATACAGTTCTATAACCAAAATAAGGAAGTTTTTTTCCTTTGAGTTCTAGAATTAGCCACTTACTGACCTGTGGGGATCGCTCCTGCGAAGGGCCCTTGACAGGACCCTCGCCATGTAGAGCTTGAGCCCATACACGTTTCTCCTCTCCTGGAGGCTGTTGAGCTAAGGGAAAGGAGGAAGTCTGGTTGCACTGATTTTATAAACATCAATCTTTGCTTCTGACATTTGCAACAGAATGGCTGAGCTCAGGCCTTGTGGTCTAATGAGACATTGTATGGGTAGACATTGTGTGCCTCCTAGTTCCTTCTCTGCACAATAACTGTATGACTTCATTTACCTCTGCTAACTCAATCATATTGTTTGCATATGATCCTATATGAATAGGCAAGGTTAGAATGACATTTAGAAAGGTCCAGCTATACCTTGTTAACAATCTTACTTGCTTGCTTAACTGATTTTAGAAAAACACATGTTTAGATTTATGATCCCCCTTTTGCAAGCTTTATTGTCCCTTTGCTGTACACCCTTTGATTAAGAGTCATACTTTCTGTACCCCTTTTCTTGTGATTTTTGTTCTTGATTTTATTTCAAGATACAATGGAATGTACGTCACTCCTCAAACACTGAAAGGTATATAACCTGTAGTTTGCACAAATAAACTTGCTGTCTTGGCACTTCTTGCTCTGGCATTGCCTGGCAGTCCTCCAGACCCCGCTCTCTATCTATCTTTTCTTCCGCGCACTCCCTCTTCCAGGTTAAGAACACTTGAGTGGGGCTGAGGCTCTCCGCTGGTTGGAAGCCCCCCCGGCAGACGTGCCAGACCCCCACATCTGGCACCCAACGTGGGGCCCTTCGCAGGAGCGATCCCCACACTGACCTATATTGCCAACTGATCTATCGTCACTATTTCTAACATTCCCCTTGCAGCCCTGGGCTTGGGATGATACTCTAATGTCGAGGCTGGCAGTGGGGTTGCGACAAGAGTTGCTACTGTCTTGATTATCAGAGCCCTGGAGAATGAAAATGCCCAATGTGGACATCCTGTAAGGGAATGCTTCTCTTGAAGGCAGTTATTAGCCAAGAAAAGAATTAGATAGCATGTGTGGACACTGGAAGCTTTGGAGATGAGAGATGTATCAATGATAGAAGGGTGGAAAGTTGCCAGTGAAGTGAAGCTAGAAGAGGAAATAAGATGGGCTGTTTCTTTCCAAAATTTAAAATTATAAACCAGAAGGGGATCTAAAGAGTGAATCTTATACCCTTATCTTGCAGATGAGTTTACAAAATCATCTCATGTTTATGGCAATAAAATAAAGAAAACGAGATGATGTGAACTCAGGAAGATACATCTATCCCTCTATCTCCCAGCTTACACAATTATTAACTTGTGGCAAATCTTATTTCACCTGTACTGTCACCTACTATCCATTCCCCTACATTGTTTTAAAGTAAGTCTCCAATATACAATCATCGTAGCCATAAATATTTCAGTACATATATCCAAAATACAAAAACTCTTAAAACCCCATAACACTATTACCACACCTAAAATAATTAACAATTTAATAATTAAAATAATTATTAATTCATAATTTATGATATTAAATAACAGTAATTTATTCTCTGCAGATTTATTGAGGTATGACTAACAAATAAATTGTATATATTTTAGGTATACAACATGATGTTTTGATACATGTATTTGTTAGGAAATAACTACTACACAACTTGATATCCAGTCACTGTTGTATAAAATTATCATCCATCTCCCAGGCTCAAGTGATCTTCCCACCTCAGCATCACAAGCATGTGCCACTATGCCCAGCTAATTTTTCTGTATTTTTTTTTAAAGATGGGCTTTTGCCATGTTTCCCAGGCTGGTCTTGAATGCTTAGGTTCCAGCGATCTACCTGCCTTGGCCTCCCAAATGAGATTACAGGCATGAGCCACTGCGCCTGGCATAAAAAGTTGTGTTTTATAGTTTTCTTGTTCAAATCATAATCTTAAGGGCCAAACACTGCAATTGTGTCTTTGAAGTCTTATTTTATCTATGGATTTTCGCTGCTTGTAATTTATGTGTTGTTAATTTATTTTTAAAGGAGGGATTATATTCACCACAGGCCAAAGAAAGTGAAACAGAAGTCTAAAATTATGCAACTTTGTGCTACATTTTTCATCTTCACATTCTTGTACAATGATCCTTATACAAATAGATTCCAAATCTGTGAATAACATTCAACTGGTTTTATGTGATAGTTGATACTTGTGATGCACAAAACTTATGCTGCCCATAAAACAAGGTATAAAAAAAGCTCTTCTAAGTGACCTAGAAAACTCGATGTGGCTAATTCTAATTTATTTGTAGTTTAAACTGTTTATTTAGATAAAAAGATCCAAAACAATATTTAGAAATTTAAGAGGCATAAATTATTCATAATATTCCAAGAGTGAAACAGAACTGATCTCCAGAAGTATCTTCTTTAATACCTCTTACTTCTCAGTTTCCAAACTGCCCAAGACCTTCCACGACAGTACCTCTAAATTTTAGAATATAAGGGTAATAGAGCTTTAAAATGGATTTCTCTTGAGTTTACATATTTCTAGAGTAAGAGACTCTTTACTCAAGGATAATTTGGTAATATTTTTAAGAACAATTAGAAATGTCCACACTCTTGATTCTAGATTTCAATCTTGGCATTTTGTCATGTGGGCAGAAGTAATCAGAGATTAAGATGTATCCAGAAAAACTAACATTTAAAGCTTAAGTAAGCCCGAGTGTTTGTCTTTCAGTACTATATATTTTTTCTCTTTTTAAAGAACAACAACAACAAAAAAAGAATATATGGAACTATGTATTATATGACTATTATTTTTACTCAGTAATATAAAATGAATCATTCCTACCCCCTGTCAATACCTATTTCCTCTAATTCTGAACTTTTTGTTTTTTTCAAATGGCATGGCTCTTCTGGTAGTGGTGGCAAAAATATTAAACAGATGGGGTAACCACGGATCATTTCAAATTTTAGTGAGAATTTAAGTGAGAAACTGCCTTTGTCAAATTGGTATGTTATTTGCAATAAAAAAAAGAGATATGAGATCATGAAGAATTATTTTACATTTTATGCACTCCAAATAAAATAAACTTGTGTTAGCACAATAAAATATTTAAGAATTGACCATTTTAGATGTCTTTTGTAGGTATCATAGGGGATATATACCATGTGACTCTAAGGTAATAAGTTCAAAAACAAAAATCATGATTATTCTAAAGGTTAAAGCCTGTAATTTCTAAATACTATGAGTTATATACGATAAGGAATACTTTGTTTAGGGAATCTTAGTATTGGAATTTACTTCTAACAGTGACGTGTTAAGAAAAATAAATAATTCTCCTTAAAAATAAACTACATATTGTTAGGTAATAGCCAGCCTATTTAGCAACAGGCAGACATTACCTTAGAAATTGGTGGTCCCCCTTTGTCTCAAACAACAAAATCATTTTGTCCACAGGCGATGATAAATAAGAATGGGCCCAGGCTAAACTGTAAAGTATAGCTCATTTGTCTTGAATGTGCCCAAACTTCCTACTGTGCCTTTTCACGTATAGTCTAAGAGGGTGAAGATAAGCTGATTCTGGGCAGTATGTGAACCAGTAAGAAAAAGTAGGTTAAGTATTTGGTAGTGGCTCCTTACCAGGAGGTAGAATGAGAGGGACTGACAATAATTTCTAAAAGGGATAATGAGGCCAGGCACAATGGCTCATATCCATAATCTCAGCACTTTGAGAGTCTGAGGTGGGAGGATCACTGGAGCCTAGGAGTTCAAGAGCAGCCTGAACGACATAGAGAAACCCCATCTCTACAAAATATACAAAGATTAGCCAAGAGTGGCGGTGTGTGCCTGTAGTCGCAGCTAGCACCACTGCACTCCAGCCTGGGCAAGAGAGAGAGACAGTCTCAGAAAAAAAGAAAAAATGAACTTACTAAACCACAAATAAAGATAATGTATATAAAACACCAAGGTAAACATTATAAGAAAGATAAAAAGTGTGGAAGAAAGAAAAGATCTTATTTTTTCTGAATACAGGTAAATAAACAATATTCAGATCTGAATAACTGATTCTTTTTATTTGGCCTTTAAAACCCTTCTCATTGCAAACTGAGTTTCTATGTTAAAATACTTTCTCAGATTTCCCTTAAAATATTCCAATAAAAGTAAATAAACACAAATGGGATAGATGAAACAAGAATGGATATTGACGTTATTGAAGGATTCAGGAGAGTTTGATAATGTGTATTTGAAAATTTCCAAAATTAAAAGTAAAGACAAATCTTTTGAAAAGATAGCTAATGAATTAATAATGACTGAAGCAGAATATGTATATATTAGAATAGAAAAATCACAGAAACAAAAGTCATTTAAAAGTCTCCTATATATAAAACAAAGGACTAAAAGAAAGAAAATGTGAAATCAAGGTACAATTTTTTTATTATCCCCAAATATAAATTCTATTTAAAATATTTTGTGCTGGGCGCAGTGGCTCATGCCTGTAATCCCAGCACTTTGGGAGGCTAAGACGGGCAGATCACGAGGTCAAGAGATCAAGACCATCCTGGCCAACATGGTGAAATCCCGCCTCTACTAAAAAAATACAAAACTCAGCTGGGTGTGGTGGTGCATGACTACAGTCCCAGCTACTCAGGAGGCTGAGGCAGAAGAATTGCTTGAACCGGGAGGCGGAGGTTGCAGTGAGCCAAGATTGTGCCACTGTACTCCACCCTGGCACCTGGCAACAGAGCAAGACTCTGTCTCAAAAAAAAAAAAAAAAAAAAAAAAAAAAAAATATATATATATATATATATATATGTATAGTTTAGTCCAATTTACATAGGACTTTAGACTATTAAATTCATTAGCTTATTAATATTCTCTGACTATATGTTAAAAGAAATGTTAGTCATTATGTAGCAGTTCACTATTCTAGTTAGGTTACTTTCAACAACCTGGTGGTAAAGAAAAATCAAAATGTAAGTAAAGTCCAAATCCAAATGAACAAATTTTTTAAAAAAGTATAAAATTACAGAGCTCTGAGACACAAATAAAAATACCTTCAGAGTCTTAAATATACTAATAAAGAACTCCTTGATTTCTAACGCAGGAACAGAAACCAAATACTGCATGGGAGCTCAAAAAAACAGGGAACGGAACAACACACACCAATGCCTGTGGGGTAGAGGGGAAGGTGGGGCAGGGAGAGCATTAGGGAAGATAGCTAATGCATGCTGGGCTTCATATCTAGGTGATGGGTTAATCTGTGCAGTAAACCACCCTGGTACATGCTTACCTATGTTAACAAACTTGTACAACCTGCACATGTACCCAGAACTTAAAAAAATAAGGACTCCTTGATTTCATTTGATTCCTATTTATTATTTGAATAAATTCAGAAGTTGCTTTACCTGAGGAGTTAGCCTGCCAGCATTTATGTTTAAAAGTTAAGAGTATGTCTTCTAATAAATATACTTACTTGCTGTTTCAAAACCAGGTTCTTCACTCCTTCCATCACAAACTGTGATCCTGTATTCATGACTCGTGATAAGAGACTAGATGGGGGCAAAAGAGAAGGACCATACTAAGTACAAACTGCCTCTCCAGTTTGTTACAGATAAAATATTTGCCTGATTACACACCACATGCTGATGCTCGCTGTACCTACCACCTTTGTTTTCACTAAACAGAAGGGTCTTGAGAATTTCTGCTGCCATGGGTACCACTGCTGCAATTTTATTTAACAATAAAATAGTAATAAAATACTCTGATTAGTCAATAATGCTTAAAAATATAAAAATAAAAAGCTGCCCTCAAAATAAACATCTTAATTTCCTAGTCTTAGCTATAGTTTTCTTTTTGCAAGTTATAATTTGAAGAGAATTCCTTGACTTCTTGATTGTCTAATGCTAAAAAAAAAACAATTTAAAGATAGTAACTTGGACAACTTGCTTTAGGAGTTCAACCCACATCAACTTATTAAAAATATATATGCCAATAAATAATATGAGTAGGTCAAACATCATTGTGTTCTCTTATATTAGCAGCTGGATCCAATCCTACATTGTATATTGTCTCCCCTCTCTATACATATAATCTATCATATAAAAATGTGAAACACAACAGACTTAGTGAATTTTACCTCAATTCTGAAGAATTTTGTTTAAATTTTAAACAACAACAACAACAACAAAACACCAATAAGTAACTTGCCATACTGGGTTTGTATCTGTGATTCAAACAGTCTCCCATATGGAATTAGAGGATGTTTTGTGGGACAGAATAGTAATCCTGCATTAAAATCCCAGAAGTCTAGGGGCAGCTTTTAAATCACCCAAGATTTTCTTTTATAACACATTTATCAAAATCCCAACTGCAAAACCAAAAGAAATCTAATAGGCTTTAATGTTCAATATGATTTTTAAGGGATGAAACTGAAAAGTCTATTTTATTAAATACATGAAAGTAATTTTCCAAAAATATTTTCCTTTTCCTCATCTTGTCCTTACTCCCCTCTAAAATGAAGAGATGGACAGGATGGAAATCTTTTCATTAACAGAAGCAAGAGAAAGTAATCCTTGTTGGAATGAATGGCCCTGGGGTGATTTCTGGCACCAGGCAACTGTGCAGGGATGTGCTAACCTGTGCAGCACTGTCTGAAGGTGAGGCCAGCTGGATTCCTTTGCCAAGTATTTCTAAGGCGGAGTGCTTTTGTTTTTGGAAATTGTTTCATTAAAACCAGTTGCTCAGTGTGAGGCTAGGATAAACAGGTTTTCCTCTGGCTTTGTGCTTTTGTTTTAGCTCTAAAAAATAAGCTAGGAATTGGAAACTTGTATGGTACCAAAAGAATAGTCAGAATTACCTTGTTCAGATTCTTTGAAAATCACACATACTCCATTGGGGTCTCTGGAGTAAGATGTCATACCCAGTCTGAAGACTTCCTATAATTTAGCACTCCTTGAATCTATCCTGAAGTTAGGCCTAGCTTCAAGTCTATATTAGTTATCAACATTGATATTAAAATAGTTTTAACCTTCTAATGTTTTCTGAAAATGAAAAATGTATGTTATAATAACAAACAGGCATTTAAACAAAAACCATTTAGAAGAAAATATCTGTAGAACATCTGGAAAATAAAAGCACCCAAAAGAAAAACAACTTCACCCCTTGAAATTACCCACTATTAACATTTAGTTGTATGTCATTTCAGCTATGCATTTAAATGTACGTATGCATATACTCATCCACACAGATACACACAGATGGATAAATGGATAAATAGGGATCATACTGTAAAAAATGTCATCTAAGTTTCAGCTCATACCATGTAAAAAGATATTAATTTACATTTTAAAGTGAGAATCTGAATGTGCCCAACACTAAAAATGATAAATGTGTGAGGTGATTGATATGCTAATTACGGATTGGCTAATTATACATGGTGTGTATTATCACACTGTACCCCATAAATATATAGAATTATTACATGTCAATGAAGAATAATTTAAAAAATAGAAAAATGAAGAACTTAAGCCATCTAAATGTCACCAAAGGCATAGTGACATTTTCCACATTCAGAGTGTTAGACACCGTGTTTTTATGGTATGAAAGTCTAAGTAAGGTTTTGAGTACAAAGATACAACAGAATTATTAAAAATACTTACCCCATTGATTTAGTGGTAGTGCTGCCATAGCTGGCAGGAGCTGAGGCCATCTTGGTAAAAGCCCTATGAAATAAGGAAGTTGTACTTAAAAGCTAATTATTAGAGCTAACACTCGGTGTCATGGTATTAAAATATCTATTGACTTTATGATGCAGACATTTTCTGAAAGGAGAATTTTTCAACAAATATAACTGCAGTATAATTAGTACTAAAACACTGAAATGATTAATATTATTTTTTGAGACAAGATCTCACTCTGTCACCCAGGCTGGAATGCAGTGGTGCCATCATGGCTCACTGCAGCCTTGACCTCTCAGGCTCAAGGGGCACCGTAGCCTCTCAAAGTGCTGGGATTACAGGTGTGAACCACTGCACCCAGTCTGAAATTCTTAAAAAAGCACAAGTGCATTAGGTTTCCAAACTTCTA
Organism: Callithrix jacchus; assembly: GCF_049354715.1. Classification (NCBI taxonomy): domain Eukaryota; kingdom Metazoa; phylum Chordata; class Mammalia; order Primates; family Cebidae; genus Callithrix; species Callithrix jacchus. The sequence continues at coordinate 65,089,011 of NC_133509.1, read as the reverse complement.
TTTTCCTTTTCTATCTGATCATTAAAAAAAAAAAAAGAACTGACGTAGAGACTTGACAACTTAAAAGAACAAACATGTAATAATTTAGTCCTTTTATTGTTCCTTACATTCTATGCTCCCTTGTTTCCAGATACATGCCTTTCCTCATGCTGTTCTTCAGTGAGTATAAATTCACTACCAGAGGAGAGGAGAAGATGGCACTATAGGAGCAACCCAGGATTGCAGCTCCCAGTGAAAGTGCAAAGGGTGACTGGACGCCACATTTCCAGACGGATCTTTATTGCCCACAGGCCAGGAGATTCCCAGGTGTAGGAGTCCCACAGGCCGCCAGTGTGGCTGTTTGGCTGGTGTGGCCGTTTCGGCCGGCGCCGCAGCGCAGCGGCTTTCCGTATAAAATATACTGGTATGGTTGCCCTGTTAAACTGGCAATTTGAGATTTGGGAAGGCAGATTAGCACATTCATCTGATTAAACGGGATTTAAACAGGAAGACAGGCCAGGAGATTCCTGGGCAGCGATGTTGTTTCAGCCAGCGCAGTGGGTTGCCGCACGGGAAATCACACAGAGCCCGGCGCCCTTTCAGCAGGTGACTGGAACACCAGGGAGAGAGTCAACCATTCAACTTAAAAAAAAGGACTCTGAGGCAGGGAGCCAGTTGATCAGGCTTGGCGGGTCCCACCCCCACAAAAACAAACAAAACAGCAATTGGAAATGCTCGAAGTTGAGAGTTTCACGACAAGCACAGCTGAACCCAGGATGGTGCAGCCCGGTGCGGGAGGGGGCGTCCGCCATTACTGAGGCACTCCACCCATACAGAGGTACTCTGCCATTACTGATGCAACCTGCCGTTGCCGAGGCAACCCGCCATAACAGAGGGAGTCCGCCATTACAGAGGTGGGCCACCATTGCCACAGCAGTTCTAATCACACCCATATAAACAGGACTATAGAGAATTACACATGGCAGCAGGGCAGAGCCCATGGCAACAGGGCGGAGCCCATGGCAGTAGGGCAGAGCCCAGAGCAGCTCAGCATAGCCTCTGCAGCAGGCAGTGACTAGACTGCCTCCTTGCTGGGCAGGACAGTGCAACAGATACTCATAAATAAAGCCCTAACTCCCCGGGACAGAGTACCTGAGGAAAAAAAGGAGCTTTATGAGTTCTGCTGCAGCAGACTTAAACCTGCCTAGCAGCCCTGAATGAAGAACGGAGCTCACAGCTCAGCACTTGAGCTCCTATAAAGTACAGACCGTCTTCTCAAGCAGCTCCCTGACCCCGTATATCCAAAGAGTCACCTCCACAAAGGACTGATCAGACTGACATTTGGCAGGCATCATTCTGGGACAAAGATAGCAGAAGAAGAAACTGGTAGCAACCATCACTGTTCCGCAGCTGCTACAGGGTTCCCCAGGTAAGCAGGGCCTGGAGTGGACCTCAGCAGTCCTACAGCAGAGGGGCTAGACTGTTAGAAGGAAAACTAAGAAACAGAAATACTTCATCATCAACAATCTGGATGTCCACTCAGAGACCCAAGTGGAAAGTCAGCAACTACTCAGACGACAGGTGGATAAATCCACAAAGATGGGAAGAAACCAGCACAAAAAGGAGGAAAACACCTGAAACCGGAACACCTCGCCTCCTACAAGGGACCACAACCCCTCACGAGCAAGGGAACAAAGCTGGACAAAGAATGAGTGTGATGAAATGACAGAATCAGACTTCAGAAGGTGGGTAATAAGAAACTTCCGTGAGCTAAAGAACACGTTCTAACTCAATGCAAAAAAACTAAGAACCTTTAAAAAAGATTTGAGGAAATGATAACAAGAATGGACAACATAGAGAGGAATATGAGTGAAGTGATGGAGCCGAAAAACAAAACACGAGAACTTTGCGAAGCATGCACACATCTCAACAGCCGAATTGACCAAGCAGAAGAAAGGATATCAGAGGTCGAAGATCAACTCAATGAAATAAAACGAGATGGCAAGATTAGAGAAAAAAGTGCAAAAAGGAATGAACAAAGTCTCCAAGAAATGTGGGACTATGTGAAAAGACCTAATCTACGTTTGATAGGTATACCTCAGTATGATGAAGAGAATGAATCCAAGCTGGAAAATACTCTTCAGGATATTATCCAGAAAAATTTCCCCAACCTAGCAAGGCAGGCCAATAGTCACGTGCAGGAAATACAGAGAACACCACAAAGATATTCTGCAAGAAGAGCAACCCCAAGGCACATAATCGTCAGATTCACCAGGGTTGAAGAGAAGGAGAAAATACTGAGGGCAGCCAGAGAGAAAGGTCGGGTCACCCACAAAGGGAAGCCCATCAGACTCACAGCAGATCTCTCGGCAGAAACGCCACAAACGAGAAGAGAGTGGGGCCAATATTCAACATCCTTAAAGAAAAGAACTTTCAACCCAGAATTTCATATCCAGCCAAACTGAGCTTCAGAAGTGAAGGAAAAATAAAATCCTTTGCAAACAAGCAAGTACTCAGAGATTTTGTCACCACCAGGCCTGCTTTACAAGAGCTCCTGAAAGAGGCACTACACATAGAAAGGAACAATCAGTACCAGCCATTCCAAAAACATACCAAATGCTAAAGAGCATCAACAAAATGAAGAATCTGCATCAACTAACAGGCAAAACAGCCAGCTAGCATCAAAATGGCAGTATCAAATTCACACATAACAATATTAACCCTAAATGTAAATGGACTAAATGCACCAATCAAAAGACACAGACTGACGAACTGGATAAAAAGCCAAAACCCATCAGTGTGCTGCATCCATCCAGGAAACCCATCTCACATGCAAGGATACACAAAGGCTCAAAATAAAGGGATGGAGGAAGATTTACCAAGCAAATGGAGAGCAAACAAAAGCAGGAGTTGCAATTCTCATCTCTGATAAAATAGACTTTAAAGCCACAAAGATCAAAAGAGACAAAGAAGGACATTACATAATGGTAAAAGGATCGATACAACAAGAAGAGCTAATGATCCTAAATATATATGCACCCAATACAGGAGCACCCAGATATATAAGGAAGTTCCTAATGACTTACAAAGAGACTTAGACTCCCACACAATAATAGTGGGAGACTTTAACACTCCACTGTCAATATTAGACAGAGCAACCAGACAGAAAATTAACAAGGACATCCAGGACTTGAACTCAGACCTGGAACAAGCAAACCTGATAGACATTTACAGAACTCTCGTCCCCAAATCCAGAATATACATTCTTCTCAGCACCACATCACACCTACTCTAAAATTAACCACATAATTGGAAGTAAATCACTCCTCAGCAAAGGCAAAACAACTGAAATCATAACAAACAGTCTCTTGGACCATATAGTGCAATCAAGCTGGAACTCAGAATTCAGAAACTAACTCAGAACCGCACAGCTTCCTGGAAACTGAACAACTGGCTCTTGAATGTTGACTGGATAAACAATGACATGAAGGCAGAAATAAAGAAGTTCTTCGAAACCAATGAGAACAAAGACACAACATACCAGAATCTCCGGGACACGTTTAAAGCAGTCTCTAGAGGAAATTATATAGCAATAAGTGCCCACATGAGAAGAGTGAAGAGATCCAAAATTGACACCCTATCGTCAAAATTGAAAGAGCTAGAGGAGCAAGATCAAAAAAACCCTCAAAACCTAGCAGAAGACAAGAAATAACTAAGATCACAGCAGAACTGAAGGAGACAGAGAGACGAAAAACCCTTCAAAAAAAATCAATAAATCCAAGAGCTGGTTTTTTGAAAAGATCAACAAAATAGACCACTAGCCAGATTGATAAAAAAGAAAAGAGAATAACCAAATAGATGCAATAAAAAAGATAAAGGGGAAATCACCACAGATTCCACAGAAATTCAAACCATCATCAGAGAATACTACAAACAGCTCTATGCATGTAAACTAGTAAACCTGGAAGAAATGGATAAATTCCTGGACACTTGTGTCCTCCCAAGCCTAAACCAGGAGGAAGCCGAAACTATGAATAGACCAATAACAAGGTCTGAAGTCAAGGCAGCAATTAAGAGCCTACCACACACAAAAAAGTCCAGGTCCAGATGGTTTCACAGCCTATTTCTACCAGACACACAAAGAGGAGCTGGTACCACTCCTTCTGAAACTATTCCAAATAATCCAAAAAGAGGGAATCCTTCCCAAATCATTTTATGAGACCAACATCCTGATACCAAAACCCGGCAGAGATTCAACAAGAAAATAAAACTTCAGGCCAATATCCATGATGAACATAGATGCAAAAATCTTCAATAAAATACTGGCAAACCGACTGCAACAGCACCTCAAAAAACTTATCCATCATGATCAAGTAGGATTCATCCCGGGGATGCAAGGCTGGTTCAACATATGGAAGTCTATAAACGTAATTCATCACATAAACAGAACCAAAAACAAAAACCACATGATTTTCTCAATTGATGCAGAGAAGGCATTTGACAAAATTCAACAGCCTTTTATGCTGAAAACCCTCAATAAACTCGGTATTGATGGAACATATTTCAAAGTAATAAAAGCTATTTATGACAAACCAACAGCCAATCACACTGAATAGACAAAAACTGGAAGCATTCCCTTTCAAATCCAGCACTAGACAAGGATGCCCTCTCTCACCACACCTATTCAATATAGTACTGGAAGTTCTAGCCAGAGGAATCAGGCAAGAAAAAGAAATAAAGGGTATTCAAATAGGAAAGGAGGAAGCCAAATTGTCTCTATTTGCAGATGACATGATAGTATATCTAGAAGACACATCGTCTCAGCCCCAAAACTCCTGAAACTGATAAGCAACTTCAGCAAAGTCTCAGGATATAAAATAAATTTGCAAAAATCACAAGCATTCCTATACACCAATAACAGACTTAAAGAGAGCCAAATCAAGAATGAACTGCCATTCACAATTACTACAAAAACAGTAAAATACCTAGGAATACAACTTACAAAGAACGTAAGGGACCTCTTCAAGGAAAACTACAAACCACTGCTCAAAGAAATAAGAGAGGACACAAACAGATGGAGAAACATTCCATGTTCATGGTTAGGAAGAATTAATATCGTGAAAATGGCTATACTGCCCAAAGTAATTTACAGAATCAACGCTATCCCCATCAAGCTACCATTGACTTTCTTCACAGAACTGGAAAAATCCACCATGAACTTCATATGGAACCAAAAGAGAGCCCGCATAGCCAAGTCAATTCTAAGCAAAAAGAACTCAGCAGGAGTCATCACACTACCGGACTTCAAACTATACTACAAGGCTACAGTAATCAAAACAGCATGGTACTGGTACCAAAACAGAGATACAGACCAATGGAACAAAACAGAGGCCTTGGAGGCAACACAGCATATCTACAACCATACAATCTTTGATAAACCTGACAAAAACAAGCAATGGAGAAAGGATTCCCTGTTTAATAAATGGTGCTGGGAAAACTGGCTAGCCATGTGCAGAAAGCAGAAACTGGACCCCTTCCTGACACCTTACACTAAAATTAACTCCAGATGGATTAGAGACTTAAACATAAGACCTAACACCATAAAAACCCTAGAAGAAAATCTAGGCAAAACCATTCAGGACATAGGAGTAGGCAAGGACTTCATGACCAAAACACCAAAAGCATTGGCAGCAAAAGCCAAAATAGACAAATGGGACCTAATCAAACTCCACAGCTTCTGCATGGCAAAAGAAAGTCATTAGAGTGAATCGGCAACCAACAGAATGGAAAAAAATTTTTGCAGTTTACCCATCTGACAAAGGGCTGATATCCAGAATTTACAAGTAGCTAAAACAGATTTACAAGAAGAAAACAAACAAGCCCATTCAAAAATGGGCAAGGATATGAACAGACACTTTACAAAAGAAGACATACGTGAGGCCAACAAACATATGAAAAAATGCTCATCATCACTGGTCATTAGAGAAATGCAAGTCAAAACCACATTGAGATACCCTCTTACGCCAGTTAGAGTGGCGATCATTAAAATATCTGGAGACAACAGATGCTGGAGAGGATGTGGAGAAATAGGAATACTTTTACACTGCTGGTGGGAGTGTAAATTATTTCAACCATTGTGGAAGAGAGTGTGGCGATTCCTCAAAGACCTAGAAAAAGAAATTCCATTTGACCCAGCAATCCCATTACTGGGTATATATCCAAAGGACTATAAATCATTCTACTATAAAAAAACATGCACACGAATGTTCATTGCAGCACTTTTTACAATAGCAAAGACCTGGAACCAACCCAAATGCCCATAGATGATAGACTGGACTGGGAAAATGTGGCATATATACACCATATATACATAATATTCACAATATTTGAATATTATGCAGCAATCAAAAACGATGAGTTCATGTCCTTTGTAGGGACATGGATGAATCTGGAGAACATCATTCTCAGCAAGCTGACACAAGAACAGAAAGTGAAATACTGCATGTTCTCACTCATAGGCGGGTGATGAACAATGAGAACACATGGACACAGGGAGGGGAGCACTACACACTGGGGTCTATTGGGGGGAATAGGGGAGGGACAGCGGGGGGCGGGGAGCTGGATAGCATGGGAGAAATGCCAGATGTGGGTCAAGGGGAGGAAGGCAGCAAATCACACTGCCACCTGTGTACCTATGCAACTATCTTGCATGTTCTGCACATGTACCCCAAAACCTAAAATGCAATAAAAAAAAAAATAAATTGACTACGTTCTTCAATAGAAACAGTACATTTCTGTTTAAGACTAAGTTCAAAACCCCTTTCTTAGTTAAAACTTTTACCTCTACCACTCAATGATTTTTCCCTTTAGTTACATTCTATACCACAGATTTTTATACTTAATTGCACAGTTGTTTATTTTCAACTCTTTCTAAAAGTCCAGAATCTCTGTATATAAACAATACGATTGATGAAGGGTGGGCAAAAAGATGGCATTCAGATATGCCTTAAAAAGTATTTTCTGAGAATATTTTCATTGTACAGAATCCAGAAAACGTAAAATGCTCCCAGAAGAATCCTACCACTTTAAGGCAACCCCTGTTAAGATGGGTGTATAGTCTTCTAATCTTAGGACATATATCTTTTTAATATATATGATTTATAAACCAAAGTTAGCAACATATTGTATATACTGTTTTAGAAAACATGTTAGTAGCACACCATAAACATTTTATTCCAATTGATATTCATAATGATTCTTACGTGTTGTAACATTTAAAATAAGAAGTACCTAAAGAAAAAGAGAATATCTAAAGAAAATTTTATAAGGGAAAAAATGTAAATCGTTAAGATGTGTTAGTAGAAATGCTAAAAATGATCAATTTCAATCTTGACAAAATTTGTCAACAATACCCATAGAGAAATCCCAAACAAAAATTTGTCTTGTTCAGAAAGGAGGATGTGAATCAGCAGTGGATTAGAATTTCTGCATTAACAACAACGAAAAAAGTTTTTCACTAGTAACAATATCTAAAGAACAAAGAAGTGTTAAATAAATAACAGTACACTTATATAGTTTAATACCATGCAAACAGTAAATACTTCCACAAACTGGCATGAGGAAAGTTATTAAGAACTAGAATACAAAACTCTAAAAATGATTTCCGAGTTTTAAGAAATATCTGGCTGGATGCAGTGGTGCACACCTGTATTCCTAGCTACTAAAGAGGCTGAAGTGGAAGGATCATGAGCCCAGGAGTGTGAGGTTACAGTGAACAATGGTTGTATCACTACACTGCAGCCTGGGTGACAGAGCAAGACCTTATCTCTAGAAAAAAAATCTATCATATGCATAGAGAATGAAAGGATATACACTATGTTTACTTGTAGTTCAGGACGGTGAGAATACAGGTAAATTTTTATTTTCTTTATACCGTTCTGAGTTTTCTAAAATTTCCTCAATAAACCACTATAATTGGAAAAAAAAACACATTACAAATTAGAGATAAAATATTTCGAAAAATAACGCCCAAGCCTGCCCTTCTCCATATATCTCTAAGCAGTAATTATGATAGAGTTCCAAGTAAATCGTAATATAAAAAGAATAATGAACATATGCCACGTGGCAATGTGTGTAACTGTACATACAGGCTGAGCATCCCTAATCTGAAAAATCTGAAATGCTCCAAAATATGAGACTTTCTGAATGCTGTCATGATGCCACAAGTAGAAAATTCCACACCTGATCTTGTGTTAGGTTGCAATCCAAATGCACAAATTAAGAATATTGATATAATTATCTTTGGGCTATGTGCATAACATGCATATGAGACATTAAACAATTTTCAGTTTAGACTTGGGTCCCATACCCAAGATACCTCATTATATATATGCAAATATTCTAAAATCGGAAAAAATCCAAAATCCAAAACACTTCTGGTTGCTAGCATTTCGGATAAGGGGGACTCAACCTGCATTATAAAAATTCGAAACGTTTTCAGTTTTCCTTTTAAACAAAGGTTTGTTGTGTATTTTTTTTTTCTTATTACAAGAACACGAACAAAAGTAAGTCTGAAAAGTCAAAAGTATAGATAATAAAAAGCACTCATAATCTTACCACTCGAGATAAATACTGTTAACAATTTGGTACAATTCTCTTGCTATGCTTATTTTTTGACATAATTGAGATCAGAAAGCATAGTTAATTTTTTAGTCTTAAAAAATATTTTAAAAACGATTTTGAGGATAATAGTTTTCGTAGAAAATTTGGAAAACAAAGAAAAGCACCCAAAAGGAGAAAAATTCTACCACTTGGAGTTATCTCCTCTTAACATTTAGTTGTATGCATTTCAACTCTGTAATTAAATGTATGTGTATGCTTATATGAACCCATACATATGAATGAATAAATGGATAAATAGGGATCATACTGTAAAAAATGTCCCTTAAGTTTTGGCTCAAATGCAACTACCTAGATGCTTTCCCTGATCTCCTAAGCCAATTTAGCCATCAAACCCAGCAGATTAAAATCTTATCACTTAGTTTTATTTCTTTATGTCATTTAACATGGTTTAACATTATTCTGTTCATTTATTTGCTTATTTGTTAATTGTTTTCTCAACACAAATGTAAATTCATTGGCAGGTTGGGCCTTGTTTATCATGCTTGCTATTAGGAAATATTTATCAAACAAATTCAATGAAGATTATTTTAATTATTATATTTTTTACTTTACAGTAGAACATAAACATTTCCCAATGTCATTAAGTAAGCCTTCTGATTTTTAATGACTCAACTGTATTAATGTTGCAGAAATATCACAATGCACTTACTAATAGTACTGGCTAGACATTGAGGTTGCTTTTAAAAATTTTACTATTACAACTGTGTCTAAAATTTTAGCACTCCAATTGCACCTTTGGGATGAATCCTTAAGACAAGTACTAGGACAGAGCTATTTTTAAAGAACTCTTTATACTATCCAGAAAAATTGTGACAATTTATATTCCTAATAGCAGAGTATGAAATGCACAAATTAATTTTCCTGTATCTTTGGCATGGTATTTTGGAAATGTTTGCATTATGTTAATCTGCATTTCTTTAATTACTAGTCAAATTAAAATTTCCTCTTACTGCTTTGGAGACATTTAATTCCAGGCATTTCAGTCTTTGACTTTCTCACCTTATCAGTAAAGAAACTCTAAAGCTTGCCCAGGAAAGAAAGGCATCACTGTTTTATGTAATTTTAAGTTGTAAACAGGGTGGGCCAGATAAGGAAATATTCATGCCACTGGATATATAACACCACCGAGGCACTGTCCAATTTTCTTATTAGCATTCCCATTTTCTTGGGAAAGAAGCCTCAATTGTACTCTTTAAATGACAGGAATTAAAGAAGAAAACAAAACTTACTTCCACTGTTTGATATACTGTAAAGGATTAAGGTTGCATCCTGCATCAGTTAAAGCTTTTTTATATTGCTCCAAATCAGCCTGAAATAAGAAAAGAACTATATGACAAAAATTTTTACTTTAATGAAAGATGTTATTTGTTGCCATTTGATTAATTAAAAAATAAGACCAAAGGCACGAGTTTAAATTCTTGGTACCCAAGTAGATTGATGTCTTAAATGAGTACACAAGTGAGCACTCAACACAAAAAAAATCACATATAATAAAAATTACCTTTAAGAGGCTCCCAAATCACCTATTAAAGTACATTATTTTTTAATCTCTCAGTAATTCCAACAAAGTTATTTTTTCCTTTACTGCTGGACTAGACTGCTTTTCCTCGGGACATGGACTAAATGAATGATTTGGTTTGACCAAGAATATTTCTAAACCAGAAACACAAGGGGAATGACACCAACTGAGGGTAGATTTGGGTTTCTCATCTCATTTTCATTCTAGGGGTCCAGATTCATTAACTGGACAATAGGTGTCCTGAACTTTTAAAATTGTTGCTTTTTTTCCCACTCTTCCTTATTCTTTATTTCCTGATAAGTCTAGCTGAATTTGTGTAACTTAAAGGAGCCTATCTTAATGATCACTTAAATTTATGAAAAGACATAAGCCTTACCAAAAGTAAATAAAAATAATGTGATTCAGTGAATAGTAAATTAAGTTTTAAAATCACATATTCTTAAGAAAAATACTTTAATTAGGCTACTAGAACCCCTGAGATATAAAGGTAAACACCTGTTGATAGAGAATATTTTTTTTTTTGGAGGTGGAGTTTCATTCTTGTCATCCATCCTGGAGTGCAGTGGCATGATCTGGGCTCACTGCAACCTCTGCCTCCCTGTTTGCCTCAGCCTCCCGAGTTGCTGGGATTACAGGTGTGTGCCACCACACCCAGCTAATTTTTGTATTTTTAGTAGAGATGGGCTTTCACCATGTTGGTCAGGCTGGTCTCAAACTCCTGACCTCAGGTGATCATCTCACCTTGGCCTGACATTTCTTAAAAAAACAAAACTAAAAAAACACTCAACACTTTCTTACAAAATTAGAAATGAAGATCTATGTTCCCAAGGTAAAGCAGAATGGCCAAGAACAAATATTTGGTTTAGTTTTAATATGCTGAAGATTTCTGACCAACAGAAACCTGTCAATTTACCAGATATTAAAAACAATAACTGCTACCAGTGAAGAATGGAGCTTAGAACAGACAGCCATATTCTAAATGTCATCTTGAGGTTCCTATGCTTCCTGTTCATCTGGTAAAACTATACACAGTTAACATTAGAGTCAACGGTCTCTAAACCAGCAAGAAGTCTGATACCAAAATTACTACTTTCTTGTATAGAATAGACAATGTATTTTCTATATAGGACATTCGTTTTAAAAACAATCTTAAAATAAGATCAACCTTTCAAAAGGCATAACAAATCTGATAAATGTAGTTTAGAATAGTTATTTTCCAAAAATAAGAAGTTTGGCCACTTGAATTCAGTTCACATTCCAACAGCTTAAAAGTAGTCAGATGTTTCACAGGTAGCTTCCCCTGGTAACAATAAAAGTTGCTATAAAATACAGCAGTATATAGAAGCAACCTTAACGGATTGTTTTTCTTTCATTTATTTTATTTTATTTGAGATGCAGTGTTGCTCTGGTGCCCAGGTTGTAGTGCAGTGGTGCAATCTTGGCTTACTGCAACCTCTGTCTCCCGGGTTCAAGCGATTCGCCTGCCTCAGCCTCCCCAGTAGCTGAGATTATAGGCACATGCCACCACGCTTGGCTATTTTTTGTATTTTTAGTAGAGATGGGGTTTTGCCATGTTGCCCAGACTAGTCTCAAACTCCTGAGCTCAAAGTGATGTGCCTGCTTCAGTCTCCCCAAGTACTGGGATTACAATACAAACAAGCGTGCGCCACCAAGCCTGGCTGTTTTTCTTTTAAAGAAAAGAAGTAAATATTTACTTCTATTTTAAAAATTTGAATTATAGTAGTCTATAAACAAGTATTCCCTAATCCCCTTCCTCCCAATAACTGAATAAAGGACATACCTCAGAGGGTGCTTGCTGTGTGCTTATATAATAGATAAGAAACAACCTCATTTTATCTTCTGGAGTTCCTGCTGCATAGGGGAAAAGAGGTTAAAAAAGATTTTCATAATTGTGGTTATTATGTATTATAGTCAACGCAAGTATGTTACATTTCAAGGGATATACAAATGGGACAAAACAAAACAGGGCTCTTGACTTAACTGAGTTAAGGTAACAGGCACTATAATTACAACCATGTAAAATACAGATATAGAAAAGATTAAATGAGGTGGGATTAGAGGATTACCATTCTTTGTGTGTAATTATGGGAGCCACTCTATTGTATCTTCCAAACTGTGTATAGTGTTGGGATTTCCCTTTTAGATGTAAACTCACAATGAAAAGAAAGAATATAAGTAGAGTAACCATACAATTCTAAAACAGGAAACTTTTGAGGTGGCAAAAGGGGTGCCAGTCACAATTACAAAAGGACAACTGGTATGAAAGTGGGACTATCCTGGGTAACCAAATGTATGGTCACCCTAGGAATTGGGTTATGAAACTTTTCTGGCTAAACAAAATCATATAGCTGAGCCTAAAGCCATACTTCTCAAACTGGGGGCCCCTAAATAAACATGTTTCTGAAGGCTTTTATATTACTATAAGGATGGGAAAACCATATATTTTTATTAAAAAAGTATTGTTATATGATGTATATTTGCCTCAAATTTTAAGACAAAACATAAGATTTCAAAGAAATTTCTTGCTTACAGTGCTCTGAGTTACTACTCTTGTTATCCAAAGCCCAAGTCCAGAGAAACTCATTTACTGTCTGTTCTATCATGCGCACTTTGGCGGAAATGTGATAAAGCACTGGTGTCAACAAATAACAGTATTTAGTCTCACTTCAAAGTGTATCCTAAGATGCAAGAACACAGAACTGTCATATTTTATTATAGGATAAAAACTAGTTGATTTTTTTTTAAACATGATGACTGATAAGACATTGATTTTTTATGATTTGCAACACTAAAACTCATTTTCAAATTATCCTTACTCCCTGAATATGACAAAGAATGACAAAATAAAGATCAATCGTAAGTTCTCTAAAGTTCTCATGTTTACAGATAAATACTGTATCTGGGGCATTTGAGTATTAGGTTATGAGACTCCTTGTCCTCTTAAATCCTAGGACAATGCTGATATTTTTGTTTTAGCAGGTAATTAGCCTGAAGGAGTACAGGCTAATGTTCCTACCAGTCTTCTGTGGTTATTTTTCCATCATATTCTTCCATCATTAATTCTATTTTCAAAACCTTTTGCAGTGCTACTGGATCTGTCCCACTAACCAGTGGTCAATCTGGTGACTGGAAGGTGGTCTTCTAGCCCTTCACCTCTTAGGTTTTGAAATGCTGTTTAGGATCAGCTTCATATATGTGCAGTTAAGGGGTAAACCCAGGAATTCATGACCAACTTTACAAGGTTGCTTTCCTGAGGTCCTTCCTTTCTACAATCTCCCTGGTACTTTCCCATTTCCTTGGCTTTCTCTTTTTGGTGCTGCAGATAGAAAGCTTTGGCTTTGGTCACCCTGCTTCATGGGGCACTTCTTGCCATAACTGCTGCAACTATGACCAACCAGCTAGAGGACAAAGCGAGAGAGTAATGAGGCTTGTCCTACCTACTTGTGACCATAGATCCTAATATACAAGGGGAAGGTTCCCCTCCATCAGAGTTTTAGGGGCCTGTGGATCCCTGAGGTTGCTTTCAGTATCTTCAGCAACTAGTATAGCCTTATTTAGTTTGCTTAAAGAAGGAACAGTTCCCATTCTTCTTCAAGGGGAAACATACTTTAAAACCGCTACAGTGTTAATAACTGCCTTAGATCATCTGTTAAGGTTTTAAAGACCAATCTGATGGTAAGGGCTGGGGAGCATACTGATGCATACAATGACAACCACAGAGAAATCAAACTGAAATTGTTGGCATGTGTCCTTTACACCTGTGATTATTCTAAAGCCTGTAGCTACAGCCTGGAACCTCTTATCACACTTATCTCTCTCCTTTGACTGCTATTTTAAAGTCAGAATTCCCTCACTGATTAATATGATGTATTTTAGAGAAAAGTTTTGAAAATGTGGAGTTTGGAGAGCTTTTGTTCTTCCTGAAATTTTGAGAGTAAGATGCTGACCTGCTGTCCTATCACCCCCGATGTCAAAGACATTCCCTAACACAACCTCAGTAGAACAGTTAGCAAAATCTGATACTAACGTTGATATGTTACATTGATGTGATATACTACATGATACATTCGTTACCATTTAATCCTCAGATCCTATTTCAAGTTTTACCAATTATGTCTAGAGTATGTTTTATGGAAAAAGGATCAATTTCAGAATCATGTGCCACACACAATGTCATGCCTCTTTAGTCTTCTCCTGTACGAAGCAGTTCCTCCATTTTTCCTTGACTTGCATGGCCTTGGGTTTTTAAGAATATAGGCTGGTTTTTTCCTCGAATATCACACAATTAAATTTTATCTAATACTTCCTCATTAGATTTACATTACCAAGGCAAGACTATCACAACAGTGATGCTGTGTTCTTTGCATTGAATCCTACTAGCCCTTTACCTCTGAGTCTTTCCTGAGCTCCTCCCTCTCCCCAATCTGCCTAGTACTATTTCCCACTATTTTATGTCTCGACTGATGATGTTCACTGTGATTACCTAATAAGATATTTATCAGGTTACTTTTTCTCCCTTACAGTTAAGTATTTTGTGGGAGGGTATTCTGAAACTGCATTAATATCCTATGAAATTTCAATTTATTCATTTATTATGTCCACATGAACTCTTAGCATCCTCTTTTATCAGTGGGCTATAATCTGTTATTATTTATTTTGATGCTCAAATTGTCATTATCTGGAGCCTCTTCAAACGGACCTCTGGGTTTTTTTGACATGTTCCATCATTTTTGGAGTGTCTTCCTTGCCTTCTGATACAACAAAAATTGTTCCAGACTCATTTTGTACTTTTGCTCCCTGCCCGCCTCTAGAATCAGCTACCTCTCTAAGGAGTCACAGTGGAAATTATATTTATAAGCAGAAATCTCTACTAGTTGGGTATTGCTGCTCCCAGTCCTCTTCAGTTGGTGGAGGTAGGGAATATATGAGTGCACACACACACACACACACACAATCTATATTTATTTCTATATCTGAACAAATATATAATGAAAACGCTAAGTTCACACCAATACCTCTAATTCCAATCCAACACTACAGAGTTCATTCTAATTTTTTCCCCTTCTATATTTATAAATTCCTTCTCTGACAATGGGAAACTGGGCTTTCTTTATATTATCCAATATATTTAATGGCCAGGTGTGGTGGCTCATGCCTGTAATTCCAGCACTTTTGGAAGCCGAGGCAGGCAGATCATGAGGTCAGGAGTGCGAGATCAGGCTGGCTACCGTGGTGAAACCCTATTTCTACTAAAAATACAAAAAATTAGCTGAGCATGGTGGCACGTGCCTGTAATCCCAGCTACTCAGGAGACTGAGGCAGAAGAATTGCTTGAATCCAGGAGGTGGAGGTTGTGATGAGTGGAGGTCGTGCCATTGTACTCCAGCCTGGCAACAGAGCAAGACCCTGTCTCAAATATATATATGTATCTCCCCTGAATATAACAAACATCCCATCTCTGCTTCCATCCCCTTGCAGCATGGATGCCCTTTTTACTTCATTTGAGCTCTGATTTCCTGCAATGGACCCATACACATACCTAGACATATTTCTCAACCCACCTAGGCCCAAGCTGGGTTGTTCCTGTGTGGGGTCACCCACCTCAATCTGTTAGGGCTCTCACACACCTTGCTAGACTGCTACCACATGTAGATGCTCTCCTGAACTTTGACATATAATGCCAGATTACTAATCTTCTCTTTATCCCAAGAGTGGATGCCCTTAGTCATCTTGCTCAGGTTCCAACATCTTATTCTGGACCAAAGTACCAGTAGACTGGTACTTTGCATGAATGCCTACCTTGCTCTACCCTACTTAGTATCTTTAGGAATAAATCATTTGAGAAAGGGGAAAGGAAAAAGCAGGACTGACTGCCTTTTTGTCAACATGCTTTTTTTGTTTCAACTTTACTCAAAAGTTACTATGAATAACAAGGAATAGCTCAGAAATGATGGACTTATATAACTTTGAATTTCATTCACTGTAAAATGCATATACCTTTAAAATGCTATGTTCTCACCACAGATCTAGCTTTCTAAAAGTGTGAGCAATACTTATGGCTTCTCAGACGTTTTTATAAATAGAATCTTTAATTATAAAACAGTTTGGACCTTTAAATTATTTTCTAATTTAAAATACAGTTTAAAATTCATAACAAAACAATAACCAAAAAACCATCATCATGCAGCTTGAATAGCTTATATGCAAAATGGGTCCTAGGCTTTCCATTTGTTGTGGAAAAAGCTGAGATTTGAATTCAAAACTATTCTGAAGTGATTTACAGGTCTCTAAAGTTTAGGGAATTTCAGAGGCTAAGACTCTATGTAGATCCCACAATCTTTACAATTAAAAGCCACAATTGGTTTACATTAAAATTTTTTTTACTGTTTTTCCCTGTGAGTTTTTTTTTTTTTTTTTTTTTTTGAGACAAGGTCTTGCTCTATCACCTAGGCTGGAGTGCAGTTGTGTGATCATAGCTTACTGCAACCCCGTACTCCTAGGCTCAAGGCATCCTCCCATCTTAGCCTCCCATGTAGCTGGGCCTACAGATGCATGTGACTCTGCCTGGCTAATTTTTTTCTTTTGGTGTATATGGGGTATTGCTTTATTGTCTAGGTTGGTCTCAAACTCCTGGGCTCAAGAGATCCTCCTGCCTCAAGCTCCCAAAGTACTGGGATTACAGGCATGAGCCACCGTGCCTGGCAAGTCTTTACCATTTTTAAGTGCACAGTTCAGTGGTAAAAAATATATTTATACCTTTTTTTTCCCTTCATTCCCCCATCTCTCTACCTTCCTGGCCTCTGGTAACTACCAATCAACTCTGTATCATCATGAGATCTACTTTCTAAGCTTCCACATGAATGAGAACATGTGATATTTGTCTTTCTGTGCCTGGCTTATCTCACTTAACATATTGGTCTCCATAGATCACATTTTCTAAGTACAAATAGTTATATTTTAAGAAAATCTAACATACAAATATTTAAAGGGATTGGCCATAGAGTTCCTTTAAAAGTAAATTCCTTAAACATGTAAAACAGAATTCAGTTTTAGATACGCATTTTCAGGAAACTCAGGGTACACCAAAGTAATTGGGAAGCGAATCACTTAGAGACACTTGATTTGAATGTTATACTTTCAAGTCTTCCTGGAACCAGCAGAAATTAAGCTTTACATATATTACCTTAAACAAGTGAATTACAAAAATTGCTTAAATACTATCAAATACAAGTTCAAGAAATGAAATACAAATCCTTTTTCCACTGTAGGAACTGCTAGGTTATGAAATTTTCCCAGAAAATGCTCATTTAATTACCTTGATACTAGCATTGTCAGAAATACAACAATTCTATTCAAAATTTACTGAAATTGAAAATGCTGGTTTCATCAGATATGAAACTTACATCAGCCTCAAATTTATGGTACATACCATCAGGGTCTGATATTATATCTAGAAGAGATTTATCCAGAGTAGTTTTGCTCATTATTTTTTCTTCATATTCAAAATATACATCCAATTTTCTTGCCTGTTTCAAAATAAATATTAGATGAGAATACATTAATAATAAAAATACATAATGGTCTACTAACCTTCTAAGTTTCTATTTTCTATGATAAAATGCTCATTTTTTTTCTTTGAGACAGGTCAAAAGTACAGTTCAAAAGTACCAGGCTAAAGTTCAGTGGTGCAATCTGAACTTCCCAGGCTCATGTGATC
Source organism: Callithrix jacchus (assembly GCF_049354715.1). Classification (NCBI taxonomy): domain Eukaryota; kingdom Metazoa; phylum Chordata; class Mammalia; order Primates; family Cebidae; genus Callithrix; species Callithrix jacchus. Next base: position 65,071,093 of record NC_133509.1, on the reverse strand, counting down.
CTCCCACCTTAGATTCATGAGTAGCTGGGACCACAGGCATGTGTCACCATGCCTGGCTAATATTTTTGTATTTTTTAGAGAGATGCGGTTTTGCCATGTTGTGCAGGCCGGTCTTAAACTCCTGAGCTCATGAAATCTGCTTGTTTCAGCCTCCCAAAGTGCTGGGATTACAGGTGTGAGCTATTGTGCCTGGCCTTTATTTCTTAACAGGATTTAAAGTATCTTACTTTTGAACATATATTTAATACAGAAAAAAAAAAACCAATAGATTATTTTGTTTACCATATTTGATGGATATTCAGCAGTAATTCTGCATACCATACAAACATTACAAAGATAAAAACACGATTCTTAATTATTGTATTAATTAGTAACTGGCATACAGGTCATATTGTACTCCATGCAAAATTAATGACAGGTGGTCAAGTTATGTTTACTTTTTTAGCATGCAAATCCATATACATTCACCTTTACTAAATGGAAAGTTACCTTAACTATTTTCCTTGTTTTTTTTGAAAAAAAACCTTTTCCTCATTAGTTTTCCTATTTAATATCTTAAAGTTTAAGATCATGGAAAATTAGTAAAACTTTGCTGTGTGAGACCTTTCCTAAATGAAAATTTTGTTGATTAAAACTATCCAAAAAGTTAACATATTAAGATCTTCCAAAGTAAATAAAAATTACCAAATATCTCTTAAATTATGCTCCAGGTAATATGAGAGAGCAAAGAACATTTTGTTCAAATATCCAACACAGAACCAATATATAAGTATATAACATAAATATACTATGCTAGGAGGCAGAATGAAATAAAAAGCCAATTGTGGAGGAGGAAGTGACACATTCTCAGTTGAAGTTTGAAAGTGACTTCGGGACATATGTATAGTTCATTTCAGTTAAACAGATCATGCCAAGGCACAACAAAGTAGAAACATCTAAACAGTAGACAAAGGAGTGAATTTCATATGGAGCAACAAAAAATCAGAATCCCCACACTCCCACTCCCTTGCAGGTGCATGCAAGGCCAAAGTTTTACAGATGAAATACCCAGAAAGTTCAAAAATGAATATGGCATAAAAAGATATATACTGAGAAGTCTTATTTCTCACCCCTGGTCCTCTTTCACCCCTTTTCTATCTGCTTCTGTAGGTATTCGTTTTATTATTTCTTCTAGTTTTTCAGAGTTTCTTTGTGCAAATATAAGCAGCGTATATTCTAAAATCCATTTCCTTTCTGACACAAGAAGTATGATACTGTACTTTTCTGCCCTTTTCTTTCCCTGAGCAATAAATTCTACATCAGCACGTAGAGGGTTCCCTATCAGTGAGCTCTTATTTATGAAATCTCCGGCCCTTCATATTCTTCAGACTCTCTGATACAGTAACTACTTTAGCTACTCTATAAAGCTATTTTAATACTACAATAGATACAAAGTAAAATCTTAGAAATGAGAAAGTCCTACCAATAATATTAAAAATGAACAAAAGAAATATAAGAGATCCTAGGAAAAAGACCACAGTAGTGGCTGTGGGAATGGAAAGGTCAAGATGTGTATTTAATAATTTATATGAGAAAGGATATGGAATACAAAGTAGTAAAAGAAGAAAAAGAAAACTTTGGGGAATGACAATGATGACACTAGGAACTGGTAATGTGAATATTAGCTTAGGAAAAGCTGTATGGGCAGAGTGAAGTCAGGAATGGAGGGGGAAAGGTGCTAAAATAAGGTGCTAAACTGACTTTCAGGCCCTCTGATCCAGCTAACCTTTTCTGTTTTTTTTATTATTCACTAGATTCAGTTTCCTCTAGTCATACCAAATAGTTATTTCATTAAACTTGTAACATTTTATGAAATACTGTGTTCACTTTTAATTCTCTAGTCTTAGGCTCAAGTTTTCTCTTAGCTTTTACAGAATATACTCCTCCTCTACCATCTAACCAGTGAATTCTGCTCATTCAAGTTCTACCTTCTCTGTAGTTTTTCTGCAACTTTCCTTCAATCCCTGCTCTCTCCCCTTTCTGACCTTCTCCCAGTCTCTTCCTTGGCCACAATAACTCATTACTCCCTTAACTGTGTATTAACAGCACTTTATATACCTCATGATAATAACAACTATCACAGTATATGATAATATAATAACATCATAATAACCAACTATCACAGTCCTTGGTTTATGTGCCTTTCTAAAACTGTAAACAATTAGAGCATGTCTAATTGTTTAAATCTAGGGGTCTAACACAGCACCTGGCTTAAAACAAACACTTGCGTTTATTCAATTTCAAAACCAAGAGGACATATACAGACCAAGTAATCATTTTTAAAAGTCATGAACATAGATGAATGAACTTCTAGAAGTGAAAAACATAAAGAATCTAGTCTTTTATGACTGAATATATAAAACTCAGTATGCTAAGGTGCGGTGGCACAGGCCTGTAGTCCCAGGTACTGGGGAGGCTGAGGTGAGAGGATCACCTGAGCTTCGGCATTTGAGACTAGCCTGGGAAACACAGCAAGACCCTGTCTTTAAATTAAAAAATAAATAAAAAATAAAAAAATTAACTATGCTAAATGCCATAGCAGAATTTAATTTCTGAAACTATATAAATCGGTAAAAAAAAAACGTGGCTCACTGATTTATGTGAATATGGGCATTTGATTCATTTTGCTCTTTTTGATGTAGTAACTTACTTATAACATCAACTTCTGATGAACAATGGAAACAGGGTCCAAAAACAACTTAATGTGACTGGTACTAGGTAAAGAGTTTCTTTTTGAGGTGACAAAAATGCTCTAAAATTAGACTGTGGTAGTGATTGCAACAACTGTAAATATTCTAAAACCTGCTGAATGATATATTTTAAATTGATGAATTGCATAGTATGTGAATTACATCTCAAGAAGGCTGTTAAAAGTAACAGCTCTTTAATATACTGACTCTGAGGGAGCACCATCTAAGAGGAAAAGAAGTGGAGTTCTGTACAGATTTTCTAACCTGCATAACAGAACTAGTATCTCTTCAGCACTTGTCATGTAAAAGGTACTTTACTTTTAACTATGGCTTTCAAATGTTTTTAAAGAGAGAGCCTCAGGACCTCTTTCTTAATCCAAATCTTCTGCAGAACCCTAAACATAAAATAGATACAAGAGATCCATTAATATCTCCATACAGCTCTAGGACACCAGAGAATAGTTTTTAAAAACTACTAACATTCTCTCATTTAATTCTCCAAATAACACTATGAGCTAGGAATTATTAATATCATTTTAAAGACGAAGAAACAGACATACGGAAACATATAAACCCTATGTAAATACAAGTCATGTTGTGGGGAGAAAAAGTTCAATTTACCTTTATATGTTCTAAAACAGCAGTGGCAACATTTGTATGGAGATCAATAAGTCTTTTTTTCTCAAGGAGTTCTGGTAAAGAACTGCAAATATCAAAATATTAAATATTAGCCAATACATTTTCTAAAGTGATATAGACTTTATCTCATGCCTGGGTATCTCCTCTGTGGAAACTCAGAACAGTGAAACAGTGACAAGATGACAAGTTAAACTATCAACGAATTTAATCTCTAGGCTTAAACACCTACAGTATTTATTACTTTAATACAGGGGAAATGCTTCTTGTTGCAAAATAATCTGGCTCCCAAATATCATTTCTACCATCTTACTTTCTGATTCCAAATTTTGGAGGCTTAAATAAAATCAAATTAATGGAAACATCCTTTATCTGTATTTCTACAACACATTTCCTCCCTCCTTCTTAATGGCATTCAAAGTACAGAAAAACTGCTTAACTTTTAGTTAAGAAAATAGTATCAATAATTAAATTAATAATCGCTTGCTTTACTTTATCATTAATAGTATTTTCCTTGTAAAATTACCCCTATTACACAGTTCTAACTGGTCAAAGAAACGAACGATCTCCTCTATCTAAGAGGGAACTAAAATCAGCTTAAACATTTAGTTAAAAATAATTGAGTTCTTTAAATTCAGTTATATTTGCTATTGCTTACTATTTCCTACTAGTTAAAAACATTAATAATTTTTTAGTCATATAAAAATAAATAAATCCAACAACAGAAAGACTTCAAGCAGAATATACTGCTCACTTACCTAACAGCTGATGTTAGCTTAGCGGTATTGTCAGAAAGCATACTTATGGCTCCTTCATCTTCCCCTTCTAGTCCCTTGTAAAGAAAAAAGATCCTAATAGCTACTCAAAAATCACAGGCCCAAGCATAAAAATCAACATATTCCTAAGATCACTGATATATAGTAAGATTTTTAAGTCACCTAGAATAGCAATTCTCCTCCTCTGAGGTGCAAGCATATATATTTATGACAGTTACATAAAAGTTCTAGTCATTGCAGTCTAATGGTTAGATGACTAAATAATCAGCTGGCATTTTTGGATAAGGAGACAGGCCCAGAGATGTGCTACAGGTCACAGCAATAAATAGTAGAGCTGAAATCTCAAGTTAGATTGATACATGTTAGAATGAGCAGTACTGGAACATGTATCTCTAAAATGAAGCTACATTATATATTTTTTCAAATCATATTTATATTAATATTTAAAACATTTCTCAATATTTAGATTTTTTTGGTCATATATGTAAGCTGAAAATATTTTTGTTATAAAAGCATTAAATGGCCTTGAATTTTTATAAGGGAAAAAAACCCAAATCTCTTTATCTAACAGATAACCCTCCTCTTTCCTATAATTCTTAGAAAGCAAATAGAATCTTACCATAATGCTTTTAAGTCGTTTGACCTCATCTTCCTGTGCTCTGTAAGATTCTAGTTCTTGCTGAACTGATTCTGCAACTTCTGGGAATGGACTAAAACAGTAGTGCACAAGAACTATGAGTATGACATTAAAAGACTGCTTTTTATGTGAATCCTAAAATATATACAATGAATATTGTTTTAACTATACTTATTTGGATTTGAATATATTTTATATATAACAAAGGCAGAAAACATTCGGCATAAATGCAACTACATGTCTTTCTGATACCCATATAATAAATACTATTTCTTTAAAATGCATATAATACTTACATATCTAAAAGTTAAATTTCATTTATATTTTTCATTAACAATATCATATATTCTCTTCACCTGTATGCTTTTAGAAGAAAAAGTAAAATATTTACATGACTGAAAATCAATGGAAGACAAGTCATGGTATATCAAATATCAATTCAATATTCCTACCCAAATTAACACATAATGTCAAAGGGCCCATGCAACTACAAAGGTGGCATTTAAAAATATCACCTGCAGGTAACTGTGAAAAAATTCTTGTAACTCAGAACCCATAATATCCCAAAACACTACTGGTAAAAAAAGCACCTGGGCCACAGTTTTAGTGGTCTGATACCTGCTGTCTTCTTCCAGGACATTGCGGGTTAGCAGTAACTTACATAAACTTTAGGCAGAAGTGATCTGGAATCATGAGCAGCTCAGGTAAAAAACACTGTACTAATCTTGACAAATTCTAGATGAATACATGTTGACCATAAAATATTTCTTAAAATGAAATTTTTCATTTACAGCCTGTGGCGGGGGTGGGGGCAGAGGCCTTTCTTTCTTTAAGAAAGAAGAGGTCATGTCTCATCAACAATGGAACAAAAATCTTTCTTCCCTTCTTCAGCTCTGACATTTGAAAATACCTCACTAATAATGACCACATTTATCAAATGGAAAAGTAGAAAAGATAGAAAAGACAGGAGCTCAGAAAGAATTCTGAGGAACACAGTCCAATTTTACCTCACAACCCCAGGCATTTACTCCAGCTCCAGCTGAGACTATGTTAGCAAAAAATAGCACTGAGGCCTCAGCATTGCACTGGGGAGTCAGAAACCCTTGTTACATCTAAATAAAATGGAAACTTCCTTTATAGGCAAGGTCTTACCCTCTCAGGGCCCTAGCTTTACCTATAAAATGTAGGGGCTGAACTAGATAATCCTCAAAATCTCCAATATCTTTAGGTCTCAGAGTTAACAGAGAACAATAATTGCTCACATTTATTGAGCGATTTTACTGTACATCAAATACTATGCTAAGAATTTATCTTTTTTTATTTTTTAAGATGGAGTTTCACTCGTTACCCAGGCTGGAGTGCAATGACACGATCTCAGTTCACTGCAACCTCATTTAATACTGACAAATCTGTGGAGGTTAACTATCATAACTTAAACCATTCATGTTTAAGACTGGGTGCTTTATAGTCTGCCAGACCTGGGTTCTATCCCTGGTTTTATCAATGAACGCTGGATGATTTGGGCAAATTACTTCTTTAAATTCATTTTCTCAATATTCATAAGAATCTTCTGAAACAGGGCAATAGGCAGAATTATTATTGTCCTATTTTACTGATGAGAAAACTGAAGCTCAGAGAGGTTTAAGTCACTTGTTTATCTCCAAGTATTTCTGTGCCCAGGTTACTACTGTAGTAAGATGCAGAACAAGAGAGCTATTCCTACTAAATGAATAGAAGGTTAAAGTTCTTACTATTCAACTGATCTCTTAGATTGTTTTTAAAACCTACTTTTTAAAATTAAAAATTTCCATATTTGAATAAAGAGATTTTTCTTAAGCTTTTCTCTATTAGGGAATGTCAACTTCAAAGTATGCTGTATTTTCTATAAATAATGCCTCTCTAGTAAAATGTAATTTATTGTACATCACCATTCTGGAGGGAAATGTAGACTATGGAATTCCAAAGGGAAGAATATTATTTAAAATAAAATTAATTAATATAGTACCTAAAACTGCCATAGTGAGAAAGACAGTGACTTTTTTCTGCAGAGCAAGTCAAATCTTTGTTATGGCAATTTGATTTTCCAGCTTAAAAAAAAGTTTTAAGTGAAAAAAAGATAAAACATATTAAAAACCCAGCATGTTGAACCTAGTCTATATTCTACTTCTCTTTAAGCAATAAATATAAGACCAAAAGAACAGCTACATCAAAGACACACACACACATTTTGGAATATTTTTTAAAAATCATATATTCATAATTGTTTAACAGTGTTCTTCTTTTTCTCTGAGTAATTTTTTTGTTTGTTTAGAATGATTGCTCTAGCCATAATGATCACTAGAAAACTTTTATAGCAGTAACGGAGCCCATGAAGTATCCGAAACTTTAAGGGGGCATAGCATCACATGGGATATGTATATCTGCTCATAGTAAATCACATGGCAAATTAATGCAGTTTTTTCACTCATTATTTCTAATGTACTTAGAATAAATTTCTAGGCTTTAGGCTTAGGTACTCTCTCCACAGATATCTAAAATAAGGTTTACATGAGGGCAACATGGAACAAAAAGAAAAAAAATCACCCCCCACATCACAAAAACCAATTTCAAAGAAAGGCAGGGATGGTCTTATAGAGTCGGTGGAGACAGCAACAAAATTGAAAGACTACCTGTAATATCTTCAAAATTACATGGGATGCTCTCATGGAAAAGAGAAGTGATCCCTATAAGATAACAATTAACAAAAAACAACCTAGAAATCAGTGAGAAATGGAGAAATAAAGACAAATATTTATGGACTATTTAATTATAGCTCCCATTCATTGTGTGAATGAACCTACATGACCCTTTTGAATTTTTTCTCAAATTCATTAAGGCGAATGACACCTTAATTTCTCTTTAAAAAAATGAATCTTTTACTTATTGATATTTTGCTTACCTTCCTTTATGTTTTTGCCAAAATTTATCAACTGGAGTTAAGTCATAAGACTTCTTGTTTTTTCTCTTTGGTCTAGCACCAGCTGGAGAGTTTTCCACCCCTGAAGTTTCTTCCAAATTAACCCTGTTTAAATGAAAATCCTAGGAAAAAGTAATCTTGTGTTAAAGAACTGTTTTCTAAGTCTAATCAAAATAGAATCTTGTTGCCCTTTCTAGTATTTCCAAGGACAAAATATAGATCTGAAATTTAAAAGACTTCCTCCTTTCATTATACAAATGTAATTTTATTTCTGTATTTTAATGAAAATATTAGATGTATATATGATTAAAATTTCAAACAAGAAAAAGAAAAAAGTTAGTATTTTTATGTATCCTTACAGAAAAAAATTTATGCATATAATAGCATATATATATCCTCTTAATTTTATTTTAAAAAATGGGAACACCATATACATATGCTGTATCTTTTTCCATCTAATAATACATTTTAGAGCTCTTTCTATATCTGTATAAGTACAACTTCATCTTTATCATAATTACACAGTAGTTGAATGTTTGGCTAAATCAACTAATGTGACCCAGCCTCCTCAGGCTTGGTCGTTTCCAGTCACAAACATTAATCTGAAATATTTTTAAACTCTTAGAGAGTCAACATTCTGATGTGTCACTTGAGTGATGAACTGCAATTTAAAAAATTACAATAGATGCGATAATAAATAATAAATGATGCACCTCTTTCACATATTTAAGAGTCAGGCCAGTAGTTGCTAAACTTTCTTGCCTAGGACTAATTTCATTTATGTGAGGCTTGCTTTTTGTACCCTTTCTGTAAAAACAACAACAACAACAACAACAACAATAAAAACCCAAATCCAAACCCAAAACAAAACAAAACCGACAAAGAAACTATTAAGCAAAAATAAAAGTAAGTATCTTTTTTATCTTTCCCCCAACTTCTTGCATTACATCTATTGGTTCCCTCACAGACAGCAGCATTTTATGGTTCAATGCCAACTCAAGAATAGTGAGAGATAAAACATGGTTATCAACAAGGAAATGACTAATAAAGAAGAAAGCTACAGTATGGAGAAATTATCCAGCATGACTGAAATATAATCATCGTGGTTCTAAGGTATCTGTATGCATTTTAAATTAACAATTATTCTAGCTCTTAGCAAGTTAAATATACTGAATGCAATTCAATCTCCTCTAGGTAAAACAAGGTTATGAATACTGACTCTAGGTCCCTAACATAAACCTTGTAACTTTCTCAAATAAATCCTTTATAATAGTTCAATAGTTTTATTTCCGTGCCATTTTTCTCTTTGACATAAAAAGCAGGATTTGAAAAATTACGGATGTCTAATTGTCATAGTAGAGTAACATGTCTGTTTTCTTTTCTTTTCTTTTTTTTTGAGACGGAGACGGAGTCTTGCTCTGTTACCAGGCTGGAGTGCAGTGGCGAGATCTCAGCTCACTGCAACCTCTACTTCCCAGGTTCAAGAGATTCTCCTGCCTCAGCCTCTTGAGTAGCTGGGACTACAGGTGCACACCACCAGACCTGGCTAATTTTTATATTTTTAGTAGAGATGAGGTTTCACCATGTTGGCCAGTATGGTCTCTTAACCTCGTGATCCTCCTGCCTTGGCCTCCTAAAATGCTGGGATTATAGGCATAAGCCACCGCCCCTGGCCTAACGGGTCTATTTTCTATCTAATAAGTTATAGAAGCAATGAGGCAGCCTTCTTTTACTTGTATGTGAAGTCCATCAAAGAGAAAAATAAAAAAGCACAGCTGTCTTTTATCTGCAAGACACTATTCTTAGCACCTTATATTAAGTCATATGATCCTTACAATAACCTGTAGAAGCAGTAATAAAATTTCCATTCAAGATGAAAAAACTGAGGCATAAAGAAGTTATACAGAAATACGTGACAGAACCAAGATCAAAACCTAGGCAATCTGACTTTAGAGGCACTGCTTTTAAGCATTGTTTTAATTGTATCAAGAGTTGCAAGCTAGAACAGAGTGAGTGGAATTAGATTCTATCACTTGAAATTCCCTGTAGTGCAGAACATGGGTAGCCTCTGGTGATAAACAGGCAGTTTAAAGACTAAAGAGTTACAATAAATGGTTGGAATGACAAATAAAAGTATGTTATATTTCAACCTATTACTGTCTTTCCTACAGAACCCTCATATTATCATAGGGCAAGACTATGAGTGACTTTATTCCTTTCAGTTTCCCATCCTTGTATCTAAACTTCACTTTGCACAAAAATCCATAGAGGAAGAAGGTCAAAATAGCACAATTGTGGAAAACCATTTTAAACAATAACAGCTACATCTGGAAAGAAGCCTAGCTTTAAAAAATTATCTAGCAAAAAAATTATCTAACAAAACAAAAGATATTGAAGAGAAACATCTTTAAACAGTTAAGCTTTATTAACTAGAATTTCTAGTGAAGTACTATTTCCATGGTGATGGCACAGCTCATTCAAAATAAGTTAACTTGCTAACAAAATTACCGCTCCAAAAGTAGGAGAACATGTTATTACTGAAGTATTGATGGAATACTTAAAAGGAAACACAAAATAATAAAGGAATAAAAGATGTTAAGAATTCTGAGAAATAATTTAATAGCAAGGACATTTCCATTGTTTGCATAATAGCAAGGCAAATAAAGGTAATTTCAATCTTTGTAACATGGTAGAGTCTAATCTGTTTCCATTGATAGTCACATTTTCCTAACTTAAAAAATAGGACAATGGTGCCCCAAATCACTACATGTAAATAAATCCCATCAGGAATTGATAAAAACACGGAGAAGCCTTCAGTGGTCTCGTTTTCCTTTCCCAAGTTAGAGCACATCGGTAGAGCCAGAGAGGGTTAATGTTAACAAAATAATCTGGATAATATAAGCAATACCTATTTATGCAGACTTGAAATTCATAGGCAAAGAAAAGCAAAGTAAAATAAAAGTATCCTTTATTTTGGCAAGAATTTACTATCTCCTTAACTCTAAATGCTGTTACAGCAATCATTAAACAACTATTGATTCAACAGATGTTATTACTGATTTACATCTGGAGTAATTCTGGAGTCATAATACAAAGCCAGAGCTTTCATACTGAGGTGACACACCCACAAGACTCCTACTATCAAATTAACCAAAAAGAGAAATAAAATACAAGAGATAATCTATTTAAAACTAGGGAACACATATAAATACTTGTTGATAACAATGAGAATGAACAAAACTGAGGGATGTGAGGAAAAGGAAAGGAAACTACCCACTGGCTCCACCAACATCTTCCATGGCTTTGGCTTCTATCCTTACCCCACAGTAAAGAAATGTGTCATCAGTCACTTGAAGTTGAGCACACCTATACTGTCTCATCCTTGCACACAAAACTAGAGACAATTCTCATCCCCCAAAAAGAAATATTTTCTCTGGAGAAAATCTTCATCTTAGGAGTTAGACAGTTTGGGGAATAGAGGTGACACCAATGACAGAAGACATGATAAAGAAAAGTACACACAAATTCTCTAGAGCAGGCAAATATTCCTTTCTGTAAATCTCAGTTACATCTTTCATACTAAAGATTTTAATTATTAAATAAAAGCTATGAGTTTCATCACTTTTTGCCAAAGTCAGGTAAAAGACAAAATATGATCTTTAAAATATTAAATAGAAGATAGAATTATAAGGAGTAAGGATCCCTGTCTTCATAAGACAGACCAACAGACTAATACATCAGGGTTTCAATACTTATAATAGTTTCAATTAGATTCAGGTGAAATTAAAGCATTATGTAAAAAATTAGTTTTTCAAAGCTCATCCCTAAAAGTAATTTCCATGAGAGGAAATTTCAAAGATGAGGCACCTAAGCAAAATGGAATTTAAACTTATTTCTACTCTTCCAGAATGCTTCAGAACCAGTTTCTGTCCAACATTTGATAAAGTGGAGATAATGCCTCTAAAGACACAATTTACAGAACTTCCTAGAGACTATAATTCTATTTCTTATCGAGAAATCAGTTATGTACAACCATTAAATAATTTCCTACCCTCAAAGAGCATGGATAACTATGGAACTCAATGAGAAGAGATCAGAGCTTTAAGAGAATCACAAGTTACACATTAGATATTTTTTGACATCCATCACTCCACAACAGATACATATATATTAAGATGTATCTAGCTAAAATAATATAAATGTGTATTTATAATGGCACAGCTCTCCTGAGTGGCCAAAGAAACAAAATTCCCAGTCATGGTGATGATATATGGTTTTAATCCATCCAACAATTGAAATTCAAGTATTTTCTGTTTTATGCAACAGTCATCTGGTTTCTTTGGTTCACACAATCAAATGAAACTCAAGGAGAGCAAAGATTAAAACATATTTGTTACGATGAAACAGGAAGACTCAGCCCTCCACTGATGCTTCTAAATTGTGTGCAAAGTCAACAGTCACTAATGTAATTTTACAATTTCACAATACCACAACTTGTTATTAAAAAAATGGCTTATTTAATCTCAGAGAATGGGAAAACCAGAAGATGCTGTCTTTTTCACCATGGAAAATGTCTGAAAGCAAAACTATCCCAGTAGAAATAAACAGCCCTAGTATCCCAGACTGTGGTATCCAGTATTTGTCATGCAAAGGAACCAGGGGCTTTTTGAGAAATGGCTGCATCCAGATCTAAGGCAGAAAATGAACATGATTAGCTCAGGATATTTTTCATACCAGAAAGCAAAGAAGCTATCAAAGATTGATGGGGTCATGTCAAGAGGCTATCAAGGCCAACATGATAGGCCTAAAATGGGATAATTCAAGCATTAAAAGGCATGACTGTAATAGTGTAAAAACAACTCAAATATAAAAATCTGTTAGTTCATAAAACAAATGACTTAACTGATTGCCTCTGCAAATTACTAGGGTACTCACTAACTCTGAAAATTGACAAATGCAGGGAGATAAGCATTTGTCCTAAGTAGATAATAAAAAAAAGTTCTTTATATAAGCACATCAGCTAAAAAGATGGAGGAGGAATAACAGTATCAGAAAATCACCATTTGCTATCAGTAATTAAAATAAAGAGGGAATAATTATCAGTGACATTAAAACAGATAGAAGATTTATGGAGAACTCTGTAATAGATGAATCATGTTGACAACACCTGAACCCACTGAACTGATCAATCTGTTCACTACCATTAGGACAAACAGGTATCATGTACCTCCTGATGTAATAAAAAAGAAACTAAAGAACACTGCCAGCAAATTGGCCTTGACAACGAATTGAATGAAATCTCAATTTTCACGATCAATTAGTTTACAGGAAGTATTGAGGATACAAAAGGATATAATCAGCCAAATGCCAAAATGTAGGAAAATCTATAGAAAAATGACCACTTTCAGTCAAAAAATGGCAATTAAAAAGGAGTGAGGAGGGAATAACTGAGAGATTTAAGAGATATGTCAACTAATAAAATGTATAGATATATTTCTGGATTCCTATTTGAATAAGCCAACTATTAAGAAGCATCTTTGAAACAAATGAATACAGAATTGGTATATTATCAGGAAATTATCATTAATTTTGTTGGGTAAAATAAATTATAACTTTAAAAAACAGATACATGCTGAAGTATTCATGCTTGGATCATATAATACCAGGGAAGCTGAACAATGTAAATATGAGTTAGTTCATTACAGTATTTGCTGTATTTGTGTTATCTGAACTATTCCCTAGTAAAAATTTTATTCATAAAAAAATAATAAATACTATGACCAAGAAAAAAAATCTTTATTATTTTATGCCACTGAGGTTAGAGGGTTAGTTTAGACTGAGTAGCACAACCTGACCTATCTTAATCCAGAAGCCAGGGTATTCTTTACACCATCGGCAATGTATTTGGGAAGCTGGTTCAGTTACATTAAAGCAGAGCTGTTTACAATCCTAGGACTCATGAACTGGAATCCTCCCACCCCCAAGATACATTGCTGACAATATGCAAACATGTTTACCAGTCTTCATGTGATAATTTCAACTCATAAGTAATTCATTCAATCTCTAAATGTAGTAAAGAATTTGGGCCTTATGATTTAGAAGTACACTGTCCAATAAAGTTGCCAATAGTCACAGGAGGCTACTGAGCATCTTCAATGTGGTTAGTCTGAATTGAGATGTGATGTAAATGTATAATATATAATTTATAAAACTTAAATATAAGAAGAAAAAATATCTGATGTCTTAAATTGATTTGACTCTCGATTATATGATCCTATATTATTGATTATAATGTGGAAATGCAAATATTTTAAATATATCTGATTATATAAAATACCTTACATCTTTGTAAAATGTTCCATCATAAATATGGACAAAAGTTAACGCAACTAGAATATAAGGCAAAAGAAAAAAAATGGTAGCAGCTAAAGTTAGATCAGTGAATAGTACATACTCCTTTTCTCCCTTAGATTAAATAAAAATTCAATGCAAGTTCAGACACAGCAACAAATATGGAGATATACTGAAACAATGCTATTTTTAAAAAGTGAATGAAATCAGGGCAATCTTCTGAGCTTTTACATAGCCTACATACCTTCAGTAGACACTTCCTATCAAGTACAGTCAAGTGTGTATTTACTTGGATTAAATGAGTAAAAGTTTACATTACACTTTTGACTTTTAGGCAAATGCTTGAAATTAGGCTACATAGTGCTGACCAAGAGGTTTTGTGTTAATAAAGATTAGAGAAGATCAATAGAACATCAACCTTGAACTACATCTAGGCATCTGTTACATTGCAATCATACATCATTAAGGAAAGAGGTGCTCCTGAAATGCTTTTCTTATAACCCTTGCAAGGCATATTAGCTCACGCCTATAATCCAAGCACTCTGGGAAGCTGAGGTGGGTAGATCACCTGAGGTCAGGAGTTTGGGACCAGCCTGGCCAACATGGTGAAACCCTGCCTGTATTAAACATACAAAAATGAGCTGTGCGTGGTTGCACATGCCTGTAGTCCCAGCTACTCAGGAAGCTGAGGCAGGAGAATTGCTTGAACCTGGGAGACAGAGGTTGCAGTGAGTCGAGACTGCGCCACTGCACTCCAGCCTGGGAGACAGCGAGACTCTGTCTTGAAAAATAAATAAAAATAAAATGCTTCTCTTAAAACTTTTTAAAAATACATATTTATTTGGAAACCACTTTTTTCATTCTTGAGTGAAAAAAAGGGGTAAATTTTAATTAAAGTCCCTATGTATATAACTTCCAATTTAATGTTTCAAATAATAGGAGTCAGTGGCAGAAGGTAAAATGTACAAAAAAAGAATCTTAGATTTGAAAAAGTAAAGGCCAAGTAAAAGAAAGAGATGAAATAATGTCTATCCCTTTTGACTGAAGGCAATAGCTCTGCAGCTGAACAATCAAATCCACCTCTCCTGCAACCAAGATATAATAAAAAAAGAATGAAGGCTTCTAATTACTAATTTTGCTTCTTATATCCCAGTAAAAGGAGATGGGCACTACAGAGTTTCATTATTTTTATTTTTTTTACCATTAGAGTATATTTCCCATTTAAAATGAGAAAAAACATCTTTCTGACACAGAGGGAAGCTGTGTGAATTTTCATAGTTGTTTCTAAGGTCTAATATATAAACAATTATCAATGGTGCAGATTTTCAGGCAAAGACATTTAATATAAAAAGCAAACTATTTTCAGTTAACATTTACTATGCAGAACATTTACTCCATCTTGTGGAGGCAACAGGTATAATTAAGGGTTTTAAAAGCTCTGAAGACCTTCAAAAGTAGCAGGTTTAACAATCAACAAAAATTTGTGTGATCATAATTTATGACATCTCAGTTATAGTTTGTTCACAACCAGAAACTGTATTAAAATTAATAGAATTAAGTCACTTTAAGTTGTACAGTTAATGTTAACCAGCCTCTTCAAAGATTGCCAACTTTTTATGTAAAGATTAAACAAAAACAACTTTACCATCTACTTTCACCACCTTTAATTTTTAAAAGGATATTGTCACTTCAAATGGTAGGAAATAAAAATTAGTACAAAGGCTAGTATAAAAACGCATTTCAGGGTCCTTTTTATTCTCATCTCATTCTGAAACAGTGAAAACTGTATCAAGGATTAGTATTATCCTTGTTTGGTTTTAGAGAATCTCTGCCCTAAGTTATGTTTCCCAACTTTCTCTTCTGACAGTAGAGACCCAGTCTACTCTTTTTATGTTGCCATTATTTGTACGTGTCTTACTGCCTGTATTAAAGCACCCTGTACTTTAATTTCCTCCATCCAGGGGAGTCAAGAGGGAGCTCAGGGACTCTTAGAAAGTTCAAGAATTGGAAAGGATCCCTAGACAATTAGTTGCTCTAGATAGCCTTCACACCACCACTGGCAGGTGTGATGAAGTACCCATGATCTGTATGCTTATTAAGATGCTTGCCCGTTGCTCCCACCCAACAGTAAGGGTCCTACCAACCAAATATGATTTGAGACTACTGATAGTATCTTATTATGCCCATGAATCCCTGTACAGCTCTTTAACCTCCAACCCTACTCAGACCCCAACTCCTATTCTTACCCTACTCCCGAAATTCTGTTATCACTCTGGAACTCATACTCAGGCATCAGCAAAACCTCCTGTTCTGAACATTCTCTCTAAAATTTCCCCTGTCTTTCATTGCTCTTCCCCTTTCTTTCATTGCTTTAATTGAACTCCTACTGGTTAACCCTTGCAGTCTTCTCCAAAGGGAACCTCATTTTGTTTTTTTTCCTCTAATCTCTCACAGCTCATACCAATGGACCTGAGACTGGGATTAGTTTTCTTCCTTGCTGCTCCCAGACTCTTTACTTGCCCTCTTTCCTAAAACTACTCTAGCTTTGAAACTCATGTCATCAGCCTGTAACCATGGTTCTCAATCAGGCAATTTTGCTCCATTCTGCCACCTGGGGTATAACTGGTGATGTGTGAAGACATTCTAGTTGTCACAACCAACGGAGTTCTACTGGCACCTAGAGAGTCAAGGCCAGGAATGATGTTAAACATTGGACAACGCACAGGACAGCTCCCCCTACACCCCAATGAAGAACGATCCAGTCCAAAATGTCATTAATGCCAAGACTGAGAAATCCTGGTCTATACTGCTTCACTAATGCCATCTGCAGGACACTCATCTCCTGCATCATTAACTTTGTTCTTTTGATCATGTCCATTAGTACACAAGCATGTTATAATTTCCCTCATTTAAAAATACTGTCTGGGCACGGTAGCTCATGCTTGTAATCTCAGCACTTTGGGAGGCTGAGGTAGGCAGATCACCTGAGGTCAGGAGTTTGAGACCACCTTGGCCAACATGGCAAAGCCCTGTCTCTACTAAATCATTCCAAGCTACAAAAATCAGCAGGGTGGGGTGGCGCACATCTGTAATCCCAGCTACTTGGGAGGCTGAGGCAGAAGAATCACTTGGACCCAGGAGACGGAGGTTGCAGTGAGCCAATATCACACCACTGCACTCCAGACTGGGTGACAGCAAGACTTTGTCTCAAAAAAAAAAAAAAGTTAGGACCTCATATCCCCCTTCCAGAAATCCTCCCTTTTCTCGGCTCTACAGGAAAACTTCACTCTGTTACGTTTCTCTTTCCAATCTCTCTTAAACCCACTTGAGTCAGTGTTTTGTCCCTATACTATGAAAACTGTTTTTGCCAAAGTTCCTCATGACCTTGACATTGTCACAAGTAATGGTGACTTATTAGTCCTCAGTTACTCTCCATTTCCTTTTTGAAACACGTAATTCACTAGCTTCAAAAAAACAACACAGATCTAGTTCTCATCTCACTGGCTGCTCTTTATTCACCAACCTGACCTCTGAATGTTGAAGTGTCTCAGAGTTCAGTTCTCAGATCTCTTCTCTTTTCTATCTAAACTCATTCCCTTGGTGATCTCACCTTGTTTCTTGGCTTTAAATACCATCTATATATGGACTACCTCTAAATTTATTTCCCTAAACCTGACTTTTTTCCTGAACTCCAGACTTGTGTAACTACCTACGTAACATTTATATTTTCATATGTTAATCAGCACCTCACTTTACTGATTTTTTTTTTGAGACAGGGGTCTTTACTCTGTTACTTAGGCTGGACCACAGTGGTATGATCACAGTTCATTGTAGTCTCAACCTGCTGGGGATCAAGCGATCCTCCTACCTCAGTCTCCTGAGTAGGTGTGCCACCACACCTCACTAATTTTTACTTTTTGTAAAGATGGTGTTTCCTTATGTTGCCAGTCTGGTCTTGAACTCCAGGGCCCAAGTGATCCTCCCGCCTCCCAAAGTGCTGAGATTACAGGTATCGGCCACCAAGCCTGGCTGGCATCTCACATTTAACATATCCAAAACTAAACATCTGATCTTCCCTGGGGAAACTGCTGCTTCCATCCCACTAAACAACAACATCTTGCCATTTACAAAGGCTAAAACCTTGGAGCCATCTTTGATGAATTCTCTCTCTCCATCTAACTCCCACATCTAATCATCAGCAAATCCTCTACTCTAGAGTCAGTATAAAATCACAGCCCTCAACATTTCTGTCCTGGTATAAGCCACTATCATCTCAGCTAAGGTAACTGTAATAGCCTTCTAACCAATCTCCTTGTTATTCTTATATCCCCAAGGAGTCCATTTTCAATATAACGGCTAGAGTGACAGTCTTAAAATGAATACCAGAATCCCACGAGGTTCCCCATTTCCCTCCAATTAAAATCAATGTCCTTTCAATGTCCTTTATGTTGGGAACCAGACCAACCTCATATGTGGGTGCCCTTAGTCCCGTTGGCAATACGGGATTGAGAAAAGGAAACAAAGATAGAGACACAAGAGTAGAATTTAAAGCACAGGTCCAGGGGACAAACACAAGTGTGGAAAATGCCTTGGCCCGAGCTCTGGGCTCTAAACACTTTTATTATGTGCACAATCACATTGATCTTATGGGCATGGAAGGGGAGGGTAAAGGAGTAGGTAAGATAGCCAGTGTGGGGAGAGTACTTGAGATCTTTCTAAAACATGCTAAACCAGTGCTCCGAGCATTTAACAGCATTTGAGATCCTTCTAAGACATGCTAAACTAGTACTCTGAGTTTACCACCAATTGTTATCAGGGTGCGGCTATAACAGAAGTATAGCAGATGAGGAGCCACCTGGTCTGACCACACCCAATGCATCAAGGGGCTTTTATCTCCTGAGCATTGAGGACATAGAGCAATTAGAATCACTCCATATTCCAAGAACCCAGGCAGAGCCTGAGGTGTTCCATGATCTCTGCCCTGCAAGGCTTTTCTCCTCCTTGCCAGCTCCCATCTGCAAAGACCCTGCTGGATCTAGTGAGCAGAGGCCGCCTTCCCTTCTCAGAGATCTTTCCATAAGCTCTCTTTTCGAGGCCCTCATTCAGACTCCATGTTGAAAAGGCATTTGTGGGATCAGAGCAGTATTCCCTGCTGTGCAACCACCCTGAGGTGTTCCCCACTGTTACTACCATGCTTTCGGATGGTCTTTACCTTAGGCCTCCTCTTGCTGCTTGATTTCTAATTAACTGCACCAATAATATAGTTTAGCTCAGTACATAAACTTCAGTGTACTGTGAGCCAATCAAGCTTATAATTATTTAGGTAGAATTAACATAGGTCTCCCCTGACCATCTTGACCCACACTTTACTATCAAGATATGATTACATACTATAATCCCTAGAGTCCTATATTATATTGCTTCCTGGGTCCTATTTAAACTTTTATCCTGCTATTCTCTTCCTGCCTCACTTCACTGTGGTCATCTGGCTGCCTTGCCATTTTTCAAACATATCAGTCATCCTTCTGCTTATGTTCTTTTCCATATAGCTATATAATTCATGACCTTAGTTCCTGCAGATCTTTACTCAAATGTCACTTTATCAGTGAGGTCTTCCCTGTTTTTAAAATTTCACTCTTGTTCACTATTATCTACTTCACTGTCCTTCAGAAGCACTCCACCTTTTGAAATGCTGCAAGTTTTGTTTATTACTAGTTTTCCCTACTAGAATGTAAGGTCTAGAAAGACAGAAAGCTATTGTTTTTGTTACTACTGAGGTCAGGGTTTAGAAATTGTGTTAAAGCATAGGCACTCAAATATTGGTAGAACTGAATTCCTCCTCCCCAGCCTCTTACTTGATCTCCTAAAACCAGCTTCCATGTTGTACTACTCAGGCTTTAACTGAAGAGTCCCTTTGATTCTTCTTGCCTTCTCTACCGAATTAAAGTTGACTGCTATTACTTTGACACTCATCCTAGAGTCACGGCATAATTCTAAATCTGATTTATTTAAATAAACACTTTAAAGCTAATATCCAGATTTTAACGAAATACACCAAATCATCGATTGCATGTCTATCATTTCATTCATTCATTCATTCATTCATTTATTTAGTTTTCAGACTAGGTCTTGCTCTGTCACCCAGGCTGGGGTGCAGTGGCACAATCTTGGCTCACTGCAACCTCTGCCTCATGGGCTCAAGCAATTCTCAAGCCTAAGCCACCAGAGTAGTTGGGATTACAGGCGTGTGTTACCACACTCCACTAATTTTTGTACTTTTAGTAGAGATTGGGTTTTGCCATGTTGGCCAGGCTGGTCTCAAACTCCTGGCCTCATGTGAGCCACCTGCCTTGACCTTCCAAAGTGCTGGGATTACAGGACTGAGTCACTGCACTCAGCCTTTCATTTCCTGTTTATATGACATATCTTTACAATCATGATATGATTATACAGTATAATCCCTAGAGTCCTGAGCTAGGAGTTAGTAAACTAGAGTGTTAGTTTTAACAAAGCCAATAATTTGATTTCAAATATTTTAACTTCTATCTATCAAATAGAGACTATTCTGGCCCTATTACATAGTATCTCACAGAGAATTTGTGTACATATGTTCCTTTCATTGCCTTTGAAGATTGGGGCTGTTGTATTCACCTGTGTATGTCACATGCTAAACACAATATTTAGTAGCTAATTTATACAAGCATAAATACAAATTTTTGTTATGAGCATAAAATCAGATATGTGCAATTACTTCAGAAAACATATGGTGTAACATAAAAAAAAAATATATATTTTTAAGCCATGAAATGAGGTTTAATTGATTCCCAGAGAAAAGGGAGAAATTATAGCTTTTCACCTAAGGGAGAACACTTTTATTTACTTATTCAGTTTGAAAATTAAAAATTAAACAAGATAGTTCATTTTCTTCACTGTTTCCTTTTCCATCATGGCCAGAAATACCACTAGTTTATCCTATATAAAGATCATAAATGAAACTTTAAACTTCAGTGCATCACTATTTTCCAGCATCCAGGACCAGTACCATCACTTGTTTTGTTCACAGGTTTCAGTTCCATCGTTCTAATTTTTGTTTCTGTGGCCATGATGTTAATTTGAAATTAAGGGGAACACTGCATGTTACTATATTTCAGTAATAAGTGCTATATTTAGTCTCTTACCAGTACATCATGCACCAATGCTTGATATGTCCAAGTATGATGTAAAGGAGTTGCCAAATCTATGTTTCTGTCAACAAGGACTAATAAGGGCCTTTGGAAGCTGTAAATATATTTAAAAAAAATTATGTAACTCTTGATACCAGTGTATACAACTAAAATATTCTAATATTTTCCAGTATATGTCATTTTGATATGAATAACAGTATGCTAATATTGACAATTCATAATACTTTGTTTTTTAGTGTATGTGCTGTGGAAGCAAGCACCACAATACTCTGCTATTTGTTGAGACAGGGTCTTGCTCTGTCACCCAGGCTGGAGTGCAGTAGTGCAATCACAGCTAACTGCATCCTTGAACTCCTGGGCTCAACCAATACTCCCACCTCAGCTTCTGGAGTAGCTGGAACTACAAGCATGCACCACCACACCTGGTTAATTTTTAAATATTTTTATAGAGATAGGGGAGGCTGGCTTTTTAAAAACAAATTAAACATGGTCATGAAATTACAGTAATGCTTTGGATGACTTAGAGCTTGTGTATGATGCCAGATTATATATGTTACTTAGGAAACTTTTTGTTTTTGAGACTCTGTCACCCAGGTTGGACTGTAGTGGCACAATCACAGCTCACTACAGCCTTCACCTCCCATGCTCGAGTAATCTTCCCACCTCAGCCTCCCAATTAGCTGAGACTACAGGTGTGCACCACCACTCCCGGCCAATTTTAAAATTTTTCTGTAGAGACAGGGGGATCTAACTACATTGCCCAGTCTGGTCTTGGACTTCTAGGCTGAAGTGATCCTTCCACCTTGGCCTCCCAAAGTATTAAGATTATAGGCATGAGGTATCATGCCCGGCCAGGAAACTTTCTTAAAGGAAAAAAAAATCTATATAAATATTTCTATAGAATAATTTTTGTAGTTAGCAAAATAGTAACTTGCTTCGACTCAGATGTTTTTGACATTTTTGAAAAAGGCAATAAGGAATAGTTATTGTCAGCTTCAGGGAAAACAAAGAGAGTAGGAGCTTATAAATTTACACAAATATTTGACGGTTTCATAAATTACATTTTTTTTTTATAAACACAAACTCAAAAAAGCAGACCCTGAATAAGAGCCTCAAAAAAACTCTATACCACTATAATATACAAAATGAAAACATAATGCCATAATGGTACCTGATTATATTACTATTCCCTTAACAGAAAAGTCATATGACACACCTCATGTATGTTTAACTCCATTATTACAATTTAGATGTGAAATAAACTACCACCGAAAGCAAACTGAGGCACAAAGTTATTTGGTTACCATGTCTCTACAGAAGTTTTAGAGTCTGCTTTAGAGGCACTACACTTTTCAAAAGGCATCACTATCTGATTATATATTTCCTTTTGTAATAGTATTTTGTAAATCATTACACTCTTCTGGGTACAGGACAGTGGATTTTCTAACTGGACAAACTCTGGGATAAAAAGTCAGAGTGGCACCCTCATAATTTACTATGATCTATTACACCAGAGCTAGATGGAAAGTAAGGGAGGATGGCCTACTGCAGGGTTTCTTAATCCTAGGACTACTGACATTTGGGGCTGGATAATTCCTTATTATAGGGGGTTGTGGCATGCATTATAGGATATTTAGCAGCATCCTACAATGTACACTACAAGATTCTAGTAACACCTACCAGTTAAGACAATCAAATGTGTCTTCAGACAGTACCAAATGGCTATGGGAGGCAAAAACTGCCCTTAGTTGAAAATCACCAGCCTATGGTTAGATTCAAAAGTATTTAACGATAGTCAAGCAAGGTTGTGACTACTAATTAAAATAATTAAGAAATATATATCCAACAAGTTGAGAAATAAGGTATTATGATAATGTGAACAAATTTTAAAAAATTATCCAAATAAAACAATGCCTTTATATTGGTTTCTAAGGCCTATACCAGAGCATTATAAAAAGGGAACTATTAAGTAAGGTATGACACAGTAGTTGGTTCTGTTAAAAAAAAAAAAAGATTGAAGATCGGGTGAGAAGTTGATGCTTTTCTTCTACCTAATGCGAAACTTTTTAAAGAATATTTAAGACCAGCAATGAAATCATAGATCCATTCAAAATAATGTGGAAACAGATAGTTAACCAAACAACTGAAACAGTGTTAGTGTGAACTCTAAATTATACAAGTAGTTTATAAGGCTGTAGGAGAGTCTACTGAAGGTTATTATGAAATTATTATTCCTAGTGGGCAGTTATTTTTCTGGGCATCGATCTATTCTCACAGGCTTGATTTATTAATTCATCTAAACTGGGGTTAAGAATTAATTTTCCAGAATATCATCTCTGCCTCTTTAAAAAATTCTCAGCCATTTGAGTGAGTTTCTTTACTTCTTTACTCCATTACTATTAACAATCAAAAGTTATACTATAATGTATAGGGTTTTTTAGTATTTCTATTTAATAATAAGCAGCCAAAAACTTTCACATTCCCTACTCATGCTAGAAATGCTAACAATAATAAAATGTTTTGCAAGTTTAGGCTATTAGTATGTCAGTATAAAATGGAAATTAGGTTAATAAAGGTAGAAACAGATATAAATATCACAAGTTTTTCTCTCTGTGAAAAATTACCAAGCTGTTTAAGGATAACTGAAAGAAAGCTTTGGCTTCCAGCCTTCAAAGCCTTATACACAGAAAAATTTCTCTTACATAAAAATGCTTAGAAATTTCTATCAAAAGAAGGTAAATTGAATAAAATATTCCGTTTGTATTTTATTAACAATTTGAGTCGAAACCCTGATCCTCAGTAGCTCATTAAAAAGAAACAAATTTCAATTACAAGGATAAAAGTATTCTATCAGCCAAGAAAAAAACAAAAAAAAGAACTACAAATATTTTTATGTCTTATAAGTATATTTACTAATAGTAATACCTGAATTGGCCAGCTCCAAGTGTATCACCTGTAAAAAGACTGTTTCTTGCATCTCTTAGATTTTCTCGAAGTTTTTTGTCTAGTTTCTAAAAAATAAAATTTTACACGAACTCTTAAAGAACAGTTTCATATAACTCTATGGAGGTTAATTCATAATGGGTTTTTAGTTTCACAACAAAGAAACCTGGAATTTATTTACAAATAGCCAAACTAAAATCTAAATATTTTAGCTCCTTCTTACCACTTTGATATCATCAGAATGTGGACTTAAAAAAGATCAGTATCTTTTCTACTGTGACTCAGGCCTTATTTCACTAATAAGTACTTTTTGTTGACTAATTTTACTTTGGCATGGGAAATGCTTCGCAGTAATGACCCACACTCTTTTCCCAAGCATGACTGTTTTACCAACAAAGATGTCTATATAGAGAAAATGCTGACTTGGGAGGGTAGGAGTGAACAAAGTAGTGGGGGTATAAGAAGCCTCAAAAGAAAAATGGAACATGTGAAAGAAAGCAGTCTTCCACCAGTCAGTAATTCACTTGGACTAATAAAGCTCCAAAATACCTCCTTCTTTTTTAGTAATTCTAAATTTCTCTAATCTCTTACTCATTTTTTAATCTTTAAAGCAAATTTATGAATACTTACTTTATACTCAATATTTTACTTCAATATAGTAGGGCAGCAAAAAGTACTTCATTTTAAAAATGGCTATGATTAGTAATAAATATTTGCTAAATGAAGTTAAATGTTAACTAATCTGGGGGATCATATAAGTATAAAATACGGCTTGGAGAGACAAGGTTAAATGAGGAATATACATTGTAGTTTAAAAAAAAAAGGACGGGAAAAGCACACTGGCATAAATAATTTTACTTCCTCATGTCAAAATAAATAATACTTACTTTTTATATTTGGTGGACTCTCAATGTAATAAAAAAAAAATATTGGTACTTATACAACCAAGCAATTATATATTTAAATATTAACAAAACACTTGCATTACTTGTGGGAAAACAATTCACACAAAGTTATTTATTTCCACATGATATCTGCATGAACTTACCACTGCTACCATTTCTGCTGCTGTTCCTCTTGAACATCTGATTATAGGAACAGCACCTATTTTAACAATAAATGTTAGAAATGATCTTGGCTCTTAATTAAAATACTTATAAAATACATCAGCATCAAAAATAACAGATATGATAGTTTTATACAATTTCACATTATACACATCAAATGATTTTATTTTTCCACTTTTAATTAAAAAATTAAGAAATATATTCAGGAGGTACAAGTACAGGTTTCTTACATGCAAATATTGCATAGTGGTGAAGTCTGGGCTTTTAGTGCACCCATCACCCAAAGAGTGAACATTGTACTCAAAAGGCAATTTTTCAACATAAAAGGATTTATAATTTCAAGAGTAAAAGCAAGTTTCAGAAATGAACCTTCCCATTAATAAAGAAAACAACAGAAGTCAAAAGAAAACTACTTTATATGGAGTTGACCAATCACTGTGACTGCATTTTTTTCAATGGATTGATTAAATCAGTACTTTGATCCCCTACAGGCAATTTCTTTCTTTCTTCTTGTGTTTTATTTTGGGATGAGGTGTCACTCTGTCACCCAGGCTAGCAGACTGGAGTGTGGCAGTACAATCATGGCTTGCTGTAGCCTTGATCTATTGCATCCTCCCACCTCAGCCTCCTGAGTAGCTAGGACTACAGGCATATGCCACCAAGCCTGGCTAATTCAGCAAAACTCTGTCTCTACAAAAATAACAAAAAATTAGCTGGGCATGGTGGTACGTGACTGTGGTCCCAGCTATTCGAAAGGCTGAGGTGGGAGAATCTGGAAATCTGAGGCTGCAGTGAGTTATGATCACACTACTGCACTCCAGCCTGGTCATCATAGTGAGACTCTATGTCAGGAAAAAAAAAAAAAATTTTTTTTTTTGTAGACAAGGTTTCACTATGCTGTGCAAGCTGGTCTGAGCTCAAGTGATCCTGCTACTACCTCAACCTCCCAAAGTGCTGGGATAACAGGTGTAAGCCTCTGCATCTGGCCTAAGCAGTTTCAATATATAAGCTTACTCTACTCACAGGACTCACTTTAATTTGACTTAAAAGAAAAGAATGAAAAGAGCTTAGCTAATTTAGCAGTTTGGGGACTGCTAGTTTTTGTTTATTTTATGAATTAACAATAAAGAATTGTAGTCTTTTTTTAAAAAGTACTAATTTGAATAATAGAAAACACATTCTTCACATAGGTTGAAATCCTAAATAGAAAAGAAGTCCAACTGCACTGAAAGTCTCATAAGACAACTGAGAACACTGTAATATTTATATGCTGAAACGGTTGCATTTTAGATTGTATAGGAAATAGGAGTATACTCAGTCAATTGCAAAATAAAAACACAAAATAGCAATTTTTTTCTAACTGTTGTTTTCTTCTGATGGCAAAAGTTATAAATGTTTGTAATAAAAAATTTAAATAAAATTAGAAATGTATAAACTTAATCCTCTTGATTCTAGCCCTCACAAATAACCCCCATTAGAATTAGGAATGGATGCTTCCATGTTGTTTTCTACATATAGTCTAATAACTGCATGTGTATATGTAAAAAAATAAGGTAGTACACATACTGTTCTAAAACTTGTTTTTCTCCATGTAACAATTTAGTGTTGACATCCTCCTATGTCAGATTGGCAGTATTTCAGTTTCTCCTTTGAAAAAATCACTGGCTGGGTGGGGTGGCACATGCTTGTAATCCCACTGCTTTGGGAGGCCCAGGTGGGTGGATCATCTGAGGTCATTAGTTCGAGACCAGCCTGGCCAACATGGTAAAACCCCATCTCTACTAAAAATATAAAAATTAGCCAGGCATGCTCCAGCATGCCTCTAATCCCAGTTACTCGGGAGGCTGAGGCAGGAGAATTGCTTGAACTCGGAAGGTGAGGTTGTAGTAAGCTGAGATTGCGCCATTGCACTCCAGACTAGGCAACAAGAACAAAACTCCATTTCAAAAATATAAGATAAAGAAAAAAAATCACTTTTGGAAAATCTATACATTATAAAGGTAGCTTTAACACTTCAGTGGTCTTTATATGTCTCTTTTTCAATCTACCTTTGCTTCGAAATTATAACTATCACCAATCAAAAATAACCTTAATGTCCACCACCCTAGCATCTGGCAAAATTTTACAGACTGTGTGGGGTGACAAAATAGAAAATTATGTCTAACACTGAAAGTGGTATACATGTGCTTTCTTTATTAAAAAAAATAAAAAACCAACAACAACCCAAGTGAGGGCAATGAAAGCAGTTCAAAGCAAGCAGAAACTGGAGAGGTTAACTGTTGATAGAAGAGAATCATATAAGGTAAGATATATTTTTAACCAGCTTTTCTCCTGCAAGTACTTGACACATTATGTGGCACATAAGAGAAAGAACTCAAGCAGAAAACAGGAAAATTACTGAGCTGAAGAATCAAAGACTGGCACTCAGGGCTAGAAATTAAGTGAAAAAAGTCCCTAAAAGGAGACAGTCATACAATTTGCGTTTGAATTCTCTTTATGTGTAAACATTTGTGCAAATCTTAGACTATACATGGTAGCTCTTTAATTTTTTTAAATGATGTAGAGATTTTATTAATCTAATTGAAGAACATTTTAACAAAAAGGTTTTTAGTGTCTAAAAAAATTAAAATTGCAACTAGCCTTCTAAACTGATCCATTACTAATAGTAAAACACAAAATCATATATTAGACACTAAATAGAAGTTAACTCTAAGTAATTTTAGATCATCTAACATTTTTGAATCAAGAAAACCCGAAGTTGTTGCTTTGAAAGAATAAACAAGATAGGTAGACCACCAGAGTTAGGTCAACAAAGAAAATAAGGGGGACAATCCAAGTAAACACAATGAGAAATGTCAACGGTAACATTACCACTGACCCCATAGAAATATAAAAAAACCATCAGAGACTACAAACACCTCTATGCACACAAACTAGAAAACCTAAAAGAAACGAATAAATTTCTGGAAACATACAACCTGCCAAGACTTAACAAGGAAGAAATTGAAGTCCTGGAATAACAAATTCCAAAACTGAACCAGTAATAAAAAACCTACAAACCAGAAAAAACCCTGGACCAGATGGATTCACAGCCAAATTCTAACAGATGTACAAAGAAGAGCTGGTACTAATACTACTGATATTATTCCAAGAAATCGAGGAGGAGGGACTCCCCATTCACAATAGCCTCAAAAAGGATAAAATACCTAAGAATACAGCTAATTTGAGAAGTGAAAGAGTTCTACAACAAGAATTACAAAACACTGATCCAAGATGGCCGACCACTAACAGCTCGGGATTGTGGCTCCCGGTGAGGGCTCAGAGAAGGAGCCGACGGGGCCGCTTCCCCTACTGACCAGAGTTTGGAGCTCCGGGAAGTCAGGGCCGCTTGTTGCGGCCTCAGGAGGGAAGCCAGACCAGAGATTCCCGGGCAGAAGAGCACCATCAGTCTTATCGCTGCTATTTAGGCTGCCACAGTGGGTGGCTCGGATCCCAGCACTGGGAATCAGTAAGTCGGACGTCGACTCAGAAAACTAATTAGAAAGGCGGTTCATCTAAAATGAAGGGAAAAAAACAGCCTAAGAAGGCTGAGTATACTCAAAATCAGAACCCATCAGCAACGGAACAAGCCCTGATGGAAAAGGACTCATCAGCAACCGAACAAGCCCTGATGGAAAAGGACTCATCAGTAACGGAACAAGCCCTGATGGAAAAGGACTGTGTTCCATTATCTGAAGTAGGCTTTAAAAGGTGGATGATAAGAAACTTCTGGGAGTTAAAGGAACTTGTTCTAACCCAATGTAAAGAAACTAAGAACTTGGAAAAAAGGTTCGATGAAATGTTGAAAAGAATAGACAATATAGAGAGGAATACAAATGAACTTATGGAGTTGAAAAATACAACACGAGAACTGAGTGAAATATGTACAAGCTTAAACAGCCGAATGGATCAAGCAGAAGAAAGGGTATTAGAGGTCGAAGACCAACTTAATGAAACAAAACGACAAGACAAGAATAGAGAAAAAAGGATAAAAAGGAATGAGCAAAGTCTCCAAGAAATATGGGACTATGTGAAAAGACCTAATATACGCTTGATTGGTGTACCTGAATGTGACGGAGAGAATGAAGTCAAGCTGGAAAATACTCTCCAGGACATTATCCAGGTAAATTTTCCTAATTTAGCAAAGCAGGACACTATTTAACCCCAGGCAATACAGAGAACACCACAAAGATATTCCTCAAGAAGACCAACCCCAAGGCACATAATCGTTAGATTCACCAAGATCGAAACGAAGGAGAAAATATTAAGGGCAGCCAGAGAGAAAGATCAAGTTACCCATAAAGGTAAGCCTATTAGGCTTACAGCAGATCTCTCAACGGAAACCCTACAAGCTAGAAGAGAGTGGGGGCCAATATTCAATATACTTAAAGAACAAAACTTTCAGCCCAGAATTTCATATCCTGCCAATTTAAGCTTTACATTTGAAGGAAAAATAAAATCTTTTAGGAACAAGCAAGTACTCAGAGATTTTATTACCACCAGGCCTGCTTTACAAGAACTTCTAAAAGAAGCATTATACACAGAAAGGAACAACCAGTATGATCCTTTCTAAAAATACACCAAAAAGTAAAGAGCGTTAACATAAAGAAGAATTTTTATCAACAAAAGGACAAAATAGCCAGTTAATATCAAATGGCAGCAACCCTAAAGTTAAATCAACCAAATCTCCCAATCAAAAGATACAGACAAAATCCAACGGTATATCCAAAGATATACATAGACTCAAAATAAAGGGTTGGAAAAAAAAAACGTACCAACCAAATGGAGAGCAAAAATAAATAAATAAAAAGCAGGAGTTGCAATTTTCACATTTGACAAAATAGATTTCAAAGCTATAAGGATACAAGGGTAAAAGGATTAATGTAACAATAAGAGATCTTAACACCCAGATACATAAGACACATAGATTTAGATTCAACGAGACAACAAATTGATAACGATATCCAGGATTTGAACTCAGAGCCTGAACAAATAAACACAATAGAGGTCTCCATTTTAAACACATAAAATATGCATTAACCACTTTAAACACTCAAAATATTGATCGGCCATTATTGAAACCCATTTTAGGAATGAAGTAATATTCCTTTTTCCCCCTTTTTCTTTTTTTCCCCTTCTTTTTCTCTTTTTCCCTAAAAAAAAAAAAAAAAAAAAAAAAAAAAAGAATTACAAAACACTGCTGAAAGAAATCAGAGATGACACAAATAGAAGAACATTCCATGTTCATGGACAAGAAAAATCAATATTAAAAGTGCCATACTCCCAAAGCAATTTACAAATTAAGTGCTATTCCTATCAAACTACCAATGTCATTTTTCAAAGAATTAGAAAAAAACTATTCTAAAAGTCACAGAGAACCAAAAAGAACCTGAATAGCCAAAGCAATCCTAAGCAAAAAGAACAAAGCTGGGAGCATTACACAACCTGACTTCAAAGTATACTACTACACAGCTTTTACTACAGTAACCAAAACAGCATGGTGCAAAAACAGATACACAGACCAATGGAACTGGTTATAGAACCCAGAAATAAAGCCACACACCTACAACCATCTGATCTTCGACAATGTTCACAACAACAAGCAATAGAAAAAGAACTCCCTATTCAGCAAGTGGTGCTGGGATAACTGGCCAGCTATACACAGAAGATTAAAACTGGACCCCTTCCTTTCACTATCTACAAAAACCAACTCAAAATGGACTAAAAACTTAAATGTAAGACCTAAAATTATAAAAATCCTACAAGAAAACCTAGATACCATTCTGAACACAGGCCTTGGCAAAGATTTCATGCTAAGTTTCCAAAAACAATCACCAGAAAAACAAAAACAGGCAAATGGGACCTAATTAAACCTAAAGGCTTCTGCACAGCAAAAGAAACTATCAGCAAAGTGAATGGAAAACCTACAGAATGGGAGAAAGTATTTGCAAACTATGCATCCAACAAAAGTCTAATGTATGGAATTTATAAGAAACTTAAATCAATAAGCAAAAACAAACAACCCCATTAAACACTAGGTAAAGGACATGAACAGAAACTTCTCAGGGGGGAAAAAAATACATATATATATATGTGGCCAGCAAGCATATGAAAAGATGCTCAACATCACTAATCATTAGAGAAATGAAAATCAAAACTACAATGAGATAACATCACACACCAGTCAGAATGTCTATTATTAAAAAGTCAAAAAATAACAGATGCTGGTTAGGTTGCAGAGGAAAGGGAACATTTATACACTGTTGGTGGGAATGTAAATTAGTTCAGCCACTGTGGAAAGCAGTTTGAAGATTTCTCAAAGAACTTACAACAGAACTACCATTAAACTCAGCAATCCCATTACTGGGTATATAGCCAAAGAATATAAATCAGTCTATCAAAAAGACACATTCACCCATATATTCATTGCAGTAATATTCACAATAGCAAAGACATGGAATCAATCTAGATGCCTATCAAGGGTAGACTGGATAAAGAATTTGTGATACACATACATCATGGAATATACAGAGTAATAAAAAAATGAAATACGCTTTGCAGCAACACTGATGCAGCTGGAGGCCATTGTTTAAGGGAATTAACAGGAACAGAAAACAAAATACCCCATGTTTTCACTTGTAAGTGGGAGCTAAACAAAAAGAAAAGACACAAAGATTAAAACAGCATATACTGGGGACTAAATGAGTGGAGAGGATGAGGGTCAAAAAACTATCAGGAAACATGCCCATGACCTGGGCAACAAATTCATTTGTACACCAAACCCCAGTGACACACAATTTACACATGTAACCCCCAAACCTAAAAGTTGACAATAAGAAAAACAAGATTGAAATTAAATTTGAAAGTGTAGGTAGATTAGTATTATACACAGTGTTAGTGTTTTCTGGAGCCTTGGATATCTGAGCTTAATAGTTGCCAAACATTTATCTATTTAGAAGTATGTTTAAAATTTTTCATAATATTAAAAGAAAATTAACAGGCACATAAGTGAAGTCACCACCAAATTATTCAAATAATATATTAGAAAATTATGATTACCAAAGGCATCTAAAATGACAATTCAACAGATCTGTTAAATGTTAACTCAAGAGAACCTCATTAAATTATTAGAAGAATGTTTTTTCCATACTGCTGAATATATATTTTACTCCACTAGAGAGCCTCTAGAGATCCAGGTGAGAAAGAATCACATTACAGTATAATACATTAAAATGACTTGTTAAATTATTAATTTACTTTGAAGACTAACCAGAAAGGCTGGAAAACTTACCCAGAGTCACAAAAAAGCAGAAGAGGCTGTCAACTATAGTGTCCATAACAGTTTCCATTTCTGTGTCTGTGATATCTGGCCTGTTAATGGCTGAAATGACATAGGGAAAGGAGAAA
This sequence comes from Callithrix jacchus, assembly GCF_049354715.1. Classification (NCBI taxonomy): domain Eukaryota; kingdom Metazoa; phylum Chordata; class Mammalia; order Primates; family Cebidae; genus Callithrix; species Callithrix jacchus. The sequence continues at coordinate 65,038,368 of NC_133509.1, read as the reverse complement.
ATATTGACCTAAACTTATGTCTTATCTTTATGAAACTCCTAAAATTATTACCAAACTCTTAATTGATACATAATAAAACTCAGCAAGTGAATTTTTTTTTTTTTTTTTTTTTTCCTGAGAAAGGATCTTGCTCGGTCATCCAAAAGGGAGTACAGAGGCATAATCACAGCTTACTGTAGCCTCAACCTCTTGGGCTCAAACGATCCTCCCATCTCAGCCTTCAGAGTAGCTGAGACCACAGGCACATGCCACCATGCCCTACTAATTAAAAAAAAATTTTTATAGAGATGGGTCTTCCTATGTTGCCCAGGCTGGTCCTAAACTCCTAAGCTCAAGCCATCCTCCTACCTTGGCCTCCCAAAGGGCTGGGATTATAGGCATGAGCCACTACACCCTGCCTGCTTTAAACTTCTTTTAAGTGAAAGAGTATCTGTTAAAAATTATACCACCTCAAAGAGTTTAAAAAAAGAAAAAAAAAAAACAACACAACAAACTATCCTAATATCAGATACTAGGAGACTACTAGTAAGAAAAGCAATCCCACAATGTAAACTTACAAAATTTTTGCCACAGGAAACAGGAAAATAAATATCATATTCCATAGTTTTATTATAAACACTAGATGGCCTCAAGAAACTATTTATTCTGTTACCCAACTACTGCCAGAAAAGGAATGCAAATCAATTATGGCAAAACCAACATCACATATCATTTTCCTTATATTAAGTTATATAAATTTCTTTTCTAATCTACAAGAGTATGCATAAGTAGTTCCCAAACTTTATTGACTATAAGAATCACCCAGGGATATGCAGAAAAATTCTCTGAAAGTTTTTAAAAATTAAAGATTCTTATCCCTTTCCTTTAGGAATTCTGTATGGATAAAAATTCTAAAAAACCTGTAATTTTGATGCTGGGCACAGTGGCTAATGCCTGTAATCCTAGCACTTTGGGAGGCAGAGGCAGGCGGATCACCTGAGGTCAGGAGTTTGAGAACAGCCTGGCCATCATGGTGAAACCCAGTCTCTACTGAAAATACAAAAATCAGCCAGGTGTGGTAACACACACCTATAATCCCAGCTACTCGGGAAGCTGAAGCAGGAGAACTGTTTGAACCCGGGAGAAAAAGGTTTCAGTGAGCTGAAATCATGCCACCGCACTCTAGTTTGGGCGACAGAGTAAGACTGCGTCTCCAAAAAAAAAAAACACCACCACTATAATTTTGACAAGCACCTCAGGCAATTCTAATGCAAATAGGCCTTGGGGCCTGCACTTTAAGAAACATTTCTGTGAAGAGTGTTTTTGACAAAGACGTTGACTTACTTATATTCCTCTCTCAAAATATCAAGCCCAGTCTCTGACAAAGTCGATCAATAACTATACATTGAAGATTGTCTAAACTATTATCTACAAAGTATTTTTTAATATCCCAATATACTGAAAGTGAAAACACATATAAAATTTAATACCACTTGTGGAGCAAAAGAAAGCAAATTCAACTGTATATCTCGAAGTATCTAAAGAAAGCGTGGTCCACCCAGATAACATATAAATAATAAAAGAATTCGATGAGGCTACACAGAATCCAGAAGAAGGAAATGGCCCATTACTCCAGTGTTGCAAATACCATCTATCTCAATCAGATGAAACAAATTAAAGGACACAATCCGCATCATGTACATTCTGGGGATATCAATTCAAGGAAACATACCCAATTCATTTAATGAACTGTTGGCACAAGTGATGTGTAGACACTTCATATCTTTTAGTTAAAGCACTAGTATATTTTTGTTAATAAGTGGCACTAGAAAAATCTATATGGAAGCATCCAGCCCTTGAGTCCTATATCCTAGTTCCACATCTCTGAATGAAACATAACCCGACAGTCATAAATTGCTAATCGATAACTTCAATGTGAGATAACAGCTTGCTTTGTCTGAGATAGCAGCCTTCGTTTGACTGTGATAATAAATCTGCTTGCTCCCAATCCATGGAAAGTTTAGAATGAAAAAGATTTGCAAATCAATACCACGGTATTAATATAATCATGTTTAGGAACATTTAAAATTTTTAAAGCACTTGCAACATTTGAGACTATTAGGCATATAATTACATAATGATAAAGAATGTTATCTCTGGAGTGAAACTGCCTGTGTTTAGTAAGCTGGCTTTACTATTTCCTCATCAAGCTACATAATAGCTATGTCTCTATTTTCTCATCTTGAAAATGGAATGAATTTCTACTTCATAAAGTTATTCTGAGGAGTAAGTTAACTCATATTGTAATGTGCTTAAAACACTGATTGGCATAGAGCAAGCTATGACTATTATCACTGAGAATCTGGGTGATTAGCCATGTGATTACACTTTAAAATATGTAATTAATCTCAAACGTGTTCTTTACAAGAAGCTGGCAGGTATTAAAAATGTAATTAAACTTATAAGTAGATGAATATTTAACGAATTTTACACTCATTACAAATATAATTATTTTTAAAGAATTATTTAACTACTTGGGTAGGTTTTCCTTGTTAGAATTATAAACTTGTCTGGTCTGGTATATGAAGTACAGTACCAAAAAAAAAAAAAAAAACCGCTGATATTCTGAATTTATTAATAAAATTTTCTATGTTTAAGGGAATTTTACACACTAAGTTTTCTGATTAATATTGTTAAATGGGACTGATTAGGAGAATTTAGTCTGTTCAATATGAGTTAATCCATCAAGAATAAAGATGCTTGTTTTTACTTTACCAGATTTATAAACAATATAACAAAATTCATATTCAATTTAAAAAGGCTTAAGGAAAACTAGACTTTAAAACATGTAACTTGAAAAAGCTGACAATTCATTTAAAATGCAACTGTAAATAGATTTCTGTGAACAATAACCATTGTCAAAAATCTCTCACATGAACAACTCAGCAAATACTTATACTCTTTTAGGAATTTCCACAAGAACACATGCTCTAGAGCTCAATGAAACCAAAAGATTCATTCTCATCTCTCAGGGAGCTTATTAGCTGGTTCCAGTGTTTTACAAGCACAGAGAAGTAAGCTAACTTATTCTTGTCCAAGATCAAAGTACTAGATAATTAATTCGAATTCTGCTACTAAAATACTGTCTTGCCATGAGTAAACCATTCACACAAGTTTCTCCGTGTGCTTTTAAAGTTTTCTCCATGTGCTTTTAGAGTTTCTATAGCTCTACTGCTGTAAATGAGATGGTTTTAGAGTCTATTAAACATATTCCCTTTTTTTCTCACACTGTACCATTCATTTTGTTAACAACGAATTGCAATATTTCTATTTTTACATACCACGATATGAAACAAGCTCCTTATTTTGATTACATAATACAAACATATCATCTTCCAAAGTAATAAAGTTGAGATACTGGTCAAAAACCTAGAAAGAAAAGATAAGGTTTACGAATCAATCTTACAATACAGCCATATTGAAAGTAAATTTAGTTTGCTCTAACCTACCAATGGTAAAAATGAAAAAAAAAAAAATCATAGTTATATTCAATAACTAAAAAATGTACTGTGTAACAACCTAATTGAGTAAGAATGAGGAGCCTTTGGGCAATAAATATGAAGAAGGAGAGTAACATTTTCAGAAAACAAAATTTAAGTAGATATAAGAACTTAAATTGTGGTTGGGATGGGAATACATACCAATTTTGAAGAAAACATACAATTTTAACAATCATTTTCATCACATTTTCCTAAGAAAGTCACAGTAATTATTTTACACAAAGAACTTTTATAATAAAGTGGGAAAAAGTTATGCCCGTTCTTTGGAAATGCAGAGTAGGAGAAAAAATAAGAGAACTATTTGAAATACACTGAATTTAGCTAACCAAATTAAGGCTGGATGAGGTGGCTTGCATCTGTAATCCCATGCTTTGGAAGGCTTCCGTAGGAGGACTGCCTGAGGCCAGTAATTTGAGACCAGGGAAGCATAAAAAAAAATTAGCTGGGTGGAATGGCACAAGCCCAGGAGTTGAAGGCTGCAGCAATCAGTGATAGCACCAGTGCATGCTAGCCTGGGTAACAGAGTGAGACACTGTCTCAAAACAAAACAAGAAAACGAATTTTTGTTCCCATTATTTTATGTGAAGTTAATAAACTTTGAGCACAAACATTAAAGGCATAAGTCTCAAAAACTAATCAGAAATATTAGTGGTCTGTTTAAATCTAAGAATGAAAAAATCAATAAAAAAATAGAAAGTATATGCATGGTTGTTTAGTCTCTTATTTGCCCTAGATAGTATTCTGGAATTTATATGCATATCTTGCCTAAATTCAAGAAACGCAGAGCATAACAGGATTATAACCAGAAATATATTTTACAAATTGATTTATAACTGAAGCTGAACCTGACTAAAAAGTTACTATGATGTAGAATTGCTGGCCTGAGTGAATTCTTTTTCTAATATGCAAGAGAGGCACTTGGATCTCAATATGCAACATGGGCACTTTGGATCCTCTTTCCTAAGTAAAAAAAAAAAAAGATCTGGAAGGCCAGGCGCAGTGGCTCACCTGTAATCCTAGCACTTTTGGAGGCTGAGGCAGGTAGATCATGAGGTCAGGAGTTCAAGACCAGCCTGGCCAAGATGGTGAAACCTCATCTCTACTAAAAATACAAAAATCAGCTGGGCATGGTGGCAGGCACCTGTAATCCCAGCTACTCAGGAGGCTGAGACAGGGAATTGCTTGAACGCAGTAGGTGAAGGCTGTAGTGAGCCAAGACCACACCACAGCACTCCAGCTTGGGCAACAGAATGAGACTCTGTCTCAAACAAAACAAAACAAAACAAACAAACAAACAAAAAACACATGGAAATAGTATGATGATTATAAATAATTACAGATAAAACAATGTCAACATACTTTCAATATAGTTTATGAGAATACAACTGTCAAATTATTTCTGAGTTGACCTAAAAAGATTATACAAATACCAGACTAAAAACTCATTCTCCTTTTTATTTCTGTCTTTCAAATTCATTCAATAGTAAGTTCCTTTAGTTTGGTTTATTTTGCCCAGTTCAAGTTGAAGATAATTTATATTATTAGAACTCAAAGTATTGAGCCTAAACATCTTTTAGGTCGTTCTGGTCATCTGTCAATTAGATATCTATGCCAACTACAGGTTTCAGAACACTGTTAAATTTTACACTGATAAAATGTCATCAACCAACCAAAATCTCTTACCTTGGCTACTTGTGTTACTGCACTAGCTGCTAATGCTGCATTTGCAATATCTTCCAGTTTACTTCTTGAAATAGCAGAAATAAAATTTAAATAATATGATTCATATAGTTGATTTCGAAGATCCTATCAATACAATGAAAACTTCATTCTTATAGGATAGTATAAAGAAGACCATGAATACATATGTTACAAATACTATAAAAGCAAAGTTACATTTAAAAGACAGGATATTTAAATGACAATCAAAAAAAGTATCCCAAGAGAAAAAAGCTTTGAAGAAGTACTGGCTATCTGGTTATCAGATGTAATTAAATGTATCTTAATAAAGTTATAAAATTATACTATCAACAAAATCTCATTAATTACAATATAGTACAAAACTGCTTTCATATAGCATATCTGCAGTTTTCTTAAAATATCCAGATATGGCTCACTAATATGGTAAAACGCTTATTATATTTGGCAGACATGACCTTCAATGGTTTTGGACATGTGATAACACAACAAATCCTTCATTACACACAAATTATAATTCCAATTACCAATTCTAAAAGTATTTCTTCTCAACTGCTCAAAAGTAGTGCAATTTAAGTTATGCAAATTCTTGAGTCAAATTTACTTATCTTCTTATACTTTTAGCAAATATATATCAAAATAACCATACTTCCTCAAATCTAAGATGTCACTGACTGTAACGGGCACCATCACTTTATGTAACACTAAGAATTAATGATGCCAATAAAATTTTGTGACATACAGATCAATTTTAAGATGTACCTGATTTCAGAGATGTTAAAATGTGAAAAACTGAGGGGTTGGAGCCTTTGTGAGGAAGGTGATAAGAGCTATGGTTCAATCAAGGGCAAGAGATTATGCATAAGAATTGAGAAACAAGTAATATGTTCAGGATACTGGGAACCATGTTTTTCACTCTGAGAAAGGAGTTACAAAATTTGTAAAAAGGGAAATGCTAGAGTGAATCCTGTGTTGCTAAGCTGAAATAATTTTGGAGGTTATCTATCTATTTGGATAGGTGGGGAGAAGACAGGGAGAAATGTAGAAATAAATATAGACATAAAAGTGTATGTACAAATACATACATATGTTTCCTAGCTTTTCCCATTGAGAGGACCTAAGAAGAGTGACAATGAGTATACCTAATGCCCAGATCCTGATTTCTAAATACCATTCTTTACAGGAAGCAACCAGGGCTCCTTAGACAAATGTCTAAATCTTGGACTGGGACAGAGAAAGTAAAATACTAGGCTACACTGGAACATCTTATTGGGCCAGAAAATAAGAAAGTTGTTAAGGAATGATGCATACATTTCAAAAGTACACAAAAGTTCAGCAAGGTTGCAGGATACAAGATAAATATATAAAAATCAATTGAATTTTCACACAATTGCAATGAATAATCCTAAAAATGGAATAAAGAATTCCATTCATAATAGCATTAAACACAATAAAGGAAACATTTAACAAAAGCAGCACAAAACTTATGACAAGTTAATCTTAAATTTACTTGTAAATTCAAGGTGCCCAGAAAGACAAAGTAATCTGAAAAAAGACGTACAAAGTTGGAGGACTCATTTTCTCAATTTCAAAACTTGCTATCAAGCAAGAGAAATTAAGACTGTGTGGTACAGGCATAAGGACAGACATAGATATCAGTGCAATAGAACTAGAGGAGCAAGATTAAAAAAATCTCGAAAGCTAGCACACAAGAAATAACTAAGATCAGAACAGAACTCAAAGAGATAGAGACACAAAAAACCCTTCAAAAAATCAGTAAATTCAGGAGCTTGTTTTTGGAAAACATCAACAAAAAAGACAGACCGCTAGCCAGATTAATAAAAGAGCAAAGAGGGAAAAATCAAATAAAAAAATGATAAAGGGGGACATCACCACCGATTTCACAGAAATACAAACTACCATCAGAGATTACTATAAACAACTCTATGCACACAAACCAGTAAACCTGGAAGAAATGGATAAATTCCTGGATACTTGCACCCTCCCAAGCCCAAACCAGAAAGAAGTTGAAACCCTGAATAGACCAATAACAAGGGCTGAAGTTCAAAAAAAGCCTAGGTCCAGATGGGTTCACAGGAGAATTCTACCAGATGTACAAAGAGGAGCTAGTAGCACTCCTTCTGAAACTATTCCAAACAATACCAAAAGAGGGAATCCTTCCCAACTCATTTTATGAGACCAACATCATCCTGATACCAAAACCTGGCAGAGACTCAACAAGAAAAAGAAAATTTCAGGCCAATATCCATGTTGAACATCAATGCAAAAATCTTCAACAAAATACTGGCAAATCAATTCCAACAGTACATTAAAGAGCTTATCCACCATGATCACGTAGGCTTCATCCTGGGGATGCAAGGCTGGTCCAACATACTCAAGTCTATAAATGTAATCCACCACATAAACAGAACCAAAGACAAAAACCACATGATTATCTCAATTGATGCAGAGAAGGCCTTCAACAAAATTCAGCATCCCTTCATGCTAAAAACTCTCAATAAACTAGGTATCGATGAAACATATCTCAAAACAATAAAAGCTATTTAGGACAAACCTACAGCCAGTATCATACTGAATGGCAAAACCTGGAAGCATTCCCTTTGAAATCTGGCACTAGACAAGGATGCCCTCTCTCACCACTCCTATTCAATATAGTATTGGAAGTTCTAGCCAAAGCAATTAGGCAAGAAAAAGAAATAAAGGGGATTCAATTAGGAAAGGAGGAAGTCAAACTGTCTTTATTTGTAGATGACATGATTGCATATTTAGAAGACCCCATCGTCTCAGCCCAAAATCTCCTGAAACTGATAAGCAACTTCAGCAAAGTCTCAGGATACAAAATCAACGTGCAAAAATCACAAGCATTCCTAAACACCAATAAGAGACTAAAAGAGAGCCAAATCAAGAACAAACTTCCATTCACAATTGCTACAAAGACAATAAAACACCTAGGAATCAACTAACAAAGTATGTGAAGGGCCTGTTCAATGAGAACTACAAACCACTGCTCAAGGAAATAAGAGAGAACACAAACAGATGAAAAAACATTCCATGCTCATGGTTAGGAAGAATCAATATTGTGAAAATGGCCACATTGCCCTAAGTAATTTATAGATTCAATGCTATCCCCATCAAGCTACCTATGACCCTCTTCACAGAACTGGAAAAATTCACCTTAAACTTCATGTGGAACTGAAAGAGAGCCTGCATAGCCAAGACAATTCTAAGCAAAAAGAACAAAGCTGGAGGCATCACGCTACCTGACTTCAAACTATACTACAAGGCTAAAGTAATCAAAACAGCATGGTCTGGTATCAAAGCAGTGATATAGACCAATCGAACAGAACAGAAGCCTCGGAGGCAACGCCACACATCTAAAACCATCTGATCTTTGAGAAACCTGACAAAAACAAGCATCGGGGAAAGGATTCCCTGTTTAATAAATTGCGTTGGGAAAACTGGCTAGCCATGTGCAGAAAGCAGAAACTCGACCCCTTCCTGACACCTTATACTAAAATTAACTCCAGATGGATTAAAAGACTTAAACATAAGACCTAAAACCATAAAATCCCTAGAAGAAAATCTAGGCAAAACCATTCAGGACACAGGCATAGGCAAGGACTTCATGACTAAAATACCAAAAGCTTTGGCAACAAAAGCCAAAATAGACAAATGGGATCTAATTAAACTCCAGAGCTTCTGTACAGCAAAAGAAACAATCATTCGAGTCAACTGGCAACCAACACAATGGGAAAAAATTTTTGCAATCTACCAATCTGATGAAGGGCTAATATCCAGAATCTACAAAGAACTGAAAGAGATTTACAGAAAAAAACAAACAAACCCATCCAAAAGTGGGTGAAGGATATGAACAGACACTTTTCAAAAGAAGACATTTATGAGGCCAACAAACATGAAAAAATGCTCATCATTACTGGTTATTAGAGAAATGCAAATGAAAACTACATTGAGATACCATCTCACACCAGTTAGAATGGCGATCATTAAAAAATCTGGAGACAACAGATGCTGGAGAGGATGTGGAGAAAGAGGAACACTTTTACACTGTTGGTAGGAGTGCAAATTAGTTCAACCACTGTGGAAGACAGCGTGGCGATTTCTCAAAATTCAGGAGTCCAGAAAGTAAGAACCCATCTTACCTGGCACATTCTGTCAATATTTTCTTCAGTTGGCATTACAAAGTATACTGCAGGAACATCTGGAATAGGATCTCGATCAGAGTGCAAAAGCCTGGAAGACATAAGGAATTAAAACTTATTTTTTCTTGGTCACTTATCTAAAAAGATAGTTTAAAACAATATTTCTCAATATAGGAGTTCACTAGCTTAAGAACAGTAACCAGTGTTCTAAAAGTTCTTGTTGCAATTAACCGGTGAGTTAACCTAGCTTTCTCCCATGTCAGTGTTGATATTATTTATTAGTATTAATAAGACCCTAATTTCTTGTTAGACTTCATTTGTTCTATTCTGCTCACACTTTTAGTACCACTTATGGTCAGACATTCTTTTCTACCAACACTCTCCTTGAATGTGAACTAAAACATATTCAAAATCAACCCTCTTCCCACTTTTCACAGAAATATGGTGGTGGTCAGAAGGGAAGAGTGAGTATGAGGAAAGTGTGGCTCTCTGAGGGCAAAATTAGAAAGCTGGGGATGCAATGAAAAAAATTTTAGAAGCATTTCTTTAGAATCTATAAAAAAATTTAACATGAAATCAAATATATGTTTAAAATAAAAGGTATATAAATGTCTCCTTAAAACTTAAAGACAATCTATTTTTGCCTATTTATTGTTTCATAAGAGAATGTAAGTAAGCATCTTACAGATTAAGTCGCTTGACAGTTTTCTCCTTTTACGATTTAGGAACAATTTCCACGCAAATAACCCAACATCAAACCACACTTAACATGAGGAATATTCGACTCTCTCTAGTCATTCTTCAGTGATCAAGGAGAGAGAGGCAAGAGGCACATGCTGCCAGTGGGCCTGTATTTAATAACTGCTGTAACTGACACGAAGAAGGATAATGTGATGGCTGCAATAGGTTGTTTCTTTTTTACACAGCTTGTCCAACTGCCTAATGGGCTACAACCACCATTTCATATTCTGGAAACTTGAAATTACTTTTTCCTACAAATTAGGCTCAGCTTGCAGAGTATAAAGTAATGATACAGTATTCTCCAGCAAATAGAGGAGAATGGTTGAAGGCAAAGTACACAAGAGTTCACCATGGTAACTGTAATATTTCCATGCTCTGGTGGCAAAGTAGCAAGTTAGGCAGAGATTAGTAGACTCTCACACTGGTGGACTATCCTGTCATCCCTTAATGAAGTACTGAGTTAGGTCTCACTTCTGTTAGTTACTGTTACTGAGCCACTACAGTTCAGTAGACAAACAGCACAGAATTAGAGGTCAAGCAATGTGTCCATGGCTCAGTTATTAACTGGTTGTACAAATGTGAGGCATTCACTTAAGCGTTCTAAACTTTACTTTCTCCATTAGTAAATAAAAAAGTTAAACACTTGTTATAGGGACAGTGGCACCCAATGCTTATTAATAAACCACAATTTCCAAGGATGGCATCAAGTTAAACTTTACTTCAGTTCATAAGAATTAACACATTATCAAAGCAAATCTGCTTATTTCAGTCTGACATAAAAATGAAAGGAAAAACTCATCGAATATCGTATTTCATGAAACTCAAGGTGGTTATAATTTTAAAATATATTTAATTACTACTGAGAAATAAAAACACTGCCAGTTATGATATATCATCAGTGATAAGACAGGTCCTAATTTCAGAAATACAAAAAAGGCCATTTGGAATTGACACAATCGTCTACTTATTTTAATAAACACTAATTATACAACTGAAGAATCTGAGTTCATCAAACCAGATTCTGGTAAGTTACTTACTGAAAATCTAAAACCATATTCCCAATAAGAGTACATTTCAATTCAATATATGATAATATCATAAAAATTGGTTATAACATCATAAATAGAACAAAACGCAAATAAGTTAGAACACCATAAAATTGGACTCTTTTAGAATACGGAAGTATTAGTATCCATCCATGAACATAGTCCTTCTCCAAATGTCTTTTTTTTTGAGACAGAATCTGGCTCTGTTTCCCAGGCTGGAGTGCAGTGCCATGATCTCGGCTCACTACAACCTCTGCCTCCTGGGTTCAAGCAATTTACCTGCCTCAGCCTCCCAGGTAGCTGGGATTATAGGCGGGTACACCACCATGCCTGGCTAATTTTTAGTAGACACGGGGTTTCACCATGTTGACCAGGCTGGTCTCAAACTCCTGACCTCAAGTGATCCACACATCCCAGCCTCCAAAAGTGCTGGGATTACAGGTATGAGCCACCACGCCTGGCCTCTTCTTCAAATGTTCCACTAAGCAAGTCCATAAAGTACGGCAATTTGATTTTTATTAAACATATCAGAAGCAATATAATCAAATAAACTTAACAGTTAAGACAACATAGATAGCCAACTCTGGTGATTAACAGTCATTACTTCATAGTCACTTAAATTTTTCATATTAATGATTAATAAGATATTCCTTTTTTAAAAAAAAGTATAGACAGTCCCTGACTTACAATGGTTCAACTTAGGATTTTTTGACTTTATGATGGTGTAAAAGCAGTACATATTCAGTAGATATCATACCTCAAGCACCTATGCAAACATTCTGTTTTCAACTCTCGGCATTGTAGTCAATAAACTGCATGAGATGTTCAACTGTTTATTATAAAAGAGGCTCTGTGTTAGATGACTTTGCCCAACTGTAGGTGAATGTAAGTAAGTGTTCAGAGCATGCTGAAGGTAGGAGAGGCTAAGCTATGATGTTTGGTAAGTTAGGTGTATTAAATGCATTTTTTGACTTACAAAATTTTCAACTTATGATGAGTTGATAGGTATGTAACCCCACCACTGTAGGTCAAGAAGAATCTGTGTATTTAAATTAAAGGAACAAAACACTTTTAGAGCTGGAAGAGACCTTAAGACTACCAGTTCTATTCTTTTACACAGAAGGTAAACCAAGTCTGTAGGAAAAGCCACAAGGGAGAAAATTTAAATTCTGAAATTTAAATTTGAGGATTTTTTTAAAATCTCAGAAATAAAGAATTGAATAAAAGAAAATATGAGGAAAAATGTTCAACACTATATCAACACTGTAACCTCACACTATTTTTCTCTATAAATGTTCTTTAATAATTTGATTTCAGGGTGGCCAAAAAAATCTTTAATAATGTTATTTGAAAATGAATTCCACTATTAGAAATATGTAAAAACTCACAGATGCAGAGTGATTCCCATGTCTCTTAGCTCCTTCACAGATAGCAGAGGAGAGATTATATCTTGGCCAAATCTGTCATAAATGAGTACCTATTAAAAAACCATGTGTCATCATTATCAGTGAATAATAGTGAACCTATATTAAGACAGTGTTGAAGTAAATTTTATTTTAATAAAGCATATATACAGAATTATTACCCTTGCCTCAGTTTAATATTTTCCATCATTATTCACCCAAATGTCCATCCAGGCAGTAATACATTCTTAAAGCATTACTACTCAGGATAAAATAAATAAATAACTATATAAATTTCTTCTTATAAAATTCTTTATCTAGGTTTAAAAACATAGAGACTATAAAATCCTTATCTTAAGCTATAATAAACAATTTTGAACTGAAAGCAAATTCATATTCACACTCTTACTTTTTTTCCAGTTCACATATATCTTTCCTAAAAACAGAGATGTAAAAGTTAGCCACTTTCAAAACTAATATGTAACAAGTTCCATGACTATAATTGAAAGTTTTGTAATTTAAGCATCTCAGGTTAAAAAGATACTCATTAAAAAAAATTAAGTCTCTGGCCAGGCATGGTGGGTCACGCCTATAATCCAAGCACTTTGGGAAGCCAAGGTGAGCGGATCCACAAGGTCAAGAAATTGAGACCATCTTGGCCAACATGGTGAAACCCCATCTCACTAAAAAAATACAAAAATTAGCTGGGCGTGGTTGGGCGCCTATAGTCCCAGCTATTCGGGAGGCTGAGGCAGGAGAATCACTTGAACCTGGGAGGCAGAGGTTGCAGTGAGCTGAGATCATGCCATTGCACTCCAGCCTAGAGACAGAGTGAGATTCCATCTCATTAAAAAAAAAAAAAATTAAGTCCCTAAAGAGTATTTGATAGCCTTATTCTATCAAATGTACTTCCTCACATTCTCAAAGTATTAAAACTTTGAGTTTGAGGAGTGGTAAGAACTCCAACTAGGCTTTTAAACTCAAAATTAGTTTCACAGTTAAGGCAAGTAAAAGAGATGCTCAACTGGTAAGGGTTTTTCGGAACTACCTCCATTAACTCTTTATGGAGTAAGAAATTGCTGATGAGAGAATGAAATATGCTGTTATGAAAACATGTTTTTCTTGAATGCCAGGCTTTCCTTTAGAGAGGCTAAAAATCTTTCTGCTTTAGTTATAAAAGGTTGATGTTGCATCTTTTAAAAATCTTCCCTCTTTTAATCTCAATACATGTGTATTATTAATTTTATGATATAAAAAGTCTATGCGTAGGAAAAGTATTTGACAAAAATTTGTACCCAAGAAATTCTCAAACTATTTCAATCAAATCCCAATGTTGGCCTTAGAAACAAACAAGTATAGTTTATATAAGAGGCAACAGGAGGCCGGGCGCAGTGGCTCAAACCTGTAATCCCAGCACTTTGGGAGGCCGAGGCGGGTGGATCACCAGGTCAAGAGATCGAGACCACCATCCTGGTCAACACGGTGAAAACCCCGTCTCTACTAAAAAAATACAAAAAATTAGCTGGGCATGGTGGCGCGTGCCTGTAATCCCAGCTACTCAGGAGGCTAAGGCAGGAGAATTGCCTGAACCCAGGAGGCGGAGGTTGCAGTGAGCCGAGATCGCACCATTGCACTCCAGCCTGGGCAACAAGAGTGAAACTCCGTCTCAAAAATTAAAAAAAAAAAAAAAAAAAAAAGATGCAACAGGAAGATGCTCACAAAAGAACAGAAAGGGGAAAACCAGGGACACTCTGGAGTTTAAACTATGAATTCAATCCAGACAACTTTAACTACTTTTAGAGTTAACCCAAAGGACTTACTAAGACTGAACAGAGTTTTCAAAACACCCTAAATTCTAAACAAGTTGATTTGTTCTTAATTTTTAGCGAGAGAAATATAAAGTAACTGTGAACTAGTGAGTTTAAACCTAATCAACTGTATTATAATATCTGAAGAAAGAGATGGAATCTGCATAAAGTTTAAAATGAAGAAGCCTAAATATAGGAATTTTTAAAGGCTCTCCAGTATTTCTCAGAGGACAAGATTGTAGATTGCCTTCTGGTTCAATTAACAGTTTTATATCTCATAAATTAATAAACTGGTGTTACAGTTTACAGATAATACCCTCATGAGATTTTAAAAATAATCTAGGCCCTCTGAATCTGACTAACCCCGAGTAAGCTTATAAAATCCAAAGTCTGGACTTGAAAAGCTAAGGAACAAAACATCAACCAGGGTAAAGACCTATCAGTGATATAATACCCAAGAGATCAACTGGACTCCCTAGATGAAAATCACTATTTTATCACCAGTCTCACTCCACAGAATGTTTGTCAAAAAGATTCATAGTAAGACATCATGTTAAATAAAAAGAAAACATTCATAATAATTAATAGGTGTTACTTCTTCCATATTACAATAATTTCCCTCTAATTACCACCAATGAGGGCTGAGAAAAACAGAAATCAGTTCCCGTTAAGATAAATTCTTACCTTCCATACTGGTTCGCCTGTGCTGTTTTTAACATGAGGCACATTGAAATTCAACATACGCTTCAAAGCCACTGAAAATAAAAAGTTTTATCAAATATTGTCATTGTTTTTTAGGATTTTATTTTCCCTCCATCATTTATTATTTACTACCCCAAAATAAAATACATTAATCAACTTTAGTAAAACTGATCAAGCAAATGACTGTATGTAGAACTAGGGGTCAGATCCTGTAAGACTATTCCATCGACAGCTAACTGGCATGTATTTGGGAGATTTCCCAAAATACAATAAGCATCTGTCCCAAGATGAAATTGTGGGAAATGTTCAGGAAGAAACTGCAATAGCCTCAACATATTGAGGCTGTTGTCTGTTTATTGTCGGGCTGAAAGCATAGATCAGGATCAATCCTTTTTTTTTTTTTTTTTTTTTTTTTAAGTTGGAGGGGTCCAGTGAGAAGAATTAGTCTTTCTAAAAACAAAATTATCCATGGCATATTCAACTGGTTCATATACAAAACCTTCACACAGCAGATCTGTCTATAGTCATGTAAGAGCATATTTTACAACCAATTTATCCTATCAGATTCACTGAAAAGTTGCTTAAAATTCTCTGTCCCTTCGGAAAACAGACTTTCCCATAGAGTAGATAACTGATAACTCCAGATAAGCAAATACACAACATCAAAAACCACAGTTATGCTGTTACAGTATTTTGTGGTTTTTATTGCTCATCTGTAACAATGTTATAGAAAATGAAAATCCCTTAAAATACTTCTTTGTGAAACCGAGATGGCCAAATATTCAAGAGTTATACTCTCTTAATTTTTATAAAATTGGCAGTCTTAAAACCCACCTGGTTATTAAAAACATTAAGTAATATAGAATAACCTATACTCCAAACTCCTATGAGAGAACTATATAATACTAAAATCCCCTGAATATCAACTTATAGCCTAATAATTCACTTACAAGAAAAGCTTCTATAAAATGCTTGTTTGCTAATGTAGGTCTAATGCTGTTAAAACCACCATCACTGAAGAGATTGTACTTTAGTGATACATTTGCATACTTATAGGTGTGTACATACTGTTGTGCCGAAATGGTACCATGTTTGAGAGGCCTAAGAGACCCAGAGCCAGGAAACGAGACAGGGGATTTTACTGGGGGCAATATATAGGGGAGAGAGTCCAGTGATAGTGGGCTGGACAGGAGAAGTGTATGCTTAGTAGCGATGTGCTGGGCTGGAGAAGCACAAACGTGTGCAAAAAGAGGTTTATATGGAAAAATGTGGTTTACACGGCATTTTCACTTAACAGTTCCCTAATAACCTCCACCTGGCAACCTTCATTCAACCCAAAACTCGGGGCCTTGATTCACTGCCTGTTTCACTGGATGGGCTGGGGGCTCCGATGTTCCTCATAGACAAGGAATAAATCTCCAGGTGGGCTATTCTCTGATTCCCTAGCTTGTAACACATATCCAGGTGGGTATGCAATACAGGGTCAGTCTCAGGACATGCTTAAGTTATTGCTATCAGGTGTGTTTACCACACACCTACAGGTATAATTTTTGGTAAAATGTTGTTACCTAATGTCCAGCCAATAATACACATTACCAATAATACCTACTTCAGAGGTCCACAGGTGTTATATTAAATAAAATGTATTTTATTTATTTATATTACAATATCAAATATATTTAATATAATCTAAACAAAAAAACAGTTTAATACTTAAAACTGAAATAACACAGGAGGCATGGAAGGGGTTCCAGGATTAACTTTCCCACTGTGCATTTGCAGAGCTCTTCCTCCCACCTCCAGGCAATAAAGAAATAACACCCTAGTACTGATGCCCAAGAGGGAGGAAACCCTGTTTCTAGGAACAGCTGTTCACACTCTTGATGCCTGATAACTTGGAAGAATGAAAGCCTGGGCTGCCATGTGAGCCTCAGGTGTTTAGTATACTGCATTTAGGCCTTAGCTAACTGAAAGGGGCCAGTAGCAGCAAACAAAATAATCCTACATTTCGCTTTCTCAGCCCAATCTGAGATTTTCTCCAACTTTGAGCCTTGGCTAACTTCTTAAAAAGTATATTGATGCAGTGAATTTGTTAACGAAGTGCATTGCCTGGGTTCAGAGTTTACAAGAACATGATTTTACTTTTATCAGAGTTTACCCAAGGCTTAAACCATGACTTTTAGCTGAAATGTCAAACCATTTGCCTTATTGGCTCTAAACATACTACAGGTTGAGCATCCCAACCCTTAATATCTCTAACCTGAAATGCTCCAAAAGCAAAAATGTTTAAGCTGGTGCTTGGATTGGAATAATGCAAATATTCCAAAATCCAAAACACTCCTGGTCCTAAGCATTTTGGATAAGGAATACTCAACCTGTACCCATATTTCTAGACTTGGTTAAAGTAGTTACACTTTTACCTGGAATGTTTTCTTCACTCATGCACTGAACAAATACTGTATATTACGCTTACTATTCATTCATTCAACACGTTTAGTGATTGCTCACCATAGGCACTGTAGTTATTGGGGATCTAGCAACTGAACAAAACGTGAATAAAATTACCTGTTCTCACGTAGCTTTCATTCTAACTGCGGAATAAAGAAAGAAAAAGTAAAACATACGGTATGTAGATGATGATAAGTGCTATGAAGAAAGGTAAGACTGGGAAAGGGGAAGACGGAGTTGGGGTATTAAACAGGGTAATCAAGGAAGGTCTCCTGAGAAGGTAACATTCGAGTAAAGAGCTAAAGGAAGTGAGGGAGCAAGCCATGGAGATTATCTCTGTAGCAGTATTCCAGAAAGAAGAAACAAATACAAAGGCTTGAAGGTGGGAACATTCCTGGTGGGTTCAAGGAAAGCGAAAGGTAATAGGGAGTGAGGTCCAAATATGTGGGAACCAGATTGTATAAGGCCTTGAAGAAGGCTGTAAGACCACTTTGGTTTTTATCATGGTTGAAATGGGAAGATGATAGATTTTGAGCAAACATATGGCATGATCAGTTTGTGGAAAATAATTAAGGAAACAGGACTGGAAAGCAAGAAGACCAAATAGGTTACTGCAGAAATTCACAGTGGATAGGACCCAGGAATAGCAATGACAACAGTCAGATCCTGGATATATTTTCAGAGTAGAACTGACAAGATTTACTGGAAGATCTGACATGAGCAATATGAAAGAGACAAGTCAAGAAAACTTCAAGGTTTTTGACCTGAACAACTATAAGGATGGAATTGCCATTCATTGATATGGAGTAGACTGAGTTCAGATGGGAGGGCCAGACTAGAGATATAAACTTGGGAATCACCAACATACAGATAATACTGAAAGCTAAGGAGCTAGATGCTAACAGTACTGGGATCTTGCAATGGGTGGCGGGGGCAGAGAAGATGAGCAAAAACCTATAATGAGGAGGCATTTAATGAAGAACAACAGTAACACAAAGCAGGAAGCAACTGTTTACACCTGTTGAACTGAAGGTATGGATAGAGAAGGCAGTGAACCAGGAAGAAAGGAGATGGCTTGTGGGATGACCTTCAAAAGATCAATAAAGATTCTTCGGGCAGTCAAAGCAAGAAACAGACATGTTAGTTTACCTCTATCATACTTTCCTCACCTGTAAAATGGAGATAATACATAATCACCTAAAACAATGCCTAAAAATAGTAAATGCTCAATAAATACCAACTATTATCTCATCCACCCAAATATTCTGGTATCTAGAATATTTGAGGATTGTGAGTTACTTTCCAAAACATTCTCAATATGAATGAGGAAAATAGCTAATTCTGCATTATAATACATATACAAGGATTTACCTTCCTCTGAAAATGAGACAGAATTCAATGACAGTAAAAATTTGATTAAAAAAAACAGATCTAGCACAATTTATCTAATTATTCTGTAAAATATTATGTTTATTTCTGCAGAAATACAAATTATCAGATTTAAATGATCTACAAAGTTTCTGCATACAAGTTTACTGCCATGCAAATTTATTTTTCAGAAAGCTCCCTTATATTAGTACAATTTCACTGACATGTTATTTTAACATGTAGTATAGTCATAAGAATCACAGTGTTAAGACACATGGAGCACATGGAGCTTCTATTTGCTTACACCGATAAAGTGAATGGCAGGTATTCCCCGAATCTTATTTGAACTTCCCTATATTTAGTTATGCCTGACTTCGCCGGATAGGTTATACTAAATTATCTACTGGGAAAAGCAGAACGCAACTCAATATTCTTTGTATCATTACTAGGTTGAAGTCTATCATTTTTTCTGTAAATGCCAAAGGAAGGAATCAAGTATAGCCCAAATCCTTTCTATACGTCATAGGAATTATAGTTATTTTCCTATTCATATTTCTATCATAAGAGCATAATTTCAGGAAACAGAATTCCAAGTATGCACATTCTTGATGCCTTATTTCTATCAGCTTCTCAATAAATGGCTTGAAAACTTTCAAGACAATTAGTTAACAAGCATAAACCTTTAGTTTGTAGCTAACAGGTATGAACCAAGTTGTCATGAGTTTTCAAATAAGGCAAAACTAATTTCTAAGATGGAAACCCCTCCCAAACTCACGAGAATATGTTCCTTTTTACATTTCTCTGCCTAAATGGAAGCTATATAAACACGCTCTATTGAAGACAAATTATTTTGAAACAATAATCTGTCAAACAATTAAAATGAGAAAGCTATTTATTAATTTGTTTTGCCATTCTTCCATTCCTTCCAGCAAGCTGAAGGAGGAAATCTTTATCACCGGGCATTTTTCTGCAGTACCCTCAAAAGATTGTTCCAAAGTAAAGTGGCGCAAAGCAAGCCGCTGTGAAAATACCTAAAATCTGTAATTGTGGTGGAGGTGCCAGAAAATGGGAGTTCTCTCAAAAATCAAAACTAAAACTGAACCACGCACAGAAACCAACGCGGAGACCTTATAGGTGGCAAAATAGAGAAGAAGGTATCAACTGCTAGATCTTGTGATGGCCTTCGGATGCCCACCAGGAAAAAGAAAAAAGCAGGCCGTATCCACCGCACACCGCTGAAGCTCCTTTTCCTGCACCACAGGAGGAACCGAGTCCTCAAGCTAATGGCATCTTCTCCCCAAAAATTCAAAGGGGAGGAGCTTTTGATGTTCTAGGGACTGGACTGAACTCTGAGAGATCGGTCTCTGAGCTGCACGCACCACGACCGAGTGAGGGCGACAAGCAGAAAAGGATATCTTCGTGGCAGTCACGAAGCTTCAAGGGGAAGAGAATAATTCAGTACCTGTCTGCCTTTCCCGAATACTGGCTAAGGCCGCTGAGGCCGCCGCCGCCACCGCCGCCGTCGCCATCTTGGCTCCCACGAGCCACTGCCCGGCAAGCTTGCGGAGCCGGGGGATGACGTGGCTGCCCTTATCGCCCCGGAAGCAAAGCGCGGAGAGGCGGGGCCAAAGGAGGTGCCTGTGGGCCAGACCCCACCTCCTCCAGGAAGACCCTCGCTCTCGGTAGAACTGGGAGACCCAGTGTAGGTTAATGCCTTGGTAGCCCGTAATATTAGCAGAAGACTAAGAATTTTTATCCTATCAAATCAAGCCACATTTTCTCAAATCGTAGCTACATTAAACTGAGCTCTGAGCACTTAAGGGGTGATAATACTCCAGGAGATGAGGACCACAGGACTGAAGTAAATGAAAACTCCCGAAACACAGGCAACATGTCAGTCTTAGCTCTCGTTTCTCAGTGCAGCAGGAGTGCTCCATTTGCTTTTCCGGAGAAACGGAGCATTACTCTAATCTGGCATATTTCTCAATCGCATCTCTTTTTTTTTGAGACAGAGTGCTCTTGTTACCCAGGCTGGAGTGCGATGGCGCGATCTCGGCTCACCGCAACCTCCGCCTCCTGGGTTCAGGCAATTCTCCTGCCTCAGCCTCCCGAGTAGCTGGGACTACAGGCGCGCGCCACCATGCCCAGCTAATTTTTGTATTTTTAGTAGAGACGGGGTTTCACCATAATCGCATCTCTTAAAATAAAATGGCATAGCTTTATGGTGGCGTTCTGCTGGCATGGACACGGGACGCAGGGAAGTACAAAATGAGCAATTAGCAGTTTTCCTCTTTCCCGTGGAAAATCACAAAACATTACCGTGGGAGGGAAGTCAGGCTGTAGTGGGGGGTGTGCTGCCAAGGCTGGAATGCGCAATCAGGACTCACTGCAGCCTCAGATTCCGAGGCTCCAACAATCCTCCTGCTTCAGCCTCCCAAGTAGCCAGAAACTGCAGGGGCACATCATCAGGCCAGGCTTATGTGCTGGTTTTTTGTTGTTTTGAGGCAGTGTCTCATTCTGTCGCTCAGGCTTAAGTGCGGTGGCAGAATCTTGGTTCACTGTAGCCTCGACCTACAGAATTGAGAAGATCCTCCCAAGGTATCCTTCCACATCAGCGTCCCCAGTAGTTGGGACTACAGGCAGGGGCCACCACGCCTGGCCAAATTTTTCATTTTTTGTAGCGTTTCACCATGTTGGCCTGGCTGGTCTTGTGCTGGCGGCTTAATGTACACTTGAAGCCACGTGATGGCAAAATGTATGGGATAGATGATTTCTAACTTAATCCATACATTTTACTGTATGTTAAGAATGGATACACAATGACAGCTGATTTCCCATATGGTTTCAATAGTTCATTGATGACACTTCATTATGAAGTTGCATCAAATTCTGAAATGAAATCAGACTGCCTCAAAAACTTTCCAAAATTACATAAATGAAGTTAGCCAAACGATTATTTAAGATTGTTTTATAGTGTAAAACATTGGCTTTTTTCATTAATAAAAACTTTTTGTGTCATTTAAAATAGGTTATCTTTAATGCTATTAGGAAGTGTCCTAGCATTGAACCTACAGCCTTTAAGAATTATGTAATTCAGTGGCTCACGCCTGTAATACCAGCACTTTGGGAGGTGGAGGGAGGCAGATCACCTGAGGTCAGGAGTTCAAGACCATGGTGAAACTTAAGTCTACTAAATAATCAAAATGAACCAAGCATGGTGGTGGGCTCCTGTAATCCCAGCTACTGGGGAGGCTAAGGCAGGGAGAACTTGGGACCCGGGAGCTGGAGGTTGCAGTGAGCTGAGACTGCGCCACTGCACTCCAGCCTGGGTGACAGATCAAGATTCTGTCTAAAAAAAAATTACGTAATCTCTCATTTTTATAGCTAACTGGCCTATCATTAAGAAATGAACTGGAATAAATACTTTTGTTTCTCCAGTACTGTTACTAATATTTTGAAGGCATCAATGATCCAGGTGTGTTCCAACTAAACAGAAATTAGTTTCTGCTCTATGGGAAAGTTCTACTGCATTATATAGTCTCCATGAAATGTAAGTATCTGAGAACCCAATTTAGCTCATTTGGGTACTTCCAGTTTCAAATGCAAATCCATCATTGAACCACTTCAGTTCCATCACAGATTCCCTCTCAAGACTGCAAGTCATATTAAAACCACTTAAGACAATTTTAAAATTGATGTATACTACATGCATATGAAATAAACTCCTGACCTAGTGCATAGAGTGTGGGCAGTAAATTTGTAGAAAAATATACCCCACAGAAGAACAGTAACCCTAGACAAATAGCCCTTGTAAGGCTAAGACTAAGGTATTTTTGTTTTATTAGAATCAGAAAGACTGAAAATAATCTATATCTACAGATTGTTCATTAACCTAATTTAGTATAGCCATTTATCTGACTCCAGATTTTCAGCTTAAATAATTTATTCTGGCAAGCTATTTACATTAGGGGATAGTTTTAACACAAATTCCCTCATTTCTATAGGTTCCTCGGTGTTAGACAATAACTGCTTGCTAACAAGATCTCTCAAATGTGGAGTAAAGGTATCTTGTATCTTTCAGTTTCGTCAGAATCTTAATCTTGTTAAACCCCAACAAATAACTTAGTTTATTCAGGCAGTTTATATTTAGTGGCATAAACACATTTATTTATTTCAAAAACTTTGTTATAAATTTCATGCTTTTTGGCTAATCTGGCAGTCTTTAAAAAGGGAGGAAAATAGGCTGATATATAAACTAACACCCAGCATAATACCTGGCATTCTGTAGGTACAGTGTAGGTATTGGGATATATTTAGAAATTAGAAAAGATAATGGTCAAAATCAGAACTTGAAAACTGAATCTCTGCAAGGCAATCCAAATTTTCCTAAACGACAATCTACATTCAAGTAATTAATTATTAAATGTGTTAAGTTTTGCATTGCCTTACTTGAAGCATGGAACTGTATTGAATTACTTGAACCATAAAAACTAGTTGAATAGCTTATTGTAAAAGTAACAATGCAGTACATGATAATCACTATATAAAATAATTACATGCTTATAATGTGATGATTTTGTTCTGATCATTTTCTTATAATGACTGGATGCTAAAGGCACAGTGACTGAAAAACAACTTACCTATTATACTCCCCTTGACTTAGTATTTAGCAGTGAATACAAAATAGCTTCCATAGAATTAGGGAAAAAATTTACAAATGCATAAAATACAAACCAAGGTAAATTCTCATGCTGGTAATCAAATAAAGGTTTTTTACTTAACCCAAACAAAAGAAGTCACTTTCTCAAATTATAGAAACTAAATATTACAAAGCATAAAATTGTAAATTTCTGGTGATATATTCTAAAGAATCTTTATCTTGAATAGAGAACTGTATAAAAGGTCTTAAAGTTTCCATATTGGAAACTGTTTAAAAACAATGAATATCAAAGTAACCCACCATTAACAGTAGATGCATTACAGGTCAATTTATAGTTTTCTTCAACAATGACAGCAAGAGAAAACAGCTTTAAAACATACAATGTTTAGGCAATTGAAATACTTAAGAAATATATATACATATTTATAAAGATTTATAGCATAATTCTTTTTTAAAATTTAATGTAAGAATTATGCACTGGTTATAAAATGAATAAGAAGAGAACAATTATAATACCAACCATATGACAAAATGACACTGCAAAAAGTAAATAACCTACAGGTTTCTCTGATGTTCCTTGACCATACAGATTAATCTAAAAATCATAATAATGGAACAACCTTCAAACTAGAAAACATTTTACAAAATAAATATTTATGCTTCACTTTTAAACACCAATAATCCTATATTATTTACACTATCTTATCATGAAGGCCCTGTCTACATATAAAATAAGTAAAATGAGAAATTGAAATACTGTTTTTAATTGTAGCTAAGTACACTGCCTCTCCACCTGCCACCGCCACCCCAACAAAGTGTGTATGTGTGACCTCCGAGTTTTAATTTCTACCCTCGGGGAAAGTAATTAAAACTACAAGCCAGAAAATAGCTTTAACTAGGTTTTTTGGTTTGTATTGATTTTTAAGTGTTATAAAAACTAGATAGATTAGGAAACAAAATATCTTTCTTATCAACATATTTGGAATAAAAACTGCATGGTGAGTTTGAGGTTTGTATTAGCTATTCAAACTCTTTGATAATTGATCCTTCAATTACTATTGATAATCCAAAAGAATTCAACCAAAGACAAAAAAATGCCTTGTTTAATGTTCTTAAGTATTTCCAGTTAAAGTAATACTTTAATTTGCTAGTTATGTTAGTGTGTAGATTGAAAAAGACATAATGGAACAAGAGAAGTACACTAGGGTTATTTAATTTTCCTTTGGTAATAGGATATGTATTTATCAAATCTCTTCTGTTATTTTTCTTAAAAAATATCGATAATTTAATATTTAAGGGTGAGAATATGACAACAGCTGACACCTGCTTTGTATATTAAGAAAAATGTGGTTAATTAAAACATTCCACTTCCCATAATGATTTACCTTTCATAATGATTTACTTTTGTGGAAACTGAGCCATTACCTCATTTATATTTGATAATAGATTAAAAACATCGGACATTTTTTTCCTATTTTTTCTTTTGTGGGAGTATAAATATGGGGATAAGACTATGGAATATATATCTTCACATTGTTAGTAGGTAATTTGTTACTTGTAGGTATTCTTTGTCTTTTAGCACCATTATCAAAGTTAAAAAATAAAGGAAACAGTATATAGAAGGATACACAGAAACACAGGACTTAGATCTTTGAGTGGTGACATTAGAATGGGTTTTTCATTTTGTCCTTTCTACTTTATTTATACATTGCTTATATAACAGATTATCATTCAAGAGCAATGAAGACCTTAGCATACAACCATCCTGATAATAAATAATGGTCAAATGGCCAAACTTACCAATCCTCAGAGATCATTTAAATACCTAAAATGATTATGGATCCAACATACAGAATACCAAACATAAGATAGAGAAAAACAACATCAAAAACTTCCCACTATCAAAGCCAAGGCTTTTAAAGGAGACACACCTTCTTAGGTATTTTCAACTATATGTTATCAACCCAAAAAGGGTTTAAACTCATGGAATGTCCATAGATTCCAGAAAATTTGTGCAATTCTGCTTTTTTTTTTTTTTGAGATGGGGTCTCGCTATATGGCCCAGGCTGGCTGAACACTGCTTGATTCTCAAGCCTCAGCCTCCCTTGTAACTAGGATTACAGGCACATACCACTGTGCCCAGCTTAATTCTGTTCTTCATATAATACTCCCCACTAGGCATAATTAACTGCAGTGTGGGTCATCTTAATATAAATCAGTAATTTTATAAATTTTAAACAACTAATTTGGTGCCATCCTAGAAAAGCATGCATAGTAAAACAAACCCCAGAATATATGTCTCTCATTTATATAACAAAATTTAACCAATTAGCTTTTCTACTTAATGCTTTAAAATAAAATGGGGGATAATTTGAAAATTGAATAAATCTGGAAAAATGGTGGCATTCTATATGTAATCCTAATTTACAAAAATAGTGAGTAAAGAAGTGTTTACTTTTATATACCATGCTACTATATCTAAGTAAAATCCATACAGCCATTTTGAGAGTATTTACAATGAGGTTTATGAAGTATGTATATCAAGAAAATGAGAAACTATCACGAATTTTGACTAGTATGCTTTAACAAAAAAAATTTTTTTAGCCTAAATGGCCATAAAATTCCTTTATGTTCATATCATAAATTTTAATAGGCCAAGAAGCTACCTAGTTTGTTCAAAGTGATGATGAAAAGGTTATTAAAAGAAGAGAGAGTCGCCAATAGCAGCTTTTAAAGAAGCTTCTCTTTGTTCAAGGAAACATTTTAATGTCAAATGTAATGAGAATTTTTTTCCTTTTCTAGTCTTAGAGTGTTTCTTATGGCGAAGTCCATATTTTCTTGAAACTCTTTATATGTATTGGTAATTGGTATTGCTAAACAGTTATTACACTTGTTTCCAACAGGAAAATCCATATGCAGGCATTCAATTGAAGGAGTGGGTTTAAATCCAGCTGGAGGAATGGAATTGCAACCAGTTGCAAAAATCAGAATGTCTTCCATTTTTGTTGTAGATTTGCCATCTGAAAAAATTTACCAATAAAAAAGAAAAAGAAAGTAAAGTAAATCCATGTTACATATTGCTATCATCATAGATACTTCTCCAAATAGACTTGGAATACTGAAGACTCCACATTTGTTTTGGGCAAACTAAATCACAAAGTCAGGTATAGTAACAGGCAAACATTACATTCAGTGATGAATCTCAAAGTAGAAGGACTAATACAATTACTTATTGTATATTTGACTATTTCTAGGTCATTACTATTTGTACACTAGTTCAATAAATTCAGACAGAAAAACTAAATTGGTAAAAAAACAAAAATCTTGGGAGGCCGAGGCGGGTGGATCACGAGGTCAACAGATTGAGACCATCTTGGTCAACATGGTGAAACCCCGTCTCTACTAAAATTACAAAAAATTAGCTGGGCATGGTGGTGCGTGCCTGTAATCCCAGCTGCTTGGGAGGCTGAGGCAGGAGAATTGCCTGAACCCAGGAGGCGGAGATTGCGGTGAGCCGAGATCGCGCCATTGCACTCCAGCCTGGGTAACAAGAGCGAAACTCCGTCTCAAAAAAAAAAAAAAAACAAAAATCTAGCTAAACAAAATTTCAACTATAAGTTAAATTCTTTTCAACTTTATTAAGCAGAATGAGTTTACACTGGTAATGCTCAATGATAATCATTGTTATAGCCCTAACCAATGGATGAAGAATAATTTAGTTTAACTCAAATTGAAAATGATGAAATAGATGATTAGGATTAAGACTGTTCTACGGTGTGACATTAATGTTTTCTAGAAAGAATGCCTTTCACCTGAACTTATATACAGAAAAAAATTTGCAAAACATAAATTTACTCTGTAACCTTCTCTTATCATTTTTAACTCAGTCATATAAATTTGCTTTGAAATAACTTTCATTTGCAAATACAGAGTTAGCATCTTAATAACAAATGGCAAAACTCACACACGAACCCCTAACAAATATGGCGAAACAAATATTTTGAGATTGTTTAAAATAAAATACACATATACCTTCAACAGCCTGTAAGTAACTGTTCCAAAATCCCAAAGCTTTTACATCAGGTAATGTATGTACTGTAAAAAGATCACCAAGGATTTTTGCAGAAAGACTTTCAGGTTTATGGCACAGGATACTATAAAATGCTTCTGGGTAAGCTTGAATTTTCTCCAAAACACCAAGGGTTTTCAGACCCTGCTTAAAACTTAAGAGAAGAAAAGTAATGAGGCAACATTCATACCTGTGTGTTTGGTATTATATTAGGGAATGAACATTTTCAGGTAATTTTATCTGGCATATTTTTCAAAATAGCTAATGATTTTCAAAAAACAACAAAAGAACCCCAAATGAGAAAATCCTATTTTCAGATAAGAGGAAAAAGAAGATATGGATATACTATACATGATATGATACTTTCAAATCCAAAATGAATATTTTATGTGCCTACATTGTTTGGCTTTATAGTTTCAAAACTAACAAGTTTTTATTAATAACAAAGAAGTAGGCCGGGTGCGGTAGCTCAAGCCTGTAATCCTAGCACTTTGGGAGGCCAAGGCGGGTGAATCACGAGGTCAAGAGATTGAGACCATCCTGGTCAACATGGTGAAACACCGTCTCTACTAAAAATACAAAAAAATTAGCTGGGCGTGGTGGCGTGTGCCTGTAATCCCAGCTACTCAGGAGGCTGAGACAGGAGAATTGCCTGAACCCAGGAGGCAGAGGTTGCGGTGAGCGGAGATTGCGCCGTTGCACTCCAGCCTGGGTAACAAGAGCGAAATTCCGTCTCAAAAAAAAAAGAAGTAAACATCTGAAGTGTTTTATATTCAAGCCTCAGTGGTGTCCATGTGGGTGCTAATTTTGCAGGCATACAGAATGCAAGAACTATGGGGGCATGGCTACCTCCACATAGATTTCAAAGGATGCCATGGATAACCTGGGGGCCCAGGCAGAAATCTGCCACGGAGCTGAGGCTGTCACACAACGTCCACACTCAAAAATGCGATGCTTAGTAGATCTATGGGAGTAGGGCAGCCCCTTAAAAATTGTAGGGCTGCCAGCATGCAACTCCAGCCTGGAAAAGCTGCAGGCATAAGACTCCAACCTGAGAGAAATGAACCATGGACTGAGCACAGCAAAGCCCCAGAAGTAGGGGTGCTTGAGATGTTGGGGCTCAAATCCTGCCCCAATGTGCCCAGGATGTATGATATGGAGTCAAAAGAGATTATTCTGGAGGTTTAAGATGTAATGTTGTTTTCTTTGTTGGATTTAGGACTTTACTTATAAAAGTTACCCTTTACTTCTTGCATATTCCTCCCTTTTGAAGTAGAAATGTCTATCTTATGCCCGCTTTACCACTGTATCTTATTAATAAAAGTACTTTTTAAAATTTCAAATGCTCCCAGCTAGACAAAATTTGCCTCAAGATGAATTTCCCTTGAGTCTTACCCACATCTGATTCAAATGAGACTCTACTAGATTTTGGACTTTTGAGTAGATGCTGTAACTAGTTAAGACTTTTAAAGCAATTGAGGTGGAATGAATGGATTTTGTATGTGAGTGGGACATGAGTTTTGGAGGGCCAGGAGCAGAATGTTATGATTTGAACGTCTCCTTAGAAAATCATGTTGAAATTTAATGGCCAGTATAACAGTATTGGGAGATACGGTCCTTAAGAGGTGATTAGGTCATAAGGGCTCTGCCCTCATGAATGAATTAATGTCATTATTGTGGGAGTGAGCTCCTGATAAAAACTGATTTCCAGAGTACATCTCTGTCTTGTGTGCTCACTTGCTCTTCCACAATGCTATGACACAGCAAGACAGCTCTCACCAGATGCTGAGCAGATGCTGGCAATACACCTTTGGACTTCCCAGCCTCCAGAACTGTGAGAAATAAATTTCCTTTCTTTATAAATTACCAAGTCTCAGGTATTGTTATAGCAGCATAAAATGAGCTTAAAACACACATATGTTTATCTATTATCATTGAAAAGAAAAGCAAATAATAAAAGAATAAACCACAAACAAACTGTCAAAATGGTTACTTCATAAAGGGTTGAATATAGACATAGTAAGGATGAAAGCTATACTTCTTTGAATATACTTTTAATATATTCTTATTATAGATTTGACTTTGGAACTATATAAAGTATTTTATATAAGTTTAAAATAAAACCAAACAAACAAAAATTAATCACTAAAAATAAAAATGAAATTTATGGCCAATTTATAGCAACACAGAAAATATTCCAATGACTTATAAGCACAACAATTTGATAATTTTAGTATTGTTTATTCTGATACTGTTGGTAATGAAATGTGGAATAAATCACATGAATAGCTACTGCATATTCAAATTCTCCAGTGTCTTTACAAACTGGAATTCTCAGTATAGCACAAAGAAAAAGTTAAGTAAAAATCACGCAATAGGGAATCTGAATTAGAAGTATCAATACACACTGATAATGTATCTTTAAAGAAATTAAACCAAAACAAATAAATTTAAAATCCTTTATTTTCTAATTTGGGTTCACTGAAAGGGCCTAGATACCATGACCAACTCAGCAAAACAAAGCATCTCTAACATCCAGACTGTAGTTGTGAACTACTATTTCTCAATAAAAATAACAAAGGTTCCTTAGGCTAAAATGTACAAAATGAGTCTGAAAGACGTTGTGATACCATATAGCAAAAAAAGCTTACGAAGACCATTAAGGCTCACATCAAAAGAATAAACAACAACATCAAAAAGAGACTTATACTGGTCCAAGATATATACGTTCATACTTCAGTAATAAAAGTAACTATAACGATTTTAAACACATCAAATATATTTACATCTATGGATTAATGATACTACTTTTTTTTAATGAATTGATCATGTTTGGGATGATATCTGGTATCTGGTTTAAAATAATACTGTTCAGTAACAAGGGGAGGATATAGATGAATAGACAGGCACAGGTTAATAAGTGGTAGATCTGGATGGTAATTACAGACTACTTTCATATGGATATTTCCATTATTTAAAAAAATTGTAAGAGTGTAAGGAGATACATAAGTTATGTTTTCTAACTTAGCCCAGAGTTCTAAACTAAAGGAGAACAAGAATCATATACACCTTGTTAATCAAAGAATAGTCAGTATATATATTACCCAGCAGATAAAAGGTACCCAATAAATAGTTATTAAATGAATGCACAGAGACAGAATAGTGGGCTCATGTGGTAAGAGTTTTAAAAATAGTATTTTTTAGAAAAAATTCATAATCTGAAGTAGTGATTATTCCTATGAAAACATCATACATTTACACGATTTTTTTTATTTGAGAGGCAGTCTTGCTCTGTCACCCAGGCTGGAGTGCAGTGGCGCAATCTCAGCTCACTGCAACCTCTATTCTCAGGTTCAAGCAATTCTCCTGCCTCAGCCTCCCAAGAAGCTGAGATTACAGGCAACTGCCACAATTTGCCTGGCTAATTTTTGTATTTTAGTAGAGATGTGGTTTTACCATGTTGGTTGGGCTGGGTCTCGAACCCCTGATCTCAAATGATCTGCCTGCCTTGGGAACAAAGTGCTGGGATTACAGGCATGAGACACCGCGCCCAGTATACAATGCTTATTAAATGATCACAACAGCAATCATCCTAAAAAGGCTTAAAGTATTGTTTAAAAATAGCATTTAAACT
Source organism: Callithrix jacchus (assembly GCF_049354715.1). NCBI lineage: Eukaryota > Metazoa > Chordata > Mammalia > Primates > Cebidae > Callithrix > Callithrix jacchus. Next base: position 65,007,071 of record NC_133509.1, on the reverse strand, counting down.
TTTTTCTGAGATAAACATCTCATTTATTACCAAATATATCTCACATTACAAAATAACCACTTTAAATATGTAATTTGAGAGAACCATATATTAATAGAAACAACTTACCTTTTAAAGGGTTCTTGGACTCTCTGAATTACATGGTAGACAAGTATGTCTTTTACTAACATATATTTATCACTTAATGTCGTTATAAGTCTGAGACATCCAATAAACTCAAGGTAGTTAGAGCATTCATTTATTACTGACTTCAGGTCAGCTACAGTTGTTGCAGTATTTATCTGTAATGATGGAGAAAATAGAGCCACCTTATCCATTTATTTTTGAGTGTCATGCACATTTCAAATGATAATTTATACTCAAATTTCTGAGTACATATGGGTACTATGAAAGTAAACCAAGAACTATTTTTCTAGAATAAATGTCTGATGATCCAGTTCAACAAATATGTGTATTTCTGCCTTCAAGAAATCCAGAGTATAATGCCACTTTTCTACATGAAACTATACAAAAGGAAATAACTGACATTGAAAAATTATACGGCACTATGTAAGACTAGCTATTAGAGAGGCTAAGGTGGGAGGCTTGCTTGAGGTCAGAAGTTCAGGAACAGTCTGGGCAACACAGCTAGTCCCCTTCTCTAAAGAACTTTTAAAACAACAACAACCACCACAACAAACAAGGCCTGGTATGGGTGGTATGCACTGTAGTCCTAGCTGGTTGGGAAGCTGAGGCAGAAGGATTTTGAGCCCAGGAGTTGGAGGTTCAGTGAGCTATGAACACACCAATATACTCCAGCCTGAATGACAGACTGAGACCCTATATCTCTTAAAATGGAAAAAAAAAAAAAAAAAAGAAGGGAAAGTTACCTAGCACTAGATAGGCAAGAAAGATGACCTAATAATTCATGAAAAAGAGTATCAGCTGCAAATTAAAAGATGGACAGAATTTTACCAAGAGTATTTTAGTGAAAAGCATAAACAAAGAAATACTTGGCCATTTATGTGCCACTTTCATATAGGTTAGCTCTTAAAGGTACAGAGGGAGAAAGATAAAAATAGGAAGCAATCAATCCATTAACAGAAAATTTACTTGCAATTTCTTTTTCCTAAACATTCTTAGAGATTTGCATGACTTCCTCTCATTCATTCCAAAATTCTGCTGAATTTGCAAGAATGCAAACCTCATAAGTTTTTCATAACTATTCTGCTCAAAATATTACCTTTACACCCTGTCAAAGAGTAATTATTGGGCATATGTCGCCTCATCCCTGCAAACCCTCAACCACGCAGTCTTTTTAAAATAAATGACCAAACACTGGATAAGTATAGAAACGGGAGTACATAAAGCCATGAAGATAGCTGAAGTTCTTAAGTGCCCTAATGAAGAGCTTAAACTTTGTTCAACAGGCAATGAGAAGCCACGGAGGAGACCAAGGAAGAAAGCAATATGGTCAAAACTGTATTTCTGGAAGAATTATATTAGAACAAATTCTAATTATCTAAGCCTAGGGAAAATTTGAGTTTGGTAAAATAGGCATACTAGAAATAGGAAAGAAAGGTTGATGATAAATCAGTCTTAGATGACTTGACATACAACTGGAAAACGGAGGAGTAAGGAAAAATGAGAATAACTCTTTCTCCAGGACAGCTCAGAAATAAGACATCTTTTGGAAAGAAAAGGCAAACAGGCAAAAACAAAACACAAACAAAAAAGCTCCCCCAAAGAACAATCACACAAAAAATTCTGGGGAAAATATTAGTTTTATCTTAAACATGTTGAACTCAATGTGCTAGCAAGACCCAGGCCTTATATGTATATAAAAGTCTGGGGGCTCAAAACTAGAGGTCTGTGAATCATTTTAGAAAGATTATGAGAGACAAGAAGCTCTCCAAAGAATAAAGAATGAGGATTGTTAAGACAACACTAAAAAATGCTAAGTTTCAGGGGTAAGAAGAAGTAAGAAGCATTAAAGACAACAGAATCATCAAAAGTAGGAGGAAGTACATTAAATAAAATATGGCAGAGAAATTCTAAGTGGTAATTGCAGAAGTCACAGCAGATGAAAAATTAGAAAAGGCCTTTGGACATGGATATTTAGATCCCTGGATATAAACTATGAACTCGCTAACTTGAGACTGGTAGTAGGGACAGAAGCCTGATTACAAGAAATAAATAGAAAATAGGAAGTAGAAACAACGAAGCTTAAGTACACTTTTTTTTTTTTTAAGTAAAGAGGACACAAAAGGAAAAACAAAGAATTAAGCGTCAATTTAAAATATGATGTTAAGATAAACAGTCTTAGGGCAAATAAACAGAATTGTTAGAATACAGCATAGCAACTCACACTTCAATAGTGCTTACTCTGTGATTTAGAAACTGAGGTTTAGTAAGATTAACATGCCCAAAGTGACATAGCATATAGTAGTTATAAGAGTTGGCATTCAAACTAAAATCTGACTTCTGAGCCTATGATTTTTTTTTTTTTTTTTTTTTGAGACAGAGTTTCCCTCTGTTGTCCACCCTGAAGTGCAGTGGCGTGATCTTGGCTCACTGCAACCTTCGCCTGCCGGGTTCAAGCTATTCTGGTGCCTCAGCCCCCTCAGTATGTGGGATTACAGGTGCAGGCCACCTCACCCAGCTAGGGCCTATGCTTTTAATCATTAAACAATATTGCCTGTTAATGGAGACAATGGATACAGTATGCTTAAGCAGGAGGAAGATTAAGGAAGAAAAGTTAAATGGCTTACATTGTTTCAGTTTCTAAAGCAGTAACATGGGCTTAAGCAGGAGGAAGATTAAGGAAGAAAAGTTAAATGGCTTATATTGTTTCAGTTTCTAAAGCAATAACATGTTGGCAATGACATTTATTCAGCATTATAAATGAGTGTTTGTACATGTGACATGTTTAGTATAGGACCCACTGTAAGTGCTTAATAAATGGTGACTATTTTTAGGTGGACGCATGAAGTCCTCCCCGACCCCTACCACTTGTTTCCCTTCGGAAGAAATTCAGCCTGGCCTTTCTCTCCACCTATCATTCATACCTCCCTATAGAAGGAAGGATAAGCACTGTAACTGGTAAGCCAAATCCTTCCTTTCTTCAGATCCACCGGCCTGCAACGAAGTGCACTTTCATCTGCTTTCTAGCATGCAATATGGAACCTGCCTTACATGGTTTCTAGCAAGGCAGGCAAATCCACTTATTTCTGAGGAGTATTCACAAGCCATGTTGAACACAGATCAAAATCACATTAGACCACTAGTTTTACATTAAACATGGAACTTTAATCTCTAGCCATCTGACTTTTACAACTATCTCTTAAATGGTTCAGAACTCCACTGGTAAGCAGAAATATATGTTTACAACCCGTAACTCCTCCATAGAGAGTATTATTTTACTGCAGATCAGTCATTGCTATTAAAAGATACCTAGAATGTAGTGTGTATTTTAATAAACAGGTACATTTCTTACCCTGATTATAATTTGTGCCACATCAAAGTCTGAAACATCATCTAAAATTGGCTGGGTATGTTCTGGTCCATAAACAAGACAGTCAAACAGGGTTTTAGAAAAGAAACCAGGTGAAGGACCACCATGAACTAAAGAAATGGCAAGCATTTTGCCAGCTTCGTAGTAAAGATTCTCTTTCAGAGCTGTAAATACAGATGAAAATACATCAAATACATTTCTATTAGTATAAGATAACCATTATTTTTAATACATATATTAAAAATTAGTTCAAATATCTAAGCATTAAACATAATTCTTAGAAGCTACTATTACATAGAAAACATAGATCTCACCTAAAATATATAAAAAATATTTTTCTGAATATAAAGTAAAAATCTATTGTAGAAAACATAAAACAGAATACACCTACCACCATAACAGCCACTGTAAACACTTTGGTGTACAGTCATGCACCATATAAGGATGTTTTGGTCAAGAATGCACCAAATATACTAAGATGGTCCCTCAGATTATAATGAAGCTGAAAAACTCTTATGGCCTAGTGATGTTATACTGTCATGCATTACCTTTTGTATATTTAGATACACATATACTTGCCGTTGTGTTACAAGTGCCTAAATATTCAATACAGTAACATGTTGTACAGGTTTATAGTTTAGAACCAATAGGCTATACCATATAGCCTCAGCTACGCCAACTACGTTTGCATAAGTACACTTTATGATCTTTGTACAATGAGAAAATTGTCTAATGCCACATTTCTCAGAACACATCCCTGTCAAGTGACAAATGACTGTATTTGTACCACTTTGAGTATATAAATATACAAACATTTTGACTTATGCTTTATCCACTTATATTATAAACTTTTTATTATACTACTCAAAATTACTCAAATCTACAGTTAATAAATGCATTTAGACTGATTTAGAGATGTACTATAATGCAAATCATCTCCCTATTACTGGCTATCCTGGTTAAGTGACATTTCCAATTATATGAGACATAATGTTACAGTCAACATCTACTTAAATATTCTTGTCTATATTTATTTGATTAGGATTCCTACATGTGGTATTAGTGGGTCAAAGGATGGGAACATTTTTAAGGTTCTTGTTTGGAAAACTCTGCCCCTACCGCGAAAGCTCTCTCTCTCTCTTTCCCTGCCCCACAAAGAGGCTCCCTTATCTCTCACTTTACATACCGGCCCTAGCCCTCCCGCCGCCCAGCTTCCCGCCCAGCAGTTCAAACTGACCAACAGTTACCCACCACCTCGGCTTTCGGCTTCCCCACTCCCCCAGCCCTTCAGCTCCCTATAAAACAACCCTGCCCCTCTGAGCGGCGCGGCCATTTTTCCTTTTCGTCCCGGCTGGCCCGCCAGGAGGCTCTTTTCTCTCAATAAAGCCTGAACTTAAGACTTTCCTCTAACCTGTGGTCCAGTTTTTTCCGAACGAGCTCAGTCCTCCCGCAGAGGGTAGGTCGGACAGTTCTTGATCTGTATTATTAAATAATCTTTCCCAAAGGCACAAATTTACTCCCTACTGTATATGCTGTCGTACCTTACTGTCAGAGCTTGAATTAAAAATTGTCATTTAAAATGTATTATTAACTTTGATGTGCCAAAAAAAATCAAGTAAATTATTCCCAAATTTCTAAATTAATTGTTGAAAGCAACTTACTAATAAGTAACTAACAATACCTGTCCAATAACCTTACAAGCTACATATTCATAGTCAAAGAAACTGAGATCCAGATAAAGTAAGCAATTAATCTAAGGATGTAAAGAACTAGATGTGTACAATGTTGAATTCAGATTTTGTGATTTAAATTCACGTATACTCCACCATACCAAAACTGCCTTGATTTTGTTATAAATAAAATAAATTACGATTTGTATTTTATTTATTTTATTCTATTTAATTTTAAAGGGAGTTTAGAATTAAGACTATATGAACTATACAGAGTAAAAATGATGCTTTAGGCAATGGTGAGGATGTTTACAGAAAATATAGTAGGAAATTCAAATGAAACAAAATGTTTTCTCTTTCTTTCGAATTTCCTATTGCAGCAAAGTGGTATATAAGCCCCTAAAAGAGAATGCTAGAATTACCCACTGTTTTTTGAGATGCCTGTTTTAATTACCTTAAGTTCTCACCAATAGTAAAGAAAGAAAACTATCATATACATAACTGTGCAAAAAAAACCCCAAATTCTCACAAACAAAAGTACAATGAAAAATTGGTTACAGGAAACTATGTTACACAAACTCTGGGTTAAATGCAAATTCCAAATATACAAACAAGAAGAATTCAAATAATCATCCCCATTTGGCCACTTTATTATAATGAAATTAGAGTGAAGATAAAGTTATACTTAATTATGGATTAATTTTAAGAAGAATACTGCTATAAAGAATGTATATTCTTAAATAAAAAAAGTTTCACCACAAAATTTACTTTTTAAACTATCACTCCCCTTTCCCACTTTCCTGTAATTCTATCAGTAGTTTATTAATAAAGTAAACTGTATATTTAGAGCACAGGTATTAAATACTAATTCTAACCAATTCTCTCTCTCTCTGTTTCTATACATGTGATATTTGGTATATACAACAATAAATAAAATAATTACCTTGAGAATTTAGAGACAAGTTCTTTGACAAGGACCCTTCGAACAATGATGAGTTCTCAAGATGTTGCATTAAGAGACTCAGAAATTCTTGCTTTGATCCAGGTTGCTCACTTCCAAAATTATCATTTTCAATAACATATGCTACTTCAATTGCATATGAAGGATTAAAGCTTTTATTTCTGAATCCATCTATGGCACTATTCCAGATATTGGCTTTGTTGATATATAATCTTTTAGTTTTTTTTTTAATTTGGAATCCTAACTCTATTAATAGTGTTGATACATTTCTTCTAAATTTGCTGCCTTGCCTATAAAACATGAATTTAAACAAAGAGGTAAGTACTTTAAAGTACTTTATGTGAAACAGCAGTTATACAGCCAATAAAACAAGACAAGGAAAACAAAGATTAACGGGATATTCTTCCCCAACTCCTACCCAAAATCTTAACACTGGCTGCTACTAGAACCAAAAACAGTTATTTGATAATCTTCATTTTAAATTCTTAATTCCTCACCTCAATCTTTTACCAAATTAGAATCACTTACGAGAATGTTGATAGATAATTATCTCAAATTTGACCAACCAGTAAATTAAGGTTTGTTAAGAATCAGAAGCTCAAATTCTCACCTTCCTTGCTAATGGCTATAATAAACTTCCTTAACTGTAGTTTACTTCATATTTACTATATCATTTTTTAAAAAAAAGTAAATGTAATCTCTGCTTACTATATAAGAAACTTAGGCTTTGAGAGATTATACAGTGTATTTTAAATCATAAAGTCATAATTAACAGTTGAGCTAATATTATAAATGGAATTCACAATTCCTCAAATAGTACCTTGTAGTCTAGACCAGTAAGTCATGAAGTGTGGTCCCAGACCTGCAGCAGCATCACCCCGTAATTTGTTAGAAGTGCAAATTATTGAGCCCTACAGCATATCTACAGAATGAGAACCTCTGGGCAGGAAGCCCAGCAGTCTGTTTTAACAATCCAAGTGACTCTATAAACCAGCTCAATCACTCCTTCCCTGTTTCTCCATCTGTAATTGGAATTAATTTTCTCAAAAATAATCTTGTTTTGGGCAATGCCCATTGATCATTTTTCATACCAAGTATGAATCTGTCCTACCCCAAGACATTAGAGTGCCCTAGTGTGGGCCAAGTTTTGCTTTTTCATATGATCCTCTCTTCATTATCTCATGCTGAATAAAGGCCAAAGTCCTTTGGAAGTAAGATAATTCTTCAGAAACGGATCTTTTTATAGCAGGCTGATTCCTTGCTCCTGCCTGGATCAGGGGAATGCTGATGCTATTCTTTTATTAGAATATGACTGGACGTTAATGCAGGAGCAAGGAGTCAAGCTTCCCTGGTGTAACATCTTTGGAAATCTAAATATTAAAATTATTTTAAAATAATGTGAACACCTATTTTGATACTGAAAGCATTATAACAATATTTGTAACAGATTTTTCAGTTGAGTGGCACATTAAAACGGATACTCTCCATATTTTGAAGAGTACTTAATATTCTACCCATCTGCAAATCCAGTTATCGAATGTTTTCACAAAAATTCTCTTTAGTATCTTGTAAGGTTTTAAACTTGAAACTTTTGTTTTTAGAGACAAAATCTCGCTGTGTCACTCCGGTGGTAGTGCAGTGGCATTATCATAGTTCACTGCAGCTTGACCTCCTGGGCTCAAGCAATCATCCCACCTTAGCCTCTTGAGTAGCTAGGACTACAGGTGCACCCCACTGTACCTGGCTATTTTCTTAAAAATATTTTTGTTGAAACAGTCTTGCAGAATTGCCCAGGCTGATTTGAACTCCAGGGCTCAAATGATCCTCCCACCTTAGCCTCCCAAAGTGTTGGGATTACAGGTGTGAGCCACCATGCACACCCTAAACTATTTTTAACAAGAAAGTATATCATCATGCTTAGCTACTAATTTTCTATTTCTTCCCTGTTGGGTAAAACAAGCTTCTAAAAACTCTTTTGCAAATCTATATAAACTTAAAAATCTTAACTACAGCTGAACAAACACCTGACATTATAAAGATGTAATTCCGGTCTTATTTAAATGTTTAAGATTTTGAGAGTAAATTATTTTGCTATCTATGGAAACAGAAATTAATACGATAATAGTATGCATGCCTTAAACTTTCTAAAGGGAAGAGCTGACATTTATACTCCAGACATTGACAGTAAACAAGCAAACAATGATTATAACATCAAAAAATGGCGGGGCATAGTGGCTCACACCTGTAAACTCAACATTTTGGGAGGCCAGGAGTTTAAGACCAGTCTGGTCAACATAGCAAGATTCCATCTCTAGAAAAATTTAAAAATTAGCCAAGCATGGGCCTTTGTAGTCCCAGCCACTTGGCAGGCTCAGGTGGGAGGATCACTTGTGTCCGGAGGTTGAGGCTGCAGTGAGCCATGCCACTGTACTCCAACCTGGGTAACAGAGTGAGACTTCATTTCTAAAAAAAAAAAAAAGTAACAGAAAAAAAAATTCTATATTAAATAGGATTCTTTTATTTTAATAAAGTGACATGGTTCGCTTGACATTTTAATTTCCTGTCTCACTCTATAATCACGTAACATTTTAAGCACATTTTCCATGTCAAGTGTTTTTCAAACTATCTTGAAAGTGATCTATAATAAAAAATATGTTTTACATCATTAGTACATAAAAAATAATTAGGATAGATATACTTTTCCTAAGTATGATGCATTTTGGTATTTTGTATTCTATTCTATCCCATTTCATTTTCTTTAAAATGCTGGTTGCATTGATTCCATGATCAAAGGTTGGATCCTGAAGGTTGAAAAATACTCTTCCAGACTATTATATGATCGCCTAATATTCTAAGTGTACATGGCATTTCCCATCATACTTTTCTCCAATTACGTTTTTATGTAGGTTTTCTACAATTCAAAATACATACCTCAGTATATCTTTACTCTGTGATCCAGGTGACTGTCTGGGTAATTTAGGTGATGACTCTCCCAACAAACAATCTGTAATCCCCACATTATTGGAGTTGGGTAATACATGTTTTTTGGCTTTTTGGAACTCTCCTACAGATTTAAATTTCAATATTAGCATAATAGAGACAAAGGTAAAAACTTTTAAACATACATTTGAATAAAAACTGTATTCAAAATTACAAAATATTACCTGAATTGTAGATAATACCCCTACATTCCAAACACTCCCAATTTTGTTCCCATGACCGTAGTGAAGAGCAGGCTAAATGTGTGCCACTGGAACCACAACACTGACAGAGCTTTATTTCCCATTTGCTGAGGACATAAAGAAGCAGATACTAACATTTTGTTATTATTCTAGTTTCAACCACTAGCAATGTCCACAGGCCCTACCTTCTTACACACACACACACACACACACACACACACACACACACACACACGTTTACTAAACGAGGAAAAAGATTATCTGCTCCAATAAATATTTCTAATGTAAAAATCAAAACTAACTTATCACACTCATATGCACATACACGAAGAATATAAACATCAGAAAAAATAAAAAAGGAGAGAATAAATTTATCTTTTCTATTTTGAGATAATTATGTTTAAAGGAAGATTGCTGTCTGTGTCTGATATGCATGAAACATTCAGTACATTTCAAGGTAAGAAATATTTCCTAAAATAAGCCTGCTCAAACACCTCAGGTATTGTGCAATTAAATAGAATCTGGACTTCCTACCTGGCTCATATTTATATTCTCTGTCATCTGTTCCCAGCTCCATGTTTCCCCACTATGTTATGTGATATATGCCAGTCCATATTCATATTTTCTCCATGACTATGGGTATAGGCTATAGTGTGGGGCTCCAGACTTTTTTGGGTATGACTACGCCTTCTCTGTTTAGAAGCAGAGTTAGCTACCTTTGTGTGTGAAAGTGTCAGTGGCAAGAGAGGTAACTAGATATTATCCCTCTGTGTGGGTGTGCATATTCTTGTGTGTGTGTCCTCTATGAGTGTGTGTGTGTGTCTGCCCACTGACAACAACGAGGAGGAAGAAGCAGCTAACCTAAGTTCTCACTGTGTTCATATGAAAAGTAAAATCCTCGCAATTGTAGAAGGCAGAGAGAACCACTGTCACTTCTGTTGTAAAGAGGAAACCAAGGCATAGAGGGGTCAATACTCGCCCCCTCAATTTCACACTAGCCAAGTCTCAGTGTGAGGATTCCAACTCAGTTTATCTAGCTTTGGACACATGCTTTTAAGCATTAACCATTCTGCCTTTTACTAAAACTGCCTTCCTCTCACTAGGATGAGAGGGCATGAGATTACAAAGCAGTCATTCAGATAGATAGCATCTTTGTCTTAGAAAGAAGATTTAGCTACAGATTGAGAGACCAATGGTATATAAGAAATACATATAGGTTAAATAAGAACAGCCTAAAATAAATTTGAAAAATATGAATGAATTGCTTCTTAAAATCCTATATACATTATTATTATATCTGTGCCTTAGCACAACTCTTGAGGGAGGTATTATCAGTGTTAACGAATGAATAATCAGGGTCTCTAGATCAAGTAACACAGACAAGAATACATGTTACTTGACACTTACAATGAGATCTCTGCCTTTTAAGAATTTTTGGTTTAATAGCATTAATTTAAATAATGCCAACTATATTGTAACAAACACAATGAAGGGAACCCCTAGCCCAGAGTAGGGAATCAGGAGTGAGGAGAGTTGCTTATGGGAAACTTTCTAAAGCAGGCTAGACCTCAGCTGAGTCTTCACAATTAGGTAGTAGCTGTCCCAACCAAATCACTTTTCATGAGAAACAAGGCTCCCAATATTCTGCTCTACATGCTGAGCTTACTATGCTAAGTAAGATTACATAACAGTGATAACAATTTATTGACATTTCCTACATAGGTTTTGTAAACTGAATGTTACTTTTTATCCTACATCTTAAAAAATGAAGCTACTCTTGGTTCCTACTATCTAACAGAGTATAGTGTACCTAAAATGCACAAAATAACTGTTGAAGAGCTGTATCCACTGACATTACAAAAGAATAATCAATATATTTCAAATGCCAAACCCTTTTTATAGTGGTCTAAAAGAAACAGTGCCAGATGAATCTAGTTAAATTATCCTCCAGAACAGTGCTGTCCAACAGAAATACAATGTAAACCATATATGTAATTTAAAACTTTCTAGTAGCCACAATAAAAATGTAAAATTAGTAACATATTTTATTTCCAAAATATTATCATTTTGTTCAATATGTAATCTATGTAAAAATTATTAACAATAAATTTCTTTGGTCATGTAAGTTCTTTAACTCATATTAAAATAATATGACTATGGGCTGAAATGTGTCTCTTCCCACTTCATATGTTGATGAGGTAATTATAGTAAAATAACGTCATATGGGTGGGCCCTAAACCAATATGACTGGTGTTCTTAATAAAAAGAGTTCAGGACATAGACAACACATTGACAGAGAGACAACTCGTGTGAGGACATAGCTAGAATACAGCAAACTGCAAGCAAAGGAGAGAGGCCTCAGAAGAAACCAAACCTATTAATACCTTGATCTTGAACTTCCAGCCTCTAGAATTATGAGAAAATAGATTTCTGTCTTTTAAGCCACCCAGTCTGTACTATTTTGTTAATGGCAGCCCTAGTGAACTAAGCCTTTGGTATGTATTTACAGCATCCTCGCAATTTGGAAAAAAGAAATTTCAAGTGCTCAATAGCCACATGTGGCTAGTGACTACCAGACAGGATAGTGTGACTCTAGAAAAGAGTCTCATGATAATAATAACCAGAGAAAGAGGTTACAACTATACTAACTGCAAACATTTCTCAGTAAACAGATGTAAATGTGCATTAGAACATATCTCTCATCTCAATTTAAACTTCTAACATCCTAAGAGCAAAACTACATTTCACTAACTAGAAAACCTACTTTCTCAGCAGAAGGATTAAACAAGGAACCAGTAAGTACAACTGAACTTTCAGAAATACCTGTCAGGTGCATTGTAGTCTCGCCCTTCTTTGCAACGACATCTTCGAACATCACAACGCTCATGGTGCTGCAAAAGCTCTTGATAAGCATTTTCCTCTAATTCCCAGGATGCATCTCTATAAAAGAAGCAAGATATAAAATATGCTTTGACCTATAAATAATGTTATATAAGAGGATCAGGAATGAATCTAAAAATAAAAACTTTTATATACTTAGGAAAAAAATAGTAAAACTTGTCCTCTTCAGGATTCTCTTTAAGATATAAATCCATTAGTGTCATTTTATCATACAGTTAATTAGTCTCATAATGAAATGCTAAATGAAAAGTTAACAAGAAATTTTCTACAACGCATTTTCCCTAATATTTCACTTTCCATTTTTAAGTTCACTATCATTATTTCTGGATTCCTCATGTTTAAATGTTAAGAAAATTCTTATACATTTTAAACCACATCTTGATTCTCTTAATTTATACATACTATTTTGAAGTCTATTATAATTGTGCATAGAATCAATCAACTAAAATTGGACAAAGCTGAGCTATGTATTAAGATATTAAAAAATCAACGAATGAGACATTTATGACACAGTCCCTGCTTTCTAAGAACTGGCAATCTAGGGGAGGAGGAGGTTTTGCATTTCACCATTTGAAATGACTACCAGTCCATGCTGACTGAATCAGATGTAAGTGATTATTGCCATTGCTATTACATCCTACCTTTAAAATCTCTCTTTTTTTTTTGGGCAAAAGGCTAAATGTTACTCACTTTTCAGGAATATGAATTCCCATTCTCAACATCTCTTTCTGAAAGATGTCGCTATTATTGCATATTGTACACCTAAAAAAAAACACTCCCGCATTTATTGCTTGAACCTATAGTGGAAAATAGAAAGTCTACTGTTAATGATTTAAGTCTGTCATCAGGTTATATATCATGTAACTAACAGAACATGTGCTATTTTTTTAAACAATATATTATGAAAACATTTTCTATGTTAGTGGGTTCTCAAACTTTATCCTTATAAACTAAGTTATCCTACTGTTAAAATCTAGAATTCTTATTTTCCCCAATGGTTAAAAAAAAGCCAATTAATAGACTGTTCTTAGCTTTACATCACCCACATATTTTTCTCTATCTTACTGTGTAATGTTATTTGTTACTAAATATTGTACTGTCCTCCAAAATGTGAGAAAAAATTAAAACTCTTGAGTTACTTCATCTAGAAATGGTGTTTAAATGTTACATAAAAATCATCACTGTTTCTAGATAGCTTTCTTCCCCAATCGGGAGAAGTATAAAACCTATCCTCATTGCTACAGCAAATACAGATACAGAAGCACGAGACAGAGAATACTCAGAAGGAAACAGGAAACTGTAAGCCTACTGGAAAGAGTAGCTAGTTCCCAGTAAAAACTAGTACCATACATTTATTTAACAGATAGTTAATTCTTGCTTTATAGATGCCAAACGCCATGCTATGCACCAAAAATACAAACAACATTTGGTATTATATACCAAAAATGAAAATATGACAGATAAAACTTGAAGGAATTCTACTGAGTTAGGTATAAAGGCATAAAACTACAATACTGTGTGTAGTGTATTTTAAGTATATACACGAAAGAAACAGGAAGAAGTACCTAAGACTACACTGATAAATATGTCAGAGGGTTAGTAAAGCAAAAGCTAAGTTTAGAAGAAATAGAGGTTTGCCAGGAAAATAGGACAGAAGATATTCCAAGGATGGGGAATAATATATATGAAGTTTCCCTAGCAAGAGAGAGAATGTGTGATTAGTAAAGTACAATTAATAATATACTTAAGGATTACATTCTTACTAAACTGGACTAAGGAGAGGCTAGATAGGTTAAGTTAAAGCCAGTAGTAAGAATAATAATTTTTTTTTTTTGAGACGAAGTCTTGTTCTATTGCCCAGGCTGGAGTGCAGTGGTGCAATCTTGGCTCACTGCAACTTCTGCCTCCTTGGGTCAAGCGATTCTCCTTCCTCAGCCTCATGAGTAGCTGAGACTACAGGTGCATGTCACCACGCCTGGCTAATTTTTTGTATTTTTTGTAGATATGGGGTTTCACATGTTAGCCAGGATGGTGTCGATCTCCTGATCTTGTGATCCACCCACCTTGCCCTCCCAAAATGCTGGGATAATAGGCGTGAGGCACTGTGCCTGGCCAAGAATACATTGACAGGGAATAAGGCACCAGAGAAAGACCAACTAGTGATCTCCTACCAAAAAAGTGTCTGAAATTAAAGCAATGAGAGTAGGATTACAATAAAAAGGACACACAGAATATACTAAGTAGACTTGATTACACTTGGGGAATGACTTATGGATGATGAAGAGAGAAGCTAATAAAGAGGATTCCAGGTTCAGACAATTAGCAAGTAACACACACACACACTCACGCACTCTCTCTCTCACTCACTCACTCAAAATACAGGAGGGAAGCAACAGGTTACTGAAATCAAGTGACACAAACACACATTCACTCTCTCTCTCTCTCTCTCTCTCACTCACTCAAATACGGGAGGGAAGCAATAGGTTACTGAAATCTCTGAACCTAAAGGATATTTGAGCAATAGCAGACAGATGCCAAGATCTTACTAAATATGGTATAAAATACAAGGATGTATCTGGTATAGAGGGGAAAAAAACAGTATAAGACACATGAAAGATATCAAGAAGACTAGAGTAATGATAGGGAAATCCAAGCTGAACAAGAATAGTGACAATTCTCTAGACCCAGAATGGAAAGTTGTTTTTTTTTTTACCAATTTCTTTGATATTAATCTCTAGTCTGCTATCCTAGAATCCCAATGTATAGCATTTGTAGGGGTTACAAGTAACGACATTTGTTTAACCACATACAGCTATCTAGATTGGGTAGACTCCATATACTATTTCAGTTAAGACTGATAACAGAGTACAAAAGTTACTGGAACTCCTTTAGAGAGAGTGACTCAAGAATTAGCCCCATCTTAGTATGCACTAATCAAGTATAATAATTGCTTACTGATATTATATCCTAGACAGGTGTTCATGTGAGTGTGATCTTAAATTATATTTGCATAAAGTAGACCTACTTTGTTAGTAATATTATTTCTACTTTTTTAATGAGAAAATTAAAAACTCATTATTTTCAGAGTGTTCATAAAAGGCTTAATACTAGGTCAAGTTTGAGAACCTTTCTTTGCTTAATTATTAACATATAAATGAGGAAAATCTTATGAAAAATAATATACTGTTACGAAATTAACAAGATGACACATTTGGCAGCAATTATATTCACCCAAATACAAACCCTTAATTAAGACAAATTATACTCTTTAAAGATTCTCATATAATATGAACTTCTTCCTCAATAGGTAAGGATAACAGTTCACAATGTTGTTTATTAACTGCACTCTCTAGGATACTTTTATAAACACCTCTTTGTAAGTATTAACAGAATTTCTAATATTTCCCCAACAAAATAGACTTCATCCTGCACTTTTCTTTTTTTTTTTTTTTTGAGACAGATTTTTGCTCTGTCACCCAGACTGGAGTGCAGTGGTGCTATCTCAGCACACTGCAACCTCTATCTCCTGGGTTCAAGCAATTCTCCTGCCTCAGCCTCCTGAGTAGATAGGATCACAGGTGTGCACCACCACACCGGGCTAATTTTTTTTGTAGTAGAGACAGGGTTTCACCATGTTGGCCAGGCTGTACTCAAACTCCTGACCTCAGGTGATCTGCCTGTCTCGGCCTCCCAGAATGCTGGGATTATAGGCATGAGCCACTGTGCCTGGCCTTCATCCTGCACTTTTAACTGAATAATCTTAAATGTAAAGTTCAAGGCCCATACAAAAAATAATAATAATAATCAGTCAAGCTTTACTACTTTTAGTACTGTTAGTATTTTAAAGATTTTATTGAAATAAGAGAACTTATATTTTCTAACTTTTAAAAATGTGGGCCATTAGTAATAATAACCTTTCATTTCACTAAACAATAACAAACTTTAAAAAACAGTATTAGGCTGGGCACAGTGGCTCACGCCTGTAATCTCAGCACTTTGGGAGGCCAAGGCGGGTGGATCACGAGGTCAAGAGATCAAGACCATCCTGGCCAACATGGTGAAACCCTGTCTCTACTAAAAAATACAAAAATTAGCTGGGCGTGGTGGTGCATGCCTGCAGTCCCAGCTACTCAGGAGTCTGAGGCAGGAGAATTGCTTGAACCCGGGAAGTGAAGGTTGCAATGAGCCAAGATTGCGCCACTGCACTCCAGCCTGGTGCCTGGCAACAGAGCAAGACTCTGTCTCCAAAAAAAAAAACAAAAAACCAAACAAACAGTATTAAACTTAAGAAAATCTTTTGTTATTTGGCATTTTATTATCAGCTAGCACTTTCACATGTACATATTATATTTGATGTTACTAATAACTGAAATCTTTTTAAAATTTTCAAGTATTTTCAGAATCAAAGAAATATTAAATTGTTTAGTGTTGTATGTTTTATTTACTTGAAAAGTAGTAATCAGGTTTGATGCATAAAATGACTCCAAAGAACCAATATTTTTAATTGACAGTAATTAGCTTCCTGTTAAGAAGTTGTAAAGTGTTTACCATAGGGAAAAAAGTCTACTAACATTTATATCTTAACTTGCTATCAAGCTTTTTATCATTTCAAATATCCTGGTTTTCAGCTTAAAATGTAAATGAAACTTAGAAATTAAAATCTAGTTTATTCATTGTGAAAGCAAACAACATCCTTAGTAAAAACAACAAAATTCTGTAAGTGTAAATATACATTAAAAGGCTTCATCTAAAGTATGCAAGTATGTATTTATTTATTTTGAGATGGAGTTTCGCTCTTGTTGCCCAGGCTGGATCTGGGCAATGGCGCGATCTCAGCTCACTGCAACCTCCGCCTCCCAGGTAGCTGGGATTACAGGCATGTGCCACCCTGCCTGGCTAACTTTATATTTTTAGTAGAGATGGGGTTTCTCCATGTTTGTCAGGCTGGTCTCGAACTCCCAACCTCAGGTAATCCACCTGCCTCAGCCTCCCTAAGTTTTTGGATTATAGGGGCGAGCTATTGTGTCCAGCTAAAGTATTCACTGACTCTTAATTGTACACTTAAGGTGATTTTTATATGTAAAATGTGCTTCAAATTAAATGCTTTAAAGCTGTTTTTACAAGGTAACAAGTAGTAAGAGCTAACACACACGTCAATTCTTTCTAATTTAAAATTTAAATCACAGAGCCATAATTTTATATCAATCAGAGAAAGCTTACAGAATGTGTATCTTACCTGTAAACAGTCTCTATGAAACCAAGCGTTCTTACAACAAGGACTTCGTAATATGTTATAACTTGGAATAGGCTGAATAAATTCCAAGCAAATGGTGCATGGTAAGGACTCTTTATAATTATTAGATGTAATTTGAACAGGTCGATGGTTCCAACAAAATGACCTAAAAATGTAAATTATTTAAAAAAAAAATCGAATGAACTGCAAAGCAAACTAGGACAGCACTATATAAAAGAAAATTCATTTGTGTCTGTGTCATAATTCACCTACAACAGACTGGAACCTTGGCACTAAAAATTAAGTCTCATAATCTATGACCGAGGAGAGAACTGGACATTCAAAAATCTGAACTTTTCTGGTAATGAGATTTACTTATACAGAATCTCAGAAACTAATTATTATGTTGAGAATCCTATATAATATTGTTAGCAATGCAGTGTACACATTATTGTACTCAACAAGTGGGTACATGCTATTGTCCTCAAAATCATACGAAATTAAAGGAGGCAGGAACTTACACCTAAAAAATATTTTAGTCATATAACACATAAAATGCAATTAATAACCTATTCCCCATTCACTTTATTTCTATTTGTATTTTCTAAACTGTAATTTTTTTACATAACAATCCATTAAACAGGCCAAAAACACAAATACTAAAAGAAGTAGAATACTCATGATACTAAATGCCAAAATTCAAAACATTTTGATGTTTAAAGTTGTATTCAGGAAGGAAATATTTTCAGGGACATCGTAGGGCATAATTTTTTTTGCGGACTCAAATTTACATCTTTGATTTTGATTTACTCAGTGAGAAATGCATATAGCCCTGTGAAGGATAAGTCGACAATAATTCTAAGGGGTGACATAAAAATCTAGAATTATGTAAGGTGGAGATATTCATTGAACTATGAATAAATTAACAATTTCATGTTATATCCAAAAGCTGAAAACTGAAGGTAAATACTAATCATTAGGCCTATCCTAGAAATGGTAATTCGCAAGATTTGGCACATAGAAATGACCCTGTAAGGGTGGGCAAGAGGGTAATATATACATAAAACGTTATGACAACCCTGCTGCTCTAAAAATAAAATTTACAGGCATATTATATCATTGGGATATCTATTTTCCACTATTCTCTAACATTTGACCTTCATATTTAGCAGCTAAATAACTCACGCAAAATTGCCAGTAAACTGGAAAATACATTCTCTCTCAAGTCCACAGGGGAAATGATAACTTCGTTTACATCGGGGTGCAACACATCCAATTGAAGCACCATTTTTCTTGCAAATACTGCATTTCTAGAAGAATATATGAAAATAGGGAATCACAACATAAAACAAAAAACAGTACTATAATACGATCAAGACATAAATAAATACTCCTTGTGGGAAATCTGAAAATTATTTAATCATGTAACAGCTGTGATAATGGTATATTAAATATCCTGAAAAAACTGTTCTAGCCTGAAAGAATCTCAAGACACCGAAGATTCACTCCTGTAACATTTTTGATAAATTAAACATCTCTAGCCTAATATGCGAATAAGACAGAGAAGCCCCTTTTCCTTCCCACTAAAATATTTTAAACTGAAGCATTTATAAACATAAAAGCTATATACTTGAACAGCTCATTGAAATCTCAAGAGAAAGTACATAAATTAGGCAATATTCACCAAAAAAGAATAGGAAAATACTATAAAGCAATTTGTAAAAAAAATGGCTAAGATCACTCTTTTCTGATCAAATGAAAAGGTGTTAGACACCTGTACAGAGCCAGAGTAGCCCACCCACTCTGAGGGGGTCAGCAGCAAGGCTGCTGTGAACTTCGGGTGAACTCCAGAGTAGCGAAACCATAATAGGGGCATGTGTATTTCTCGGAGAAGAGCAGTTGGACCTAGCGAAAGATAACCAGCTTTCACTGACTTAGTTATAAGATTAACTGAAGTATGGGAATTATAACTACAGGCTGTTCTGAGTAACTGCACCCTCCCTCTGCTGTGTGTGCTTTGTAACATATAAAATAAAGTAGTCTGAGACAGGACAGGGCCAGAGAAATTGATACTTTCACTTTCCTGGACCACCTGGCCCCACTTTTCTGTATGTCTGTCTTTGTACCTTTCTTCATTCCCCCACCATTCCCTCATATTTGAACCCTTGTGCAGCGCAGGACGCAGCACACGCCACAGACACCTATAGCTGATTTAGAGTGGTCTCCAGAAAGTTATGCTCAGATCCCAACTCCCAGTACCTATGAATGTGAACTTATTTGGATATAGGGTCTTTGCAGATGTAATTAAGTTAAGGATATTGGGAGGAGATCATCTTGGATTTAGGGTAGTCCTTTAATAAAATAACTGATGTCTTTACAAGAGAAAAAAGAGAGATTTAAGACACAGGCATATACAGAGAAAGGTTTATGAAGACAGAAACAGATTGGAGTTATGCTGCCACAAGCTAAGGTACTCCAAAGGTTGCCAGCAGCCATGAGAAACTGGGAGAGAGGCAGGGAATCAATTCTCCCTCAGTGCCTCTAGAAGGAACTAACCCTTCTGACACTTGGATTTATAATTCCAGCCTCCAGAACAGTGAGGGAATAAATTAGTTTAAAGCAGCAAATTTGTTATGGCAGCCCTAGGAAATGAATATACTAGCAGTGCCACTAACTGAAATATAATAGCGGTACATAAACACAAAGATTATTATATAAATCAATCATTAGCAAAATACAGAACAGTATGTAAAACACCTAGGAACCCTTAAAATGGCTATTAAAATTGTCACTGATTCAGGGATTACAGAGTTACTGCTGACCCCTTTGAGTACCGCCCTAGGTCAATGGAGAATATATGGACAACCTGAAACTTCCAACAAACTGACAAAAGGAATTCTAGTTTGAGTTCACAACCAGGGCTCTTCTTTTCAACGGTTCACAATATACATGGAAAGGATTCAGATGTTTTACCAAAACAGGTACAGGCTGACTATCCCTAATTCCAAATTTTAAGATCCAAAGTGCTTCAAAATCAGAAACTCTCTGAATGCCAACATGATGCTCCAAGGAAATGCTCACTGGAGAATTTTGGGTTTTGGATTTTCAAATTAGAGGTGTTCAACTGGTAAGCAAATATTCCTAAATCTGGAAAAAACAAAAACAAACAAAAAAACCTCAAATCTAAAATGCTTCTGGTTCCAAGCACTTTGGATAGGAGATATTCAATCTGTAGTTCCAAACTATAAGGGGACCTGTAGAGACCACCTTTTACCACAAACTCACCTATCACCAGGAAGTTGAGGAATTATGATACTAGTATCTTACATTTAGTATCTTTCGTAGTCCTTAGATTCATGCTAACCTTTCTCCCAGGGTTTTTCTCTGTGCCCTAGAACCTCTGTTTTCACCATTAACTCTTCTACCTTCTTGAGACTGTCAAAAATAAGTGCCTGCACTTCTCTGTCTCAACTAAAATAAATGTTCCTATATGCTTCCCTTTTAGACTTTCTTGAATAAAGCTGCTTATTTTTCCATCCTCCTTAATTTCCAGACTTGGTATGGGGTGGGACATGGACAGGGCAGGAAAGGGACAAAGAGAACATTATTTTAGTTCTCTGTTGAATACTATAGGCCACTACTCAATTTTCACACTTTGAAAAATCTGGACCTTTGAGCCTAATGACATTTACCCATCTGTTATCTGCTAACTTCCTAGTCACTCCTCCACCTCACGACTTTGGCACCTGTCAAAACAAAGTCTAAACAACTCCAGCATTTATGGGACAATCTTTGACTTCAACTATAATGTATTGGTGCCCTTCATTTCTCCTCCAGTGTAATAATTAATCCTCTCATCACCCAAAGTGCTCCCCAATGAAAATAATCAATTCTGGTATCACATTCTCTGAACAGAACTCCATATACCTCCAATAGTCTCATTCTCTCTCATTATTTTTACTCAGACCTTACGGAGACCTTTCCCTGAATATAGCATAGTGGCTATTACATAGAAGATGGTCAAAGTTTAGAATGCCTATCCTAGAAAATAGAAAGGGGCACTGAATATAACCATACAGTGTCAGAGAAGTGTCATGAGATACAGAGATCATGAATTACCAGTCTGCATAGCTGTGTAATTTCTAACTCAATCCAATATTACAACCTCAGCAACTGAGGTATAAGAATAAAAAAGGCCAGGCATGGTGGCTCATGCCTGTAATCCCAACACACTGGGAGGCTGAGGCAGGCTCATCATCTTAGGACAGGAGTTCGAAACCAGCCTGGCTGGTAGAAACCCCATTTCTACTAAAAAAAAAAACGAGGCAGGAGAATCACTTGAACTTGAGAGGCAGAGGGTGCAGTTAGCCCAGATGGCACCATTGCACTCCAGCTTGGGTAATAAGAGCAAAACTCTGTCTCAAAATAACAACAAAATACCATCACCACCACCACCAAAGAATAAAAAAGCAAATCGTTGGGTTGACTCAGGACTGAAGGTTCAAAGGTTTGCAGAACAGCAGAGTGGAGTTACAATCATAATTCTGATAGAGAAGACTGACCATCAGATCTTAATTCTGATGGTCAATTCTGATGGACAGGTTGGAATAAGATAAAGAAGTGAAGTCAGTATTGTCACATGTATTATCCACGGTCAATTTAGCTTTCTTTCATGGGCAAAAATATAAACTGTTCTCTTAAAACTTACTGTATTTAAATGACAGAAATATGCACTGAAACATAAAGTCATAAATTTCTAGTACAGAAACCAACAGAAAAGACTTCCCAAGTACTGACAATATTTATGGCATTTAGTGTAATAATAAAATAATTTACTTACCAGTTTAGAAGCTCTATTTACTTCCTTCCTGATATCTTCTATTAGAAAACCATAAACTCCTTCTTCTTCTTTACCTCTCTGCCAAATTCCACTTGACATCAACTATGAATATATTCTCAATTAGAGAATAAACTCTTAAGAAACTAGTTAGGAATTGAAAATATATATCCACACTATTCAGTCTAATAAAAAATAGATACAAAATGGCTCGAATTTCAAGTAGCTCTCTATAGTAGTTATTTTTCACGGTCAAAGTAAGAGGCTACTCACATTGTTTGACTTAGAAGACACTATATATTATCAGTTTGTATATCCTAGTTTCTAAAAGCATTCCAGGAAGTAACAAAAAAGAAAGAAAAAGAAAAGAAGATAGGAAGGAAGGAAGGCTGTGAGTGGTTAGGTGGGCTAAAGGAAGAAAAAAAGAACACCTACAATTAAGCTTACAAAAAAGGAATGGTAAATACAGATGGAGACGATTCAGATTAATTCAGTGATATTTCAGGCTAACTTTAAATCTAGCTAAATTCGGAATCATTAAGGCTAATTTACAAGAAAACCTATTGAACCCTAGTTAATATAAACGTATGATTTAAAAAAAATGTTTCCTTAATCCCCACTGTGACAGTAATAAATGTTTGACTTTTAAAAAATTTGACTTAAGCTTCATTGTTTATATATGTTAAGGAAGCCTGAATCAAGAAAAAATGTAGAATGTGAATAAGAAATCCTGGCTTGCAAATCAGGCTCTGTTGAAACTTCTGAAACGCAAGGCAAGTAATTTAATGTCTCAAACCTTAAACATGAAAATAAGAAAACTGGATTAGAATGTATCTACGTCTCTTTCTGCTCTAGTATTCTATTACCATTTGTAATATCACTATATCTTTCTGGTCATAATGAGATAGAATATTAAAAGAGTTGAGTCTGGGGTCAGTACTTTTTGAAGAAAGTATTACAGTCATTGAATAAGACAGAACATAACGGAAATTTTGATAGACCAAATGTATTACGTAATTCATAAACACTTTGTAGAGCAAATTTGTGATTAGAATTTTAACCAGTATACTGTAAAGAAAAACAAGTGACATACACTAAGAATTTGTTATCAAGACATGACCTGCAGACAGATAAAATGGCTCTCCTAATACTACTGCATAAAAAGTAAAATAATATAATCTTCCTTTCCTGATTGGAAAAAAGTAAAATAGACTTAGAAAAATGAAAAGATCTTCGTTTTACTGCAAAACATAATTAGACTCTAACTTATAAACAAATTTGGAATGACAACTTTATGTTCTCTTACAAATAAGCTCTCAGGCCAGTTTACTATTCTATTGAATTTTAACATAAAGGGTGGTAGATTTAAAAATATGTCCACAATTTGTTGATACTTCTTTCTTCAAGAAGTGAGGCTTAATTGCCCTCGAGTGTGGGCCAGACTTAATGATTTGTTTCCAACAGAATAAAGCAAAAGTGACATTAGTGTGTGGCTGTGATGACTAGGTCATATGGTTCCATCATGATTTCTCTCTCTCTCTCTCTCTCATCACTTGCTTTGGGGGAAACCAGATGCCATGCCATGAGTAGCCTTACTTACTAAGAGGCCCAGGATGTTGAGGTTTCTGGACAACAGCTAGAACAAATTGAGGCCAAAAGCCAAATGAGTGCGCCATCAGAGGTGGATGGATCCTCTAGCCTAGTAAAGTCTTCAGCTGTAATCTGACTGACATCTCAACAATAATCTCATGAGACTCTAAGCCCGAACTATCCAGTGCAGCCAAATTCCTGACCCTCAGATACTGCGTGAGATAACAAATATTTGCTAAATTTCAGAATAATTTGTTAAGCAAAAGTAGATAACTATATAGTATCAAGAAACACTGTATGTACTAAAGCAAGCCTGGCATGATAAGGTAGTAATGTGCCACTAATATTAAGGTACGGATTCAGTGAGGTGAGAAATTGGAGGAGGGAATGGGGAATAGGGAATAGGGGAGGGACTAATTCTGCATATGAAATCACTCTTTTGCTTTCTTCTAAGTGACCCATAAAGTTTCCTTTTCCACAAATCTTTATTACCTTTAGCCAAAACCTTTCTTTCCAGGTTCTATGTGAAATGAAATACTTTTATTCTACTCCCTGAAACTTCAAACAAGTCTTTCCTCAGATTTTTCACTGGCAACAAATGAAATAAGAAAGTGGCTAAAGAAATACCTCCCTTGTAGACCTAATCATTTTTTTTTCGCTTAGGGCTTACAGACAAAAAAAAGTAATGATGATAGGTTTTTATATGTACCAAGTAATTTCAGAATCTTAGAATTCAATACACACAAAAAAATTTTTCTATTTTTATAATAGGCAAAATGAGATAGGAGAAGTTAAATGACTTATCCAGTTCTCAGAAGTCATTGTTAGAATCTTATCTTCTTTAGAACATCAAATTTCTAAAATTTAATTATAAATTATACTCACCAAACAATAGTAATGTACAGTGAGATTCCATTTCTCATTAGTTTTCTTTTCTCCATATTTATTAGGACAGTCATCATTTTTTCGACAGAAAACACAAGCTAACAGTGAAAAAGTAAATAGATATAAAAATATATTTAAATTTTCAAAAAAACCTATGGAATTGGTGCTTCTCTCAATTTCTGTGTTAAATTCCTTCTGAGAGAGCAAATCATACTATGTTGATATCAGTAACTTAAAATTTCCAATACCTACTTCTGAAACATTAATGTGACTATGTTTTTCACCAATCTTTAATGATGAATTCCAGTGTGTAGTTAAAATGGCAATTTGTGAAGTAACATCACTGAAAATGACTGGTTGGGGAACTACAAAACTCCATTCTTTCACTAAAGCAATGATTAAACTGCCAAAAACTGTTAGAATTTACGTTTTAGAAGCTCTGGAATCGAATAAAAAACTTACAAAAATTAGGAGAATGCTTAATGAAGAAACAAAACTACTAATTTTGATGAGAACATTTTAATGTACCCACCTACCATTACTGCCAGGCTGGGCAGTGGTCTTATGGTGGCCCATGTTCCTGATGCAGATTACTGGGCCAAGAGGGGTAAAATGGAATGGACCTTGTTCTAAAAAAAAAAAAAATGTGATTGTTTTGACCTGTGTGATGGCTCCCTGAGGGATGAGCTCAGATGCTTGCCTTTCTTTTGCCTGCCTTGGAACTCTCTGGGCTGGAGCCTCTGCTGTTTGTCAAAAAACTTTTAAAACAAATATACTAGCTGTAGCAACCTCAGGCAAGGGATAATAAATAGGGAAAGCAGCAGAAAGACTGAAAAGTGAAGAAAAGAATAAACTGGGAAAAGAGGGTACATAAGGGAATAAAAGTTTGGAAAAGTGCCTACATAATACTGAAGAATCTAGAAGGTCACCTGCATGCCCAAGGGTGTACACATGGTCAGAAACAACCCAAGAAATCCTAAGCTTTCACTTCTGGCTGATCTTTAGGCTCATGGAAGCCTATGTAACAACAACAACAACAAAAATCTCAAATCAATAACCTAATTTTACACTTTAAAGAACCAGAAAAAAAGAAAAAACTAAACTCAAAGCTAGCAGAAGAAACAAAACAATAAATAAAGATTAGATATAATCAAAACAGAGAATGAAAAAATAGAGGGAGTGAAAAAAAAGTTGGTTCTTTGTAAAGATCAACAAAATTGACTAATCTTTTTTTTTTTTTTTGAGACGGAGTTTAGCTCTTGTTACCCAGGCTGGAGTGCAATGGCGCAATCTCAGCTCACCGCAACCTCCGCCTCCTGGGTTCAGGCAATTCTCCTGCCTCAGCCTCCTGAGTAGCTGGGATTACGGGCACGCGCCACCATGCCCAGCTAATTTTCTGTATTTTTAATAGAGACGGGGTTTCACCACATTGACCAGAATGGTCTTGATCTCTTGACCTGGTGATCCACCCACCTCGGCCTCCCAAAGTGCTGGGATTACAGGCGTGAGCCATGGCGCCCAGCCCAAAATGGACAAATCTTTAACTAGACTAACCAAAAAAAAAGGGAGAAGATTAAAAACTTACAACAAAACTACAGTAAGCAAAACAGTGTCGTACTGACATAGGATAAATATATAGATCGATGAAAAAGAAGAGTCCAGAAACAAATTTATATACCTATGGTCAAATAATTTTCAACAAGAGTGCCAAGACCATTTGATGGGGAAAGAATAGTCACTTCTATTAGTGCTGGGACAACTAGCTAGTTACATGCAAAAGAACATAGATGAACCCTTACCTCACACCATATATACAAATTAATTCAAAACCAGTCAAGGACCTAAACATAAGAGCTAAACAATAAAATTCTTAGAAGAAAGAATAAGGGTAAATCTTTGTGACTTTGGATTTGGCAATGGTTTCTCAGTGCTCACATGACACTAAAAGCAAAGGTAACAAAAGAAAAAAAAGGATAACTGGACTTCATTAAAATTTAAAATGTCTGTGACTTAAAGGACATTACTGACCAGTGTGGTGGCTCACACCTGTAATCCCAGCACTTTGGGAGGCTGAGGTGGGCAGATCACAAGGTCAGGAGTTTGAAACCAGCATGGCCCACGTGGTGAAACCCTGTCTCTAATAAAAAATATACATATACAAAAATTAGCTGGGCATGGTGGCACGTGCCTGTAATCCACAGCTATTCAGGAGGCTGAGGCAGGAGAATTGCTTGAACTTGGGAGGCGGAGGTTTCAGTGAGCTTAGATCATGCCACTGCACTCCAGCCTGGGCAACAGAGTAAGAAAGACTCCATCTCAACAACAACAAAAACAGAAAAGAAAAAAGAAAAAGGACAGACACTCTACAGCATGTAGAAAATATTTGAAAACTATGTATCTCCTAAGGGTCTAGTAACCAGAATGCATGAAAAAACTACTCAACAACAAAATCACCAATGATCCAATTTAAAAATAGGCAAAGGATTTGAATAGACATTTCTCTAAAGAAGATACAAAGAGCCATTAAGCACATTAAAAGATGTTTGATATCACTGGTTATCAGTCAACAGAGAAATGTAAATAAAAACCACAATGAGATACCACTTTACACACATGAGGATAGCTATAATCAAAATGTCTGACAATAACAAGTGCTGACAAAGATCTGAAAATAAAAAAACATCACACACTGCTGGTGGAAATATAAAACGGTGAAGTACTTTGGGAAACAGTCCAGCGGGTCCTCAAATTTTAAACAGAGTTACCATATAACACAGCAATTCTATTCCTGGATATACATACCAAAGAAGTGAAAATAGATGTTTACACAAATACCTGTAAACTAATGTTCACAGAAGCACTGTTCACAATAGCCAAGTAGAAACAAACCAAATGTCCATCAAAGGATGAACAAAATGGATAAACAAAATATGGTATGCCCATATGATGAAGTATTATTCAGCAATAAAAAGGATGAAAGTAGTAATACATGCTACAGAATGAATAAACCTAGAAATATTATGCTAAGTGAAAGAAGTCAAGCACAAAGAGTCACAATATTACTCAATTTACTTATTGAGTGGTAATTACTTATGGATTACAGTATCTAAAATAAGTAAATCCACATGGATATACAAAAAACATACTAGTGGTTACCAGGGGCTGAGGACAGGGAAAATGAGGAGTGACTACCTAATAGGTACAGGGTTTCCTCTGAGGGTGATTAAAATGTTTTAGAACTAGATGGTGGTAATGGTTTTACAACACTGTAAACGTACTAAATGCCATCAAATTGTACATCTCGAAATAGTTAAAAGTGTGAATTTTACATCTATTTTATCCACTCCTACCAACACACACAAATACAACTTGTAGAGTCACAGATGTAAGACTCAACTAATGCTTTTTTAGAAAACTGTATATACTTAAAATGTATAACATGATGTTTTGAAATATGTACATATTGTGGCACAGCTAAATAGAGCTAATTATCATATGCATTACTTCAATATTTACCATTTACTTGTGGTGAGAATACTTAAAAACTACTCTTACTAATTTTCAAGTATGCAATACATTGTTATTAACTATCGTCACCATGTTGCATAATAGATCTCTTGAACTTATTCTGCCAGTCTATTATAAAATTTTGTACCCCCTGACTGACATCTCCCAATCTTCCCAGCTATTGGTAACCATCATTATACTCTGTTCTATGAGTTTGACATTTTTATATTCCACACATAAGTGAGATTATGCAGTATTGTCTTTCTGGGACTAGCTTATTTCACTGAGGATAATAGTACCTACCTGAAACTATGCCTTAGTGAGGACTAAATAAGACAGTGTATATTAAAATAATTAACAAGATATGACATACAGATAGGACTGAATGTTAGTATAATAATAACTAATCTTTTCTGTTATATGTTTATTTGTACAGAAAATTTTATTAAGATGCTAATGAAATAAGTAGAAAATCACTAGCTGAAGAGAAAAGAGGATTCCTAAGCAGCAGATCCCTACAAGATGAAGGGTGCCTGCATCTCTAAATGATTACATGCAGCAGAAACTCCCTAACTGCCCCATTTTCCTTAAGCCATGCACACTGGACTGTAACCTGACCAAGTAATAAACTTTTATTGTTTTAAACCATTAAGACTTCAGCGTTTACCAGATATGGAAACTAGTATTATTTATCTTAATTCATGTAATCAAGAATGGATGTTACATGTTAAAAGGTACTATATTTGTTAAAAGGCTGCTCACCAAATAGATTCTAGAACTGAAAAGAAATAGCATGAGCTCGTATTTAATAGACTGAAATATCCTAACTATTCTGCCCTCCTTCATTCCAGTTTAAAGGAATAAGTCGTAACTCAAAGTCTCTCTCCTAACCCTTTAAAAGATTTCAGCTCCTCTTCCTTCCCTTCCATACAAGGGACCTGTTCACATTAACTCCAGTAAATTGCCACTTGTTCTGGACATCCGACACCAGCAGCTGCACCTTAACTCCATCCACAATACCTACACTTTTACCTATTAGTGTGCATAAAGCTCAAGAGAAACAGGATTATGTAGAATCAGCTGATTCTACAAAAGAGGAGTCCTTGTGAACTGGCTGAAACTACACAAGAGGGGAAATTCTTGCCATGAACCCTGGATGGAGGTGCACCTGCTGTATGCTGTGGACCCGTGGTTTTCCATTTGTAGCTCTCTTCCCCTGTCTCCCTGTATCCACTATGGAGGGCCCTGAATGCAGAACAGGTAGGTTTCAAGCATGTATTTTTATAAATAGATTATTTTTATATTCATTTGCACCTTGCTGCTTCTGAGTTTTAATGTTTAAAATTTAGTAGAATTGTTCTCATTTCATTAAATTTATTATTAAGATTGCCATCTAGTGTAGTAAACGATACTGGTTCTATAATGAAGTAAATGTTTCCAACTTAAATACACTAATGTAAGTAAAGAAATAGCCAATCTTAGGAAAAAGTATCAATAGTAGGTGAGTATTTGCATTCAGCAAATGCATAGAGATAGTCCATGAACTACTAGAAGTTTCAGAACTACTAGCATAACTGATAGAAGTCTGGAGGTAGAAGCAGGGAAGGAAAGAAAGTAGATGAGGTTTAGGAGCACAAATTTCCATGTACAACATAATGTGGTGCTAAGACGCTCTAAAAATAATGATCAAGATACAGTTTTAAGTTTAATATTTTAATTTTAGAGGGAATCAAAAAAGCTCTAAAATACACTAGATGAGGGCAAAGTAGTGGCAGAAGAGTATAAAGTAGTCATTTAAATTCCTCATCTTTCATGGTAGCAAGTCAATGGATACTGTTTATAACCAATAAATGAAGAAAAAAACAACTAAAAGCAAAGGTCAAAAGGGACTGCATCTATTGGGAGAGATTGTCATGGTCATGTAGAGGTGTTTTCTTTTCCTCCCTTTCTCCCTCCATCCCTCTCTCCCTTCCTCCCTCCCTTCCCTCTGCTGTTGCTTAGGCTGAAGTGCAGTGGTGTGATCTCTTCTAACTGCAACCTCTGCCTCCTGGGTTCAAGCGATTCTCTTGCCTCAGCCTATCAAGTAGTTGCGCCTCCTGGCTAATTTTTCTATTTTTAGTAGATATGAGGTTTTGTCACATTGGCCAGGCTGGTCTCAAACTCCTGACCTCAAGTGATTTGCCTGCTTCAGCCTCTCTGAAGTGCTGGGATTACAGGCGTGAACCACCACACCTGGACAGTTTTCCTTTTCATGTTAAGCTTGTATGCATTATTTAAATTGTTCTCATCTGCATTTTTTCCTTTAAATAATTATTTTATTCAGATACAAACCATATCTTATAATAAATATATATATAATAGAAATAAAATTTGGCAAATAAATTGCCTTCTGATAGGTTTTTGTTGAAATTCATATACGCAGTATTATGCTTTAGTATGTGGATATACGAACTAAGGATGTGCCAGGGAATTCATTCCTCTTCATTCCTATTGTTTGAGTAATGTCCTAAAAAGACTTACTGTAATAAAATTATTTTAAATACAGTTACTTACCAAGGTTCTGTGAGTCACCAGGTTTATTTTCATTCATTTTACTAGAAAAAAATAACATAATACAGTCATCTTAATTGTCGAAATCTCAAACTTTAACACCTTTTATTAAATGCATTCAATGCACAATGACAAATAAGTCATATAATACTCTAGTACTTAAATTTTCTTACCTTTAATAAATCTAAGACCAGTAGTTCTCAATGTGGGTGTTAGAGTCTGGGAACATTTTTTAAATTGAAGGGAATGTTTTTCAGTTGTCAAAACAATTAAGATGACGACTGGTATTTAGTGGAAAGAGACCAGGATTACAGGCCATCTTGCAATGCACCAAACAGTCCTACACAACAAACAATAGCCTAGACTTTCAAATTTCCATCTGGACAGTCAAGTAGGTTAAAAAAATCTACTTGTAATTATCTTTTTTTTTTTTTTTTTTGAGACGGAGTTTTGCTCTTGTTACCCAGGCTACAGTGCAATGGCGCGATCTTGGCTCAACGCAACATTTGCCTCCTGGGTTCAGGCAATTCTCCTGCCTCAGCCTCCTGAATAGTTGGGATTACAGGCATGCGCCACCATGCCCAGCTAATTTTTTGTATTTTTAATAGAGACGGGGTTTCACCATGTTGACCAGGATGGTCTCGATCTCTTGACCTCGTCATCCACCCGCCTCGGCCCTATAATTATCTTAACCTAGAACTTAAGCCCGTTTTGTACATTAACAAATTGTATTTCCAGAACTACAACTCCTATTTTTCAATTTCTATTGAAAGCTTCACCCAGAATTGCTCATCATTTAGGGGGAAAAAACCACACACACATCATCAATAGCAATGCCATTTGCATTTGTGTAGCCTATAAAACAATCCTTTGTTAGTCTACACCATGTTTGTGGCTGTTGCATTTACCGAGATTCTATACAGGTCTGCAAGCACTTGACTGTCTCCTTACCTTTTCTAGTACAGTAGTGCTCAACCACTTACATGCTGAAAGGCACTGGTCCCTATCTCCTCCCTCCCCACCAGTTTAACAAATAAAACTACTTCCAATCATTACTTTTTTCTAAAAGATCAAATAAAGGAAGACAGACATCTTAATAAGATTAAGGTTTCACTTCACCAAGGGTGTATGAACAGCCTATTGTATATATAAATATAATGTACATGACGTCTCTTGGAATTTAAGCAGAAAAGAATAAACATAATAATGCCACTAGGTAAATATAATCTCATTTATAGTTGCAAAAACTACTTCTCAGAAAGGTTAAACACCTGTCCAAGGTCACAGAGTTAGAAGGAATAGGCTAACCCATAACTGAGTGATTACAGGTTATACCATGGGCACTTCACATGAAAATATGAAAGAGCAACAAAAAAAATACAGAATAGTATATATCAAAGAGCAAAAACTACAAATAAAGATCGCTATCAGATTTCGCCAAACCTAAGATACCACAAAATGTAGGGCATAGATTATTTCATGAAGACTGATTAACCAAATTAAACTTATACAATGCTTTCCTACAATTAGAATTTATCTTTCATACTGACTACAAAAAATGTTTTGGATTTAAACACAGATTTGCTCATACACATTTATGTGCTTTCCTAAAAAGTCACAGTCCAAATCTCTTAAATGGTTCGGACTTTAAGCCTTCAACATTTTCTTTATTCCTTACAAAATCATATTGTATGCCATCAAAATTGGTATTCTTAAAAAAATATATAAAACAACTAAGAGCCTAGTTTTAAGAGGGCCTTGTAATTAAGTAGGTCTAGACTACCATTTTTCCTTGCTCCACTTCACAACCATCAATGTAGGGTTAAAGGAGCACTCCTTTAT
This sequence comes from Callithrix jacchus, assembly GCF_049354715.1. Classification (NCBI taxonomy): domain Eukaryota; kingdom Metazoa; phylum Chordata; class Mammalia; order Primates; family Cebidae; genus Callithrix; species Callithrix jacchus. Next base: position 64,974,420 of record NC_133509.1, on the reverse strand, counting down.
TGTCTCTTGGATTTTTTTTTAAATTTTTCTTTCTTTTCGAGGCACTAGTTTTACTCTACAGGTATATGATGGCACTTTTGATATTTATACATGCTCAAACAGTAACTACAGAACTGCCTTAAGTGAACAAATTGAGGATCACAACCTACAGAACATAATTTCAAACATACTGATACATCTGAGATCACTAGTTCTCAATAAAACTCAGAAACAGATTCATATTTTTCCAGTCATTTTCAACAAAGACAACAAAGCAATTCAACAAGGGAAAATAAAATATTTTAAACAAATGGTACTAGAAAAACTAGATTATCCATATGGAAAGAAGTGTGTGTGTAGAAGGGGTGAGTCCATCTCAAAATTGATAAAATATAATAGAAGATAAAATGCCTCTTCTTAAAGGACTTCTCTATAATTCAACCTGTGGTGATGAATTCAACATATCATAAATCCATCTGTACACATGAATTTATTGCAGAAAATTCCATAAATACATAATAAACAGTACTTCACTTAGAGTAAACATAAAAAATTTACTCTATAAGTGAATGGATATGGATACCTGTCAAAAGGTATTCTGAGCATCCTCCACGGCTTACTTCTACTTGATCAGTCAGTAATACTCACAGTTTGATACTTCTCCCTTCAGAAGGTAGACAGAAGGTAGAGCCTCCCCCTCTCCTTTATTGTAGATGTGCTCAGTGCTTGCTAACTTGCTTCAACCAAAACTGTGGCAAGAATGACAATGTCATAAAAGGCACTGCGACTTCCTCCTCACTTATCATGGATCACATGCTATGGAGGATGTGATTTTACAAGTGAATCCTCCAGCCTCAATCAAGTCTTCATACAACTGCAACTTGGCTAACAGCCTGACAGCAATTTTATAGGAGACCCTAAGCCAGAACCACACAGTTAAGCTGCTCCCAAATCCGTGACCAACAGAAACAATCAGTAATTAGATGTTTATTGTTTAAAACCAGTAAGTTCTGGAGTTATCTGTTACACAGTATCAGAAAACTAATACAAGAAAGTAAGTCAAATTCCTTCTCATTCCAGCTGGTAGCTAACATTTGAATAAATAAATGGGTCCTAACCATCCAACATTTTCTAAAGTGCCTAATCTTACTGAAACAAAAGGTGACACTGAATACAGAGAAAACATGCTGGAATCAGATACTTGAAAGAGAAATAGATTTTTTTAAATCTAGCATTTAAAAAAAATGAATATTCTTGCTATAGAAATGACTTGATTTAAATCATTAATCAGAAAGGTTCAACTTAGTCTATGCATTATTCGATGTACTCTAAATTCTTTCTCTTTGCAATTCAGAAACGTTATCTTTGGATGCCCTATATATAGCAACGAATTAATTTATCTGATTCAGCACTGCATAATAAAACATGATGTTTGTCAGATGCATAGCTTGCAAAAATATTTTCTCCCATTTTGCAGGTTGTCTGTTTACTCTGTTGGTAGTTTCTTTCACTGCGCAGAAGCTCTTAGGTTTAATTAGATCCCACTTGTCAATTTTTGCTTTTGTTGTGATTGGTTTTGGAGTCTTTGTCATGAAATCTTTGCCCATGCCTATGTCCAGGATGATATTGCCTAGGTAGTCTTCCAGGGTTTTTATAGTTTTGGGTTTTACATTTAAGACTTTAATCCATCTTGAGTTGGTTTTTGTGTATGGTGTTAAGGAAGAGATCCAGCTTCAATTTTCTGGATATGGGCTAGCCAGTTATCCCAGCATCATTTAACAAACAGGGAGTTTTTCCCTATTGCTTTTTTGTCAGCTTTGTCGAAAGTCAGAAGGTTGCGGATGTGCAGCCTCATTTCTGGGTTCTCTATTCTGTTCTGCTGGTCTATATGCCTGTTTTTGTACCAGTACCATGCTGTTCTGGTTACTGTAGTCTTGTATAGTTTGAAGACACGTAATGTGATGCCTCCAGCTTTGTTCTTTTTGCTTAGGATTGCCTTGGCTATTTGGGCTCTCTTTTGGTTCCATATGAATTTTAAAATAGCTTTTTCTAGTTCTGTGAAGAATGTTGCTGGTAGTTTGATAGGAATAGCAGTGAATCTGTAAATTGTTTTGGGCAGTATAGCCATTTTGATATTGATTCTTTCTATCCATGAGCATGGGATGTTTTTCCATTTGTTTATGTTTTCTCTGATTTCTTTAAGTAGTGCTTTTTAATTCTCATTGTAGAAATCTTTCACCTCCCCGGTGAGCTGTATTCCTAGGTATTTTCTTTTTGTGGCCATTGTGAATGGGACTGCCTTTCCGATTTGGCACTTGGTTTGGCTGTTTTGGGTGTATAGGAATGCTACTGATTTTTCTATGTGATTTTGCAACCTGCAACTTTGATGAAGTTGTTTATCAGCAGGAAAAGCTTTTGGAGCAAGACTAAGGGGTTTACTAGATATAGAATCATGTCATCTGCAAAGAGCTAGTTTGACTTTCTCTCTTCCTATTTGGATGCCCTTTATTTCTTTCTTTTGCCTGATTGCTCTGGCTAGGCCTTCCAATACTATGTTGAACAGAAGTGGTGACAGAGGGTATCCTTGTCTTGTGTTGGTTTTCAAGAGGAATGCTTCTAGCTTTTACCCATTCAGTATAATGTTGACTGTTGGTTTGACACAGATGGCTCTTATTATTTTGAGGTTTGTTCCTTCAATACCTAGTTTGTTGAGAATAACATGAAGGGGTGTTGAATTTTATCAAAAGCATTTATAATAAACTTCAATTTACAAGAGAAAAATAACCCCATTAAAAAATGGCCAAAGGGCATAAACAAACACTTCTCAATAAGATATAAAGCGGCCACCAAGCATATGAAAAAAAACTTAACGTCACTAAACATTAGAGAAATGCAAATCAAAACCACAATGAGATACCATCTCACGCCAGTAAGAATGCCTATTATCACAAAGTTAAAAAAAAAAAAAAACAACAGGTGCGGGTAAGATTGTGGAAAAAAGGAAATATATGCTGTTGGTGGGAGTGTAAATTAGTTCAACCATTGTGGAAAGCAGTAAAAACCATTTTACCCAGCAATCCTGTTACTGGGTATATAGCCAGAGGACTCTAAATCATTGTACCATAAAGACACATGCACACGGTACGTTCACTGCAGTACTATTCACAATAGCAAAGACATGGAATCAGCCTAAATACCCATCAATGACAGACTGGATAAAGAAAACGTGGTACATACACACCATAAAATATTGTGCAGCCATAAAAAAGAATAAGATCATGTCTTTTGCAGGAACATGGATGGAGCCAGAGGCTATCCTTAGCAAACTAATGTAGGAACAGAAAACCAAATACCTCATGTACTCACTCAGAAGTGAGAGCTAAAGGATAAGAACTTATGAACACAAGAAGGAAACAAGAGACACTGGGGTTTACTCAATGGGGGAAGGTGGGAGGAAGGAGAGGAGCAGAAAAGATAACTATTGGCTACTGAGCTTAATACCTGGGTGATGAAATAATATGTACAACAAACCCCCTGTGACATGTTTACCTATGTAACACACCTTCACATGTATCCTCAAACCTAAAAAAAAGTTAAAAAATATTTAAAAAAAAAAGATGAACTATATTTTATTTACTAAAAGTGCATGTAGGATCCTGGACTGTATCCTGCACTGGAGAATAAAACTGCTTCAAAGGACATCATTGAGGCAATTGACAGAAACAATATATAACTGAAAGTACTATATTTACACTGTTTCCTGAATTTGCTATCTACACTTAAGATTATTTAACAGACTATCATTGTTCTTAGGAAATACTGAAGTATTAGGGGTAGGGGAACCAGATATATGCAACCTACTCTCCAATGGTCCAGAAAAGGGAAATTACATGCAAATGTACAATACCACAGAATGATAAAGTGAATGTGGCAAATACCAAAAAGTGGTTAATCTAGGTAAGGGCATATGTAGTTCTTTGTACTTTTCTTGCAACTTTCCTATAACTTTGGAATTATTTCAAAATTTAAAAAGTTTAAAAATAATTAAATTAAAAGTAATACAAAAGATTCCCCAAAAATTCAAGATCAAGACTAAGTTTGATGGTTAATTTTATATGCTACCTTTACCAGGCCATAGGATGCCCAGATAACTGGTTAAACTTATGTCTGGGTATGCCTGTGGACTATTTCTGGAAAAGATCAGCATTTGAACTGGTGAACTGAGTAAAGCAGATGGCCATCCCCAGTGTGGGTGGATATTATCTAGTCCACTGAGGGCCTGAATAAAACTAAAGGTAGGAAAAGGTTAAACTTGCTCTCTGACTGCTTGAGGTAGGACATCAATCTTCTGCCCTTGGTGTTCCTGGTTCTCAGGCCTTCAAATCAGGACTGGACTCTATGCCATCAGCTCTTTGGCTCTCAGGCATTCAAACTACACTGCTGGGCTTTTCTGGGTCTCCAGTTTGCAGACAGATAATGAGACTGTTCACACTATGTAATCATGTGAGTCAATACCTTATAATAAATTAATCAATCCTCCCCTCTCTTTCTCTACACACACACACATACACACACACACATACACACACACATCCTACTGGTTCTGTTTCTCTGGCGAATCATGACTAATACACCCATGCTACCTCAGACTAGTTATTACACTTCATGTGTTCCTACAAATTTGGAGATAAAAAGAAATACTCTTAAAGATTTGCTAGTTACTTTGGTTCACAGCAACAGCAAAGATAAAATGAGAAAATGTAAAAGCCATTAGAATTTTTTTTCATGAATCAATTATTTACATTCTAGGAAGTAATATATATATCTCAAAAACGTACACAGTGGTGTGCACCTGTGGTCCCAGTTACTTGACAGGCTGGGGCAGGAGGCTTCCTTGAGCCCAGGAATTTAAGTACACCTTGAACAACACAGTGAGACACCCCATCAAAAAAAGAAAAAGTAAATGAAACATCAGTATGAGCTTTAATAATCTTTAACTATAAATTACTACAAAAAGTAGCATGGCATAGTAGAAAGAGTAATAGGGGCATTGAAGGTATAAAGTTTACACTTTCCTACATGTTATATATGTTTTTTCCTGAGACCGCATCCTCAATTTTATCATCCACAAACTGGAATAGCTAATTACAAGTTAATGTAAGAATTAGAAACAACACATAAATGCCACAAGAGTACCTGGCATATTTAGGCAATCATCGGTAGTTTTCATTTAATTAAAAAAAACTAAAACTAAAATAAAAAGGATAATGTATCTTAACTGAGTTTATTTCAAGAATGTAAGATTGGATATCATCTGAAAATTAATGCAAGTAATATACCATGTTAATAAAATAAAGGGGAAAAAATGTATGACCATTTCAATAGATGCGGAAAGAGCATTTGACAAAATTTGATAGCCAATCCTGATAAAACTAAAACCAGAAACAAATGGGAATTTTCTCAACCTAATAAAGAGCATCTACAGATGTGCCTTAATTTCAACGTTGTACTGCAAGGCAATCTCAACAGATACAAATGTCAATATCCAATCATAACAAAACAGTAAAGCAAACTGTGGGTGGAATAAATTTTTTCAACCTAGTGAAGGGAATCTACAAATGCTCCCCTTAATCTCTGATTCAACAGTCTACTCCAAGGGAAAAGGAAGGCAAACTTGTGAAGGATGAAGTAGAACTGTTTTCACATATGGTCATCTACATTAAAAATCCCACCAAAACATTTATAAAAATAAGTGACTTTAGCAAGTTCTAATGAAACAAGACAAATATACAAAAACCCTCTGTATAACAGCAAGAATTACTCAGAAAATTAGACAACAATTCTATTCACAATAGCTAAGAACTTAGTGAAAGATATACAAAAAAGACTATACTTTGAAAAGCTGTAAAACATTGCTGAGAGAAATGAAAGATCGAAATAAATGGAGATAGACAATGCTCACAGACTTACTACTGATAAGATGTCAACTTAACACAATCCCAAACAATATCCCAGTACATTGTTTTTTTTTTCTTTTAAGAAATTTACAGGCTGATTCTAAAACATATATAAAAATGCAAAGGCCCTGTAATAGCAAAAGACACTTTTAAAAAGAAAAGTCAGTTGTCTCCAACTATTAGATTTCATGACTTCTTTTAGAGCTATATCAATCAAGATAGATATAGGAATAAAGACAGACATATAGCTCACTAGAACATAATGGAAAGGCCCAGAAACAGACCCAGACAATTGCTTTTCAACAAAGGTACCAAGGTAATTCATTGTATTCAAATGGTAGTCTATTCAATAAATAGTACTGAAATAACTGAATGTGTTGGGTGGAAGGTGGGGGGAAGAACATTGACCTCATATATAAAACTTAATTCAAAATTGGTCACAGGAAAAAAAAACCTTCTAGAAGAAAACATAGGAAATAATCTTCACGATCTTGGGTTTGGCAACGATTTCTTAGGGCACTGAATTATAAAACACTCTGATGAACTAAACATCAAAATTAAGATCTTTCTAATCAAAAGACATCGTTAAGAAAAGAAAAAGGCAAAATACAGATTGGGAATAATCACTGGCAAAACATATACCTGACAAAGGATTTATATCCATAATGTATAAAGAATGTTTACAACTCAAATAAAAGACATCACAGTAAAATGAACAAAATGGACAAGAGATTTGACCACTTAAAAAGATATAACATAGACAGCAAACAAAATATGAACATCATTCATCGTAAAGAAAATGCAAATAAAAATAGCAAAAAAAAAAACCACAACAACACCCACAATACTTAAGTCTCAAAAAAAGGAACTTGAACTCAATTACAGCTCTAAATACAAAATGTAAAGCTATAAAATTTCTAAAAAAAACACATAGGAGAAAATTTCTGTAACCTTATGTTACATAAGATTTCTTAGATATAATACCAAAAGCACAAGACAAAAAAAAATGATAAACTGCACTTAAAGTTAGTATCTCCTGCTCTTCATTTTTTTTTTTTTGTTTGACACTGGGCCTTGCTCTGTCATCCAGGCTGTAGTGCAGTGGCATGATCTTGGCTCACTGCAACCTCTGCCTCCTGGGTTTAAGCAGTTCTCCTGTCTCAAGCAATTCAAGTGTAATGGCCGAAAGACCATTACACTTGAATCATACATTTCTGTGTTTGAATTCCTGACTCTGCCTTGTGTCCAATGGAGATAATACTTATCTATTAGGGTTCTTATATGCAAAGTAGAAGTAGTAATTTGAGAGAGAGAGGAAAGGTAAAAAGAATTCAGAAAGATCAGAGGTTTCTGAGATCACGAAAGACCATGAAGTTTCTAGGTCCCTCCCGACTAGTAGAATAATTACAGGCGCACGCCACCATGCCTGGCTGATTTTTGGTGTTTTTTTTTTGTTTTTGTTTTTGTTTGAGACTGAGTCTCGCTCCATCACCAGGCACCAGGCTGGAGTGCAGTGGCACCATCTTCGTTCACTGCAACCTCTGCCTCCCGGGTTCAAGCAATTCTCCTGCCTCAGCCTCCCGAGTAGCTGGGACTACAGGTGCGCACCACAACGCGCAGCTAATTTTTGAATTTTTAGTAGAGACAGGGTTTCATAATGTTGGCCAGGCTGGTCTCAACTCCTGACCTCAGTTAATCCACCCACCTCGGCCTCCTAAAGTGCCTGGATTATAGGCATGAGCCATGGCACCCAGCCTTCTTTTGCTCTTCAAAAGTAACTGTTAAGGAAATAAGCCTCAAACTGAGAAAGCATATGCAAATCATAATCTGATAAGGGACTTAAGATCCATAATTTATTTTCTGAAAAACTCTTAAAACTCAGTAATAAAGGCCGGGCACGGTGGCTCATGCCTGTAATCTCAGCACTTTGGGAGGCTGAGGTGGACGGATCACAAGGTCAAGAGATCGAGACCATCCTGGCTAACATGGTGAAACCCTGTCTCTACTAAAAAAATACAAAAATTAGCTGGGTGTGGTGGTGTGCGCCTGTAGTCCCAGCTACTCGGGAGGCTGAGGCAGGAGAATTGCTTGAACCCGAGAGGCGGAGGTTGCGGTGAGCCGAGACTGTGCCACTGCACTCCAGCCTGTCGCCTGGTGACAGAGTGAGACTCTGTATCATAAAAAAAAACAAAAACAAAAACAAAAAAACGAAAAACTCAATAATACAGAACACATCAGTAAAAAATGGTGGAGCAAGGAGCTCTGTGTACTTCCCCAGAAACACAAAAAAACCTAGCAAAAAAACTCACAATCAACAATGTCTCAACAGAGAATGTTAACAAAGAAATAGAAATGATAAAAAGGAAACAAATTCTGCAGCTGAAAAGTACAACTGAAATAATAAATTCATTACAGAGCTTTAATATAGCACATTTGAGCTGGCAGAAGAAGAATCAAACTTGAAGACAGGTTAGTCGAACTTGAAGACAGGTTAGTTGAAATTATGCAGTCTGAAGGGTAGAAAGGAAAAAAATGAAAAAGAAACAGAGCACAAGAGACTATTGAAACACTATCAAGCATAACAATATATGCTTTATGGGAAGTACAGGGACAGGAGAAAGTGGAACAGAAAGAATGTTTGAAGAAATAATAGCCAAAAACTTCCCAAATTTCATGTAAGACTGAAATCTATACATTTTAAGAAGCTCAAGATCTTTAATCAGGATAAATTCTAGGAGATCCACATTGAGACACAGCATAGTCAAACCAACAAAAGCAAAGAGAGAATCTTGAAAGGGCAAGAGAGAAGTGACTAACACATACAAGAGATCCCCAATAAGTTAAGAGCCAATTCCTCATTAGAAACCAGAGAGTGCCAGAAGGCAGTAAGATGATATATTTAAAGTGTTGAAAGACCGAAAAAAACCCAAACCTGTCAGCAAAGAATCCTATACACCGAAAACTATGTCTCAAAGGTGAAGATCAGTACACATACTCATGGGGGGCAGGCAAGTAAACAAATATTTCACACACATGCAGTGAAGCCTCATGGGGTGGTGACACTATAACGTAATTGTGAACGATAAATAGCAGAAAAAGTATTCCAAGTACAGTGTGTGCAAAGGCACAGCAGTGTGTGAAAGCATGGTATGTTTGGGGAAATGTCAGAAATTTATTCTGGAAATTGCTCTTGCTGATTCTGCTTTTTGGTTAGATTATATAAATCTCCTTGAATTGGATAATCAGATAATAATATAATGCCCCCCCTTCACCAGCTCGTCCTAAACCTGCCTCAGTGGGCAGGTCTTATTCCAGTCCTAGCCCCTACCACTGACCAAGTCAGGCTCTAAATAGCCCAATCCAAACTACCCTTCTTAAAGCAGGTGGCATCTTTTTACCACAGTTCAGGCAACAAAGGTTGTTCTGTCACAGCTCTCACAGGACCAGGTCTTCTCCTGTCTAAAAAAGAAGGCCTTAATTATATTTCAACAGGACAATTTATCTGCTACCTTATGTGACACAGCAATTAAACTGTAAGAGTCTAGACAGGACCCAGGCCGAGGAACACGGCAGAAAGAACATTACACTTGAATCATATATTTCTGTGTTTGAACTCCTGATTCTGCCTTGTGTCCAATGGAGATGTTAATACTTACTTACTAGGGTTCTTATATGCAAAGCAGAAGAAGTAATTCGAGGGAGAGAAGGAAGGGTAAAAATAATTCAGAAACATCAGAGGTTTCTGAGATTAAAAAAGACCATAAAGTTTCCAGGTCCCTAACTGTTAACTGTGGTTATCCCTGGAGAGAGAGAATGGGGTAGGTAGGGGCTTTTTCTTTTAATTTCTGATAAATGTTGGCATTGTTTGAATTTTTTTTTTTTTTACAATGAACATGATTTTCTACCTAAAATATATTTGGCATATATATTATACCTCAATAAAAAGTTTCTTAAAAACTTATATTCTTTGGAAAATCATCCAGGAGACAGACAAGAATGGTTGTTTCTCAGAAGTACTGGTGTAGACCTGAAGTCTAGAGTGAAAGGAAGACTTTTAGTAGATCTGCTAATGGGACACCAGACAGTGACTCGAAGCCATATAAGGAAATAAAAACACCAGTAAAGGTGACTACAGAAGTAAATGTAAAAGCCAGTAGTAGTGTTATTGCACTTTTGGTTATTCCCTTTTTCCTATATAATTTAAAAGAAAAACTCATAAGATAATTATAAAGCAAAGTTATTGGGCACATTATGCATAAATGTAAAATGAGCACAAAATATAAAAATGTAATTTGACACAATAATATTTAGAAGAAGGATGAGATATACAGAAGTGTAATTTTTGTAAACCATGAAATCTAAATGGGTATTAATTCAAACTAGGTTGTCACAAGATATTAATTGTGATCCCCAAGATAGCCATTAAGAATATTACTAACAAATATGTACAGAAAAGGTAACGAGAAGGGTATCAAAATGGTACACTATACAAATCAATTAAACAAAAGGGAGTAATGAAGGAAATGAGGAACAGAAAAGATATGACATATAGAAAACAAATACTAAAATGGCAGAAATCCTCCCTTAACAGTAATTAAATATAAACGAATTACACTCTCCAATTAAAAGGCAAAGGTTGACAGAATGGATTTTTAAAAAATCCATACATATACTACCTACTAGAGTCAAGCTATAGATCCCAAAACACAAATAGATGGAAAGTAAAAGGACAGAATAAGATACTTCATACAAACAGTAATCAAAAGTAAGCTTGGGTATTTATACTAGTATCAGACAAAATAGGCTTTAAGTTGAAGATTGCTATAGGCCTCAAAGAAAGACATTAAAGACTAAAAAGCTCAATCCATCAAGAAGACAAGACAATTATAGATACAAACCCACCTAATAAAGGCCCCAACATATATGAGGCAAAATTTGACAGAAATGAAAGGAGAAATACTTTAGATTTAACAGACATATACTGAACACTCCACCCTACAACAACAGAATGAAACATTCTTCTCAAATGCATGTAGAACAATATCCATGGATAGACCACATTTTAGATCACAAAACAATACACTTTAAAAGACTGAAATCAGCCGGGCGCGGTGGCTCAAGCCTGTAATCCCAGCACTTTGGAAGGCCGAGGTGGGTGGATCCGAGGTCAAGAGCTCGAGACCATCCTGGTCAACATGGTGAAACCCCATCTCTACTAAAGATACAAAAAATTAGCTGGGCATGGTGGCGTGTGCCTGTAATCCCAGCTACTCAGGAGGCTGAGGCAGGAGAACTGCCTGAACCCAGGAGGTGGAGGTTGTGGTGAGCCGAGATTGCGCCATTGCACTCCAGCCTGGGTAACAAGAGCGAAACTCTATCTCAAAAAAAAAAAAAAAAAAAAATCAACTTGAAATGGATCAAAGACCTAAATGTAAAAGAGAACTATAAATCTCCTAAGTGAAAATGCAGGAGTCAATTTTCATGACTTTGTATTTGGCAATGGTTTCTGAGATGACACCAAAAGCACAAGCAACAAAAAAACCATAAATTGAACTTTACCAAAATCTAAAACTTGTGCATCAAATGACAATCCACAGAATGCAAGAAAATGTTTGGAAATCATATAACATGATAAGGGTCTAGTATCTAGAATACATTAGAAATGCAATGCAACAACAAAAAGACAAGTAATCCAATTTAAAAATGGACAAAAGGTCTAAATAGACATTTCTCCAAAGAAAATATTCAAATGGTCAAGAAGCACATGAAAAAATGCTCATCATTACTATTAGGGATAAGTAAATCAAAGCCACAATGAGATTCCACTTCATGTCCACTAGGGTAGCTATAATAATTATGCTTTAAAAGTAAAGAGTAAGTGTTAATGATAATATGGAGAAAACAGAACCTTTACATATTGCTAATGGGAAAGTAAATGATCCAGCAAAGGAGGAAAACAGTTTGGCAATTCCACAACATATTAAACAAGATTACCATATCACCCAGCAATTCCACTTAATACATACCCAAAAGAATTAAAATATTTCATTTCAAACAAAAACTTGTATACATATGTTCATAGCCACACTATTTACAAAAGATATCACTAAATCACTACATCACAAAGAATCTAATTATACATCATTGGTAAATGGCTATACAAAAAAAAGTGGTATAGCTATACAATGATTACGTGGCTATAAAAAGGAATAAAGTACTGATATATGCCGTAACATAGCCACTACATCACAAAGAAACAATCTAATTATACACAATTGATAAATGGCTATACAAAAAATGTGGTACAGCTATACAATGATTATGTGACTATAAAAAGGAATAAAATACTGTTATATGCCAATAACATAGATAAACCTAGAAAATATTAAGTGAGAGAAGTCAGACATAAAAGGTTACATATATTTTGGAAATAGGTAGAGATGATGGTTGCATAACATTTGGAATGTACTAAAAGTCACTGAAATGTCCACTTTAAAATGGCTAATTTTTGACCGGGCATGGTGGCTCACACCTGTAATTCCAGCACTTTGGGAGGCTGAAGTAGAAGGATTGCTTGAAGCCAGGAGTTTGAGACCAGCCTGGGCAACACAGTGATATCCTGTCTCTCCAAAAAAATAAAATAAAACTTAATTAGCCAATCTCGGTGGCATATGCCTGTAGTCCTAGCTGCCAGGAAGCTGAGGTGGGAGGACTGCTGGAGCCCAGGAGTTGGAGGCTGCAGTGAACTATGATTGTGCAACTGCAACTTCAGCCTTAGGTGACAGAGTGAGACTCTAATTATTTTATAAAATTAATAAAAATAAAATAAATTTTATAAAATAAAATTACTAACTTTATAAATGTGAATTTTACCTCAAAAAAAGGCCAAATGTACACCTATCATATGATGCAGCAAAGAGAAATAAGACATATGTCCATTGTACACAAAGGTTCATAGAAAGTGTATCTGTAATAACTAAAAACTGTAACAACAAAAATGGATAAAATAAACTGTGGTATACTCATAGAGAATACAGTTACTAAAACTCATTGAACTATACCCCTAAAATGGGTGACTTTTATTGCATACAATGTTTATTAACAATTTTATTTAAAAAAAAAAAAAGATATGTTTAAGATAAAAGGCAACAAAGTTACAAGTTTATAGTAAGTTATAAATATATAACTAGTCCTCAGGGAACAGGTGCCATCCTCTCCCCTGCCCCACTCCGCCACCCAATGCGTCCATATGTCCATTTTCATGTTTCTTCATGATTCCACTGCCATAGCAATACTTAAGACCTTTTCTGGCTTGGCTTCCAACAGTCTTGTGATATCCCAATCCCAATATTCAAGAAATCACATGGTCTAGCCTGTATCAGATATGCAGCTCTGATATAAATACCTGTACCACTTTTGTTGGAGAAGTGGTATAGGATAGGATCATATTTAGAACTCTATGTTCCTTAGACCAACCCTACCCCACTGGTTGTCAGAATGATGTCCCTACATTGTTGGGCAGGTTTTTAAAAGAAAAGCTGTAGGCAAGGAGATTAGGTAACTGTCTTAACTGTTCAAACTGAAAGGGAAAACTTTTCTGTTTTTTTCATTCCCTAACATTTTGAATTAAGATACTTTTTATTACACCTAAAATATATCAATCTTATAATTTTAAAAAACTGCCAAGAGGAAATTAAATATTTAAAAAATACATTTAAAGTTACTAAATCTTTTGGTGCTTCAGTTTCTTCACCTTAATATAGAGACAATTAAAATGGCTGTGAAGATTAAGTGAGAAAATATGTATAAAGCATTAAAATTCATGAATATTAACAAATATTGCTCCGGATTTTTTTCCCACTTGAAATGTCTTCTGAGCCTATAATTTCAATACTTATTTTTCCATACTGTTTATAAACCATATGCTATCACTAAAATCTCTAATAAACTACAAACAATCACACACTATCACTTCAGAAAAAAGCCAAGCCTTAAAAAAAAAAACTGAGTCATTAGCACAAGACAAAATGTGTTAAATTGTTAAAATAACAAGTACTCACTGAACATATACAGTTTCAGATTATCAGGACACTCACTGTTCTGCACTGTGCACTGCAGACATAAATATTAAAAGGACAAGGGCAGTCTTGCCCTATGTATTTATAAGCAAATTACACTGAGGAAGAAGCACCACCTGGTGAAGTCTTTAAACCCATCTGGGTAAAATCTTATGTGGAAATAAAAAGGTCAACGGCTAAATGTGCATAAAATGTGATAAGACATAGATTTGGAGAATTCTAGTAGTACTGATGGAACATCAGCAGATTGGAAGAGAGTGGCGGAATACTACGAAGATGTTCCTTGGAAAGAGAAGTTGGTACCAGACTCTGAAGGGCTCTGTAAAAAGAAAAAAGGAAAGCTAAGAAATTTGGATTATATATGGTAGACAATGGGAAGCCATCAGAGATTTTTATGGAGCAACATCTGGAGGGAGACCGCAGAGAGGCAAAAAACATTACCTTTTTTAAAAAGCATAAACTTTTGAGTTAAATCTAATTTCTGACTGTAGTTCCAATGTGTTAGTGTGTGAGAACAAATTACTGAGCCCCTCTTGGCCTGTTTTATTTAAAGATAATAACTACCTCAGCGATATTGTAAAGATTAATGAAAGAATGCATGTGATGCGATTTTTACAGTTTAGTAACTATGTAATTGGAGACTATGTACATTTGCTCGGTGCCACACACTATTCTAAGGTCTTTGTATTTTTAACTCATTTAACCCTCACAATACTCCTACAAAGTAGGTACCCCCATTATATGGCAGAGGGAAATGAAGCAGAAAGGTTAAACAGCTTGCCCAGGGTCACCAGCTACCACATCAAGTGGTGGAGATGGGATTCAAAACAAGGCAATCTGGCCCCAGTTTCATGGCTTTAATCAACACATTATAATGCCTCTCTAGGAAAGATCAAATCAGTGTTTCTAAATCTCATACAATTTTCTAACCTTTCAGTTAAATATGCAGACTCTTCGAAATGCCATCCTCCAGACCTACAGATTCAGAATCTGAGATTTGAAGTGCAGGAATCAGCATTGAAAAAATCCTTCAAGGTAATATATACACAATAAATTTTGAAACTCACTGATTTAAGAAAGCAAAAACTCAAAATAATTCAGGTAGAAAAAAAGAAAGAGATTAAGATATAGAGATCAACTCTTAAAAATTAACATTTGCCGATAACACATATGAAACGAGCCAAAAGGCTTAGAGGATAGCCAATGTCTTTGTTTCAAAGACAATATATGAAAAATGTTCATATTTCAACTACCTAAACACCGAGTGTTTAAATCTATACTTCCTGACTAACACTGAAAACAAAAGTTCAACAGCAGGAAGAACGCGGGTGTTGGAATAGCCAGCAGTGGATGAAGAAATGTCTTTATTTGAATATTATGAAGTCCCACTTTAAAAAAGATATTTACACATTTATATAGTACAATATCCTGGTGTTAAAATCTTAAGAGGGGCTTAAAATATCTTTTCGTTAAGCTACACAAAACTGACCATTTTGAATAAAACAAGATATAAAACTCGTACACATTAAAAGTTCCCATTTAGTCTACATTTCTGGAACACATTTAAACTATTCCAGAAAGCATGACTTTACTAATGGCTCAAATTTTCATATTTCAGGTAGTTTATCATTAAAAAATAAATTAAAAAAAAAAAGGAAGCCCAAAATAAAATCCAAAGAAAACAGATGCTCAAAGCATTAGTGGAGTCCTTCCAAAAAGACTCCATAATAACCCAATTGGCCAATGAATGAAGGAGGCGAAAAGGCAGGGCGGTGGAACTAAACCTTATCCCTATTGTTTGCAAACTAAAGACCCTCGTGAATCACCACCACTGTTACTATGGCCGGTTTAAATAAGTAGGAGTCTCGGATTTTTGCGGTACATGAAAAATGTCAACCGTGAAAGAAAAATATCCAGGTTTTAAACACAAAGGATACTGGGATTTCAGTTTAAATCCCCACCAGGCATTTCAAAGACTGTCACTTCCCTGTAGTACAGGGTTAATTAACACTGCCTGGGTATCTCTCTTAGGAGGAACTTGGAGCCAAGTAAAGCATCTTTTCATTCTAAATCTGCCCCAACCTTCCATCTTTCATAAAAAGAGATTCGCTTATACGTGGCAACTCTTTCACAATAAGATTTAACTACTGTTGAAGTTTCAGCATTCGACCGAATTGGTGGGAAAAAACTATGGGTTACCAAAAAAAAAAAAAAAAAAAAAAAAAAGCCACGGAGAACGCGTATAAACAAGGCTTACTTGCGGGGGGCAGGCAGGGCCTCGGAATCCTCAACACTGAGGGCTGGCTGGTGTGTGCAACCGTCGAGAGCTCTATCAGGCAGACGCCCCCAGTGCCCCGAATTCCCAAAGTCTCCAAGCCCGGCCCCAGCACTCGACGTCCGAAAAGCACTGCGAGGCCCCCGCTGCGGTGTCCGGCCTCCCGACGCACTGTCCCACCCCACCGTCCCCCTTCTTTCCCTGGAACACTCGGCGTTTTCCAGTTCTCCGTTTACTCACCAACGTGCACCCAGCAGAAGTTCCACAACGTCAGTGTCACTTTTCCCTGCCCGCTCGGCGCCGCGGCACGCCGACCGCGAGCAGCCACACTCAACGGCCCACAAGATTCAAATTCGCCCATTTCCGCTCCCAAACCCGGAAAGAGCGATAGGCCCTGCCCCCCGAGGGGCGGGACCCCCGGAGGCGCTGGCGAAGAGGAAAGGCGCGCGCGCGCTCCCGCCCGTCTGGCGCCCTAGCCTGGTGCTAAGTTGGGTGTGTCGCCTTTGCTTGCCTCCTATTTGTTCTTGCGGAGATTCTGTTTCTGAAATGGACATAGATGTGCTGAACTTTCGTCACCTTTGAGGAATGGGGCAAATGAAAGCGCAAACAACTGCGAGGGTTTTATCTTTCCCCTCATCCTTGAGGAAACGGCAGCAACAGCACGGAGGAGCAAAAAACCCTCCAAATACTTAGTACAGCCTTTCCTGAGCCTCCTCAGTCCTATCCCGGAACAGGTAGGGCATTTAACTCTTTCTGACCCCGGTTTGGGGAAAACAGAAAGCCAAGTTCACCCGTATTCAGCCAGAAGTTGAAAATAAGTGGTCAGACCAATTCCTGGTCTCAATCTGATGGTAAGTGTTAGAAAGCAATAAATCTTATTCCCGCCCCCCCATGCCCCCCATAAGGGCTCACTTTACGAGATTATTAAGTATTGTTCTGTGAGATTATTGGAACAACACTATATTTCCCTTTACTGAGGAACACAGTACATCTTTGATCCAAAATGTCTTAAGCTTCTGAACAGACATCTTGGAGCTTCCAGAAACTAAAGGAAGGACTGGAAATGCTAGGGATTGAGGGGCACTAAAGAACTCTGACTTTTATAGCTGCAATTGATGTTGCCACCAGATCATCCTCATATTTAACATTAGCATTGAACCTAAACTGATCAGTTCACACCAATCCATGACAGCATGCCTTTAGCCTTTATAAAAAATACAATTTGAAAGGTTTACTAGATTTCTAGGAACCTATCAATCAGCTACAGGTAATCTGACATAGGGAGTGGTAAAGCTACTAACTGATGTACCGTTTTTAACAGTGGAAGATAGAAAATAACCTGTGTCTATCCATAAAGAAGTGGTTTAAGGCAAGTAAGTTACAATACTTTAGCATCTGCTATGCTGACACTGCGGGGAATAAATGTAATCAAGTAGATCAGCAAGTACTGAAATGAAAAATTGAAAAAAGTTTAAGGACTATAGTATCCTTCTTCGAAAGTATACATGTGTATATGTTATACAAAATGTAGGGATGGATACATAAGCTGTAAACATCTCTGGGAGCAGGATTGATAATTGGAGGAGGAGATGGAGGACTTTTACCTTTCATTTTATCACCGGTTGAATTTTTAATAAGCTTTTTTTTTCTTTTGCAATTTTGTTCTTTAAGGAAGATTGTTAGAAATTGAATATATTCTAGATATAGAATCAGGTTTATTAAGCATCTAAATTTGGATAGTCTATGTCCATTCATTCAGCAATTTGTTCAATAATTACATATAACGATTTGACCACACATTTTGTCATTTATGACATACTGTATTATTTTATGTTCTATATATCTAATATGACCCCATTAAATATATTGCTCCTTGAGGTTTCTTGAAGGCAGAAACTATGTTATGTTTTTCTGTGTCTTTCATAATTTTTGGCACCTTCCCACCATTAAGTCTTATCCTTCACACGAATTAAATTCTCAAGTCGACCTGTATACAAAAGTTAAAATTGCCCTGGAAAAGCTACCCAGAAGATTATGTGTATATATGTGATTTTCTTTATACAACTCTATGGGCAAGTTTTAAATTTTTTATTTTTTTTGTTTCTCCCTTGAGTTCTCCTTGGTCAGTCCTTCTCTGCAACCCTAAATGAATTCTTCAGTTTCTTCCACTAAAATGTTGACAAAGTCATTATCACCCCACAGCCTGGCTATCACTTGGAATAATGAGATTCAATTCTCATCAGTAGTGGAGAGCCCTGTAAAATCATTCGTATTTTTTTCATAAGATTAGCTAGGCTTAATTGTATTAATTGTCTAGGGCTAGAGTTCACTGAGTGGTCTCTCTGGTTATTTGTGCTATTTAAAATGTTGTTTTTTCTTTTTCACCAGAATGAGTATAGGTGATTTTGAATACAATCAATATTCAAGTAATGTTACAGCATTTCATGAACGAAAAAGATCTTTAATAAATACCCACTGATTAAATCAAAGAGCCAGAGTAAATACTTAAGGACTTTTGAAAGAAAATATTCATTGCAGAAGTTGCTTATCAGTTTCAGGAGATTTTGGGCTGAGACAATGGGGTCTTCTAGATATAAAATCATGTTGTATGCAAATAGAGACAATTTGGCTTCCTCCTTTCCTATTTGAATACCTTTTATTTCTTTTTCTTGCCTGATTGCTCTGGCTAGAACTTCCAGTACTATATTGAATAGGAGAGGTGAGAGAGGGTATCCTTGTCTAGTGCCAGATTTCAAAGGGAATGCTTCCAGTTTTTGCCCATTCAGTATGATATTGGCTGTTGGTCTGTCGTAAATAGCTTTTATTATTTTGAGATACGTTCCGTCAATACCTAGTTTATTGAGGGTTTTTAGCATAAAGGGCTGTTGAATTTTGTCAAAGGCCTTCTCTGCATCAATTGAGATAATCATGTGGTTTTCGTCTTTGGTTCTGTTTGTGTGGTGAATTACATTTATAGACTTGCATATGTTGAACCAGCATTGCATCCTACTCAATCATCCTACTCAATCATCAGGGATGAATCCTACTTGATCATGGTGGATAAGCTTTTAGACATGCTGTTGCAATCGGCTTGCCAGTATTTTATTGAAGATTTTTGCGTCTGTGTTCATCATGGATATTGGCCTGAAGTTTTCTTTTCTTGTTGAGTCTCTGCTGGGTTTTGGTATCAGGATGATGTTGGTCTCATAAAATGATTTGGGAAGGATTCCCTCTTTTTGGATTATTTGGAATAGTTTCAGAAGGAATGGTACCAGGTCCTCTTTGTGTGTCTAGAGGAATTCGGCTGTGAACCCATCTGGACCTGGGCTTTTTTTGTGTGGTAGGCTCTTAATTGCTGCCTCAACTTCAAGTCTTGTTATTGGTCTATTCAGGGTTTTGACTTCTTCCTGGTTTAGGCTTGGGAGGAGACAAGTGTCCAGGAATTTATCCATTTCTTCCAGGTTTATAGTTTATGGGCATAGAGTTGTCTGATACAAAATCAATGTGCACAAATCACAAGCATTCCTATACACCAATAACAGACTTAAAGACAGCCAAATCAAGAATAAACTGCCATTCACAATTACTACAAAGAGAATAAAATACCTAGGAATACAACTAACAAGGAACATAAATGACCTCTTCAAGGAGAACTACAAACCACTGCTCAATGAAATAAGACAGGACACAAACAGATGGAGAAACATTCCATGTTCATGGTTAGGAAGAATCAATATTGTGAAAATGGCCATACTGCCCAAAGTAATTTACAGAATCAACGCTATCCCTATCAAGTTACCAGTGACCTTCTTCACAGATCTGGAAAAAACCACCTTACACTTCATATGGAACCAAAAGAGAGCCCACATAGCCAAGTCAATTCTAAGCAAAAAGAACACAGCAGGAGGCATCACACTACTGGACTTCAAACTATACTACAAGGCTACAGTAATCAAAACAGCATGGTATGGTATCAAAACAGAGATATAGACCAATGGAAAAGAACAGAGGCCTCAGAGGCAACACAACATATCTAAAACCATCCGATCTTTGACAAACCTGACAAAAACAAGCCATGGGGAAAGGATTCTCTGTTTAATAAATGGTGTTGGGAAAACTGGCTACCTATGTGCAGAAAGCAGAAACTGGACCCCTTCCTGACACCTTACACTAAAATTAACTCCAGATGGATTAAAGACTTAAACATAAGACCTAATACCATAAAAACCCTAGAAGAAAACCTAGGCAAAGCCATTCAGGACATAGGCATAGGCAAGGACTTCATGACCAAAACACCAAAAGCATTGGCAACAAAAGCCAAAATAGACAAATGGGACCTAATCAAACTCCACAGCTTCTGCACAGCAAAAGAAACAGTCATTAGAGTGAATCGGCAACCAACGGAATGGGAAAAGATTTTTGCAGTCTACCCATCTGACAAAGGGCTGATATCCAGAATTTACAAAGAACTCAAACAGATTTACAAGAAAAAAAAAAACAAACAAGCCCACTCAAAAGTGGGCAAAGGATATGAACAGACACTTTACAAAAGAAGACATACATGAGGCCAACAATCATATGAAAAAAATGCTCATCATCACTGGTCATTAGAGAAATGCAAATCAAAACTACATTGAGATACCATCTCACACTGGTTAGAATGGTGATCATTAAAAAATCTGGAGACAACAGATGCTGGAGAGGATGTGGAGAAAAAGGAACACTTTTACACTGTTGGTGGGAGTGTAAATTAGTTCAACCATTGTGGAAGACAGTGTGGTGACTCCTCAAGGACCTACAAATAGAAATTCCATTTGACCCAGCAATTCCATTACTGGGTATATATCCAAAGGATTATAAATTGTTCTACTATAAGGACACATGCACACGAATGTTCATTGTGGCACTGTTTACAATAGCAAAGACCTGGAATCAACCCAAATGCCCATTGATGATATGCTAGACAAGGAAAATGTGGCACATATACACCATGGAATATTATGTAGCCATCAAAAAAGATGAGTTCATGTCCTTTTAGGGACATGGATGAACCTGGAGTCATTCTCAGCAAACTGACACAAGAACAGAAAATGAAATACTGCTTGTTTTCACTCATAGGCAGGTGTTGAACAATGAGAACACATGGACACAGGGAGGGGAGCACTACACACTGGGGTCTGTTGGAGGGAATAGGGGAGGGACAGTGGGGGTGGGGAGTTGGGGAGAGATAGCATGGGGAGAAATGCCAGATATAGGTGAAGGGAAGGAAGGCAGCGAATCACACTGCTATGTGTGTACCTATGCAATTATCTTGCATGTTCTTCACATCTACCCCAAAACCTAAAATGCAATAAAAAATAAAGAAAACATTTATTGCAAAATATACTTAAATCTAACAAACCTGGCCATCAGACTGGGCATTCTGATAGCTTATAAACATTTTTAATTAAATGAAATGAATATAAGTGTTCCACTTAATTAATGCTGCAAAAATTAAAGAATATAATTAAGAATTTTATTCAGTTTCTGATAATCCTTCAGTAATGTGAAGTAGCTAAGAATTAAATTCTTAGAAAATCTGAGTCATAGCTAATATAAGCTTCTGTTCTTCCTGCTTTCCTCTTCCGGTTCAATCCATATACAGCAGAAAACAAGACAAAAACACTTCTGGAACCAAGGGTCATCAATTTTACATGGAAGAAACAACATAAACTGGTTTGACAGAAGAGTTCCTATAATCTACTCTAAAAGGTTCTTACCGCAATCAACACAAGTAACAGAAATTATAAAATGCTTAGAAATAAATTTTAAAGAAAATACACAAAATTAAATTAGAATTCAATTTAATTTTAATTTAAAATTTAAATACAGTTTTAAATAAATGTTCTTTCTAAAGAAAGATATAGAACCTGCTACTTTAAAATATAATTGGAGAGCATAAGTGATTTCAGTATTCAAATAGGAAAATTAATATGTAAGAATTCTTAAAACATATTAGAAAAAGAAAACAGAGTTCAGGAGTAGACAATTTGTCTTACTAAATAGTAAAAACTTACCACAAAGCTGCTACAAAGAGTGGCAAAAAAAAACAAAACAAAACATGAAAAATATGGTAGTAGCACAAAAAAGAAAAATACTTAGAGAATCCAGAAAAATTAAACTATATAGAGAATATTAATATAAAGGTGATATTTCAGTTTCAGGAAAAGGATGGCTTCATTCATAAATAAACAAGAATTGGCAGTAACTGGCTGGTTATATGGAAGATAAAAAGTTGGGCCTGTACCTTTTATCATATAGCAAAATAAATTCTGGAAGGATTAAAGACTGAAATTAAAAAATAAATAAAACAAGAGTATATTGTGGAAAAGTTTAGAACAGTAACTGTGACTTTAAGTGGAAGAGACTTCTTAAACAAGGCAGGGCTAGGTGCAGTAGTTCTTGCCTATAATCCCAGCACTTTGAGAAGCCAAGATAGGAAGATCACTTCAGATCAGGAGTTTGCGACAACCTGGGTAACATAACAAGACCCCTGTCTCTATGAATTTTTTAAAAAAATTTATCTGTGTGTGGTAGTGTGCACCTGTAGTCCCAACTACTCATGAGGCTGAGGTGGGAGGATCCCTTGAGCCCAAGAATTGGAGGTTGCACTGAGCTATGCACCACTGCACTCCAGCCTGGGTGACAGAGCAAGACAAGAATCCTAGAAGCCATAATATAAAAGATGAGTACGTTTGATTATGTTAAAGTTTAAAATATCTGAAAAGCAAAGTCACCATGACACATTGAAAGATAAATGAGAGACCATGATAAAATATTTATAAAACATAGGACACTACGTTAACAATTCTAAGAGAAAAATTTTTATAATTTGTTTTAAAAAAGCAATCAAAATGGGTGGAAGAATTGAACAAATAATTCATTGAAAAGGAAGTGAAAGAGGACAAGACACAAAAAATACTCAACCTTACTAACTCAAGTTTGGGAATGCAAATCAACCAACCAAATACCAACTTTCCTTTATTAGATTAGCAAAAATTAAAATAATTCATAATATCCCATACAGGGAGGGTGTGGTGGTAAAATATACACTCTTAACCACAGGATCATACATTGCTACAACTCTTGGAAAGTAACTCAGGCTTTTCTCAACTTTGGGATTCTCCTATAGAAATAAGCATGTTAGTGCTTTTTGAACCACTGCTTATAATGGCTCCTAACTGGAAACGACTATCAAGGGGAAGATCATTGAATGAGTAAGGTAGGGTACATCAATCCTTTTAGGAGGCATCCAAACTTGTGTTGGTTTGCCCCATAAGCCATTACCTCCAAAGTTAGGGCTATTGAACCCCCAAAGACATGCAAATAAGAAGGTGGTATAATATTCTTTAGAGAAATAACAATACTCTGCTATATAGTAATGCTGATAAACCTGGAACTCATTCTTAAATTAGCACCCATCTAGAATTAATATACGATTTTGGGCTGAATTGTCCTCTACAGGAACTCATTCCTCCCCTGGGTTAGCCATATTGAACTTCTGGTAACCCCTTTCACTTTTCAAATGAGTCAGATTTTTTTGACCCTCATCACCTACCTACATTTGAAGCAAATTCTTGACTGATACTTAGGACAAATCCATCCTGAATGTCTCTGTTCACTTTTTGTCTTTCACCCTGAGGATAAATTTCTAGCTTTCTGTCTAGTCTCTCTCCTCAGCAATATCTATTAATATTCTGCTTGGTATTGATATCACCTCACTTATCTGTTGCCTTGATTAGAGACCATCCCTGAGATCTTAGAATGAAAGTTATTAAGTTTTTTGATACTCCAAGCCCATTGCCTATGTACTTGGATCTTTTGACCTGAAGTGTTCATCTAACTGCTGTTCAGTGTCTTGTAAGTTAAACATATCTAATAGAGTCATACTATAGGAAGTGTACTTGGAGGCTGGGTGCAGTGGCTCACACCTGCATTGTATATGACTCACATATATGATATCACAATCAGTTCCTCCTCAGAATACAGGGCATTGTAGAACTCTATTCCCAAACTTCTACTTCACTAACCTCTAACAATAATGTAAAAGCATGAAATAGAGGTAATTCTCTTTTCCTCAGTTGACTTTATATCTTAATCATTTCTACTCTACTTAAGATCTCATTACTGCTCCTATATTTACCTCAGGAGTAAATTGTTTTTTTACTTGTTTTTTTACTTCCTCCTTTAATGGTATTTTTTTCTTCTTCCCCTCTCTGTGCTCACTGTCTTTATCTGTTACTTAGTTTTCATCTAGGATTCTCAGCAATATTTGAATACTTTGTATTTAGGAATATACTTAATATTTCTAATTATGGCATTAATACTACAAAATTTTCACCCCATGATTCCAAAATAAATTAGCCTATATTATCATTATTAATTATTGAGACAGGATTTAGTTCTGTCACTCAGGTTGGAAGTACAGGGGTATGATCATGGCTTACTGCAGTTTCAACTGCCTGGGCTCAAGTGATCCTCTCATTTCAGCCTTTCAAGTAGCTGGGACCACAGGCATGCACTGCCATGCCCAGCTAATTAAAAAAAAATTTTTTTTGTAGCGATTAGGGGGTCTCGCTATGTTGCCCAGACTATTCTTGAACTCCTGGTTTCAAGTGATCCTCCTGCCTTGGCTTTCAAAAGTGTGGAGATTACATGTGTGAAACACTGCTCCAGCCATAGCCCATATTATTGATCACCTATTGTGTAGAAGTTATAATGATAATATCAGACAAAGTAAGTACATGACCATAATTAGTGTACAACCCCATGGTTAATACAGATTTGCCACACTTCTGCTATGGTGTTAGCAGTGCTAATATGCTTCTGAATGGAGTTGTATTCATTTTACCAAGCCAAAAAGGCTTGCTGCCTGATGCACTAAAAGCCAATATATGACGAAACTGGGCTTTTGAGAAAAGAAAAGCTTTTTATTATAAGTTGACTCACAAGAAGACAGGAGTCCAGCTCAAAACCATCTCTCTGTGCTAGTTTTACTTTCATTAGAAAAAGTTTAAGGGGTGATTCTAAGTCTAGCAGGTGACTGGTGGAATAAAAGGCGAGGTCTGGAAAGTCCTCAGGCATGACCAGTTATCTGTTTGTGCATCCTCATGGGTCGCTGGTGCAAATTTAGGGAGTTAATATGAAACATGGAAGAAATTCAAGCTGTGACATCAACAAACTTGCTCTGTACAAACTCCAGTTGGATATATTGGTTCCAACAGATTTCATCCAGCTTTTTAAAATCTCTCATGTAGATTAGAGGGAGTTTCAGCTTTTAATGTCTGTTAGTTATTGGTTTCTTTAACTCTTTGGAGCACAATTTTATTTATATGTTTACTAATATGTTTCTTATATTCTTTTGCCTGATCAGTCTTTTTATATCAATTTTTGAACTCGAATTAAAATACATTTTCAGAAAAGTCGGTTGCCTGCTATCAAACAGAAATCTTTTTCTTATTGTCTGTTAACTTGGATCTTTTGATCTAAAATGTTCATCTAACCTGCTGTTCAGTATCTTGAAAGTTAAACACACCTCCTCCTGGCAGCAGGGAGCAGCACCCAAAACAGCCAATTTCAGGTCTTTTGTTTCAGGATTGTTTGGATAATAAGTAGCTATATAGTAACCACAGTGATTTGGAATGGCATCATGCCTGCTGGGTACAGATTTTACAAAGGATTCAAAGTTTGCTTGTAGCTAGTATGAAACATGGAGTTTTAATATAGGTCAAAGATGTGGGATGTTTATGTTAACATTAATCCTCTCTAAGTTGGTGTTTCAAACAAATGGTTGTCTGGATTGCTTTTTAAAATTGCTGTCTTTTGGCCTGAAGTGTTTACATAGAAATCAGAGCCTCTTTACAGTTAAGAGTAACTCCAAATGCAGAAACACACATTGGTAATGCCACCCAGAATAAATCAAGTAATGAACAACATGCTTGAATTGAATCTTTAACATTCTTGGATACAATTGCTGGCAATCAAAACTGTTTTCAGTTTATTCTGTATAGTTTGATTTTTTAATCCCTTCCAGAATACTTGAGAAAACTGACTCCACAACTGAACTGATAAAGTGACTCAGTTACAATAAACCCAGTTCTTACCTGAGTGTTTTGTTGGGGGTGAAAGAAAACTTCAAATTCTCACAAAGGTCTAGAGCACAGAGTTATCAGTTAGGAAGCAGGCACGTGCTCAAAGGTTAGCTTCAACCTGTAGGGCCATTCTTTAGGAAACATTTTTCAAAGATAGTAAGCAGTGCAATGTTAAGAGCCAGACTTGAAAGCAAAACAGCCTGAGATTTAAATACTAGCTCTATTACTTACAAGCTAAGTATGAAGTACCCAACCCTTTGAGCTTCACTACACATTTCTAAGATGTAAATAATAATTACTACCTTGCAGGTTTCTTATGAACTCTAAATGAGAGGACATTTAACGGTAATTATAATTAGGCAAATGGTTAAGACATACAGTTAACATCCCCTTCCTTCTCCTTTAAATGGCATTTGACATTCCATGCCCAGTATCCTTAGGCCCAGTATCCACCGAAAGTCACAAAGAAACTGTCTTCCCAGGTGGATCTTCTTCCCTTCAGAACATATGATACATTCCTCAGTAACCTGCTGTCTACTTTCCACCTTGGTAGTGATTTGAATTAATCCATGTTTATAGAAAGAGCTAATAAATTAGATCTAATAGGTCATGTTTGTAGCTGAAATAGTTAGTTAGAATTCAGGGCAGTTTGATGTAATGTTTGCTATTTAACCTCTGTACAATTTTTTTAATGCTTTGGGTTTGCAAGTCTAGTAACTCCAAGGTGACTCACTTCTTAAGTATTGTACAGTAATAGGTATTAAACTTCAGTCTTCCAACAGTGGTCATGATGGGGCAATGAGGATTCCTGTAGGTAAGGTTAACCAGCAAAAGGCATATGATTAGAAAAATGAAAGGGAACTAACATTTAATACTTTCTACATTCAAAATACTGTGCTAAAACTAAATGTTGATTTAATCTTGACAAAGTAGGTGATGAAATTAGGGCTTAATGAGATTAAATAATTTGTCCAAAGCTGCAGTAGACAGAACTGGTATTTTAACAATAGCTTGTTTGGTTAGACACAAAGCTTGTTCTTTTTCCATTACAATATTTCAATTCACAGACCCCAGAAGAGATATGAGCAGTGATAAAACCCTAACATTAATCTAAAACAATCAGCTAATAGCAAAGTTTGTTTTTTTGTGAGAAATTTTCTGGTTCATCTACAGAGTTATAGTTATAGTTTGATAAGGAACCTCAGATATCATCTAGTTTTAGGTAGAGGCTTTGTTAATATTAGTACAGAGACAACTTCAGTACTAGACTGAAAGAAGAATTAGATAAACAATTTAAAAAATGTGTCTCATGAAGTCAAACTATTTTCAAAATAATACTAGATGGTTTGTTTTTTCACTTGTATTCTCTTACAAGTATACAACAGAGTTTTCCAGAGGCTGCATGGCATGTGATATTGCAACAGACTGAATGCAGAAACTGATATGAAAATCCAGTGATTCTCTATTAAGTTATCCATCAGAGAGATTTATGTAAAGATAAAACAGCTCACACCTGTAATCCCAGCACTTTGGGAGGCAGAGGTGCGTGAATCACAGGGTCAGGAGTTCAAGACCAGCCTGGCCAACATGGTGAAGCCCCATCTCTACTAAAAATACAAAAATTAGCTGGGCCTGGTGGCAGGCACCTGTAGTCCCAGCTACATAGGAGGCTGAGGCAGGAGAATCACTTGAACCCAGGAGGCGGAAGTTGCAGTGAGCCGAGATTGTGCCATTGTACTCCAGCCTGGGCAACAAGGGCAAGATGCCATCTCAAAAAAGAAAAAAAGGTAAAACAATGCCACCTTTCTCACTAAATTTTTTTTTTTGTTTTAGAAAATACAAATATTTATGTTAACATGTAGGTTCATAATGTTATTTTAAATAACAATCCTATCTTTCAGTCCAATGTTGAGCAGCTGTGCACATGTTCCTGGAGCGGCGTACACACAGCTTGCAGGAACCAGGATGAGCAAAAAGGACCATGTCCTACAAATATTGGGAATCTGTGCTGTGATAATTGATTGCTGCATATCATCACAGAGATAGGCAAAGAAGTGGTGGTCATTATGGTTGCACTAACCCTCATTGTTACAAACCCTCCCACCCCTCTGGCTAAAAGAATGTCCAGGAGAGTTAAAGAGGCAGTGCCTTTTCTCTCCCATTATTTTTTTCTCTCTCCCCTTATGGAAGCCAGACGTTGAAGACTAGAACATTCAAAAGCAACTGCATCTGTAAGGAAAATTAGAAAGTCACCACACATGTCCAGGTGAAGCTGCAGGCTCAGTAAAGACCAGAGAAGGCCTTAAGTTTAAACCTCAGGCTGATCGTCAGCACAGACACAACGTATAGCAATAATGGCAATAAAAATAACAATAATAAAACGCAAAACACCAACAAAACCTAGGGAAGGGAGAGAACCTGATTTCCAAAGGTAACACATTATTAGATTCAAATGTATAGTTTTTAACAGCAACGACAAAATCACAAAGCATACCAAGAAACAGGAATGTATGGTCTTTTCAAAGGGAAAGGAATCTAATAAACTGTCTTTGAAAAAGATTGGATGGCAGATCTACTAGACAAACAAAGAGTTTAAAACAACTTTCTTAAAGTTGCTCAAAGACCTAAAGGAAGAAATGACAGTCAACTAAATGATGTCTGAACAAAATGGAAAAATCATTAAAGAAATAAAAAGCCTAAAAATAAACAAACAAAAATCATGGAGCTGAAAATTATAGTAACCAAAGTGAAAATATTCACTAGAATTATTGAAAAGCAGATTTGGGCAGGCAGGAGAAAGAATCAGTGACTTGAAAATGGAACTGCGAAAATTACTGAGTCTGAAAAACAGAAAGAAAAAGACTGAAGAAAATGGAACTGAGCCCAAGAGACCTATGTGACACCACAGAGCGAAACAACACAGGCATTATGGTATTCCTAGAAAGAGAAGAGAAAGAAAAAGAAAGATATTATCTGAAGAAGTAATGGCTAAAAACTCCCCAAACTGATAGAATACATGAACATAAACATCCAAGAAGCACAACAAACTCAATGTATGCTAAACTCAGAGACCCACACCAAGATATTATAATCAAAATGTTGAAAGACAAACACAAAGAGAATTTTGAAAGCAGCAAGAGAAAATTGATTTGTTACAGGGGTCATAAGATTAACAGCAGATTGGTCATCAGACACTTTAGAGGCCAGAAGACAATGCACTTATGTTTTTTTAAGTACTAAAAGAAAAACAATTCAAAATAATCCAAAAAGAGGGAATCCTTCCCAAATCATTTTATGAGACCAACATCATCCTGATACCAAAACCCAGCAGAGACTCAACAAGAAAAGAAAACTTCAGGCCAATATCCATGATGAACATAGACGCAAAAATCTTCAATAAAATACTGGCAAGCCGATTGCAACAGCACATCAAAAAACTTATCCATCATGATCAAGTAGGGTTCATCCCGGGGATGCAAGGGTGGTTCAACATATGCAAGTCTATAAACGTAATTCACCACATAAACAGAACCAAAAACAATAACCACATGATTATCTCAATTGACGCAGAGAAGGCATTTGACAAAATTCAATAGCCCTTTATGCTAAAAATCCTCAAGAAACTCCGTATCGATGGAACGTATCTCAAAGTAATAAAAGCTATTTATGACAAACCAACAGCCAATATCATACTGAATGGGCAAAAACTGGAAGCATTCCCTTTGAAATCCGGCACTAGACAAGGATGCCCTCTTTTACCACTCCTATTCAATATAGTACTGGAAGTTCTAGCCAGAGCAATCAGGCAAGAAAAAGAAATAAAGCGTATTCAAATAGGAAAGGTGGAAGCCAAATTGTCTCTATTTGCAGACGACATGATAGTATACCTAGAAGACCCCACAGCCTCAGCCCAAAAACTCCTGAAACTGATAAGCAACTTCAGCAAAGTCTCAGGATATAAAATCAATGTGCAAAAATCACAAGCATTCGTCTACACCAATAACAGACTTAAAGAGAGCCAAATCAATGACAAACTGCCATTCACAATTGCTACAAAAAGAATAAAATACCTTGGAATACAACTTACAAGGAATGTAAGGGACCTCTTCAAGAAAACTACAAACCACTGCTCAATGAAATAAAAGAGGACACAAACAGATGGAGAAACATTCCATGTTCATGGTTAGGAAGAATCAATATCGTGAAAATGGCTATACTCCCCAAAGTAATTTACAGAATCAACACTATCCCCATCAAGCTACCATTGACTTTCTTTACAGAACTGGAAAAAACCACCATGAACTTCACATGGAACCAAAACAGAGCCCACATAGCCAAGTCAATTCTAAGCAAAAAGAATGCAGTGGGAGGCATCACACTACCAGACTTCAAACTATACTACAAGGCTACAGTAATCAAAACAACATGTTACTGGTACCAAAACAGAGATATAGACCAATGGAACAGAAGAGAGGCATCGGAGTCAACACAACATATCTACAACCATACAATCTTTGATAAACCTGACAAAAACAAGCAATGGGGAAAGGATTCCCTGTTTAATAAATGGTGTTGGGAAAACTGGCTAGCCATGTGCAGAAAGCAGAAACTGGACGCCTTCCTGACACCTTACACTAAAATTAACTCCAGATGGATTAAAGACTTAAACATAAGACCTGGCACGATAAAAACCCTAGAAGAAAATCTAGGCAAAACCATTCAGGACATAGGAGTAGGCAAGGACTTCATGACCAAAACACCAAAAGCATTGGCAACAAAAGCCAAAATAGACAAATGGGACCTAATCAAACTCCACAGCTTCTGCACAGCAAAAGAAACAGTCACTAGAGTGAATTGGCAACCAACAGAATGGGAAAAATGGGAAAAAATTTTTGCAGTTTACCCATCTGACAAAGGGCTGATATCCAGAATTTACAAAGAACTCAAACAGATTTACAAGAAAAAAACAAACAAGCTTATTCAAAAATGGGCAAAGGATATGAACAGACACTTTACAAAAGAAGACATACATGAGGCCAACAAACATATGAAAAAATGCTCATCATCACTGGTCATTAGAGAGATGCAAATCAAAACCACATTGAGATACCATCTCACGCCAGTTAGAATGGGGATCATTAAAAAATCTGGAGACAACAGATGCTGGAGAGGATGTGGAGAAAAAGGAACACTTTTACACTGTTGGTGGGAGTGTAAATTAGTTCAACCCTTGTGAAAGACAGTGTGGCGATTCCTCAAGGCCTTAGAAATAGAAATTCCATTTGACCCAGCAATCCCATTACTGGGTATATATGGAAAGGACTACAAATCATTCTACTATAAGGACACATGCACACGAATGTTCATTACAGCACTGTTTACAATAGCAAAGACCTGGAACCAACCCAAATGCCCATCAATGATAGACTGGACTGGGAAAATGTGGCACATATACACTATGGAATATTATGCAACAATCAAATATGATGAGTTCATGTCGTTTTTAGAGACATGGATGAATCTGGAGAACATCATTCTCAGCAAACTGACACAAGAACAGTAAGTGAAATACTGCATATTCTCACTCATAGGCGGGTGATGAAAAATGAGAACACATGGACACAGGGAAGGGGGTACTACACACTGGGGTCTATTGGGGGGAATAGGGGAGGGACAGTGGTGGGGGGATCTGGGGAGGGATAGCCTGGGGAGAAATGCCAAATGTGGGTGAAGGGGAGGAAGGCAGCAGAACACACTGCTATGTGTGTACCTATGCAACTATCTTGCATGTTCTGCACATGTACCCCAAAACCTAAAATGCAATTAAAAAAAAAGAAAAACAATTGTCAAAGCAAAATTGTATAAAATCTAATATTACAACAACAATGCATAACTTCATTTTCCTAAATGATTTAAAAGACTGATACATTAAAAAATAAACCATTATTAGTCTAAAAGCTGTTATGATAATCTCGGTTTACAACTCCATGCTTTATTCTCTACGTAATTTAAGTGACTAGTATGCTAGAAAATTATTAGCTTATGTTTTTGGACAAACAGTTTATAAAATATGATTTTATGACATTGATAATCAAAAGGGTTGGAGATACAGCTGTTAAAGAAGCAGTATTTGCATGTTATTGAAGTTAATCTGGTATAAATTTAAATTAGAGTGTTATAACTTTAGGGTGTTATGTAATCCCATGGTAACCACAAGAAAATAGCCAAGGAATGTATATAAAATTATATGAGAAAGAAATTTAAACAATTCACTACAATATATCAACTTAACACAAAAGACAGTAATGCAGGAAATAGGCAAGCTATAAGGCATATAGAAAACAAATAGCAAAATAAAGAAATAAGTCCTTCCTTATAAATAATTACTCTAAATGTAAATGAATTAAAGTCTCCAATTGAAAGACAGAGATTGGTAGAATGGATCAAAAAAAAAGAGATCCAACTATATACTCTCTGTAAAAGACTCACTTTAGATTCAAAGACACAAATAGGTTAACAGTGAAAGGATGGAAAGGGGTGTTCCATGCAAATAATAACAAAAGGAGAATGGTAGTATCTAAACTCATTAGAATGGCTCAAATTAAAAAGACTGATTATATCAAATGTTAGCAAAGATTTCAAATAGTGGAGCTGGAATTCTGATACATCGTGTGGAAATGTAAAATGATATGAACACTTTTGAAAACAGCTCACTAGTTTCTTAAAAAGTTAAATACACATTTACCTTGCAATCCTGTCACTCCAACAAAGACTTGCATACAAATGTTCATAGAAACTTTATAAATAACCAAAAACGGAAAATGTCTACCAACTGATAAATGTATAAACAATAAAATAATGATAATAAATCAACTATTGATATATACTATTATTTCAATGAATCTTAAAATAATTATGCTTAGTGAAAGCCAGAAAAAAATATATACTGTATAGACTCACTTATGTAAGATTCCAGAAAATACAAACTAACTTATAGTGCCAGAAAGTAGATATGTGGTTGCCTAGGGATCGGGTGGGAAATGGGGAGAAATTACAAAGGAACACAAGGAAATTTGGGGGAGTAATTATATTTAAAGTCTTGATTAAACATGGTAATGGCTTCATAGGTATTTACATATGTCAAAAGTTATCAAATTGTACTATTGAATATATATGACTTATTTTAAGTGAATTATAAATAACATTGCTAGCAAAAATAGAGTTGGGGATTTTTAGGTAACTATATTTGTCTCTTATTAGTTACAAAGGTGATAGATTATAATAACACACATTTATTTTCTTACAGTTCTGGAGGCTAGGAGTCTCCTTCCTTCCTTCCCTCCCTCCCTCCCTCCTTCCCTCCTTTCCTTCCCTCCTTCCTTCCTTTCCTTCCCTCCCTCCCTCCTTCCTTCTCTCCCTCCTTCTTTTTCTCTTTCTCTCCTCCCTCCCCCCTCCTTCCTCTCTCTGTCTTTGTCTCTCTCTCTCTCTCTCTGTTGCCCAGGCTGGAGTGCAGGGGGCATGATCTCAGCTCACTGCTACCTCCATCTTTCAGGTTCAAGTGACTCACCTGCCTCAGCCTCCCAAGTAGCTGGAACTACAGGCTGGTGCCACCATGCCCTAATTTTTGTATTTTTGGTAGAGGCAGGGTTTCACCATCTTGGCCAGGCTGCTCTCAAACTCCTGAACTCGTTATCTGTCTGCCTCAGCCTTCCAAAGTGCTGAGATTACACATGTGAACCACTGGACTCGGCCAGCCCCAGTCAGTTTCACTAGGCTCAAGTCAAGGTATTTGCAGGGCTCATTTCTCCTGGAGGCTTTAAGGGAGAATCAGTTACCTTGCCTTCTCCAGCTTCTAGAGCTGCATTCCTTGGCTTATGGTCCCTTCTTTCATCTTTAAAGCCAGCATTATCATCTTCAAAATTCTGTTTCTGTTATCACATGGCATTTTCCTCTTCTCTTTCAATTCTTCCTCTGCCTTCCTCTTAAGAAAGATATTTTTGAATATTAATTCTTTTTGAAATTAAGCCTTCCTCAAACCAGTGGAAAAAAATATGGACCGTTGGATCTCTGGAGTTCAGTTTTATTTTTGCCCTTAAATCACTTCTCAACTGAGTAACTTTGTTTATGTCAAATTGCATCAAATGGCCACCGTAATTCTAAATTATACTTAGTAAAAATTATGCCATATAGATAATTTAGCACACAAATTTTTATAGTATAAATACATGTAAAAACCAGGAGTCAACCCAGAGTTGTTGCAAATAAAGGTCTAGATTGAGAAAAAGCCTAAGAATGGTCAGTTGAAAGTATTGCTTGTATGTTATGAGCGGTTTCCCAGCCTAATGGCTATCATCTCTATTTGTAAATCTCACTAATTTGCAGCTTCTATATAACAAATTTTAATAAAAAGTTTCACCAAACCAGGCATCCACAGACAAAAAAAAATTACAAAAGACTCAGGAAAATTTACATTAAGTTTTAAGTGACACAAGGAAGAATTTTTCTAAAGAATGCCTACACTGTTTAGTCCCCAGGGACAGCTTGTGAAAACAGACATTTATTGGGGCCTATACCCATTCTTTCCCTAGGAATGTTCCTCTGAAAGGCATGTTACAAAGACATATTTGACAAGGACAAAGACAAATAATGTTAGTATACAGATTTCCCTCAAGATAAAAGTTACCTTATCAGATATTGAAAAGATACCAAAAACTAGTTCTTAATTGCTAGGAGGCAAAAATAAACCTGAGATTTGGGAACTCAACAAAAAGTATTCAGAGGTTGGCCCAATGCAATATTTATCTCCCTGTTATGGTCAGAGATACTCTTTGCCCACCAAATGGGACACTCAATCAATTTCTGAGGAATGTGCTGTCCAGAGCCTTGGAGCCCTTCACTGGTTCTTGTTAAAACCTGTAAGATCACCAAATTCAGCCTCCCTGAAAAGTTCTAAAACAATCTGTTAAGACAAGACTAAGTTTATTCTTACCGTGGTGAGGAAGAGCACTGTCTTGAAAGATATTTTTAGTAATACCTGAAAGTGGAGAGGACAAATTCAGGATATTTGTAAAGTTCTAGAGGCTGCTTGAAGGTACTTCTTTTAATGTAAAAACAAGATTGGATAAAAATTATGATATAGTAGTTTAGGAATGGCAAGCCCAGAAAAGTGAGGATTTTAAAGCAAATCTTCGAAGTCTTTGGGAGTAATCATTTGATGCTATCTGTTAAATAGGTGAAGTGTTTGACATTCACTTAAATGAGTTTTTCAGGAAATTCTTGAGAATCATGAAAGGGTTTTATTGTATGTAGCATAAAAATAGAAATATAGATAGTAGATTCAAACTGAGGGTCCAGAAATGCCCTTATATTTATGATCGATAGATTTTTAAAAATTTTATTGAGGTAAATTTCATATAACATAAAAACCACTTTAAAGTATACAATTTCACAGCACTTAGTACATTCACAATGTTGTGCAACCATTACCTCTATTTCCAATATATTTTCATCATCCCAAAAGCAAACCCCATAACCATCAAGCAGTTACTCTCATCCACCCATCCCTGTATCCTCTTAAAACCAGTAGTCAGCTTCTTGTCTTTATAGATTTACCTCTTCCGGAAGCTTCATAAAAATGGAGTCATACCGTCTGTAATCTTTTATGTCTGACTTTATACTTCAAATATTTTGGAGATTCTTCTGCATTGTTGCATGGATCAGTACTGTATTCCTTTTTATTTCTGAATAATTTTTTTTTTTTTTTTTTTAGATGGAGTTTTGCTTTTGTTACCCAGGCTGGAGTGCAATGGCGCGGTCTCGGCTCACCACAACCTCTGCCTCCTGGATTCAGGCAATTCTCCTGCCTCAGCCTCCTGAGTAGCTGGGATTACAGGCACACGCCACCATGCCCAGCTAATTTTTGTATTTTTAGTAGAGATGGGGTTTCACCTTGTTGACCAGGATGGTCTCAATCTCTTGATCTCGTGATCCACCCACCTCGGCCTCCCAAAGTGCTGGGAATACAGGCGTGAGCTGTCGCGCCTGTCAATGTTCTATTTTTTTTTTGTTTTTTGTTTTTTGTTTTTATTTGAGACGGAGTTTCACTCTTGTTACCCAGGTTGGAGTGCAATGGCGCGATCTCGCTCACCACAACCTCTGCCTCCTGGGTTCAGGCAATTCTCCTGCCTCAGCCTCCCGAGTAGCTGGGATTACAGGCACGCGCCACCGTGCCCAGCTAATTTTTTGTATTTTTAGTAGAGACGGGGTTTCACCATGTTGACCAGGATGGGCTCGATCTCTTGACCTCATGATCCACCTGCCTCAGCCTCCCAAAGTGCTGGGATTACAGGCTTAATGTTCTATTTTTTTAGATGGGATCTTACTATGTTGTTCTTGAACTCCTGGGCTCAAGTGATCCTTCTGAGATGGGGAAGGAAATAGGGAATTTCATTCCCTGATCTGGGAATTTTATATTATACTACTGCCTAGGTATGCCAGTATCACTGGTTGACCAAACAGATCAAATCTGACATAGAAATGAAAACTAAGAAAATTATGGACAGGAGTTCCACCCAATATCTGACAGTCTTCTTCACAGAACATTTGCCTTCCACAGAGGAAATTGATAGGGTGCTCATAGATGGGAAAAACAAATTGAAGTGTGAGGCAAATATAGTCCAAGACATCCCTATAATAATGATGCAGATATTGACTACATTAATGAAATGAATGCTAAATTCAGCAAAAGGTAGAAAGATTCTATGGAAAATATATAAAGCTGAAACATATGTAAAGCTGAAATTAAAATATAGAAAGGGGAACAGCCATCTTAATCTCCTTTAGAGACTGTTTTGATTGCCAAATTGTACCAGTAAACCAGGACTCTGTCTATACCTTTCCTTTTATAAGTTGTAGAGAGATGTTCTATGAATGTCCATGTATTTTTATGCTTACACATTCTTATTCACTTATTTTAGAAAAGAGTGTCTTCTACTTCTGTGTTTAAAGTTTGTGTTTAATGTGTGAAATCTGCTGGGCTTAAAATTCTTAGCTACAAATATATGAGTCATTATTGTCCTGAAAGTTGTCATATACCTGATTTGAGCTAAAGTTGAACTTGGCAGCTTCAGGGGTAGGATGCTAAACTAATACTAATTTTTCTTACAAGCTATGGTAGATGGTGAAAGGAGGGTAAAAATGGCTACTGGAAATTCACCCTGGCCCCTCCTCTTCTACAGAAATAGTCACAATTACGGGTGCTTGCCTGTTCCACATTCTACCCCACAGCCCACGTGCATTTATGTGAGCAAACATGGGGAATAGGAGGCTGATGTAA